>NC_141694.1:165743417-166943417 GCF_964263255.1 Lissotriton vulgaris
TGATCTTGTGCAAGAAGTTGGCACTGCTGTCATAAGACACCTTGTGACAAAGGCTAAGACATTTGAATTTGACTCTCTTCTCGACTGGCAGCCAGTGTAACTGCTTTCTATAATATGACTAGGTGTCTAGTGAAGAACTACTAGAAGAGTTCTTGCTGCCAGGGTTGGAAAAATCTTCAGTTTATATATTTTTGGTATTTGGGTAGAGCCAAATACAGTACATTACAGTAATCAAGATGAGAACTGACGATTGTCTTTAGAACTGGTGAGCGAGATTCCAAGCGGAGTTCCAGGAGAGTCTTACAGATGATAAAAACAAGAGGAAGACAATTTGCCTTTTTGATCAGCACAGTCAAGTCTGTTATCAAAGACAAAGCCAAGATTATGGACATTCTCCAACTGAGCAGCAGAGAGAGTGTAGAGAGGTGTTGGTATGGTTTGCCAAACTCTTCTTGCTGACTCCAGGGTTGACACCTGTCTGTGTGCATGCAATAGACACAGGTGATAACCTTCTAGTAAAGGGTAGGATGTATAGAATGTCTGGCTGGATACAGGGATACACTAAGGTGGAAGTTTCCAAAATATTGGACCTTGGAGTCATCTAGAGATCTCATAGTCCTTGGTCTAGTACTGTGGTTCTAATGCCAAAACAAGGCTCTACATACCTGCGATTCTATGTGGACTGGAGAGTAACCAAAACTGATGTCCATCTAATCCCCCAAGCGGATGACCTTGTAGATCAGTTAGGTGCAGCACCTTTGATCTGAACAGTGGTTATTGGCAGATTGTGTTGGCAGCAGATGCAAAAGGGAGAAGACTGTATTTTCAATGCCAGAAGGGCTATATTAGTTCAAGATGAGGCCCTTTGTGTTGCAAAATGCTCCTGCCACTTTTCAGCACTTTGAGAACCATGTTCTTGCAAGGTTGAAAGAGTTCTGTCTGCCCTATTTATATGATATTGGGGTATTCAGCAATTCATGGGACGATCACCGGAGGCACCTGGCCAGGGGTTGTCTAGGATGCAGGAGGCAAAACTGATCATCAAGTTATTTACGTGTCAGGTGGTGCAGTCCTCTGTAGTCTGCCTTGGCCATGAGGTGGGGAACGGGAGGATTTACCTCTTGAATGGCAGGTACCTACTACCCAGACTGAAGTGGGGGTCTTTTTAGGACTTACAGGGTATTACAGAAACTTTGTGGTGAACTATGGAAGTATAGTTGCCGCATTGACAGCTTTTACCTTTAGGAAGCAGCAGAGGAAGGTTATATGGACTGCAGAGGGTCAAAAGGCATTTGGTACTGAAAGCACCCGACTAAAGTCATCCTTTCATTGTACAGACTGATGCCTCTGATAAAGGAGTTGGGGTCGGTATTAGCTAAACTGGATGATTAGGATAAAGAGCATACAGTAGCCTTTATGAGCTGGGCATTAATAACCAGAGAACAGAACTGGGCAGCTATTGAAAAGAAGTGCTTTGCCATAGTGTGGAACTTGTGCATGTTCCCATCGTATTTGTGTGACACTAAGTGTGTGGTGCAGACAGATCATAAGCCACTGAAATGGTAGATGGCAATGAAGGGAGAGAATCCCAAGTTGTTGAGATGGTCTATTTCTTTGCAAGGGTTAGACTTTGTTGTGGAGCACAGAGCCAGACCAAGCCATGGGAATGCTGACTGACTTTCCCACCTGTTTTACCAATCTGACCACCCAACCTCTCCAGCTTAGGAGTTGGTTTGGGGTGTTTGGATCTGGAAGAGGCATCTGTTGGGATGGAAAAGTCCTCTTCATGGTAAGAGACATGTAGCCCTGCCCTAAGTGCTCAACTGTACTGTTTTCTGGATCCCCAATGCTGATATTTTGTTTTAGGCAAGCACAGATCATGCATATGTGCTATAACATAGGTCTGGCTCATGGATTGCTGCGTTGTTGGACTGGGAGGGGCACCCAATGCACTGCCTTCATACTGGTGGAAGGCTACCACCTTCACCAGGAGGTAAGCAGCACAAGCACAGTGGTGGCAGCATGCCATGTAGTGATCGGTAGTAGTGAACAGGACCTTTTTAGCCTGTGTCACTGTAGTGAGGCCTAAAGGCTCAGTCCCCTTTGTAAAAGTTCCACTGCTGTGGATGTGGAAGGGGCATGCATGATGGAAACATGTTGGAGTGCATGTGTGCTTGCACGATGTGCACTACCCAAGGAGTGGTGTGGTACAGTGCACAAATGGTAAATGTGTGTATGCTGGCAATGTGAATCTGTTGAATGACACACTCGGGTACAATATTAAAAAAAGGCTGCAGTACTGAACAGTGGACGCAGGCAGAAGTCGTTTTCCACATGTAGTTATGCTTTTGGTGGCATAATTCATGAGGATTACAGTGCTGTGCAGTTAGTGTGCTGTGGATGTACACTGGGTGCAAGTGTGCCTGCCCTGGTATATTACATGGAGGGCTTTAAGTTCCATTTTGGGAAGGCCAGGCCTGCCTGGTGGAAAAAAACATGAGGAGTAGAGGAATCTCCCAAGACACATTTTTGTATATCTGCATTCCCATAAGCCGAGAGGAACAAGCAGTGGAGGATGGGGGAGCCAAGCTCTCTGTGTGCATTTCAAAGGACTCTTTGATTCAATGATAGAGCACAAAGAAGAGGCCTGGAGACATTTCAGGGAGAGAGAGATGATTCTGATAAGGAAATCATAAGGAGTAGTGCTGGGAAACAAGGATTAACCTTGTGATGCACAAATCACTGTGGCTAACATCCAATAGTGAACTCTGGTACTTCCCATGAATTATGATGTGAGCTAATCAGCTTCGGAGTCATGCCTGCTGTGACAGATAACCTTCAGGAGGAAGAAGAAAGGGAAATGATGTCCATTTCATCAAAGATGTCTCCCAAAATAAAATGTAATTTTTCAGACACTAAATTACATTTTGTGACTGGAAAAGAACTATAAGTAGGGGAGCTTAAGCCGCCAAACTTTGTCTTTGGGCTGTGTGAGGAGAGGAAGTTCAGCTAGACTTACTGGACTGGGTGCCCGGGCCTGCTAGTCTCCCTGCTGGGTGAGGGGACATCACCCAGGAAAACTAAGATCACCTGCCCTGGATCCTGAAGCACCTGCCTGCTCGCCAAGACACATATGTCCTGTGACGAAGAGGAGAGTGTTTGAAAGAGCACTGTCCAGTGGGAGTCCTATTGTGAGAACTCCCTGTATAAAATACTCCTATACAAGGGCAAGAAGGTTGCGCTGATTTGGTCAGTCTCAGCGCAGCCTTTGACTGCAACTGTCCTAGAGAGGCTCGCTGAATTGGGAGCACAGGGAGCAGCTTTATCTTGGATGACATCTTTCCTAAGAGACCGGTTCGGGCCCTAAGCTATGGAACAAGGTCCCTGAAACTTTGACATACGGTCCATCACTAACGACCTTCTGTAGACGGTTGAAGAGATGGCTGTTTGAAGCTAGCGTGACCTTACAGACCTACCCTCATGTGTTAGTGCCAGGAATCCCCAATGGGGTAGCTGAGAACTTTATAAAACCTCTAAAAATATTCATACATTTTATTATTCAGTCTTTTGAGTTAACTATAGAGAGTTTGTGAGCCATTTTGATGCTTCTCATCCAATGCTTTGAGATTACTTGTTTTCTGCTTATGCTGTAGGTGATGCGAAAAGAGATATGACTATCAAACAGTCCAGTCTATCAAAATGAATATGTGTCATCAAAAAGAACCACTGGTAAGTGGCTATACCAGTAAGGATACTGATTGACACCAGAAAGAATCAGTTGGAACCCACTAAGGGCCAGATGAACAACCCATTCATTTAGCGCCTCGCAATTTGCGACTCATTGCGAGTCGCAATTTGCGAGGCGATAAATTAAATGTACAAACGTGTTATTACACTGTTTTGCGATTCCCAATGGGGTCGCAAATTGCGAGGCTCATTCTTATTAATGAGCCTCTCGCAATTTGCGAGCCCATTTGGAATTCCCGCCCTCCCAGGGATTGTGTCCAGCTGTGGTCAGCAGACCACCATGTCTGGGACTGCTTTTTTAATAAAGCAATTCCTTTTTAAATGCAGCCCGCTTTCCTTAAAGGAAAACGGGATGTATTAAAAAAAGAAAAATTAAATTTATGGATTACGGCCGAGAACAGGCAAGTATACATTTAAGTCAATAAAACAAATTTCGTTAAAGGCACTGCATCACATTTGGCGATGCGGTGCGTGCAACAAAATTTGTTTTATTTCTTTAAATGTTTACTTACCTGTAATCCGCCGTAATCCATAGTTTACTACCCCCCACCTTGGCCCTCCCCCTCCCCACGTCAGTGCCCGGCAGAACTTCCACCCCGGACCCCTACTGCCGTCAACCTTTTACAAGTTTCACTTTTTCCAATAAGAAATTCCCATAGTAATAGTTTGTTTTTGGAAAACGTAAAACTAATGGCCCTCCCACACCATGGAGAGCTTTCTTCCATGGTGTGGGGGTGGGGCCGTCTATATATTTTTTTACTTTCCCTCACCACCAGGTTTTACTTAGCGGTGATGTACAGCAAAAAAAAAAATCCAATCGCCTACTCTAAATAGGGCAGATGGCCAGACTGTAAGATGGCTAATCACTGATGACCAGTACTTTGTGTGGCCATGTATGAGTTTGCTGGCAATGGAGCCAACGTAGTTACCATCATAAACATACATTTGATCTGCCCACCTCCAAGTAAGGCAGGTGAACCTACAGTTTGGTAGGCGGGTACTCCATATCTTTGCAATGGAATACCATCTCCACCAAACTTTATATCAGCTTTAATTGTGTTTTTTCCATCTGGATGGTTTATTCCAATTTCATACTGATACATGCTAGCAATTTGTCCATTCTGTATTCTACTATCATGTATGGTACCTGGTGTCCTCATCTATATCTATATTCAATCTTTATTTACTGCTACAGATCATAGTGTGCAACGTGATTGGTAGGTATTTTGCCACATATGAGTGCAGTTAGGAATAGCATGATTGTAGCCTGATTGTCCTGAGATTCCATGGTCACCCATAGAATATCCTTGGCATTGCAGTCCTTCTTGGAATACCTCCCTGGAAATGTAGTTATTGTGAATGCATAACTGCTCAAACAGTATCAACTTATGGGATCTAGCCTATAACCCTGAGAACCAGGGTAATTATATCTACTAAAAAAAACAGTGGTTAGCCAAATCTGCAAAGAATAATGCAATGTGAATAATTCAGGTAATGGGTACAGTAAGCCTAACACCCGGAGATATACCCAAAAAAATCATATATACACAAATATAGAGATAGATCAACAAAAACCTGAAATTATCAAACCGTATAGTTTGTTCATTCAATTTAATCAACAACAAATAAGGAGTGACATTAAGCAGGCTGATATAAACTATATATAGTAAGAGGATGCTGCTTGTACAACAAAAGACAACAAGGCAATTAGGGCAGACAGAAGATCAACAGTTTTTTAGATCCAAGGTGAAACAGATCAACACTTGAGCAATCAATTTAGCAGTCCATATTACAATAGTACAGGCCGACGTTTCAGCTTCACGGTTAACTTTACCAGGGCCATCATAAGGACAGAGTGTTGCAAAACCAGATAAATACTATATAACCAAAACAAACAAGGGAAACAAATAGTTATTTAGAAAAAACTATTATAAAATTAATCTACAGTGAAGAAAAGAGGAGGGAAGGGAGGCCACCCGTGAGTGGGTGGGAGGAGAACCGATGATCATCTGGCACCAGGTGTAAAGGGCTTACTGAGAAAATATAAAAGGATTAAAAGAATTAAAAACCAGTTCAAAACTGGTCCAGTCCAGGCCACAGGATAGTCCTAGATCAGATTGAGATCCTGAACACAGACCAGAGAAATCGCCCAGAGCACGTCAGCATAAACAAACAATAAGCTCACTTGTAAAGCAGAAACGAATGGAATAAAAACTCATCTGCGAGGAGCAGGGAACAACCACAGGACAGAGTATGCCAGAGGAGTAATCCTAACAGAACATACCTGGTTGATTAAAAAAAATATACAAGATTAGTGTGGTGAAATTCTATATGTATTCAAAATAAGCAAAACACTGCAGTGCCAAACACTACTAGTACAAGAGAAGCAACACAAGGCTCTAGATAGTGGGATCAAACGAATCACAGAACCTTTAATAATCTATATTGTTACTGCACCGCATACTAAATATCCAGGGGAAAGCACCCAACCATCATGTGCCAGTAGTGCCCTACAGAAGAGCAAATGAAAACAACAATCACCATATGTATGGGTCTCAATAAAATTATTTAACAACTGCACAAGACCAAACTGTTGCAGGAGACTTACTTGTAGCCAGATGCCAATACAGCCAGTTAGTGCACACTGGGAAAAACATCCAGAGGACACTGAGCAGTTTGGAGTCACATGCGCTCATACTTGAACCAGCATTGTTATGTTATGTTATGTTATGTTAGACAGGATTTATAGAGCGCATGGCTACTCAACAGAGTGTCCCGGCGCTAAGACAGAAGAGACAAGGAACCAAAGCTTAGAGACCAAAAAATGCCAGCAGATGCATTATGGCAACTGTTGAAACAACCAGGTTTTTAACTGTTTTCTGAAGGCCAGCAGAGTCATGGCCTGCCTTAGTGAAAGTGGCATACTATTTCAAGCCCGGGCAACTTGCACTTGAAAGGAGCGGCCGCCAGAGCGGACTCTACAGAACATAGGTATATTGATTATATGATGATGTGCTGGTCTAAGCGATCTATATGGCACATAGAAAAGGACTCTTTTTCGGATGTAGTGGGCCCCCAGTCCATGAAGTGCCTTAAAAGCCAGGACTAGGGCTTTGAAAAGAATTCTGGACCGCACAGGCAGCCAATGTAATTTCTTTAAATCTTTCTCTAGTCCCTAACATTTTAATGTCAAAGGGCACACACGGATAAGCCTTGTTGCCCAATCACAAAAGGAACTCAGTTCAAGATGCACTGAAACAGGGGATTCTGGGGATTGTAGTATCCGACCTCAGATCACAAAACAGTGTGTGGCTAATGAGTATTAGAGACTCGTAAACCACAAGAAAAAGGAAAAGAAGTTTAAATTCTTACAGTTCAATTCGAATTTGGAATATGAAGACTCAGCCACGTTGCCCAATTGTACAAGGAGCTTAGCACCAGACATATCGAGAAAAGGGGATTCTTTTGATTGCAGTATCCAAAAGCGAAAATAAAAAAACGCAGGCTGACCCATGTTAATGGCACACAGACTGCTTTAAGAAAAATAAATGGAAATAACATTTAAAGTATTATTACCATCCAATTTAAAAGAAATGAGACTAATCATACAATGACAAAACTTGGCACCACAACCAGATGAAATGCAGGAACCGTAGGGCAGCCAGGCCAGTATATCAATCAGCTGTCTGATAGTAGAATTTCTTTTTAAAAAGCTTTTATTTAAACAAATTTGAAAAGCAAGTTTTTAACTATGGTAAAATAATATATACTGAAGAACAAGAAGTAATCATATCATCTATACTCCAACCTCAAGCAAAAACCTGAAGGAAGACACTAAACTCTATGGGGTTCATTATGATTCGGGCGGGCAGGGGGCGATCCACCCTCAGAAAACCTCCATCCGCTCTGAATTCTCCCCCCACCACATTACCATGGCGGGGGGAGCTCGGCGGACGGAAAGTCCGTCCGCCGGTTTTCCACCCAGTCGAAGAGTCGACCGGGCGGAAAAGCTGCTAACATGGTGGCGGTGTCTGGGAGACACCGCCATCCATATTAGAATTAGGACGGCGACATGTCGTTGCCGCCACGGAAAGGCAGGCGGAAATCACTTGCGGTGCCCGTTGCGAGCCCCTAGGGATTCTGGGTGGTGGGGGTGCACATGGGAGGGTACCTATGGTACCCCCTACATTTCAATATACAACGTGGCAGGCACCGCGCGGTGCCTGTCAGGTTGTGCATTGAACTGCATGATGTACATTTTTAGCATTGAGGCAGGCGGTGCTTTTAGCACCGCCCGCTGCAATGTTAAAAATGCGGGATGCGCCAGCCAGTGTGGCGGGCGCATCCTAATGGTCCCCACGGGCCCGCGCCGCTATGGCGGGCAGTCCCTTTTTGCATCGGGATGGCGGGTGGACAAAGCCCCTATGTTTTTAATTTGGTTTGTAATCAACTGAATCAAATACAAAGGCAACCATGATATTGTCAATACAAAGAACACAATGCGAAAACTTGAAAGGAAAAACATATATATATCTCTATATATCCAACAATCCTGTCGATTCAGCCGTCACGTAGTCATTCACGCACTGCCACCAGCAAAACAGGACACGGATCCAGTATCGGTGCCTCAATTATTTATTACCCAAAAGGTCAGAGACGCGTTTCGCGGCTTTCGCCGCTTGTTCACTCGACAAATGTTGTGCAGTTGGGAAACATTTTTAAAGTGGCAGTGCATTATTCAAGTGTGTCACCTGATTAACATTTTCAATTTCAATGGAAAAAATACTTTCGCGTGATTTCTTCACAATATAGTGTGCAAAACTTAACATTATTTATGTGCAAATTCGCAATAAATAAATAAATTTATATATATAAAGGTAAAATACTTATTAACATATGACCCTACAAATACATCGTGCCTTTAGCCAAGAGTGAGTCCGATTTGAAATTACTCTGCTTCCAATCGATGTCGATGTTTTGTGTATTTGCCAAGATATTGTCAGATATGTCTTTTAAGTATCAACACATACTTGATCATTCAATTTTGGCTCAGGTTGTATTTATACTGAAATAGTAAATTGTGATTAGGGCCAATGGAATATTATGTTGGGTCACAATATTGTTGCACATATTGATATTTTGTATATATATATATTACAAACAACATATGTCACATATACCAGCACTTCAGACAAGAAATTCAGAACATCAAAGTAACCTGTCAAACTCATGATCAGAAACCAGTTCACTTACAGAGTGGACAACATCTATATGGTCTCATTGTTTTTGTTCAGTCCGAAAATAACTGACTTCAAGTGGTCAATCCAACTGCCTTCCAGGAGCATCAGAATCTGTGAGATATTAGTTACTTATTTTGTCCTGCAAAATTGCTCAATCACTTGCTCAGAGTGTCCCATTTGTTGTAAATGTTCAAAAGGGGTTCAGGCATCATCCCACAGCGAATGCGACTCACTCACTCTAGCACAACATGCTTCATGTCACCTAGAGAACCGCAGAATCAACAGCAAGAAACACCACTAGGAGACACAGAAATCCTACTACCAAGAGAACCTCAGCATCATCAACACTCTACGATACGAGGAGACATAACGGGGACGGAAGACAGCCTGGAGGGAGAGGACTCAGAGAGCATAGAAACAGCTATAATATGTGAGTGTACTGCCTCGGCACAAATACAGAGGGAAGAATCATCAGTGCTAGACCAGGAGACGGATCCACAAAGATCATCGATACTAGAAGACATTACGGAGAGTGAGGACAGTCTGGATGAAGAGGCTAGAGAGAAAACAGAAACACCCATATTGTCTGGTAATACCGCCACAGAGCAAGCACAGAGGGAAGAATCAACGCTACTCTCACATGAGGTGACTTATCCTACTAGTAGACTACCCAGTATGAATCTAGGATTAATTGACATGGAAGATACCACCCCACGTTTAACCTCCCAAGATATGGAAGATGACACCTCTCCAACAACTTCCCATTGTACATCACAAAGGTCAGATAGGAATTCACGAAACACCAATCACCCAAGAGGGGTAGAAAGACCACACGACACAGATGGCGCATCACACGCCGAACATAAAGAAGGCACCACCAACAGAACTAGGGTCACAAAGGAAAGGAACTCAGGAAAAGAAATAGACCTGAAACACTGGAGCAAAATCAGTGAATACAGAAATGAGAGGTTGAACACCCGGTTGCAACCTGGTCACATTGCATCAGACCCGGAGAGATTCCATAGGACTACAGGCACAAATGGACAACATATCACAAACAACGAATACAGAAACCACAAACAGTGGATACAGAAATGAGAGGATGGGCACCCCTAATACGTCGCCTCAGACCCTCAAAGATATCAAAGGGTTACAGGCACAAATTGACAATATATCACAGGATATCCTTAGCACACGGAAAACAATGGAAAAGATTCTGGAACTCACGATAAGCACGCACTCCAAAGTCGAACACATCCAAGAAGTTTTGCATAATTCTCAAGAAAAAAGGAGGGAGATAGCCATGCCATCACTAAAAAGGCAGAACCGTCCAGATAGGAGTCCTAGTTATTTAACAGAAGAGGAAACCCTATCCCTACGTCGGACATATGAACCTCCAGAACATAGTAAAGGGGAAGAAATATTTACAGTTCCGATTGATGCTAATAGAACATCCAGGCATAAAGAAAGGAAACCTAACCTTAACAACTAACAACAAATCCAATTATCCACCATCTTCTCTGAGCAGGACTCTAGTAACACAAGAAAACCTCTGAAAGGCCTACTGCTCAACTGTAGGTACGCAGTAAAACATGCGTCAGACATCGCGGCCCTCATTATTAGCCAGGAAATCGACCTTGCAATCCTAACAGAGACATGGCTGTCGGAATCATCGTCTACAGTCATGGATCTGCTAGTGCCCCTTCAATACAACATAGTGAGACTAGACAGACCAAATAAGATAGGAGGTGGTATAGCCTGCATACACCGATCGGACATAGAAATCAACCAAAATCAATGCGACTCTCTCGAGTCCTGTGAATACCTAGGTCTAAATATACGATCCGCAGAATATCAAAGATGTAACTTACATGCCCTATACCATCCTCCTGGAAATAATGCCACTTTCATAGACCAGTTAATGGAGATCATCACGGAAAACTTTAAAACCCACTCTAACTACATATTCCTGGGCAATTTTAACTTACACTGGGATGACAAGAAAGACAAACAGATCAGTGTTCTTAAAGACTTTTTAACTCAGCTAAATCTTACCCAAGCTTGTACACAGCCGACACACGCAAAAGGAGCAACACTGGACTGGATAATATCAAAAAACAAGAACATAGTGATCCACTCAGTTATGCAGTGTGACTGGTCCGATCACCATGCAATAACCTTCCTAATACCCACCTTAAAAAGGAATAAGACCACGCAGCCTATTAAACTCAAAAAGTGGACCCGGGACAACAAGGATGCGAATATTGAACGGCTAGTAGTAAGCTGTGAGAAAGGTCTGAATCCGACCGACAACGTGCAGAATGTGAATGACCTAACGGATCACTACACTACAACAATAACAAACATAGTCAACACTACCATGCCACGAAAACTGAAAAGGATCACAGAAAAGGTCAAAAACCCTTGGTTCAAGGGGGCACTGAATGATGATAGGCGGAAACTAAGACTTGCTGAAAGAAAGTGGAGATAACACCCGAACTGAAATCACTCCGAAAAATTAGAAATGAGTACAACAAAAAGATCCTCAATTCCAAAAACGAATATATTAGATCAGAACTAGATAACGCCAAAAACCGGCCAAGGAAGCTTTTCGAGATTTTAAAGCAACAAATCAACAAATTAGCCAAAACAGCCCAAGAAACCACTAAAACTCAGCTGAACTGCGAAGAATTTTTAACCTTCTTCACCAACAAGGCCAACACTTTGGAAATAGAGCTTAAGATGGCAGAGGACAACATGCCCGACAAACCACACAGACTGAACAACCCCATCCTGACAATCAACCACGATGAGGAAAAAAAACAAAGCGCAATGGGATACCTTCAAGCTTTACGATCAGAATACTATCGCCAAAACATTATCGGATATCAAACCGAATAACCACTATAATGACCCTCTACCTGCCAAATGTCTACAAAAAATCAACCACATCGTCATCCCTATATGGGCGAGAATAATAAATGCCTCGCTATCACAAGGGATACTTCCTGATTGCTTAAAAACAGGCCAAGTGGTTCCCATCATCAAAAAACCGACAGTGGACCCAGCAGACCCTAATAACTTTCGCCCAGTTACCAATATTCCAGTACTGGCCAAATTAATCGAGAAATGTGTACAAAACCAAATGAGCCACCACATATCGAATTTCACACTGCTAGACGACTGCCAATCTGGATTTAGAACAGGCCACAGCACAGAAACAGCAATCCTGCATATTGTCGACGATGCATTACAGGCCCTAGATCAGAATAGAACATGTCTATTAGTACTTCTGGACCTGTCCTCTGCATTCGACACGGTAAATCATTAAAAATTACTAAGCGGGCTGCATAACAGGATGGGAATATCGGGAAATGTGCTGAAATGGTTTGAATCCTTCCTTCAGAATAGAACTCATAGATTTTTGGTCAGCCAGACACTATCCCCATCATGTCCTAATTTGATCGGAGTCCCTCAAGGATCTACACCATCTCCTTCACTCTTCAACCTTTAAGTCGAACCTCTGACAGAAATCCTCAAAGACGCGACCATATCTTATCATATGTATTCAGACGACACACAGATATACATCAAGATCGCTTCTCTGGAAGATATCATGTTAATGAACGAGGCCTTAAAAATGTGATTAAACTGGTTGACCAGCAATCATCTGAAGCTAAATGCACAAAAAACGGAGTTCCTTTTAATCTCTCCACCTAAGAACCACACGGAAGTGAAAGAATGGGCTAAATTGATCACAGCTCTAAACTGCACTCCTACTCTAGTGGACTCAGCGAAATCATTAGGAATCACATTAGACAAGAACCTTGACATGAGAACCCATATCAAATCTATGGCAAAAAATGCACGCTTTCATATTTGGAAAGTGAAACCATTCATCTCTGCTGCAGATCTCAAAATGGCAGTACAATACTTAGTTATCTCAAGGATTGAATATGGATGTACTACTATAGCAGGTCTACCAGAAATTTCCATGGCACCACTAAAAGCATGTCTCAATACAGCTGCAAGGCTCATCACCGGATCGAGAAAATTCGATCATATCACGCCACATCTGAAATCTTTGAACTGGCTACCATACGAAGCAAGAATCCAACTTAAAATGGCATGTATGGAGAAGCGTGGCTCAGTGGTTAGAGGCGGCAAACCCGGAAGCTGAGATCGGCCGTGGACCAGGGTTCGATTCCCCGCCTCGGCGGGTCTCGGGCTCAAAAATCCACGGAGTCGATAATTCTCGCTCCGGTGCCTACTCGACTCACGGGGTCACACTCTGCGACTCTGGGCAATAGCTTGCTTAATCTCCACTACGGCCCCTCGCGGCGGGATGCCTGGCTTTCACCTTGTGGATACCCGGCCGGGGTATCTCACAGGGGAATACCAAGACGGGTTCCCTAAGCAAGCGCCTTGAGACCCCTGGGTTAAAGTGTTGCGCTATATAAATCGAAACACATTTACATTTACATGTATCACCTTCAAAGCGCTTCACTACAAAACAACAAGATACCTGGCTCAGAAAATAGAGCTATCTGGAGGAGACAGACCGGCCAGGAGTACCAAGGAGCCGCTGCTGAGACCACCCATCTTCCGGAAGAAGAAAACATACGAGAGAGCTTTTTCAGGGGCAGCTCCTAGAATCTGGAACTCACTCCCTCCAAATGTTAAGAAAATTACTAACACAGCAACATTCAAGAGGGAAGCTAAGATTTTCCTAATGAGTAAGTTCCTCACTTAGGCAAGAAGAGACATCACCGCCACCGCGACATAGTTGTGCCAAAGCAAAACAACAGAGGGTAGTAAATAGAAAGTCACTTTTGTACTGGGAATAACCTAGAGGCGCTATACTTACTCAGAATTTGAAGGAAAAATGCACAGATAAAGACTATTGGACCTATTGTTATTGTACTACAATTTACAGTACTGTAGGCAAATAGAATATCATGTATGATAATCTTGAAGACAGACACCGGCTGAAATTATATTGGAATATGTACATGCCGATGTCAAGTAGTAGTTTAATATACTTCGCCATTGTACATTGTTATGATAAAATGCTTTATAATCGTATACCTAACCTACCACATATCAGTATGAAACGGTTTACTACATAACTTTATACCTACCTACCTCATTCACTGAATGTTATGATATGCAAGATGTATCCCTAACCCACCTATTGTATTGTATTTGTATCTGTGAAGTGCTCTGATACCCAAGGGTCACGTTTGTGCTATAGAAAACTGTCTAAATAAAATGAGATAAATAAATAAATGTTGTAGGATCCTGCAGCACATTTGTTGGGTAGTCATCCCGATGTTAATCTTACCATAAGGATAACAAATTGTGTAGATTACATTTTGAGAATCACAATTGGTATGTCATGTCAAAGTGAATTGTACTTTCAAATATTGAAATGCTTTAGTGTCATATGTAGATTCACAGGCACTGCATGTTCTACATTTGAAAGTTACCAGAACTGGATGAACTAAGAAATCTGATTCCGAGGTGTAAGATCAGTAAGTTGAGATGCCTTCACTAAATGGTTTCGTAGGTTCCTTCCTCTCTTGAAGTAGAACCTGGTAACCTCCAGATCAGATTTTATAGATTGAGAGAACCAATTTTTTTTAACTCACTACTGACAGGTGTGAATTGTGTCACATATTTCAACCTTGATGTTGAGTCTTTTTTCACTGAGGATAAGAAAATATGCTGATGTGAATGACAAGCTTGTTTTTGTGCCCTTGTGAGTAGACATTTGCGATACCTACTTTTCCACAAGCGAGATATAAGAACTTCTGACTCTTGGAAGAAGTCTTCTTTCTTTGAACAATTTCCATGAATCAGGAGGAATTTTCCAAATGGCATGTTGTCTCCTAAACTATGTGGATGACAACTAGAATACTGCAGGGTAGAGTTCTTTTCTATCAGCTTTCAGAAAAGGGACATATGGATATGCCCCTGATCGTGCTTCACCCACCGATCTAAGAAGCTTATCTCAATCACACTCAATGACAACGTAAATTGAATTTGAGGATTATTCCGGTTCAACCATGGGCAGAATAAGTTGAGGTCTGTTGCTGAGCCTGCCAAATCATGAAGACATCATCAATGTCAAGGTGTTATATTAGCAAGAAATATGTTGTTGTCATTGAGAAAACCCTTTTCTCAAAGTCATATATACGCAGTATGACCCAATTAGGCACAACAGAAGTGCCCATGGTGACTCCCATTGTTTACAAATAACATTTTTCACAAAATGTAAAGAAGTGTTTTTGCATTGCAATACTCAGTAAGTTGATGATGAATTCTGTTGGAACTGGCATAGGAAAGGGACAAGTGTCGAGGAGGTTTCTTATCACATTCAATGCCTCTTGTTCAGGGATGTTTGTGTAAAGGGACTTGATATCCAATGTTACCAACATCTGTTGTGCTGAATCAAAAGGAAGATTCTCAATCAAGTTGATAAAATGTGTTGAGTACCTAATATAAGTTGATGTTTGAGGGACAAAGGGTTTTTTGAACCAATCAAAATGCTGGTCAAGTGGTTCCAATAAGGAACCAATTCCTGAAACGATATGTCACCCAGGAGGACAAAACATGATTGTTGTGAATCTTTGGCAAAGTATAGATTGCTGGCATTTTTGGGTAAAAATTATTCAAGAAATTGTATTCATGGTCACTGATATAACCCATTTCTTTTGCTTGCACAGTTGATTACCTGATCAATAGGGAAATCTCATTAGTGGGATCAGATGATAAATTTGTATTGTGGTGTGTCACTGACAGTTGACAAAGAATTTCATCATTATAGTCTGTAATATTCTGCACTACGATTCCACCCCCCTTTTCAGCCAGCTTAAAAGTGATCTGGTGATTTTTTTTGTGTGATTGTATACTCTTCTTTGAGTAGATTATAATTGATTTAAGGATTCTGTGATCTAAACAAATCCAACTCTTTCAGGATTTTATTTTCAAATACTACTACTTCTGGCAGCATCTAGACAATAGAAGGATAGAAAGATGAATGAGGCCAAAACAGGGTAAACTGATGCCTCTCTGATGGTGGTTTATCCTTAAAGAAAAATAATAATCTCATCCTCCAAAAATAGGCAGAAAAGTTTGCGCTTGGTCTCAAAGAAATCAGGGTGATTGGTAGTCACAAAAGTCAAACCATGACTCAGAACGGATAGTTCAGATACGTGTAGAACGTATGTGGATAGACTGAAGTTGGGGAGGAACGAGGTTACCGCAGGTAAACCTGCTGCAGGTTTGTCTCTCTCCTGGTTAGTAAGGTCTCCGTTGGTAAAACTAGCCCTTATTTTGTCTTTTGCCCCTGGGTCTCTTCCATCCCCAGCCTCTGGCTAAAAAATTCGGAGCTGGTTGTACTTCAGGAACCAGTGATACTCTAGCTGAACTAGTGCTTGGCTGGGGTTTCGAGTCAGTCTCAGAATCATGAAGTTTGAAGGTAGTTCTGTATCAGTTCACCCATCCTAAACAAGAATGGGGTGTTTGGTGTTCATGACCATGTTGAATAAAATGATTTTCATCGGCATCATGGCAACAACTGCCCACAGATGTAGTTAGATTCGGCAAATTCCATGAAGCATAAATGGTAGGGTGTTAAAATATCGATAACAAAAATATAGCTGACATAAATATTGTTGCAAAAATATCGTTTACAAAAATATCGACACCCTATACTTAAACAGGTAAGTACATAAATATCGACTCCAAAATATCGTTGTAATTAATATAGATGTTAAAAATATCGACTTTTTAAAATAATTAAAATTACATTAAATAATAAATAAATATAAGTACTATTAACAAAATACATTACATTACTTTTATTTTATAACTATTTCAAACAAATTTACTACACTTTTTAATTATAAACTTAATAAATGTGGACATATAAATTAATTTTACACATTACTTTATATAACAACAATAATACATATATATAATTAAAATACCCCTTTACCCAAAAACCCAAAACTGACCCTGAACCCTAAAAATACCCCTTTACCCAAAAACATTTTCACTAAAAAAATCCTGTACACACACCTAAAATTAATTAAAAAATTAACATAATTAATGGCATAATTATTATTCAATTAACTAATTAAAATTAATTAACTATTATTTATTACACTATTTATATTTATTTAAAACATTAATTAATCTATTATTTCATTATATTTAAAAACCCCTTTACCCAAAAACTGAAAACTGACCCTGAACCCAAAAAATACCCCTTTACCCAAAAACCTAAAAACTGACCCTGAACCCTAAAAATACTCCTTTACCCAAAAACTAAAAACTGACCCTGAACCCTAAAAATACCCCTTTACCCAAAAACTGAAAACTGACCCTGAACCCTAAAAATACCCCTTTACCCAAAAACTGAAAACTGACCCTGAACCCTAAAAATACCCCTTTACCCAAAAACTGAAAACTGACCCTGAACCCTAAAAATACCCCTTTACCCAAAAACCTAAAAACTGACCCTGAACCCTAAAAATACTCCTTTACCCAAAAACTAAAAACTGACCCTGAACCCTAAAAATACCCCTTTACCCAAAAACTAAAAACTGACCCTGAACCCTAAAAATACCCCTTTACCCAAAAACTGAAAACTGACCCTGAACCCTAAAAATACCCCTTTACCCAAAAACTGAAAACTGACCCTGAACCCTAAAAATACCCCTTTACCCAAAAACATTTTCACTAAAAAAATCCTGTACACACACCTAAAAATAATTAAAAAATTAACATAATTAATTACATATTTATTATTCAATTAACTAATTGAAATTAATTAACTATTATTTATTACACTATTTATATTCATTTAAAACATTAATTAATGTATTATTTCATTATATTTAAATTACTTCCCACCCTACTCCCCTATAAACCCACAACCCGCTACGGAACTATTAATACTAAATTCAACTGAAAATACATTATTAAATAATAATATACTACTAAAAATACTACTTTGACTAAAAATAATCATTAAAAACACTACATTACTTATAATTATTTAAAAAACGATATTATTGTAAACTATGTTTTTGTAAACGATATTTATTACAACTATATTAATGTTAACGATATTACTTACCTGTCTGTCGATATTTTGGTCAGACGATATTTTTGTCATCGATATTTCTTCCTGTAGATATTTTTGCGGCGATATTTATGTTAGGCGATATTTTTGCGGCGATATTCCTGCTCTGTACCAGCATAAATAGCACTTGTTAGCTTCCAATTCCTTTATTTCTGTTACTGTATGTCTAATTGTGAATTGTGTATGTCACATAAGGGCCTTATTGGGTGGTGAACTAATCTAGTAAAATCACCTCTTCCACACACAACCACTGCCATCTTTTAGAGAAATGTGTAAGCATTCTTTATATGTATGCTGTATATTTGTATGCAGTTTCCAAGAGCCATCATCTGTTGTCCCCCTCCTAGTGGCATATGGCATCGCTGTCAATGATTTTGTATAAGTTTGACATAAAACTGGGTTGCAATTTGAAAGATTTATGATGACTGTTTTATGTTAGAAGAACATCTGATTCTATAGGCATATGTTAGATTCCAGACCTTGGCACTTTCCCATTGTGGAATTGTTGTGAACTTTTAGTCGCTAAGGGGACATGATAATTTAACCCTTTCAGTGCTGCGAACGTTCGGCGGACGTCGCGTGCACTACCTCGCTAGTGCTGCACACGTCCGCTGAACGTTCCGATCCCGTTAGCGCAATCGAACGTCCGCACTGGGGCGGAATTTGCGGCGCGCTTAACGGGTTAAAAGCCCACTTGTAATTGTTAGACACAAAAACAATAGCAAGTTAATATGTTTTAAAACAGTAGCATATTACTTGCCTTACATTAGTGGATGAGTACGTCCTCAGTCCAGGGGCGAATGACTGATAAAAGAAAGTGGACCCTGCCCTGCCTCTTCTAGTTGCTGATGGCTGCAGGACAGGCCCATCATTGGCCGGGCTTCGCCCAGGTGCGTCCCACGCAGTGGTAATAGTATTGACGCTTTTATAGCGACGCAGGGGTATTAGGCTCCTCCACCCCTGCCATATCAGGCACTGGCAACTCCTAGTGCAAAGGATGCTGGTGCTTGGAGTCGCCGCCAGAAGGTATCCTGCTCAGTAGGAAAAGTACCAGCGCTTTATAGCACTGCAGGTGTATTGGGCTCCTCCTCCCCCTGCCATGTCAGGTGCTGGCACTTCCTGGTGCAAAGGATATTGGGGCTTGGTCTCCCCACCAGAAAGCGCCCCGTGCAATGGAAATAGTAGTGGCGCTTTATTGAGCTGCTGGAGTATTAGGCTCCTCCTTCCCCTGCTATGTCAAGCGCTTGCGCCTCCTGGTGCAAAGGATACTGAGGCTTGGAGTCCCTGCCAGAAAACATCCCAACCAGTGGTAATAGTAGTGGCGCTTCATAGCACTGCAGGGATATTAGTCCCTTCCCCGCCATGTCAGGCGCTGGCACAAAGGATACTGGGACTAACCCACCGTCGCTGCTCAGCCAAACCCGCTCTGAACGCCTTACATTGGCTGCCCGTTCAGGAGAGAGTACATTTCAAGGCTCTCTGCACCACATACAAAATCCTGCATGGCAAAGCCCCTCCAATCTTGCAAAACCTCATCACACCTCACACCACCCAAAGAACGCTCCGCTCCTCTAACTGCAATTTAGCCTCTGTTCCTCGAATTAAGAAAGCCCGCTCTGGAGGTCGAATGTTCGCATACAATGCCTCCAAATTGTGGAACACTCTACCTCAAGACATCAGAGCCCAACCTAACCTTCTCTCATTCCGCAGAGCTCTTAAAACTTGGCTGTTCCCGTGAAGCTCCATCTACCTCTGGTTCCTTGTCATTTAGCGCTGGGACGCTCACGGGCAGCCATGCGCTCTACAAATTGGTAAAATAAAATAAATAAATAATATATGGAAGTAAATTCTCAGCTTTTGTTCCGATGTAAGGTAGATAGATATGAGCCTGAACATAATCCTTCTGTATAAATGCTGTAAGTGTGCATGATTCATATCCACAAAGTAAAAAGATTTTAACAATTCAAATGTTCAAAAAATCACTTCTGGCATTTGGCCAAGCACTGCAGTATAAATATGAGCTAAGTTGTTAACAAATTGCTATGAAGCACACCAGTAAATGAAATGTGTGCAAGATGTATGCAAGATGTGTTTGGGGAGGGCTCACATGCAGGAGAAAATGTATATTTTTGAAGAAGATAATAACGTCAAAGTATTTTGACACATTGCAGCATGTCCTAAAGAGGGATGCATATGTAAAAATAGGAAGAAGCATACAGTCCTCCGGCATGATTATATGCGAAGGGCATATACACAAACAATATGCAATGTAGGCATTACATATGAATCACATTAAAAATTCTGTTAATTACCAAAAGGCCATAATTGACGCAGCTAAGTGAACATAATGTATGCTTTGCGCATAGTGCTGTTCCATCTGCATTGCTACTGGGATACCCTTTTGCTCACTGGTATCTGTTGACTATTTATCAGCAAACCTGTTTTCTTTCTTGAGATTATTCTCACAAAAACAAATTATTTGGGGTTTCTTAAAAATGTTTCCAGCCTAGAATAAATATTCTTAGCCACTTGTTAAAAAGACAAAATAGGGAAAACTATAGTTTTCTCTAAAATATAATTTATCTTTTATTTGGGCCAAGGTTTTTTTTTGTTCGGTGCAGTTCACGTTTCACACAAGAAGTCATCTTGGCTTGTCAGATTTGTGTCACTGAATGCTCATGCCACAGATGTCATAAGAACTGACAACACCAGGGAAAGGTCAGGGTTATTATTGAATGTGTTCGGAGCCTAGAGCCCAATACAAACAAAAACAGTGTGGCTCAACCCCAGGAGAAGCAGAAGATAAGGCAGAGAGAAATATGTCTTATTTCGATATGTCACTCAAACAAAATATGTTTTCTCTGATCTCAGAAAAAGGGAAAAAACGCCCAGAGAAGATGGTTAGGGCTGCAGGAAACACGCCTCGTTTCGTTAATAGTAAAAGACTGGCACTGAAGTGTGCCATAGCTACAGCAGCACAGATGAACAGTCAGACAGGGGGAACATTCACAAAGCAACAAAATAGGATATGATGGTTTAAAAAAAGGCATACTTGTAAATAAGTTATAGTGTGATGGAACCAAGGAACTGTAAAGAGTGAAGCATCTCCGTTAATCATCACAGCTCACCCACAGCTGAGCACAGAAAATACTGTGTATGAGTGTGCTATAGAATAACACCTGTGCCTGCAGATGCATGTTTCCTCTTCTTGATTTAAACCCCAGAGGAGTGTAATGTGTATAATTTGTCGCCTGACTGTTTCCTCTCTTCTGGGTCACAGAGAGTGTTTATTGGTTGGTCGTGTACAATACCACACGTCCCATTAAGGTCTGAGACAAGCTTTACCTTGATCAAGTGTGCTTTATATTTTCCATAAAATAGTAATCAGAACTGATTACCATGATTTTTTAATTGCAAACCCCTTCTGCTTATTGTGTCCGCATTTACAGGTTGTTCAATTGAATATGACTTTTAGATTTTCTAGTTGTAAATAGCGTTGGACACTCCACCCCTTCCCACATTTTTCACAAACTTGTCAGTAAGTGCATTTGTTAATCCCTCACTTGGTTTCCTAAGAGATCAATGGGTCATTTGGTTCCACTTATACACCCATTAAAAACCTTTCCAGTTTCTCCTTAGTGTGCCTGTTCTTATCTGCCTTGGTTTGGTTTATGACCTCCTTACTTATAGGCTCCATCCATCCATCCAATAGCCGTCACAGTTAATCAATGAAGCTAAATTGTTATTGATTACTTTGCTACAGATAACTTACGTTTAACTAGCTCGCCTTCATTACCATGTGGTATGCCATACTTTCATACTCAGAAACATTTTCTGATATAAATATGGCATGCTAAATATTGTTAAAAAATATCATTCTATTGGGTGCAGCATTTGCATAATTAACTTCTATTGGTAATAGTTTTTGTAAATTTTTCTGGTGTCATGTCATGCTACTGATTTGAAACACAACTCACATTTAGATTTTGTCTTTCTATCTAGTATTTATAGATCTTGTTGTGTTACTGTTGACCAAATTAGGTAATTTTACAATGACTTCTTCGTACACTAAATGGTCTGATGTACTTCACAGACTCTCTTAACACTTGCATCTCGTTCGAAAGTTACTGAGGGGCATATTATCAAGAACGGCGTTAAAATTATCGCCGCTTTAGTGGCAGAAAACGGCAGCTAAAGCGGCGATAATGGGCTTGATAATACGCCCTTGAGAATTCCAGAAAAAGCCCATGTTCACACCAGACCATGGACTTCTATTGGAATTCTCAAGAGCACATTATCAAGCCCATTATCGCCGCTTTAGCAGCAGTTTTCTGCCACTAAAGCTGCGATAATTTTTAACGCCTTTCTTGATAATATGCCCCTTATTATTTTGGGAAAGAGGAGCTATTCCAACTTCGTAAATACACCCTCGAGAGGCTTCAATACAAATCTCAGTGAAACTGTGCTGAACACTTTGCAGCTGTCACATCAGCAGCAAATAATTCTCCTGAGAAATGTGTGGTAAGTAAGTTCAAGCAGTACTAACAATTTTAGAGGCCAGAAAACAACAAAGTACAATTTTCAAACTAATTTAGGAAAAGAGGAGAGTGTAATAAGTAAATAATCACCAAAATAGTTAACATTTGATAACGGGTAACAGACATGACTTTTGAATGTGTTACAGCAAAAAACCTCTAGAGAAAGTAATGCATCATTGACAAATATCAGTTAGTAGATGACCCAGGCCTAGGTACGATTTTAGGCAGACTGCAATAAGGCGAATATCAAATACTACAAGTGTGCTGTCCTGAACAAAATTTACACCCTCTAACTCAATCTACTTTTTTGGGAAGTTTCCCACCTAGAGTAATCCAAGATCAAGGGCTAGGACTGACAAGTGTCATTTTCGGGTTCCCACTAAAGCTTTGTTTTGGTACCAAAAGTTTAGTAGAAGAAGGTCAAGTGACAAACTCCATCCTCCATAAGAAGGATGTCTGGCTATCCTTAACCATTTCCCTATGCTGATGAGGTCTTATCTGTCCTTAGGGTCAGGAACCGATTTCCCCTTTACCAAAGGCGGAGCCAGAAAGTCTACGTGGACCACAGGAATGAATGGCAGCACAATCTGTCGGACCCAGTTAGCATGTATAAGTCAATCGAGTGAAGGTTGTACTTTGATTTACCAATACTCATATACCACTACATATGGCTGATAAAGTTACTTTCCAGCTAAAGTTATTAAAAATCTGATTTCATCATAAATTAGACTTTTAAAAATGATAGGAAAATAACCATGAATCATTAATCATTTGCTAGTATTATGCAAGGTAAGGACAGACATTAACAGTTTTACTTTTACCTAGGCCTGTTTATGGAGGGCCCAAAACATACCACTTTGTATTTGTACTAGTTCAAAGCTCTTCTTACTCAAGGATGAGGGTTCCACGCAGACTACTTGAAGAGCTACTGTGATCAAGGGCTGGTTTCCATCTAACAGCCAGTGTTTTCAGTCCACCTAAAGTCTGCTGAACAAACTGGACAGCTGTAGGTCTACTTAGCAGATAGAAGGCTCCTTGCTTGCTCAGAAGGGGAAAGGGTTTACCTGGCTCTGCAGGAGGAGATACTGTCCAGAAGTCAAAGCCCAGCTTTGTTCCTGGAGTGCGGATCATCACAAGAGTGGACTTGCTAATAGGAGTGTAACTGGCACCACCGGACCTACAATTGATCACTCAGCCTCTCTGCATGGTTCATGTGGCTAACTTCATGAAGTGTCAACTACCCCCAAGCAACAGTGTGTTGTCCGATGTGCCGCAAGGTCTGACACCTCCATTGTAACAGATGAATCCTACCAGCCTGGAGCAGTGCCTGAAGAAGAATGACCACTGCCAAATCCTCCTATAATGTTGTTCACTGACTGGCAAGATCCAAGATGCAGTTTCGTTGGCTGTGACTCCCACATCCGCTCACTGTGGTGCTGACTGTGCCATTGCAAAGTGCACTCAAGCGACATCAATCCACATTTACAGCAAATAGGGAACATGCGGCCTGAAATTAGTGAATGTAAGACTGTATTTTGTTCTGTGAAAGATATCCACATTAGAGAGTTTGACAATTGCCTAGTAAAAATGTGTTGCTCTAAATGCGATATAATCAGGAACTCTGAAGTTGGTGGGAAAACCACAGAACTTGGCTCGAGCTCCATAGATGTATTTTGTAGAACCCAGTAACTAAAAGCCTGTAATTGTATGTAGCATTCCATTTTGCTGTGCAATTAGTGTACTTCTCTTTTGTTTGAGACAATACTGGTATGGGCATGAACACGCTATATCTCTTCGGTGACAGCCTCGCCCAGCCGTTTTTCTTTCCGGTTTGAGGCGGCGGCAGGCGCCATCTTGGGTGTGGGCTGGGGCTGCGCTCTAGTCGCGCCTGCCTCACGCCCTCCTCTCCACCTATATCATGTGTGTAGGGACCAGACGGCGCAGCGGGCTGGCGCAGCGGGCGCGCCGGATGCGCGCCGAAGCCGCGCCTAAGCCAAGCCCGTCTGCGCCCGTCCGCGGCCGACCGGGGCCAGGGGCCCGGACCCCTGCATCTCAGGCGTGCCACATGCAGTCCTACACTAGTAAGATGCTGAGAGACCTTTGCCCCCCTCCACTCACGGCTTGTCGCCACTTGATGGAGCCATTAGACCTGGGTCCATGTCCTCAGTGTACTTTCAAAGGGAGGTGTTTATCGTTGGACGTCCCTGACCCTGAAGCGATTATTGTAAATGGGGGACTCTTAAATTGTAGATCCTTAAGCAAACACTCCCTCCAACTGTGGGATCTCTTATTTGATGAGGCCCTGAACATACTATTTCTAACTGAAACCTGGTTAGGAGAACATTCTGATCCAGACATAGTGAATACAATACCGCCAGGCTACACCCTCCATAGACTTGATAGAGAAAAGGGAAGGGGAGGAGGTATTGCCATTATTGTTAAACACCCTATTGAGTGTGTCCTGAAACCGGTAAAAATAGATAACAGTGAAGCTGGCGAATTTAACATCAAATTGACCCAACACGAGGCAATCTCGGGCATCCTAATATACAGACCTCCTGGGTCTCTGGGTAACTTCCGAAGTAGTTTACTGGAAGGGGTTACTCAGAATGCGATCAAACACAACAAAGTACTGGTGTTGGGGGATCTGAATTTACATCTAGAGGATCCTCTACAGAAGGAGGCAGAGGATGTCCGTCTAGTCCTAAAAGAACTACAACTGGACTTGCTAAGTGTTGCTGCCACACATGAGGGGGTCATTGTTTGGACCCTATTTTCGCCTGTTGGGATATGATAAAGGCACTCACCCCCTTTCAGCTCCCTTGGACCGACCACTTCTTGGTCCCCTTCCATTTTTCTTACCAGCCACATAAGGCCACTGCGATTGGGCTTAGGAACGTTATGAAACGTAAATGGAGTCAATATTCTCAAGAGAACTTTGTTCTAGCCATTCAGAAAGCGCAACCACCGCTTGCCACTGATAGTGATCAGGCCAACAAGGAATTCAATCAGCTTGTGGCTGCCACCTTGGATGAGCTAGCACCCATGAGTAAGGGTAAAGCCAAGGAAGGTAGACAACGTACTGCCCCCTGGTTCACTCAAGAACTCCAGCAAATCAAGTCTAACTGTAAAAAACTTGAAAGGAGCTGGAGAAGGAACCCTAGCGAACAGGGAAAAAATAACTATAGCTTAGCACATAGAAGCTATCAGTACGCGGTACGTAGAGCTAAAGCTAAATATTTCCAGACACGCATTGAGGCAGCCGAGAGCTCCTCACGCGAACTGTTCAAAATATACAAGGAAATATCGTTAGTCTCCAGCTCAAATATCCCCCTAAGTGCCACCATGGAGGGATGTAACAGAGTCGCTAACTTTTTTTCTAATAAAGTCAAAGCCATTTATGCCTCCTTCACTCAACAACCAGGAAGGGGCATAGACTTTAGAGCAGTTGCTTCGCCTATGGCTCCTGACTCTTCTTTGCAAACTTTCGAGGTCCCTTCCGCTGATAGGCTAATAAAGATCTGTCGTAGCGTGAAGTCTGGTTCCCCTAATGACCCGGCCCCTCCTTGGGTCATCTCGGAGGGTCTTGTTGGACTGGAACCATATATAAGACATGTCTTACAGACCTCTTTTTCCACTCAACGAGTTCCAGAGGAGTGGAAGAAGGCTATAGTACTCCCAATAAGGAAAAAACTAAATGTAAGTATTGAGGTGCTGGAAAACCTCAGACCCATTTCTTTATTGCCGTATGTGGCGAAAGTGGCCGAGAAGGTGGTCAATGCTCAGCTCACTGAGCACCTGGAGAGAGGGAACCTATTTCATCCCTCCCAATCAGGATTTAGGGCGGGCTTCTCGACTGAAACAGCTCTCCTACGTGCCACTGAGACTTTAAGAGCAGGAGCGGATGCAGGACATACAATGGCCCTGATCATGCTCGACCTCAGCGCAGCTTTTGACACTGTAGCGCATTCCATCCTGCTACAGTGTCTTAGTGAGGCTGGGGTCATTGGTCCCGCGCTGTACTGGCTGCAGTCGTTTCTCACAGGAAGATGCTTCCAGGTACAACAAGGGGCATGTCGATCGGTAGAGATGCCACTAGACCAGGGAGTGCCTCAGGGCTCAGCATTGAGCCCAACTCTTTTTAATCTGTACATGGCCTCCCTGGCGAAGGTGGTTCAGGCTTTCGGGGTGGAATTGGTATCTTACGCCGACAACACCCAGCTGCTGATCTCTCTATCACAGAACACCACCAATACCTCCACTAACTTTAAGTCCTGTATGCAGGCGCTAGCTGAGTGGATGGACTCCCACTGCCTAAAACTCAACGGTTCTAAGACAGAGGTTTTGGTAGTTGGGGGAAAGAGCAAAAGCTGGTCAGCCGAGTGGTGGCCTTCATGCCTTGGCCCTACTCCCATACCTTGTGAGGAGGCTAAGAATCTAGGAGTTTGGATCAACCCCACCCTCTCCTGTGAAGGCCATATAAGGCGTCTTGTGGGCAAGTGTTTTGGGGTACTGAAGACCCTAAACAAAACTTTAGACCTACTACCCCTAGCGGCCAGAAGGACACTGACGCAGGCATTGGTGACCTCTCGGTTGGACTATGGAAATATCCTGTTCCTAGGGTCCAACGAGGGCAGCCTTGGCCGCTTGCAAGTTATCCAGAATTCCGCCGCCAGACTGGTGTTAAGGAGACCCAGGAGAGCTAATTCTCAGCAGGCTTTGGATGCGCTTCACTGGTTGCCAGTGAAGAAACGCGTGCTGTTCAAATGCCTCCTCTTCTGTCACAGAATCGTCTGGGGCAGGTCGCCTGCCTATCTTAGGGACTTAGTCAGCCGCTACGAACCACCTAGGACCCTCCGGTCGGAGGGTTCCGGGCTGCTGACAGTCCCAAGGGTAAGAAAGGCCAGAATGGGCGGACGTTCTTTTTCGTTCCAAGCAGCTCAACACTGGAACAAACTTCCTCTTGCCCTGAGATTGGAGAGTAGGGAAGCGTTGTTCAGGGCTAGGCTCAAAACGTTACTCTATACTATGTAGGTCCAGAGGCTTTGTAATGGTGGTCGTTAGTAGCTCTTAGCGCGGGGACACGCCGGGATGGCGTTACTGTGCGCTCTATAAGCTCTATATTATTATTATTATTATTATGAATTATTGTATATTTTTTATTGTTTAAGTTCTGAGCCTTGACCCGCCTCACTATCTGTTTGAATGCATTTGACTGCATGCCCTCAGTATCCTGAGTTAAGTGCAGAAAGGTTGTACTTTTCCCAGTTTGCAGCACTAAAGTAAGACGGACCATAGAGGTAAATAATCCCTACCGCCTTGGTAGGGGCCAAGTAGCCCCTGCCTGCTCTGTGGCCCCAAATGGGATCTGTCACCAGCCCATCACTAACTTTCCTTTCATCAGAAAAATACTCAAAGAAAGCTATTATTGCTTAACCACATAATCACATGAGCACCAACCTGATCCTGCATGACTAACTATCTAGCATCAGATCAAGCTGTAGCATAGAGACATCTACCCTCCAATTTTAGAACGTGCCCTCCTGATCACACATCAAGCTCCTGCTATTGCTGAGAATTGTCAGTCACCTTCAACATTGCAAACCATCTTACCTTTATTCTCACCATTAAGTCTTGACTGGGATTCATGAGCAACATCCTTCTTGGGTTTTAATTCTTCTGACTATCCAACCAACAACAGATTTTAGCTTGTCCCATGTCATCTTCATCCTCTACATGGAGCCCTTTGGGGCTTTACTCACTGACAGCAGCGTCTAAATTCATCAATATGTCAATGATGCACAAGTCTACTTGTAGGTCTCCTTCTCTCCAGATATCCTATGCCTAAAAAGATTTTTCTGCACTTTTCTGCACACTTGAGTGTTCAGCGCCTACAAGAAGCTAAACCCTGCTAAGGCCGAATTCCTTCTATTTGCCAAAACCAAGCATTTTTATGTGTCGAGTTCTCCACCCTGACTGCAAAGTCTCTGCAATCATAAAGATACTATTAAAATTACGTTTTGTGAATATCAAAAATATATATATACAAAAGTGTGCATTTACCTTTGTGAATCTGGCCCAGTGATTCATGCACCTTAGAACCATAAAACTAAAAGTTCCAGCACCACGAATGCTTGAAAGTATTTCAAACTTCATCAATCCAACCCCCAGAGATCACTTAGAGTGCCATCATGAACTCTGTTGTGAATGCTCCTGTGATAGTTGCTGCACTCTTGGCAACTCTCAAACCCCTCCTGAACCACAAGTGGTGTCCATGCTCTTCCTGGGGAATGACAAGAAGAAATATGCAGATTTTTAGGGCCGGTTTAAGGCCTTATGGGGTGAGTCCTCGCACAGCTGTTCGGTGCCCGTTGTCGCTTAATCTGGTGGTTATTTCTTAGACCGGTCCCTTTCTGTAGGGTATCTCCAGATTTTTGCCTCCCTTTGCTGAACCTGTTTCTGTTGCTTTTAGTAATCTAAGCACTTTATTCCTGTTAATTAGAGGTAAAGTGCTTGTGCACTCCCTTGAAAACATGGGTAAACTGGTATTTTTTGGAATAATACATTTAATACCCAGCAACTTTAAATTGAATTCTACTAGAGTGTTGCAGAACCCATCGTGCCACCCACTAAAGTATCACAGTACATCATATCTCAGGCCTGCCACTGCAGCCTGTAGTGCAGTCTTAAACTGCCATTTCGACCCATCAAAATAAACTCTTTGCCTAAACCTTGCTTTTTAATAAGTATAAGTCAACCCTAAGGTTGGCCATAAATACACATAGGGCAGTGTGCATGCTATTTAGAAAGCAGGACATGTGATTTAAGTTTTACATGTCCTGACAGTGAAAAACACCTAAAGTTGTTTTCCACAGTAGCAAGGATATCTCTCCCATAGATTAAAACTGAGCTACCTTATTACACGTAATAACTGATAACAAGTTTGGGCACAGATAGAGGAATTCCTTTACCATTCATTTGTATTGTGATTCAACATCTTCTTTAATAGTAAAGTTGGATTTTAAGTAACTATTCTAAAAATGCCACTTTTAGAAAGTTGAGTTGAGCTATAACAATGGGGTGACCCAAAAGCCACTGGGCCTGGGTAGAAAGAGGTACAGTAAGTTTGCTTCCCAGTGGAGCTCAATTACAACAGACGAATCAGTACAGTGTATTAATCCATAGTATCTTATCAAAGTCAGACACCACCTTATAGTCGTTCCAATAATGGATGTGCTTTAATTGCTTCGTAGTATTTGAATTAATCAATGTATAAAATATTTGAATGAATCAATTTATAAAGTACAAAACAAATCCTAAATAGATATATTTTTAGGAAACAGGTGCACAGAGGAGTGATGTGATAGGGAAGGATTGTGAAAAAGAACCGTGGTGCGTACATATATACATGAATAAGATAAATGCAAACTCTCCTGACAGTGTTTACTGTCCAATCATTAAATGGCAAGTCATAACACAGTTACAGATAAACATTCTCTGTCGTATATGTCTGACAAAAATATAAACAGAAGTGTCAACGTTTCGACCCCTAATTTCACGCATTGTGGGCGGGGTCTTCATCACTCTCATAAATTTATTTTGCATTCTTAGCATTTAATAAAAATATTTTTCAATGATTTAAAAAATATATATATATATATAAACTAAATTTGCATACAAAAAAGTTCTTTTTTAAAAATAAATATAAATCAATTATTTTAACAAAACATAAACCCCCCAAATTTTGAAAGAAATATTGTAAAATATAAAAATTTCAAAATACTACCCAGCCAAAAAGTCCTAGACTTGTTCAGTGAAATTCCTGAAATTACGCCATACATCACGTCCCTAATTATGTGGCTTATACAGTACCAATATACCGCAAATGCACATGAACAAAATAACGGAAGAGGCTTTTGCTGATGGTGCTTTTGTTTTTTGCATTTTATTCAGTGAAATGTGTACCTGAATCAAAAATGTTACAGGCTTATAATACAGAAGGAAACATGGAGAGTAATGGTAACAGAAAGCAAGACATGATATTGTAGTGGGTGGAGAGACACGTATTTGGAAGGAAGAATATTGCAGACAATTAGGGACAGATAATAACACTTTGATAACTGCTATCAGTCTGCAGAAGGCACAACACACTGGATACTGGCAATATGTAAGCACGTCTCAGATATCCATAAAGCAGCAGTGTGGGAAGACAGTGCTTTCCCTAAAGAGGGCCATGGGCTTTGTGTTTGGAGATAGAATAGAAAGCTTTCTGATAATTACCTTGTGTCATTTCCCCATTAATGTGGGTTTATGAACCACTCATTAAAGTAAGTAAGTCAATGCAATCTTATTTGAATACAACTCCGCATGACAGTGACAAGGAGAGCACATTAACGAGTCTGTCCGAGGAATAGTCCAGCATGTCATTCTTTTCTTCTGTATCTGGTGGTACATCTAGGAGTTGGCATGCCGGCATCAATATGTGTGGAGGACCAGGGCAGCCTCTTCTACATTCCCCTATCATTGGTTAGGTATCACAAAATGCCAGGCCTTCCTCTGTAACTGGCCACTATATTTCCCACACTGGCTGTGTCAATTATTCTGTGCAAGCAATTAGGTTCTGGAATCATTCTCTTTAATGTTAATGTTGGAAAGGTCTAGGAAGCTCCGTATCCTTTTTAGGGATCACCAACATAGCCCTTTTGTTACAGAAGACAGACAACTCTCTCTACCTGTTTTACAGGACCCTCCATTCTATAAGGACCTGTGCTTCCGAGGGAATTAAAGAGAGCAACTAACCAACGGAATGGACGAAAGATCGATGAAGAGACTGATTATCTGAGCTAAGAAATAGTATCAGGAGAGGCCAAGTGGTTTTACGCGGTGAACTTTGACAAATACAATGAGAAATAGCCCTCTCATATCTCATCGTGAACAACTTGACAAAGCTTTGGCTTAACATTTTTGATTGTAATAAGACTCCTGTTTTCCAATAGTCTGCTGATTTCCAGGATTAAAGCCTATTATTATGCAACTTGCCCCATGGTAACTCCTAGAGTATGTTCTTCCCTGTAATATTTCTTTATGGTACAAAACTTGCATCCTGACAAATGCAAGAGATAGTGCTTTTACATGGTGAAATTTGGCAAATACAATGAGGAATGGGTTTACATTGTAACCTCGGGGCAAGCACCATAGGTAAGGGCTTTACATTTTTTTCTATCTGACAAATACAATAGAAATTAAATTTACATTGTGAACTCTCTGACAAATGCATTAGCAGTGGTTTCAGTGCATATCTCTTTTTCGTGGACTGACACCAGAAAATTCTTTCTCTCGCCAGAGGGAAATTAAGGTTCAAGGCAAAGAATGGCAGCAAGGCTCAAAAACACTGCACTACCCAGTCTAGTCACTCATGTATTGCAGCACATGTATTGCCCACCTCAAATGACTCGCTGTCACATAGTCACAAATTGAATAACTTATCTAAAAGTAGGGTTTTGCCCAGACGTATGGCGCCTTGCTGTGTGTGCATATGGCATTTGTAGTGTAGGTGTGACACAATGCTACCAGGTCGGAGGACATACCCTAAAACCCCGTATGTGTGTGGGTGCAGACTTGCACAAGTGTCCGAAAAAGTAAAGTCATGGGCACACGTTAATAGAGTTCAGACAATGGTTGTTAAGTTTTTAAGCATTTGGAGAGTTGTCATGTAAAGTCCACTTAATTACACCAAGTTTCTTGTTTAATCTTAATCGCAAAAGGACACAACCAGCCAACACGTGTTTCGTCAAAAAAGGGAAGTATCCCGTGACTTCTTCAGGGCTGTATGAGGAAGCGTCGATGTATTAGGGCAATCGCTCTGCCGGTGATGAATCTGACCCCGCTGGTCTGGTTTAAAGAGAATGAATATGGAATATTCCTTAGGGTAGTAACAGGGAAGCTCCGAAATGACGGAGATCCCAATAGAAAGTGCCTGTGTACCTGTTGATGGGCGAGTTCGCCGTCTCAACTGGATCTGAAGTGTCAAGTAAATTCCTTGGGGTAGTAACAGGGAAGCTCAGAGATGGCGGAGATCCCGATAGTACGTGCCTGTGTACATGTCGATGGGCGGGTCCGGCAATTCAACTGGATCTTGAGCGAGAGCGCTCTGTGGAGTGCAGGCACTGGTTCACCTCTGTTCCCGATATCCATCAGAGGATGCTGTATTTAACAATATCTGTACTCAAGTGGGCGCAGGGCACACCACTTTGCTTGTTCTACTTAACCTCACCGCAGCTTTTGATACCCTGTCCCCTCTGAGGCTCAGAGAGATAGGGACCGGGGGCTCAGCCTTGGGGCTTCTTGCCTCCTTTTTCAGTGATCGGGCACAGACAGTGAAATTTGACCAATTCTACTCTGCCTCCAACCCCCTGTCGTGTGGAGTTCCTTCGGACTCCTCCCTGAGTCCAATAATGTCTATGTTGCCCCACTGGCTAAGGTTGTGAGATCCTTTTGGTTGGAGGTGTTATCCTATGCGGATGACACCCAAAAATTGGTGTCCATCACTGACAGTAGCAGGGATTCTGCCCTTAATTTTAGGAATTCTCCCTAAGCCTGCAGGTCAGCAGGACAGTGTCCACATGTTTTAGGATTATCAGGATCCTCAGAATAATTTCCCATTTCCTTTCTTATGACTCACGCAAGCAGGCTGCTATTACCTTGGTAATATCCAGATTGGACTATTGCAATGCCCTTTATTTGGGCATCAATAAAGGCCTGGTGCGACGTCTGCAGTTGGTGCTGAATGCTACGGCCAGGCTGGTGATGAGCCTTCCGAAATACCATTCAGTCACAGCCTCTGTTATGACGCTGCACTGGCTCCCTCTGGACCGAAGGATCCTTTTCAAAACATTGTGCCTAACTCATAATGCCTATTATGGCTCAGGCCCAGATGGTATTAAGGCAATTTTCCAATGTTATGCTCCCACCAGACAGCTTCGGTCCTCAGAAAAAAATCTGTTAATAGTACCGAAGTTTAAAAAGGCAAAATGGGGAGGTAGAGCCTTCTTTACTGCTGCTGCTAAGTTGTGGAACTCCCGTCCCGGAAGAGCTCTCTAGTCAGGTGTCACACCCTCTCTTCTGTAAAGCCTTGAAGGCCTGGCTTTTCTCACAGATTTCAGTTTGAGCATGCCAGTTTGTCTGCACTTTTCAGTTCTACAACAGCGCCTTGACGCCCTTGGGCAAAGTTTAGCACTCTATAAGTTTAATATTGTGAGAAGTTGGCCTGGTATATGATGATCACTAATTCAAGTGAGCACCTTGCACCAGCCCAAACGACCCTTATGGTGATTGGTTGTAAGTCAACCTTATAGAACAGCTACCCTAGGGGTAGCATGAACAAAAGCAGTCTTAGGCTAAAGCATGTGAAGTCACCTATTTTACCATATGCAATCCTTTTAATATCAAATGAAAGGACACCACACAAGTTATATATTATAAAATATATGTATTTATTACTAGAATAATCCCCTTTACTCTTTATGAGCACAGAAGCACAAGCGTTAAACAAAGAACTTCATATAACATGCAATAAGCTGCATAATTATGGATAGGCCGGGTGGCCACTCAAACCATATATTAAAAAAGTGGTATAAGTACCATGTCACTAACAATGGTAAGGCCTAGGGCCTGGTGAATCGCTGGGCCTACACGGGACTAACGAAGGTTAGGACATAGGAGGCCCACAGGATGCGGGTGCAGTGTCTATAGGCAACCGCGTTTAACATACAAGTCAATGGTGTATAAAAATTTGAAAGTTATAGGTTTGGGAGTCTTCCGACTGGACTAGAACTTGGCCACTTGAAACTAGGACACTAGGGATGTAAATCACTACAAGGGCAGCGAAGTACCCTCGTTACCGCACCCACAGGAAGCGGGTGCATTGGTGTCAAAGTGCGTCGGGTTTCTTCGTGGAGTTCTGTGGAGCCTGGAGGAAAAGATGCTGCAGGCGACCAGGAGAGAAGAGTCCGGTTGGATCCAAGGGTGGATCGAAGATGTAGAGTACCTGAAAGCAGAGGGGACAGAGTCTAGGTCACTAGCCAGTGACCAGGATGGAACCAGGGAGGAACCAGGCGATGTCGGGTTGTGATCAGGTGATGTTGAGTAGTTTGTCTCCGCTGCCACGTGGACCAGGAAGTATCGATGACAACCAGGAGTTGAACACTGGCTGACCCACAAAGGCTCTCGCTGTCGGCGGTGTCGGTTCTCGAATCGGAGTCAACAGGCCTTGGCAAATGCAACCCTCGCAGGACTCGAAGATGGCCAGCAAGGTCAGATCGGTGGCTCCTTTTCAGGGGAGTTAGGGCCAGTATAGAGCAACCATACCAGCAGTGTAAATTTGAAGGATCGTCGTCACAGAGGCCACTAGCCAACGGCCAAGTGACTGGACAACGCGTCGAGCAGGAAAAGTGCAAAAGGGCCCCACGCAGCACTCGGTGAATGTGGAGTGGTGATATTCTGGGCACAGGCTGCTCGGGCTGGGGCTTCTCAATCCCCAATGCACAGCTTTGAGGGTGCCTCAGAAGCTGCCTGCTTGCACAGGGTGGCCACTCCTTGACCACAAGGGAGATTCTTTAGTCTTCTACGTCGAGTAGGATGTCGAAGGGTCCAGAGTTTTGAATCAAAGTTTCAGTTGGGATGATCTGATGTGCTATGGCACAGCTCCTACCTTTATTCCAAATCAAGGGGCTGGATCACCTGCTAGGTCCCTCCCATGGGTGGGACCCAGGAAGGGGGTGGTTACACCCCTTTCCCTTTGTCCAGTTTCATGCCAGACCTGGGGCTGGAGTGCCCCAGCACCAGTTTGAACTGGACTTTGCATGGGACACCTTGTGTGCCCCAGGTAGTGTCTAGTTTCATTCAGCCCTCCCTGCCCAAATCCACTATCTCCTGTCTGGGGTGGTGTAATACCTCCCTGTGACAGGAAACCTTTTGTCCAGGCCTCCCCTGCCAGAGTTTCGGTCAGCAGCAGGAGGCCAGACTTGTGTCTGTGGCAGCAGCATCTATTTTGTGATGCTGAGGCTCTGGTTAGATTTAACCGCATTTAAGGAAAGTAACATGTCTTCTCCCTCTAGAAGGGTGGAATGCTACCCCCATCGCCAGGACTGGCGAGGGGGTAGTATTCCAAAGAGTATGACACCTTAAACGACATGCTTTGATAAAGCCAAACCAAAGTTAGCAGTGAACCGCGAGGTTCATAATGCACTTAAGAGTATATGGTATGGCAATATCCCAGAACAGCTATAAGGACATGGTTCCGAAAGCTGCCGACACGCTCAGCTCAGGCTAGAGCACCATCTCACATAAAACCAAGCACTCTGCCTCCAGGATTGTTAAGGCCTGCCATAGGAGTGACTTTCCTACCCCTCTTACCACCAACACCCTCACCTATACCACTAACCTCCTCCCCAACTCAACCACACCCTTCCCCCCAACCTCCCTATCCTTCCAAACACAAACCCACCCACTAATATCACCAACCCCTGCAATAACACCACACCCCCCACTACAGTAACCTAGACACTTACTCACCTTTAGTGTCCATCCCCAACCCCTTTCCCAATCCCACGCTGAACATGATTATGTCCACCCTCCTCCAAGTCAAAGAAGATCTCCACACCCTCAAAGAGTTACTCTTCACACAACCCAGACACCCCCTACCCACCACCACTTCCCCCTAACAAATCCCCCACCCATCCTACTCACCCTCACACACAAAACTCCCCAAACTGGACCTCAATCCCCACTCCCAATCCCACCAACCACCCCCGACGCACCATCAATCCACTTTCGGACCACGACATACGCACCCTCCTCCACTCATATGACCCAGTTCCCCAAAACCACTTATCCACCACACACCTTTCTATCCGACACGATTCACTCTAGCCCCCTTAGGCACCCCACACAAAACAACAACAGAGGCTCCATCGCAAATAACCTCAAAAAAGTCCCCCTCACACTAGAACCCTCTACCACCCTCTACACCCCCAGGGCTCAAATGCATACTTCTCAACTGCAGGTTGGCCCCTAGAAACTCCTCCGACATCGCCGATCTCATCAAAACACTGGACCTTGATCTAACCATTCTGACTGAAACCTGGTTAACTGAATCGTCTACACCTATCGTGGATATTCTAGTTCCACCCAACTACCACATCATCAGCAAAACAGGCGGTGGAATCGCATGTATTTACAGGAGCAACCTCTCAGTTACTAGAGTCACCTCCCCCCACTTACCTTCTGTGAATACATCTGCCTCGATGTCATCAGCGAGAGCAAACCTGTATGCTCTCTACACGTCATCTACCACCCACCTGGGGATAACCTCATCTTCACCCAACAACTCATGGACACAATCTCAACCAATTCCGGACGGCAAAACACTCAAATTTTCCTTGGTGACTTCAATCTGCATTGGAACGATCACAAAGACGCGGTGGTAAATAGTCTCAAAACTACCTCGACGCTCTTGACCTCACCCAAATCTGCAACAGCCCGACCCACGATAAAGGCTCTATTCTCGACCTTATCATCTCCAAAGAGAACTCTACCCAGCTTGGGTCAATCCAACCCTGTGACTGGTCAGACCACCACATTATCACATTCTTCATCAATGAAAAAGTTAAACTTAACCCGGTTCAAGCCACCAAATCCAAGGTCTGGAAAAGGGACCTGAAGAAACTCAACCCAAACTCTTTACCTTCCCACAGCTGCAATCTCCTCCTTCCCCCTACCGGCGCTCTTGACGGTCAATCTCTGACCGACCACTACCTCAACTCTATGACCTCAATAATCAATGAGGCCGCCCCCTTGCAACTGAAAAGAGTCTCCACTAAAAACTCCAACCCTTGGTACGATGGTAGACTCAACGAAGATAGACGGGCCATGCGAATGGCAGAGCGCACCTGGAGATCAGCCCCTTCAGCACTGCACCTTAAAACTCTGAAGAAAAAGAGAAACGCCTACTTCAGGAAAATCAAGCGCACAAAATCAGATTTCTTCAGCCTCCAGCTCGACCAAGCAAAAAAACAGCCAAGAAAACTGTTTGAACTAATCAAAACACAATCCAAGGAACAACCCCAACAATCACATAGCACAATAGGCGATATACCATCCTGTGAAGACTTCTCTGCTTTCTTTACTCTAAAGACTGATAACATAGGGAGCGATCTCCGCAATGACGTAAGCCTTTACTCCAACCCCCACAGCATACACCCACTGAACCAAAAAACAATGCTGCATGGTCATCCTTTGACACCTATTCAGAAGAAACAACCTTCTAATCACCTCACAGACCCCCTTCCTGCCAACGCTGTAAAGGACTTCATCCCATTACTCCTCCCACTCTGGACCAAAATTATTAACAGTTCACTTCAACAAGGACTCATCCCCGACTCCCTCAAAGTTGGACAAGCCACACCTATACTCAAGAAACCAACAGCTAACCCTACTGACCTAAACAATTACCGCCCTATTACCAATATTCCCACCCTTGCCAAACTGTAGGAAAAATGCGTACAACTCCAACTGACAAAACACATTGATCCGTTTGACCTCCTCAACCCTCATCAATCAGGCTTCCGAGCAGGGCACAGTATTGAAACTGCTATGACACACATAATTGATGACGCACACAAAATCCTAGATCAAAATGATACCTGCCTCCTCATCCTTCTTGATCTCTCCTCAGCATTTGACACAGTCAAACACGAGAACTTACTCGAGCTGTTAAACACCAGAATGGGTCTATCTGGGACGGTTCTCAAGTGGTTCACCTCCTTTCTGCATAACCGGTCTCAGAAATTCAAGAGCAACAACTTGATGTCCCCGCCAGTGCCTGTAACATTAGGCGTCCCACAAGGATCTTCTCTATCCCCAACATTGTTCAACCTGGTCATGGAACCTCTCACCACCTTGTTACAAGCATCTAATGTACACTTTCACATGTACGCTGACGACACCCAACTATATCTCAAACTACAATCCCCCAAAGACATCAAACTTCTGAACTCAACGCTCAGAAACACCCAATAATGGCTTGCCGATAATCACCTCAAACTCAATCCTCTGAAAACTGAGTTCCTTTTGATCTCACCTCCCGCGATAATCTCCACCACTCAAACTTGGCTTAAGCACCTAACTGCACTCAATGTCCAACCCACCATCGTGGACTCAGCGAAATCTTTAGGCATAACACTTGACACCAATCTCAACATGCAGCAGCATATCAGCAAGGCAACTAAGGGAGCTAATTTCCAAATCAATACCCTGAGGAAACTTAAACCCTTCCTCCCAGCCAAGGACTTCCAAACTGCAGTACAAGCCCTAGTCATTCCTCGCTTAGACTACGGTAGCGTCGCCCTCTGCGGACTCCCCCAATCTACAACTGCACCCCTGAGAGCCTCTTTGAACGCTGCAGCGAGACTAATCACTGGATCAAAAAAACACTTGCTTATTTCCCCTGACCTAAAATCCTTGAACTGGCTACCTTTTGAAGCCAGAGTACATCTGAAAATTGCCTGTATGACACACAGAGCTGTACACCACAACTCACCTGGCTACCTCACTCAGAAGCTGACAATTTCTGGTGGCTCAAGAACCACTAAAAGTACAAAGAATCTTCTTCTGAAACCTTGTAGATTCCGGAAGGAAAAAACATATGAACGCTCCTTTTCAGGAATGGCACCCAGGATTTGGAATTCACTCCCTCCAGAAACCAGGCTTATCTCCTCCACTACATTTTTTAAGAAAGAAGTAAAAGCTATCCTCATGACTAAATTCACCTGAACTATTACTTTGGAACTATCTGAGACTCTGCACCTATTTGTACTATTTGTTTTTTACTGTGGCTAAATCATGCTACTTCTCAGGCAAAATTTTAAACTCATCCAATAAATCTAAAGATATTTTTTCTATAGTGGATGAATTATCCAACCCGGAAAGAGTCATCTTAGCCCCTCTCCCTTCCCAATTCTTGTGCGACTCCCTTAATCAATTCTTTGTGGAGAAAATCACCAAAATTAAAACTAGCATTTCCACCTCCCCACCTGCCCCTACATCCTTTTGTGTCCCCAGTTATTCTCCCACACACACTTTTACTCACTTCCCTCCTATTTCCAAGGATAACTTTCTCTCACTCCTACACAACGTCTCTTCTGGCTCTCCTAGCGATTGTTGCCCCCCCTCGGTCCTTCGAGAAGTTTTTACCGCCTGTCCTGACCCCCCCCTTGCTCTCTTGAACAACTCTCTAGCCATAGGGGAGGTTCCGGGACCCTTCAAACAGGCCGAGGTGGTTGCCATCCTCAAAAAACCTTCGGCAGACCCTTCCATCATGAGCAACTTTCGCCCTATCTCTCTTCTTCCCTTTCTTAGCAAAGTTCTAGAGTCGCACGTCACTCACACTCTCAGCTCCTTTGTGGAAGAATCTGGTGTACTGGACCCCCAGCAGGCTGGATTCAGACCTGCGCACTCAACAGAAGCCGTCATCCTTTCTGTTATGGAGGAACTGCGCAGGGGCGCGGACGCGAACATCTGCCAGGCCTTGGTCCTCCTGGACTTGTCGGCCGCCTTTGACACGGTCGACCATCAAATTTTGGTCGATCGTGTCAGGGAGGCTGGCATCCAGGGCACCGCTCTGGCCTGGGTCCGATCCTTTCTGACCCAACGCCATCAAGCTGTCAGACTATCCCAGTTTACTGCCTCCCACGTCAAACTGTCCTGTGGTGTCCCACAAGGCTCTTCCCTCTCCCCCCTCCTTTTTAATTTGTATCTTTCCCCACTTATCCGTGCCCTCCGTCAGTTCAATGTCACAGCATTTAACTATGCTGATGACATACAACTAATTTTCAACATCAACTCCTCTGCTGACTCTATTGCCACCTTTCAAAATACCCTGTGCTTTATCAGCAACTGGATGAGCTCAAACCATCTGAAGCTCAACCCCGACAAGACCGAACTCGTTCTTGTCGGGGGTTCCCTCAACCCTTGGGATTCTTCTTTTTGGCCTCTCAGCCTTGGCAGTCCACCTAGCCCCGCCAACTGTGTTAAAAGTCTGGGAGTCGTCATCAGTAGTAATCTCTCCATGACGCCCCAGATTAGCGCGGTAGTCTCCTCCAGCCATTTCCAATTAAGGAAAATTAAGAAAATCTCCCGGTTACTTACTTCCGAGGCTCTTACCTTGGCCCTGATGGCGCTTGTAATATCGAGGTTAGACTACGCTAACGCGCTCTATGTAGGCATCCCAGCCTACCAACTCAGGCGGCTTCAGCTGATCCAGAATCAGGCTGCCCGCCTGATCCACTTCCTCCCTAGAGATCATCATGTCCGTCCCCTTCTGAAGAGCCTTCATTGGCTCCCTGTAGCCGCCCGCTGTAAGTTCAAGCTGGGTTGTATCATTTACAAATCTCTAGCCGGCCAGGGCCCCCTCTTTATTTCTTCCCTTCTTCAATCCTACGTCCCTTCCCGCACTCTCCGGTCTTCCCAAATGGTCTTGCTTTCCATCCCTAGATATAAGAGGAAGAAACACGGCGGGCTCAAGTTCTCCTTCCTGGCCCCCACTTTTTGGAACTCCCTCCCCTTGTCCCTCAGATTGACCACTTCGTACCCCAGCTTCAGATCTGCCCTTAAAACCTTTCTTTTCACAGAATCTTATCAATAAATGGCCTTTGCTCTATCTTCTGCTCTCTTTACTTTGGCGCCAAGAAACCTAATGGTGTTAGTTGCGCCCTTATAAATTTATTTAACATAACATAACATGATTGACGATTTGTATCATTGGTTTTATCTGATTGACTATGCTCCTTCATGTACCTACACTATTTTGCTACTCATTTATTACCTACAACTATTCTTTGCTCAAAAGTCTGTTAATCACTCTCTTGTTTTCTTACCCCCTGTTTTTGTAAAGCGCTCTGATATCTGCAAAGATCTTGTTCGCACTATATAAAACTTTCAAAATAAATAAATAAATAAATATGTGTCCAGATATAGGTTTAGACATAGGGATACTATATCTAAGCAAGGGGTGATTACACCACCTTGTCGCAGGTGAGTGATCGGCCAGTTGTGTCATTTTGGATGGCCAGCCAAGGGTGGCGAAAGATATGCTGCAGCCCCTGGTAGGCCCTGGATGCACCTAAGCCATGGGTACCTATAGTACACTGTACAGGGGCTGATAAGGTGACCCAATACCCAATTGGTAATGTATCTAAAGTACATGGTTGTGAATTTAGAGCGAGAACAGTAGGGCTGTGGGTCTGATTGGCAGGCCCACAGCCACATTAAGTCGAAAACCAGTGAAGTAAAAAGCAAAAAGTGGGGTGACCATAGGAAAGCAGACCCTACTCTCATACAAATATTCATTTATTCATTCATTCAGGTTGACGACTCTCCCGACACAGGACAATCCTGTTACTTAATCGAAATAACCCACAGACTCAAAAAACGCCTGAGTCGCTAAGCGACACACTGGTGATCTAAAAATTAACCCTTTTATTAAAGGGTACTATTGTACAACACTTGATGCACTAGAAGAATTATATGAGTGACCAAAGGACGGTACTAACACAGTTTGATGCTGGCGTTTCCCACCAAGAATACTTGGACAGTGCTCACCAAAATACTTTGCCCTGAAGCAGCCCTTTCTAAGGTAAACACGTTGGCTGTACCTACTTGTCAAAAGAATCTAAGAAATAAAATAATCTTTCTACGTACACAAGAAACCAGTGAAAGAACTGTTACTGAACAGAGGGAAATTAAGATTCATGTCAATGTGTACTTTCAGTCGTTCTAAAATATTTAATGGCCCTCTCTAGGCTGAGAGCACGTGGCTATGCTTTTTTATTTGTTACACTCAAAAGGTTTCCTTTAGTCACTATTAAAAGTACTGACAAAGGTGGTAGCCCTCTCATTTCTGGATGTGAACAACTTGACAAAGCCTTTGGCTTAAGATTTTTAATTGTGAATAGCTTCATGTTTTCAAGTAGTCTTAAATAGTATCATTGCTGTTTTCTAGGATTAAGCCTGCTGATGTACAAATTGACACATGGTAACTCCTAGATAAAAGGAGTAGATTACTTTTATAGAGTTTGTTGCTCCCTGTGATGTTTCTTTTCTGGTACATGTTGCATCCTGGTTAATCTACGAGGCCCCTAATGGCGTGAGGAGCGATTTCGAATTGTATTTACACCTGGAATCTCTTACATAATTGTACTCTTTAATATACTATTTAGCTGAGTGTACATTATGTTTATCTTTTAAAGGAAAAGGCATTGTTGGGACATTGCTTTATTGTGGATTATTTTTGTGTGTTGCGCATTTCAAAGTTTCTCGCCTTCAACACCTCCCTACATCAGCCACAGACAAATTTAACAGGAAGGTTTTCACGTTGAGTACTCTTTGACAACAACTATATAAAGAACTTCCTGTTGTGAAGTTTGTGAACTCTTTTGATAAACATGATAGGGAGGAATGATCCATAGTATAGCATTAGGGGACCCTCTGACACAGATCTCTGATTCAGGAGGTGGTACAGAGGTCTCACTGTCAATCTGTACTCGTGTTTAATTTGCTGCATTTAGTTGGGTGTGATTTAAAATACTTTTTTTTTTAAATAAAAACACTGGATATGTATTTATTAGAAATTATTGTTCACGTAGTGAAGTTCTTTACTGCTTATTTAACCACTTAGTTGCATGTATTTTTTATGCTGTCTTTACCTTTTGAACTGCTCTGCTAATATTTAGGTCCAGGTACAACAAATTAGTAGTAACTGTGATTTTTCCTCCTAAACATCAGGAACATTTTGCTTCATTCACATGTTTGAGAGCTAATAATGCTTTGAAGTTGAATGCAGATAAAACGAGTTTGTGGACTCCAGGGTATCATCCTTAGACCTTGGTTCACTGATAGCTATACTGCTGCAACCAAATATGTTGCTGTTACTATCAACATTAGAGTTTAAAATGCTTTATTGAGGCATGTACAAACAAAGGTACAGCATTACATGAACAATTATAGAAGAATTGCAAAAAATATCACACAGTAGATATATGTATATAAGCATGGTAAAATGAAAACTTAAGACAACTACCTTTGTTGAAAATTGAAACCAAAGGCTGGGAGCAATCGTGACGAGTTGTGTACCGTAACAAATTAGCATTTTACGTTTTTGTTTTTTGGGAGGAAGATAGAAAGAAAGAAAAAGTAAAAGAGAAAAAAGGAAAAAGGGGAATCCAACCAAAAAGAATAGAAATAAATCAATATTCTTACCAAATATACTAAGTAAGATTATCAGATAGCGAACACTATACATTTTCTGATAACAAAATAGGAAGCGTACTTTGTCTTATTAGAACAGTATAGAAATATAACATAATGCTCATCGAGGCTGAAAGACAAGGGAACTGTCTTTGCTGTGTAATGCAGAAGAGCATACATAGTTGGTGAGTGGAGACCTAAAGGCTTCTTTTCAAAGGAGTTGCTGAAATGTGGTGGCAGAAACTCTATCCAGCCTGTGATGATAGCAGAGAAGATTCCACCAAGAGACCTCAGTGGCAACCTTCCAATTGGAGGTAATTATCTGAAAGGCAATAGCAATTAACAAATCCACAAACTTACCCATCTTGTGGTCACCAAACCAATTTACAGAATTATTGCCCAAAATATGGAGTAGATATCGAAAGGAAAATTGATAGAGCAAATGGAGTTGATTGATTTACATACCTTGGTCTAAAAGGAGAAAATTCTAGGGCAAAGAAAAAAGGAGTGTAGGAATGTGTCAGGGGTGTTTTTACAAGACCAGCAGTTGGGAGGAAAGTCGGAACTGTACTTGGAGAGTGATAATGGGGTTAAAAATAGCCACTGATAAAAATAATAAAGAGGTTGGGTGGTGCTAGCAGTACGCCCACCATGAAGGAACTGGAGCAAGGTTACCAACCACCAACTTAACACCACCCTCACCCGAGACAACCACACCTGGGCACCCGATGCAAACAATGCAGCCAGAGAACTCCACGTCTGGATATCCAATGGCGCAGACGATCACGCCCTGCTACGCAACCCCAACAGACAATGCCCCAGGAAAGCCGCCTGGTTCACCACCGCTCTCCAAGACGCCAGGCGCACCTGCAGATGCCTGGAGAAGAACTGGAGGAACACAAAGACAACTGAAAACCACACCACCTACAAGGATGTCATGATGGACTAACACAACCAGATCAAAGTCAACCAGAGGAACTTCATCCACAACAAAATTCTGACCAACTCCAAGGAACTTTTCAGTGTCATTCAAGAATTCACCAACCTAATCAGCGAAGCCACAGACATCACCCCATCCCAAGACCTCTGTGAAAAGCTTGGAACCTATTTCCACCTCTAGATCAAAAACCTCTATGACAACTTCATCGACCATCCACCAGGTGCCACAGACGTCCCCCCGCCCCCAGAAATGCCAGCCAGCCCACCATCTCCAACTGGACACCGATCACTGCCAAAGACACCACCTTGACCATGAAAAACATCCACTCGGGGGCCCCCTCAAATCTACCACAGAGCTGCGGCCGCCATCGCACCCGAACTACAACGCACCATCAACACCACCTTCAAAACAGGCACCTTCCCAGATGACTGGAAGCACGCAGAAGTCAGACCCCTGCTCAAGAAGCCCACCAGCTAACCCCACCGACCTCAAGAACAATTGGCCCATCTCGCTCCTCCCCTTCGCAGCCAAAGTTGCAGAGAAAACAGTCAATAGGAAACTGACACGATTCATTGAAGAGAATGCCATCCTCAACCCTTCCCAATCCATATTCCAAAGCAACCACAGGACAGAGACCACCCTACTCTCCGCCACAGACGACATCCGCACCCTCCTGGGCCAAGGCCACTTTGCAGCCCTCATCCTACTCAACCTATCAGTGGCCTTTGACACCGCCTCCGACCGCACACTAGTTGCCAGACTATATGGCGCAGGCTTACAAGGAACAGCCCTGGACTGGATCTGATCATTCCTCACCGGAAGAAGCCAAAGGATCAGACTCCCACCATTCCTCTCCGACCCCACGAAAATCACCTGCGGAGTCCCACAGGGTTCATCACTGAGCCCCACCCTCTTCAACATCTACATGGCCTCCCTCGCAGCCATCATCCGACAACACGGCCTCAACATTGTATCCTACGCCACTGACACCCAGCTCATCCTCTCCCTCACCAAACACCACACCACTGCCAAACTCAACTTCCAGAAAGGAATGCAAGACTTCACAGACTGGCTCACCAACAGCTGCCTGAAGCTCAACGCCAAGAAGACAGAAGTCCTCGTCCTTGATACCACCCCTTCTGCATGGGACAGCACCTGGTGGCCGACCACCCTCGGAAGCCCACCTACCCCCTCAGACTACGCCAAGAAACTCAGAATCGTACTCGACTCATCACTCATAGTGAACCGACAGGTCCACGCCGTCACCTCCAGCTGCTTCAACACCCTCTGCATCCTCCGCAACACCCTCAAGTGGATCCCCCCTGAGTCAAGGAAGACAGTCACCCACACACTCATCACCAGCAGACTGGGCTATGGAAAAGCACTCTACGCCACATCAACAAGTCCCTACTCCGCAAACTCCAGGCAATACAGAACCCCACTGCCAGACTCATCTTTGCACCCCCTGACACGAATACATCAGCCAACACCTATGAAGTCTCCACTAGCTCCCCGTGGAAAAAATAATCACTTTTTTCAAAATCCTCAGTCACCCCTACAAATGCCTCCACAACAACAGACCCAAATGCCTCAACGACAGAATCAACTTCTTTGTACCCAAAAGAAACCTCAGATCTTCAAACTTTGCGCTGGCAGAAACCCCGCGCATCCACAGAGCAGGCGGAAGATCCTTCTCTCACATTGCAGCCAAAACCTGGAACGAGCTACCGGCAGACATCAGATGCACCCCTGAAGTACCGGGTTTTTAAGAACCCAGCGGTGCCAGGGAACACACCCAAAGACTTCGAGTTCTTCCTGTTTCAGACTACAGAAACACAGAGTCTTCTTGGTGAAGTCAAAGATCGTATTTATTAGCTGCAGCCAGTAACAGGTATCCTAGAAGTACAACACAGTGTATGTTCTCAGGAGACTGCTCAAACTTACAAAGCCAGCCTTCTCTTTTTATACAAAATATTATGCTTTAGGCAAACATTCCTTATTTTACAGTTGACCATTCACATATTTTCACTACAAAGAAAAAGCAGAGTCATGATGACAAACCCATATTTTAGTTTGTCCAGCCCATAATCAATTACCTGACAAGGCCTAGTTTTCTCATCAGATATCGACGAACCCCCAATAAAAACGGGCACCTCCTCCTCGTAAAGCAAGTCATAAAGAAAGAAACAGGGACAGATGTGTGTGAGATTAGGCATGGTTTGTGTGCGATGAAGGGTTTATGACATGTTGCGTCTTGATACTAATCTCATTCGGCCACTGGGAAAGGAACTGGCCGAACAGGTTTGGCTTCAGGCAGTGGAGGCAACTTGCCCAGGTCACAGAGGAGTCAGCAAAGGTGTACGTGTCCTTCAGACTTGTTTCGGCCTTAGTCATTTGGACTGTGTGAGGGCAATCACAAAATGGCTGCCGTTCACAAAATGGAACCCGAGGGTTCAAACTAAATCCTTGAATACAGAGTGTTCTCTTAGATCGATTCATGCGAAAACACTCAGACACACTACACTCGTCATTTGCGGTCTGCGGACACCAAAATCGTCATGATACGACGATGTTTATAACACGGGTCCAGAATTTTCAGTACCACACCCCCTCCCTGACCATCTTCAGGAAGACCCTCAAAACCTGGCTCTTCCGCTAAACAGATCTGCGGACCCCCCACCTCAGCGTCTTGAGACCCTCACAGGTGAGTAGCGCGCTTACAATTCCCTGATACATTGATTGATTGACAGGAGGTGTGGTGTATTCGTGAAAAGAGAGTTCCATGTGTGTACAGAGAAAGTACGTTGCAATTTTACTCTGAGGGAGATTGAGAAGAGAGAAATGAAGATATTTTAGATATGAGAGGCCCGAACAGAAAGAGAAGTAGATAGTGGTTCTAATGGCGGGTCTTATGAGGAGGAGGGAGATCTAGAGAGAAGAGGAAACTGGTGGGTTAAAAGCAATCTTAAAGCGTCATACCTAAGAAGTAAAGAGGCAAGCGGGCAAAATTTAGACTGAACTTCCTGAGGATATGGAAAATGTGTACCTTTTATTAACTGTTTAACCTGAATTATCCCATTAACTGTCCAATCTGTCCAAAAAATAGTATGGTTGGGAAGTTTAATGGATTTGTTATGCCAGAGAGGTGAATTCAGGAACATTTGTAGAGATGTAAGAGATTTGCTAAGGACCGGCTTGAAGGTTGATTGGGGATCGGACATATACAACAAAATGTCATCCGCATAAGCAGTACACTTGATTTCAATTGCCTTGTGCGTAAAACCCCGAAAGGCGGAAAAATGTCTCAGAGAGTGAAGAAAAGGTTCAAGTGATAGGAAAAAATAGCAAGGGAGAAAGAGGGCAGCCTTGACGAGTACCTCGTTGGAGAGTAAAATAAGAAGATTGAGTTCCAATAACAAAAACTGAAGTCGTTAAGGAAGAATATAACAAATTTATAAGAGACAAGATAGCGGGACTAAAACCTAGCCACTTCAGTGCGCGCCTCATAAAAAGCCAATGAATGCAATCAAAAGCTTTCTCTGCGTCGAGCGTTATGTCTGCAATGGCGGACGAACTCTCAGATGCAAGATGAATGATATTTAGAAAAGTTCTGGAATTGTCTGCCAATGTCCTTACTTTAACAAATCCTGTTTGTTCAGAGCCAGTCAAATCCGGAATTACCTGATTGATTCGAAGGGCCAGCACCTTAGCAAAAAGTTTACAATGTAAATTGATTAAAGAAATAGGGCGACAATTGGCACAGGATGAGGGATCTTTATCTTTTATTGGGACTAAACAAATCATGGCCTCTAGAAAAGAGCCACAAGCCTCACTGTGAGAAATAAATTCCTGATAAAGAGATAAAAGATAAGGCAGAAGAATCTGTGAGAAGCGAGAATAGAATTCAGCTGTAATGCCGTCCGGGCCAGGGGCCTTATCTTTGGGTAATTTAGCTAAAGCTAACTAAATCTCGAAAACACTCAGGCACACTACACTCGTCATTTGCGGTCTGCTGACACCAAAATCGCCATGATACGACGATGTTTATAACACGGGTCCTGAATTTTCAGTACCTCAGACCCTCCTTTTGCCCTTACATAGGCAATAACCTATACTCACGCTAATCTGAGTCCAGGTCTATATTCATAAAGTCATTGAGGTGTTGCTTTAGCATCATCCTATTACTTAGCTCATTTCTTGATACAGGTTTCCTTACACACGATGTAGCACAGAGGCCACATATTGCAGGAGCACACTGTACACATAGACAGAACAGAAAAAGAATGGCTAAGATCATCCCAATGACTATCAGAATTTTCCATCCCCAGGCAGATATCAGTTCCCAGAACCATTCCATCAATGACCAATCTCCTTTATCCATGTGAATAGATTCAGAGATCTTATGCAGTTTGGAAATGGCCTGGTAAACTGTCGGAGTGTTATCTGGGATGTAAACACAGCAACTTGATTGGATCACTTTACATACCCCACCTCGGTCTGCAAGTATGACGTCTAATGCGACCCTGTTCTGAAGAGTCATAAGGCGATCCGACTGGAGCTCAGCCGTCAAATTACTAAGGGCACTGGCAGTTTCAACTACAGTGGATTCAACCACCCTTGTCAATTGCCTTATGTTCCTGCTGTTAACCATAGGTCCCCAAAACGGCAGAAAACCCTTTACGAAATCTCCAAATTCTTGTCCTGCAGTGTCTTCTTCACTGATGACACCTCTAACTATCCTTGTTTTATGGTAATCTGCCGCGGCCGTGTAGGTGGGAGGCAACAGGAACGAAACAAAACATGTGCCTGAAAAGTCAGGAGGCAACCATGTATAGGCTCTATCATGGCAGATGAAATAGGTACCCTTAGCTGCTAGAAACAAAGGGGAAATCTGAGACGCAAAAACATATGTTTCAGTGCAGATACTTTTCCCTAACTGAGCTCCGGGATTCTTGCCATTACCTTGCAGACATAGATGACCCTGATGGGGTACAATCCAAATCGGGGAGGATCTCTTTGCTCGCTGGTTCTCACTCAGAGTAACTCCGTATCCTGTTACATTCCATCTAGCATAAGTTCGTAACTCATCTCTGGGAATCGTTCTATACGAGTCAATTGTTCTGCTCATATTTGTGATTCCTACTACCAATGCTTTGTTGCTCGAATTACTTCTCGTGGAACGTGGGGGATATGGTTCGATGGCATATATGAACATCGTCTGAAACGCCCACAAAGAACCATTGTAACTAAAGGGTAAGACCAAGTATGGGATACCCTTATCTGTTGTATGTGGCATAAGACCACACACCCAACAATTAGTTGTGTTCACTACTAATTGGTGTTGGTGTAGGAGCTGAACAAAGGAGTTATTGATAAACTCTAATCTTCTAGTGGACTCATGCTCAGGCAGAGGATGAAAAGAATGCGAGGAAACAGTAGAAGGAGGTATGGGCTGCGCAGTGGGTGCAAAGGTCACTTGAAAAGAGAATAAAGCATATCCTTTTAAAAACGTCATTACACTAAGCAACATGAAAATACATAATATCAAAAATCGTTTCTTTGTCATCAATATACACATTCTGGCTTTAAAGTCTATCTGTTTGGCAGGTCTCTCCATCTCGAAAAACTCCATCCTCTCTAATTGCTGCCCGTGGCGGTAGGGTGTTCTATGCTAAGGAATGCTTCTGTCAGTCCAGGGCAACTCCCTTAGACCAACCAGAACTGTCGACCTAACGTCTTCAGCTGCACTCCAAAGACTTGGGCAACCACGACCCTAGCAGCTGAACCGGATGGCGGTTCGAAAAACAAAAATAAGAAAGTTTCTCAGATGAGAGAGCTGCACAAAAAATAGAAAAAAATAATTTTTATTTGTCCATAATTCTTGGCCTCAAATTATAACGGCTTTTTCCAGGTACTGTCTGGTTCTGGAACAAGAGTTCAGGCTCTGTAGTGTTCAATCGAATTGACGGTGGCACAGCTTCTTGCAAAATATTGTCACTTTCTCGTTCAGAAATTGTTCCTTTTACACGTGCATCGCTAAAAGGCAGAAAACGAGGCACAGTCTCAGTCTCAGAGTCAGCTATTCCCTCCTGGACCCACCAGTCGTACGGTAGAGGCAAAGGGACCCTCTTGACATGTAGGCCGTGGATCCAGTGCTTTTTCCCTTTCACTCGAACCGTTGATCTTGTTGAGAGAAGGACAAGGTGAGGGCCGGTCCAACGGGGCTGATCATTCTTTGTCCGTTGGAAGTTCTTGATCAGCAGGATCGATAGGATGTCCTGGAGCTTCAGAGACCTGAGGCAAAGTATTGTGAACCTGTTGATGTAAAACACGCAATTTAGCCGTCAATTCATACAAATAATCAAGCAGTACAGGGTGTTCGATCTCAATGAATTTTCTTGGCCTTGGCACTCCCCATACGTTGGCCGGGAGGCCAAACACAATTTCATAGGGACTAAGTCCCACTCGCGAGTGCACAGTCATTCTGGTTGATAGGAGTGCCAAAGGCAGAGCGTCAGGCCATGTAAGACCAGAACTCGCTTGGATCTTGGCCAATTTCAGTTTTAGTGTGCCATTATAGCACTCTACTAGTCCAGCTGATTGGGGGTGATTTGCAGCATGGAATTTTTGTTGGATGCCTAGCCCTTCACACACTTTCCTCATCACTCGACCCACAAATTCACTCCCATTATCACTCCAGGTCATTCTCGGCATTCCAAACCTAGGGAAGAATTCTTTGACAAGCGCTTTAGCTGTGGATATGGCAGTATTGTCTTTTAAGGGGTATCCTTCTACCCATCTCGAAAAGGCACAAACAGCAACGAGTACGTATTTCAAATTGTTGCACCTTTCCATGTGGATGAAATCTAGCTGCAAAACCTCGAACGGATACGTAGGAGGAGCAAAATGACGAGCTGGAGTTGGGGTTCCCCTACCAGGATTGTATTTCAGACACACCATACAATTCTTGACCACATTCTCTGCACACTTAGGAATTCCAGCATTTTGCCATACTGGAGCTAACAACTTGCAAATCCCTTTCACGCTGATATGAGCCATTCCATTGGCCATTGTCACCACTGCAAGCACATACGCATCGGGTAACAACCATCGCTGATGCTCTGACAATTCAGTCCAACAACCATTCGAATCCAATCTACCCTTGCTTTCTCTCCATTCATTCAACTCTTTCTCTGTAGCTTCAGCTTGAATGGATTTCACACTCTCAATCGTATCTTCACACATATTCTTCTCTGGAACCCATCTCGCCGGACCCACAACGTACATTCGACTCATCACATTTCTCGCAGTTTCTTTCGCAACTTCATCCGCAAATGCATTACCACGGCCAACATCATCAGTAACCTTTTTATGGGCACTGTATTTCACGATTGCAACTTGTAACGGCAAGGTCAGTGACTCAAGAAGCTCATTCACCAAACTGACCATGCTGTATCTTAGCTCCATGCGAAGTCAAAAATCTGCGTTCACGCCACAAACGTCCAAAACTATGAGCCACGCCAAAGGCATATTGGCTATCAGTATATATGGTCACTCTCATTCCTTTTGACAACACACACGCTCTCGTAAGTGCAATCAATTCTGCTGCTTGTGCTGAATTATGTGGGATACGTGCAGCTTCAACAATCGTATGCAAAGTCGTAACAGCATAAGCCGCAGTCGTATCACCATTCGGCAACTTAAAGCACGAACCATCAACCCACAAAGTACCATCACACTCAGGAAGAGGAGTATCCCTAAGGTCTACTCTCCCTTTCGTCTCTTCTTCAGTTCTCAGAAAACAGTCATGCTGTTCTTCATTATCTGACTCAACTGTAATTGGCAACAACGTGGCTGGATTCAACGTATTGCATCGTTTAATGTGCACATGACTCGCTAACAAAGTCAACTCGTAACCCGACAACCGAGCACTAGTTAAATGCTGTGTCTTCGTACGGTTCAACAAGGTATCCACTGCATGTGGAACCATCACCACTAACGTGTTGTCCATAACTAAACCAGCAGACTGTCGAATTGAAACAGCCGCTGCCGCTGTGGCTCTCAAGCAACTCGGCAACGCTCTAGCTACAGGATCTAAAGTCGAAGAAAAGTATGCACATGGACTCTGCTTATCGCCAAACTGCTGAGTCAAAACTGACAATGCAAATCCCTCTCTCTCGTGGACATACAATGTGAAAGGTTTACTGTAGTCGGGAGTACCCAACACAGGAGCCGAACACAACGCATTGCGTAATTCTGAAAAGCTCTTCTGACATTCGTCAGTCCAAGGAATAGGATTTGGAGTATCCTTAATAGTAAGTGCTATCAAAGGCTTCGCTAGCAAAGAAAAATTAGGGATCCACTGTCTACAGTACGACGTAATACCCAAAAAGGCACGCACTTCTCTCTGCGTCTTAGGAACACTCATTTTCACAATAGCTTGAAATCTCTCTGGGGTCAGTTTCCTTCCCTCCTTCAATAAGAGGTGACCTAAGTAGGTTACTTTTTTTCGACAATATTGTAACTTGGAGAGAGAAACTTTATGCTGACAATCAGACAAGTGGCGTAGTAATGACAAAGTGGCTTCCTTACAAACCTCTTCAGTATCAGCTGCAACTAGCAAATCATCAACATACTGAATAAGGGCTGCACCATCAGGTAAAATCATCAACAAATCCAGTTGTGTTTTCAAAGCTTGGCTATAGATCAATGGACTCTCGCAATAGCCTTGAGGAGCGCGCTTAAAGCGGAAACTTCGCCTCCTAAAGAGAATCCAAAGATATCCCTACTCTCTATGGCAATCAGGATACTGAAGAAAGCATTCTTCAAGTCTATCACCGAAAACCATGTGGCTGTAGCCGGAATCAAAGTCAACAAGGCAGTAATATCAGGCACAACGGGAAATTGGGGAACAACAATTTTGTTCACTTCGCGAAGATCAATAACAAACCTGTATACAGGAGGTTGTGAAGAATCGGTTCTTTTCAAGACAGGCAAAACAGGACTATTGCACACATTACCTCTTGTTTCCTCAATAACACCTCTGTCGATCAAATCATAAATGATCACTAAAAGTGCACGCTCACCATCACTCGAGATGCGGTATTGTGGAATGCGTGGTAACTTAGCATTCGCCTTCAGCGTCACAACATATGGAGGAATGTCCAATAAGCCCACATCATTCGGACCAATAGCCCATAATAAATCCGGTAAAGAAGACAATTCAGATGGAATACTATCCTTCGACAGATACATCGGAGAGATCACTCTCTACCCAAGGTAAGATGAACTCCTGACGGAGAACAATACAGTGTCGCATACAATCTCTTCAATAAATCCAAACCCAACAGATTCTCATTACAACCTGTAGTCAATAGAAGGGATGCTTCGATCTTACGCGGTCCAACAGAAAGAGACAATGGAGCAGAAATTGGATTAGTAACGGGGGTGCCAGAAAAACCTACAGAAACATTCATTTCGCCAGACAAAGTTGCGCCAGGGAGTTTAGAGTGCATAATAGAACTCTTTGTAGCACCAGTATCCAGCAGAAAAGGTTCTGACACACCTGATGCAATCACTTCAACATAGGGTCCACTCTGATCTACTGGAACTGAAACAACTCCCTCTCTTTGTCCATGGCTGTCCTAACAATCATTACCGTTCACTTCCTCACCTTCATTATAGTAATCGTCCATATAGTACTGTGCTGTCCTACCAGACAAACCTTGCTGTTAATCAAAACTATTCATCGAGTTCTGTGGAGGCAAAGAAAATACGTTCTGTCCGCGACCTCTACCTCTAGGCGCTTGTTGAGCACCTCTACCTCTAACACCAGAAGCACCATTCGTGCGCTGTAACAAAACCGGACAACTATTCTTGTAATGACCCTCTCCTTTGCAATAGGCACACTGGTTAGGCCCATATGGGAGATGCTGTTGAGAAAACTCGTTCCTTTGCGAGTTTCTCGAATATTGCTGAGGTTGCTGATAATCACGCTGACTATTAGTACGGGGTGGAAAAGCTTGCTGTAGAAGAACTTTAGTCTTCAATTCCTTAGTCTTCTTATCCGCTTTCTCTAACTCATCTTTGCGCCTATTTTTATAGTACTGGGCCGTAGCTAAAATCTGTGCTGACGTGGAATCCTTCAACTTAGTGCACAACTCGGGAAGCAAATTATGCACGAATTTATCGACGAACAATCTCTGGCCACCTTCGGTAGCCATATCCTGACCACTATGATCTACAAAAGTTTCTTCAAATCGCGTGAAGAAATCAGAGACAGTCTCGTCTTTCTTCTGCTTACACGCAGACAACTTGTCCCAATTAACACGCACTTCGGGCATCAAAGTCTTCATGAAATTAACAATCCTGCCAGGTAGTTCGGTAATAAGATCTTCAGGCTTAGCACCTCCAACGTGTCTATCATTTGCAGCAACAAGATTAACCCAGGTATCACCCAATTCATTAGCATGATCCGTATATCGAATCACGTTCCAGATAGGCTGTGGAACAACATTGCCAAATAACATGTCTATATCCGCTAAATTCATGACACACGAACCCACAGTTTGAGTGAGCTCTTTATAATATCCCACCGGATTTTTGCGCGGATCAGGTAAAGTCTGCTTAAGTGCTAGAACTTCAGCACGCTTCCAAGGAACATGTACCCATACTCGCTGAAAGTGCGCAACAACAGGTGGAACAGCATTTGCATCAGCAGGTCTCAAAACTGGAGGAACCTCACGCATCGGATACTGACGCGCTTTTCTCCTAACTGACGAATCAGGCTCAAACAATCGCTCAGAAGGAGCATTAGTACGAAACGACAACAACGTCGACACCGCTCGCTCAATGTCGAGAAGACTCACAATTGTCCCTTTCGCAAACTCGAAATGCACTCGATATAATTCTTCAGGCGCTTTACCCACTTCGTCCATCCACTGTTCATGGAGGAACACACACATCATTTCAAAAACGTATCGTTGCTTTGGTGCTTTCCATTGTCTGAAAACATCCATAATACCCTCAAGATCATACTGGGAGGTATACGTAACCCATCTACGTGCCATGTGATCCAATACTACACGCTCATCTGTATCAGGCAACTGACTACGTGATTTTCTATCCTCATTCACAGGAGATATACCCATTTGTCCCAACAAAGGAGAAAAGAAACCAGAAACAGCAGCAGTCATACGCTGTCTAGTAGAAGGAGAAGATGGAAGAATAAGGGAAGACCGAATAACAGTAGAAGAATCCAAAGCCGGACCAGAAGGAATATTACAGACTGGCGTAGTAGTAGCAGACAAAGGGGGAGGCAAAGTTGGCGGCCCCTGAGGAGGCTGCGCCAAAGGAACAGTAGCCAACGGAAGAGGAGCTGGCTGTGGAGGAATTACGGGTGGCACAACAACCGGAGGTTGCACAGCCACAACTGGTGGCGGTGGTGCCGTAGCACTCTGTGCATAAGGAGGTGGTGAACTTAAGAGATGTGACATTAAAGGATCTTTCGCAAGATCTTTCTTCTCTTCCTGCTCTTTAGGCGGTAAAACTGGGTAGCATCTATCTACCGCTAACTTTTTTGCTCTAAGCATCCGTTCGCTTTCCTGCTCTTCCTCATTATCCCTAAACGCAACAGCAGCTTGTACCATTGACATACCTCGTTCACGTTTATTCCTCTTCGCTAATTTAATTTCTTTCTGTTTGGCTTCTTTGCGCCATATGCGGAAAGAGTCAAACATTGCCGGCCGGGCTTTCTTCTTAAAAAGTTTAACCTCCAGATTTTCCAAAACCTCCGCGTCAAAGCTACCATATTGGGGCCATTTTAAAACACCATCTTTCCTGGTGTATCGGATCCATACTTCATTATATGCAATAGGGCCTACGCCATGTTTCACATAAAGTTCATAGGTTGGAGTGCCAATCGGAGGAACCGGACACGAGTCCTCCAATCGGGAATCCCTATTACAACCAAGACAAAACAGATTTCAAAGTCTGCTAAGACCAGGCATCTTCGCTCTCTAGTCTAGCTTCAAACTTCAAAGGATTATCGAATGCGATAGTCTTGTAAATACACGAGTCCCTCGGCTTTGGTACTTGCAAGTTCCAAATCAAAGCGATCCCAAGGGGATACCGAAAAACTAAGAACCAAACTAAGGACTGGGTGACGCTCCACTCATACTTAACTGAGGTATTGATGACGTCACCAGAAGACTCATCTAACGTTTCGCTCTACCAATCATCAAGGGTCCAAAACAGGGCGATAGTCAGAGCAGCAGTCCTTCGTAGCCGTCGGGAAGTGGGGAACCTCGCAGAAAAGACTTTCGGACCACGTCGACATACAGGGGTCGATGAAGTGGCGGCCTTCCTCCAGAATTTTCACACGAAGCTCCTCACGAACCTCTGGCTTGGACCGGTACCGCTGATACCGCCCCATGTTGGGCGCCAACTGAAGTACCGGGTTTTTAAGTACCCAGCGGTGCCAGGGAACACACCCAAAGACTTCGAGTTCTTCCTGTTTCACACTACAGAAACACAGAGTCTTCTTGGTGAAGTCAAAGATCGTATTTATTAGCTGCAGCCAGTATCAGGTATCCTAGAAGTACAACACGGTGTATGTTATCAGGAGACTGCTCAAACTTACAAAGCCAGCCTTCTCTTTTTATACAAAATATTATGCTTTAGGCAAAAATTCCTTATTTTACAGTTGACCATTCATATATTTTCACTACAAAGAAAAGCAGAGTCATGATGACAAACCCATATTTTAGTTTGTCCAGCCCATAATCAATTACCCGACAAGGCCTAGTTTTCTCATCAGATATCGACGAACCCCCAATAAAAACGGGCACCTCCTCCTCGTAAAGCAAGTCATAAAGAAAGAAACAGGGACAGGTGTGTGTGAGATTAGGCATGGTTTGTGTGCGATGAAGGGTTTATGACATGTTGCGTCTTGATACTAATCTCATTCGGCCACTGGGAAAGGAACTGGCCGAACAGGTTTGGCTTCAGGCAGTGGAGGCAACTTGCCCAGGTCACAGAGGAGTCAGCAAAGGTGTACGTGTCCTTCAGACTCGTTTCGGCCTTAGTCATTTGGCCTGTGTGAGGGCAATCACAAAATGGCTGCCGTTCACAAAATGGAACCCGAGGGTTCAAACTAAATCCTTGAATACAGAGTGTTCTCTTAGATCGATTCATGCGAAAACACTCAGACACACTACACTCGTCATTTGCGGTCTGTGGACACCAAAATCGTCATGATACGACGATGTTTATAACACGGGTCCAGAATTTTCAGTACCACACCCCCTCCCTGACCATCTTCAGGAAGACCCTCAAAACCTGGCTCTTCCGCTAAACAGATCTGCGGACCCCCCACCTCAGCGCCTTGAGACCCTCACAGGTGAGTAGCGCGCTTACAATTCCCTGATACATCGATTGATTGACAGGAGGTGTGGTGTATTCGTGAAAAGAGAGTTCCATGTGTGTACAGAGAAAGTACGTTGCAATTTTACTCTGAGGGAGATTGAGAAGAGAGAAATGAAGATATTTTAGATATGAGAGGCCCGAACAGAAAGAGAAGTAGATAGTGGTTCTAATGGCGGGTCTTATGAGGAGGAGGGAGATCTAGAGAGAAGAGGAAACTGGTGGGTTAAAAGCAATCTTAAAGCGTCATACCTAAGAAGTAAAGAGGCAAGCGGGCAAAATTTAGACTGAACTTCCCGAGGATATGGAAAATGTGTACCTTTTATTAACTGTTTAACCTTAATTATCCCATTAACTGCCCAATCTGTCCAAAAAATAGTATGGTTGGGAAGTTTAATGGATTTGTTATGCCAGAGAGGTGAATTCAGGAACATTTGTAGAGATGTAAGAGATTTGCTAAGGACCGGCTTGAAGGTTGATTGGGGATCGGACATATACAACAAAATGTCATCCGCATAAGCAGTACACTTGATTTCAATTGCCTTGTGCGTAAAACCCCGAAAGGCGGAAAAATGTCTCAGAGAGTGAAGAAAAGGTTCAAGTGATAGGAAAAAATAGCAAGGGAGAAAGAGGGCAGCCTTGACGAGTACCTCGTTGGAGAGTAAAATAAGAAGATTGAGTTCCAATAACAAAAACTGAAGTCGTTAAGGAAGAATATAACAAATTTATAAGAGACAAGATAGCGGGACTAAAACCTAGCCACTTCAGTGCGCGCCTCATAAAAAGCCAATGAATGCAATCAAAAGCTTTCTCTGCGTCGAGGGTTATGTCTGCAATGGCGGACGAACTCTCAGATGCAAGATGAATGATATTTAGAAAAGTTCTGGAATTGTCTGCCAATGTCCTTACTTTAACAAATCCTGTTTGTTCAGAGCCAGTCAAATCCGGAATTACCTGATTGATTCGAAGGGCCAGCACCTTAGCAAAAAGTTTACAATGTAAATTGATTAAAGAAATAGGGCGACAATTGGCACAGGATGAGGGATCTTTATCTTTTATTGGGACTAAACAAATCATGGCCTCTAGAAAAGAGCCACAAGCCTCACTGTGAGAAATAAAGTCCTGATAAAGAGATAAAAGATAAGGCAGAAGAATCTGTGAGAAGCGAGAATAGAATTCAGCTGTAATGCCGTCCGGGCCAGGGGCCTTATCTTTGGGTAATTTAGCTAAAGCTAACTAAATCTCAGAGAGGGACAAGTCTTTATCTAATATAGAGCAATCGGAAGAGGGGGGAAGAGCTAGGGGGCAAAGAATGCATCCAATGCAGCTTCAGAAGGGGAAGATTCAAGAATGTAAACGGTCTTATAGAAATCCTTACAGCATTTAAATATTTCCTCATCCTTGAAGTATTTAACACAGTTATCATCAATCATGTTAACTATTTTAGATCTTTGAAATTTGACCTTCAAAAAGTTTGCCAGAAATTTACTGGCTCTATTGTGACTACCATTAAATTTGGAATTTATTTTTAGTAATATCCTGGAAGCCTCCTCCGTTTATTTCCTTTTAAAATTCAATTTTGCTTGGACCAATTTCTTAAGAGTAGCCTCAACATTAGAAGAAAAATAAGTGTGTTCCAGTTGCTTAATGGAAGATAGTAAGAAGGCAGATTCCTTAAGATACTTTTTCTTCTTAACAGCCACATAATCAATGATAAATCCTCTGTCTGTCGCTTTAAAAGTGTCCCAAATGGTGTGAAAAGGTGTATCCGGACTAGCATTACAGAGAATGAATTCTGACAAGAAATCTTTGAATCACACAATGAAAACAGAATCTTTGAGTAGATAATTATTAAAGTGCCATCTGCAGGGTTCGGAGGCTACAGAAGGGAGATCTAAATTAACAAAGACAGGGGTGTGATCGGAAATAAGTATGGATCCAATTTCAGCATGACTTAGATTAGGGAGAAGGTGTGGGCCCAGAAAAGTATATTCAAATCAGGATGTAGAATTATGTGCAGGAGAATAAAAGGTGAATTCCAAACAGTCGGATTATATATCCTCCAAGCATCAACCAAACCTCTTGAACCAATAGTGCTTGTAAAGGTTTTTTGCATTTCATTAGGGATATATCTAGAAGTAGATTTCCTGTCCATGACCTGATTGCGGTCCCCACCCACTAAGAGGGTGTAATCAGAATATGAGTGGAGAGTATGTGTGACGTGGATTGCCAAAACTGTGAATCAATACCAGTGGGACCATAAATGTTAAGGAGAGAGATAGGGTAATCATTTATAATTAGATGAAGAAGAAGCAATCGTCCATCAGCATCCTTCTCCTCCTTTTCTATAGTGAGGGAAAGGGACTTATGAAATAATGTCACCATTCATTTTTTTCTATTTTTAGCTGGGAAACAATACACTTGACCAGCCCATGTGTTTCTTGTAACATCGCAATCTTACAATGTAATCTGAAAAGATGGGTAAGTACCCTTTATTTCTTGACGGGATTACATATACCCTTCACATTCCAGGAGAAAATACGAACATTATCAGTCATCATGAGAAGGGAAAGGCAATCAGTAACAACATGAGCATTCTAAAATGAGTAAAATTGAGAATACAACATGTGAAAATTTTAAGTCAACAAATAAGTAACTGTGCAGTAAGAACAAGTAAGGAAAAAGGATGTGAAAGGAGTCAAAATTAGGAAATACGAAAAATGCGGAAATATTCGAAAATGATAAGATGGGGAAAGAAAAAGGGGGAAAGGAGCCACAAGTCAAAGAAAAAAGAACAGGAGAAAGGAAATAGAATAGGAAAATAGAGAAGAGGATATAAACGATAGACAGAGAACACCTGACAGAAAGCCAAGAGACTTCAACCAAGAAGAGCAGAATAAATTTCCAGACTAAAGAGGATAGCATGAGGAAGCAGGGAGCTGCAAAAGGAAGACAGACGACAGAGTCAATGAAGTCAACCAGAATTGACAGGGACCACTAGATAAGTGAGCAAGAAAAAGGAGAACATAATGAGGAGTGACAGCCAAGGAAAGAAGAAGAAGATGGGGACATAAAGAGATAGATACTGTAACAAGCAAACATATGACACAAGGATACTTAATGAAAGGAGTAACACTTACCACATGTGAGGAGGAACTATGAACATTAGGAGTGGGAAGGGAGGAACAGGAAGGAGGAAACATCGAGGAAGGGTGTCCATACAGGACATGAGACATCTGTGAAAGGAAACCACATAGTTAATATGGAATGGCCTCCAGAGAAGGTAGACATACAACAGCAACCACAAGTGAAACAGACAAATAACAACAAAAAAAGGCAAGAACCATCAGTGCCTGTATATTAGGAGAGGTTAAGCCCAAGGGAACTTAAGCGTAATGGAAAAGACAATGTTCAATTTTTCCCAAAGTCCATTTCCTCTCCTTTTTGGCAAAAAATAAATTGTCATAGGCCTTCATGGGGATCAAATGAGTAGGTCTTTTCTTTGTAGGTGACTTTAAAAAAGCAAGGATGCACCAGACCATATCTAGCATTCATGGACCGAAGAGCAGGACGAAAGGAAAGGACCTCCTTACAACGAGCTGCAGTGGTATGGGCCACATCCTGAAAAAGAAAAACTCTTTGGCCAGACCACAACATCTGCTTTCTTTGCTTTGCCACAGACAGAACCATTAAAAGTTTGGTTTATTCCAAAAAAAGGTCAATTATTCCTCTGGGGCGACTGACTGATGATGTTGAGGGAGAACCCCAGAGCCTAGAACCAGTACAATGGGCACTTTGCAGATTAAGAGTAATGCCTTCCTTGAGACCAACTGTTTTAGGAATGTGAATTTTTAAAAAGGCAAGCATGTCAGACCCCTCCTCCCCCTCAGGAATACCATGTATTTGAAGGTTATTGTGCCTATTGCAATTTTCCAAGTCCTCGGTTTCTATTTTAAGAAGAGCTTTCTCTGTAGACAAAGGAATCACATCTTGAACATCACCACGGAAACTCTCAAATCTAAATTGTACCACTTTTCCTCTGGTTTCTAAAGAGTAGTATTAGTATCAATGATGAAGGGTTTCATAAGCTTTATTTCCTCCATGAGGACATCCAGCGTTATGGGTAGTGAAGATTTAGTTGGAGAAATAGGATCCTTCTTTTGACGTTTGGAGACAGCAGTGGTAGGTTCCTTGCATAGGGAAGACATATTGGAATAGGCACTCTTTTGACTAAAGGGGAAGAAGGCTCCATGCAAATGAAGAAGGATAAAAACTGATATGTCGCAGCCTCATGAGACACTCAGTATATAGGAGAAAAATGTAAAAACAAGAAAAGTCTGCTAAAAGCCAAAATGAGACAAAAACCTCTAACAGTGCTTCTGTATGTATGTTCTTATATAGCACTCGATTTTACCCTTGGGCATCTCGGCGCTTGCCTTGGGAACCCGTCCTGGTTTTTCCTATGAGATCACCCGTGCTGGGGATCCCCAAGGTGAAAGTCAGGCATCCCGCCGCGGGGGGGCCGTTGTGGAGATTAAGCAAGCTTTTGCCCAGAGCTGCATAGTGTGAACTCGTGTTAGAGTGGGCACCAAAGCGAGAATTATCGAGTCCGTGGACAATTGGGTTCAGGACCCTGCCGCGTCGGGAACCGAACCCTGGTCCCGGGTTTGACCTCAGCTTCAGGGTATGCCTCCTCTAACCAGTGAGCCACACTTCTCCACTTCTTCACTTTGCTAACCAATAGGAGGTGTCCCTAATGACATAACATATCTGAGAGACTTTGAAGTTGTCAAGGAGGAAATAAAAGTGGCCAAAATGCATTAGAAAATCATTGAGGGAATGCATTAAATAAGGAGTTAAAGCATTTCCAGAATCCAGTCAACATAGAAAAAGCTCCTGTTCACTGCCACAACCTGCTGCAAACAAAATGGCTGGCGCAACCAGGACTCCTGAGGAGAATGTGATGCAGGGGAAACAGGGACGAAAAACAGCTTAAATCATTTTAAAAAGAAAGCTACATGTGCCCCTGTGTCTGCGCTCCTAGTACATTTGTTACAAGGCACCGAAAATCGACTCCTGCCGCTCCGTGAAGAGAAACAGTCCCGGTCAACACAGGGAGCCTCATCTAGACGCGGCCATCTTGTGTCGGCTCAAGCTACTTCCCCTGTTAGAATCAACATTGATCTTTTTGCCTGCACATCAACAACAACCTTCTGGTACCTGTTGCTCTTACCAGAAGAGTTTAAAGAAAAAATCTTCTGTACAGAGTGGTTGAAGGGAGAAGGTTGATGAGCGGGGGAGGCATCTTATCCTGTTTGGATTAAAGAAATACAGCCTCAGCTTGGCCTACCCACATAACCCACCCATCTCATTTGGATTGTAGAAAATGCAGCTGCCAGCTCTGTTCATTAATTTACTTCTTTGTGCTTCTTTTAAGTCTCAGTTGGACTTCCTCAATTTACCAGTGAAAGAGTGAGTGCAGGGTGAGCAGTGTGCCTTTGAGAATGGAGGGTGTAACACAAAACATTCAGACCACTTTGCATTGCTAATACTTCTTTGTTTTAGACTCTTCAGAGTGCAAACCTCCTTCCTCTAGTTAATCCAATGTGGGCCAGTTCATGGCTTCTTTAGTTCCTATTCCATTTGTTACAGCTCCGTACTTTGGCGGTTACTTATGACTTGGCTTCATATTTTTTTGTGCTTATTCAGTTCTTGGTCAATTTATACTCTATTGGATGTGAACACTGTGTTTTCTATTTAAATAGGTTTCTTGAGGTCAGTGTCTGCTTCAGGCGCAATGTACTGTGATGTGTTGTGGTGTTGTGTTGAGATAGTAAAGATGTAAGTGTTTCTGTTTTGGGTGTGTTTGTTAAATGTTTAGAGTTGATATGCCCTCAAAATTGTTGATTCTATCATGTTTTGATGTTGGTTGCTTTTTCCATTCATTGTTAATGATAGATGTGCCATTTCTTTTGGGTGCATGGTGTGGGAACTCTGTACCTTTGTGTTTTGAATTTTGCCGGTATTTCATTGTATGTGTATATATAGTGATTTCTACTTTGCTCAGTCAGTAAGAAGACCTACATGGGTAAGCAGACAAATACATAGTTAATTTATTTATTTATTTAAGTTTTGTATAGCGCTAGCTGGACCCGGGGGTATCAGAGCGCTTCACATCAAATACAAATAAGCATCAAAAAGACAAGTTGTACGTAAGCAGGGCAGGGAGCACAGGGGGAAGAAAAGTCTGTACAAAAGCAACATGAGTGCACAACATGGCGTAGATCACGGGTGAGTCTTCCGGCTCTCTCTGGGAGCATAGAGATAGAGATCTATCAAAGTCAAACCGGGGGTTCTTGTTACGATCCAGCCCGCTCAAGAAAGAGGGCTTTGAGTAGCATCTTGAATTTCGGGAAAGAGGCGGTCATTCTGATGTAAGGGGGGATGGAGTTCCATATCTTGGGAGCATTACCTGCAAAGGACTTACTACATGTTTTATGTTTCTGTGATTTCAGAGGAATGAGTAGGAGCGTGTTGGAGCTTCTGAGGTTCCTAGACTGACCGGCTCTTTTGAGTTTGTTGGCCAGATATTCTGTTTTACCTGTATGCAGGGCTTTGTGTGTGAGGTAAGCTGTGCGGAAGCTGGCTCGTTTGTCAATAGGGAGCCACCTCAGATCCTTAAGAGCCGGAGTGATGTGCTCATATTTCTTAGATCCCGTGATCATTCTAGCTGCGGCGTTGAGGGTAGTGGTCAGAGGTCCCAGGTGTGATTTGGCTGTTCTAGTCATAGTATCAATGCCATAGTCAATTCTGGAGAGTACCAGTGCCTGAGTGGCCTGTCTCAGGTCTTTCGTGGGGAGGAAGGGTTTCAGTTTGTAGAGAAGTTTCAGGTTAATGAAAGCACTTTTGGCAGTTTTAGAGATGTGTTCTTTCATGTCCAGTTTGGGTTCAAGAGTGATCCCCAGTGATTTGACGGAGGTTGTAGGTACAAGAGGAACATGAAGGGCGTTTAAGGCTTTGAGCCAATCAAGTATTTGGGGGTTTTCATCCTTATTTCAGATGAGGAGCACTTCTGTCTTTTCTTCATTAAGTTTGAGGTGGTTGGATGAGAGCCAATGTTGGACCTCTGTGAGTGTGCCGTTCAGTCTGTGGAAGTGGTTTCCAGGTAGAGTTGTGTGTCGTCTGCGTAGAGGTGAAAGGGGATGTTAGAGTTCCTTAGAATTGCAGTGAGGGGCTCCATGTGGATGTTGAAAAGTTGTGGAGAGAGTACTGACCCCTGTGGATCTCCTCTAGTAATGGGGAGGGGGTCCGATTCGAAGCTTTTAATTTTGATTATTTGTGTGCGGTTGTTGAGAAAGGAGGCCAACAATTTGAGAACTGTCTTTTCCAAACCCGCTCTCTTCTGGAGGACATTGAGTAGCAGGGTACGATCCACTGTATCAAACGCCGCCGAGAGGTGTAAGAGGATGAAAAGGCTACATTTGTTGGAGTCGAGCGACATGTGTAGATCATCCATCACAGTGAGGATTGCGGTTTCTGTGCTGCAGCCCTTTCTGAACCCTGATTGGTGTGGGTCAAGAAGATTCGTGTTTTCTAGGTGATGGGTTAGCTGAGATAGCACACATTTTTCCAGAATTTTCGATAAAAGCGGAAGGTTCGAAACTGGTCTGAAGTTGTTCATGACCTTAGGGTCAAGGCCGGGTTTTTTTAGGAGTGGTGTGACTTGACCGAGTTTAAGGCAGTCAGGAATGGAGCCATCGCTCAGAGAGCTGTTGATGATCTTGGCCCAAATAAGGACTAGAGTGAGCTTCAGGTCTTTGGTCAGTCTCGACGGAAGCTGATCAAGGGAGTGTGACGAGGGACTAGCGGTGGCAATGAGATCGCTTATCGCTTCAATTTGGATAGGTCGAAAGGAAGACCAGCGAGTGGCTGCGGTTGCTGGCCTTAAGTGTAGCAGTGGGAAGCAACTCTGTGCGGGCGGTGGGCAAGTCGCTGAAAGATCGGTCAGTTGAGGCAATTTTTTTGTTGAAGAAGCTAGCAAAGTCATCACATTGGGATTTGGACGCTGCTAAGCTGTCTACCATAGGAATGGAGGTTTGGTTCCTGATGATATTGAAGAGTTCTTTAGGGCGGTTTTTAGCCTTGTCTAGAGCAGAGCAGAAGAAGGATGATTTTTTGCTCTTGATATGATTAAAGTAGGTTTTGCGAGTTGACTTGAGTTGGTCCAGGTTGAGGGCGGTGGGGTTGTTCCTCCAAGTTCTTTCCACGGCTCTTAGGAGTCTTCGCTCTTCGTTGATGTCAGTGGAGAACAAAGACCTGGAGGGGATGCTTCTGTTTTTTCTCAGTTTTCTAGGTGCCAGCTGATCCAGGACGCGCTCCAGGTTGGAATGATAGAGCGAGGTGAGTTCCGTGGTTGAGAGGAGCTCCATTGAGTTCGGGAGGAGTGAGCTAAGAGCATCTTCTAGCTAGTCAGGGGGGACTCTTGATATGTTTCTGACCCACTTGGGGGAGATTTTGGTGGGTGGGAGGGATAGAGCCGGATGGTTGATATGAAAGAGGATGGCGTGATGGTCTGACCGGTCCACTGGGATGATGTGGTCAATCAAAATTGTTTTTTGTCCGCAATGATTGCATCTAGGATCGCTTCTCTGTGGTGGGTTTCCTCTGAACAGTGTTGGATCATATGGTGATCTTGTAGAAGGGAGATGAGAGATTGGATGAGCGAGTTTTTGGTTTCATTCCATCTTAGGTTGAGGTTGCCCAGAAATATTCTGAAGTCGCTATTAAGAGCGATTTGAGTGATCAGATCCGACAGCTGAACGCCAAATTCAATAGCGTTGCCTGGATGGTGGTAAAGGAGAAGGCATTGAAGTGGGCTATGGTAGGGCGAATTAAGGTTGACCGAGAGGCATTCAAAGGAGTTACAACAGAAGGAGGGAGATTCAGTGACAGAGAGGTCACTTTTGTGGATAATTGCTATTCCACCTCCTTTGCGTATGGGCCTGTCTTTGTGGATAAGTGAGAAGCCGGGCGGCACCAGCGTGTCGAAGATGGGAGGGGATAAAGTGTCCAGCCAAGTTTCAGTGATGAAGGCTACATCTAGGTCATGGGAGAGGACGGTTTCGGCTCATTCCGTTGCATGTTTGATGGCGGATCTGCAGTTGATAAGCATGCAGTTAATGGGGGGGGCCTGTATTTAAGTTTCTCAATCTTAACTTCACAAATAGTTTTGCAATTGCTGTGTAGTTCCCTCTTTGTTGCTGTTTTATCAACAAGTTACTTTTTTACTTTTTTCTTCCGACCCACAGTTGGTGATTATGTCCCGATTACAAGTCAGACCGAAGATTATCTTGAGGAGAGGTACAGCTTGTCCTGATTACAACTGGCCCAGTGTGCCACAGCCAGATTTCTGGGTGCAGAAACATTAGGCTGACTTTCCTGGAAATCGGTTTTGGAGGGCAGGGAAGGGGCTGAGGTTACTGCACACACCATTCCTTGTCAGTCCTTTCTATGGCAGTGGCAGCATGCAACACTACGCCTGTCTTGTTTCAGTTGCTCCTACTCACTAATATCCTACTGCTGCCCCGCATCAACCCACCTGCTCAAATCAGGTTATAATTAAGCGTTAATTTACATGGAGTAGCAAATCTCACACATACTGTGACCCAAAAGAAAAAGTGCCCCAGATGGGTTTTCCACCTCCTGTGGGTATTATCTCATAATTGCACTTTCCTTGTGGTGTATTACTACAGAGTGACAGTGTTTAAGGGTGCCGAATGTGTACCTTGCCAGTACTGTGCAAAAAGTAATGGGGGTAAGTAATTCACAATTCTATCTCTTGCTCTATCAGAATCAAAGAAGCCACACTTGTTGTGGGCATAGAACAAAGAGCAGCATCTTCTTAATGTTTGAAGATGTGTTAATTGCATCAGACATTAACATGCTTCTCTTTTCAAAATCCTGCACTACTGTCCCATAACTCTCTTCCTTTCTTAAATCAGATTCCAAATAGCTTGGGCTTGATATAAAAAAAAATCTTAAATCTACACCCTCAGATTTACTTCTTCACCTGGGTAAATTACAAATTGTACACATTCATAAAGCTTTTCAGAGGGATGACTGGAAATCTGCAACAGTAAGGGGTTCTCTGGAAATCTTTCGTTAATTCCAGCTTTGTATAACAGAAGATACATGTGCATACTTTTGCTTAAAAAAAACATTCACGCTTGCTAAATAAATACATTCACATGGTTTGCATGTTTGTGTGCTACCAGAAAAGAATTCATTCCACAACAATTGTGGTGCACTTTTCAGAAAATATTCATGCGGGTCTCATATTCCTCTAGCGTTTCATGTGAAAGGAGCATTAAGTCACAGCTGGGAACCCGGATCAGGGCTTCCAGCAACTGTGAAGGCGGAGGGCCCAGTCAGCTACTATGAATACTGGTTAGAAGCATCCAGGCTCATGCCCCAGCAGTCTTGCTGCATTACCGATGCAGTCCCAGACCTCATCCAAACATATACAGATCAGATTCCGACCTAATGCAAGCAAACTGGGAACCCGTGCCACACGCCTCTCTGTATGCAGTTGTCAGAGGCGATCAGCGTGTGACTGGGAAAATATTAGGCAAACTCGCCTAACATCATATTATGTATGTAGGTTAATGTTATTTTGCTTAGATGAGTTCAGCGAATGTGTCTGACACCCTCCGTATATTATTCAAATTAAGGGTGGAAACTGATCTTGTGAATTTCACCTTGCCACAGTTTGCTCAGTTGGGTCTACTGCCCCTCCCCCACCTCCCTTCCAACGGCACAGACAGGTTTTTTTACACTGCAACTGCTTTTTTTTACATTGGAAAAAATCATAAAAGCATCTGGGCCACAGAATGCACTGTTGTGCCCCCAACTGTTGCCATTTATGCTTGTCCTCCAGTGGCCTGTTCTGAACTGTTCTAGCACAGCCCCCATTCAGAGTTTTTGCAGAAAATATTTAAATTGTTGATTTTGCCTTGTTATTAAATAAGTAAGAAAATAGGAAAATTTCAAGCCATCATTACTGAAACAGAAGCAATCCAACTGTGCATTTTAATGAATAGAAAATACGCATTGGTAAAGCTAGTGGGTTTGGCTTGTATTTTCACTACATCTTTGTTTATGTTTATAGACCAACTTGTAATGCGAAATTTTGATCTTGGAATAAGAAAAAAAATAATCACTCTGCAAATGATTGATAAAAACAGGATTTCAAATTATTCCTCATATTTTCTAATCCTGAAACTGCCAGACATTTACAAATAGCGTAGTTTTCCAGTGGTGTGCCTTTGGGATCTAAACTTAGAGCTGAACATCGGCCAGAAACTAGAAGGTCTGAAGTCAACAAGTTAACAAACATCACTTCTACCTTTATGATCTTCCAAACTTTCCCTCCTCTTTTTTTACCCTTATTTTCCATCCAGGTCTATCAGTGGGTGCATACTCACACATTCAACTGAATTCGTATAAATAACTAGAATATTTATATTCCCTTCCTCTGTGTTCTGATACCTCTATGTCCCCTTGGGCCTCCTTGCTTCCCCTTAAGTTAGTGTAATATTTGCTTCCTCATAAAGTACTTCACTGCCTCTAGCTAGGATCAGCCTATGATCTTGTCACTTTCACAAAGTTTCTTTTGCTCTGCACCTTTCTCTTCAGTCACTCAGCTTTATAAAATTAGAAGAAATGATCTCTCACATTACCCTCAATTCCACTAAATACCTCATGCCATTAATTGTTACAGTCTTGAATATTATTCCTCATTTATCTAGGGTCTTCAAGAAAGCATTTCTATGTGAAAATCATGTATTATTCTTCCTGTTCAAATATTTTTCATGGTTAACTTGATTTCTTTGTGCTGGTTTCTATTGCAGTTCTTTCTGCAATGTTGTTTTCTGTGTATTGTCCTCAAATGGTTGTATGTGAGAATATTGTAAATTAAAATATTATCAGTCTGAAATATTGTGCCACAGATATTGTTCACAGAAATATCACTTTATTGAGTGTAGGTTTTCTATTGATAACTCTCATGGGAGATATTTTTTTTAATGATATTTAGCACGCTGTGAGGCTGATTAGGATGGAGGTGGGACCGCCACCGACAGACCGTAGGTGGCGGTCTCACCGCCATCCTAAGCAAGATTTCCACCCGCCACATTAGGATGGGGGGCGGTTTGTTGGCGCATCCGACAGGCTCCTTGAGCATGCGAGTGCGGCGCAGGCAGAGTAATGCCTACAATGATGGCGGTTCCTGCCAGGCACTGCTGTAGGCATAACAATGTTCTTTTCCACCAGGCCTTTCATGGGGGCTAACCCGCCATGAAAAGGCAGGTGGAAAGGGGCATTGCAGGGGGTGCTGCAGCCAACAGCACTCGCCTCAATGCAAAATGTAGGCATTGCGACCGCCGTGGTGGCGGTCACACCCTAATGCGGGACCACCAACAGCCTGTCGGATGGTCCCGTCTGCAACAGGGTGGCGGGTGGACGAAAGTCCACCCACCATCCTAATCAGGCCCTATATTTTTCAGGCAATACTTTAGCAATAATATTCTGGGATCATGCCCTTTAGGATTTGATCTCACAATATCATTAGCAAAAATATCAGCTGACAGAAATATTGCATTGTAAATGCCGCTATATTTGCTTTAGAGTTTCTGCATTAACTACAATGGGGTGATATTTTTGTTAGCATCTCTAGGACACTAGAGAGCCTATTCAGGTAGGCATTTTAGGGGATGTAATGTATATCTACTGTAGTAATATGCCATGTACTCTTGCACACATTTATAAATTTGCCTAAAAGCATCTACAAGGGGAATTAAATGGGACTATTCAGGGATTAGTTGCATACATTTAATACAGATAGAAATGACGGTGCCTTCTTTGCCCTTTTACTAATAGGGAGTTGTGATTTTTCGGATCAATTTACAGAGGCATGTAAAAGCATGTAAAACAGTATTCTTATAATACTACTTCCCATACCCATTCATAATTTTGTGATGCAGCCCCTAGAATTTTTTCTGTCAATATTATAGTTATGATATTTTGGTGCCAGAATATCCTAGCTAGCCTTATCGAGGTGCATGTGATGTTGTCTCCATGCCTATCCTTTCTGGCTCAACAACATTTGCTAACCTGTACTCTTGTTTTCCCTCCCAAAATCTCTTTTCAAGTTCTCCTCCCAGTTTCCTTCCACTCATTGCTTCCCTCAAATTTAAGAGATTTTAGCATGCTCTTTCTTCTTCTGTTTGGACAGTTTCTACCTCAATAGCAGATTTCTTTACTTTTAAAAATACACCTTTCCTTTCTTAAATTTCCTGGTACTAAGCCATATGATTTATGTTTTGTTTTTCTGTAACAGTTATTTTTTCTGTAACGTGTACCATGTTTGTATGCAAAGTGCCTTGCTGGAAGAGCTATATGAGAATATGTAAATGTATGTTTTTTCCTGTTTTCTTCACATCAAATACATATGCCATCCGGTGAAAAACATTCACCGGAAAAGCACATTCCATGCCATTCACAACACTTACAGCTATCTACTTTAGTTGTGAGTTTAGATGTGGAGTTGTCTGTCAAGATGCATTGAAAATATTAGAACGTCTCCCTTTGCTAGGTGCTGTAAAAACGTGTTTTGCTGTTACTCAATTTAATAGTATTCAATGTTTTGATGTTGGATGCATGGACGGTACAATCATTCTTGCCTGGTGGTCTGAACCTCACTTGATGTTGCAACAGCAATCATTCGACTCACTAGACCATCCTTCCAAAAAGGGCTGGCGTTGTGTTCCAAACATACGTGATGTTCGTTCATGCAACACCCCTCCTGCATAACCCACTAATGAGGCACTGAGAAAGTATCCCCGACTTGTGTGTTTCTTGCAGTCTAAATTATTAGCTGCATCCATAATAATTTGTAGATCCGACTTCTGTGAATCAGGATCCCAGAATTGTGTTCGCAGTCAACATATTTCATGTATCTAAGCTTCTCATATGGGCATGAAAAGTGCAAAAAATTGTCCAAAGTACATTGCAGACCAGTCGAAATTGCCACCAGAAACTATTGCCAACCAGATATGATTATGAAAAGCTCTAGACATGCTCTATTCCCAAATAAATCTGCAGTCAGCATTGCCTGAGGCAGGACCAGGAGGCATCTCCTGGATCCACAAAATGCCCCAGACAGGCACTACGACCCTTTAGTTTGCCCTGTAACCTGTTGCTCAAAGAATTCCAGTTCTCCTGAACTAACACCCATAATGAAATGCACTAACATGGGCTCTAAGGATGGACCAGGAGTTCTGAGGGTTTAGTCAATCGTTAGAAGGGCTGAAGCAGACACAGGCAAGCAGCATCTCTACTAGAGAAATGGCTGCACTTAAGGAATATGCACCTCATTTCTGCTGCTACCGCACACATTATGAGCAAGGGGATCCGTGACCTTTAAATAATATAACCCAAGTTGGGATTCTAAAGACAGCAAATATTGGGCCAGTTTTAGGTGAACTTTACACTCTTCTACTGCTCCTCTTCACCAACACCGAATGTCAAAGGAATTGGCCATTGATTCTATAAATATTGTAGGAAGCTGTCTCTCTATATACTATGCAAAACCAAAGGGATGATGGACGGAGTGTTGAACATTGCAAGCACTCAACCCCAGTCAACTGATCTGGGTTTAATCCATCATCATTCTTTAGCTCACTCCACCACCCCAGTTCAGACATGGCCATATGCAAATCAGTCTGGGTATCTGTACCCTGCTTAGGGTATGCCCAGACGTGGGTCCCTTGCTCACTTTGCCACTGGATTCAAGCTAGGCTGGCTGATGACGGCTGATTAGCCAGAAACCGTAGCAGGATGCTTGTTTCTGGTCCAGGGAAGACATGGCTTGGCGGTTCGGGCTGGACTGTTCCCATAAGGCATAGGGTCAGACTGATTTGCATATGGCCATGTCTGAACTGGGGTGGCGGAGTGAGCTAAAGAATGATGATGGATTAAACCCAGATCAGTTGACTGGGGGTGAGTGCTTGCAATGTTCAACACTCTGTCCAGCATCCCCTTTGGTTTTGCTCTCTATATACTACCAAAAAGAGGTATAATGTGCAGAGTCTAGTGGATTCTCAGAGGCTTTATAGAGGCTAACCTAGATAATACTCACACTCTCTTCAGTGGTAGTGTGGGCGAGCAGTTAGGCTTATCAGAGGGTTGTATTAAGCAGTTGCTGTACACACTGTGGCAATAAATGAGACATACACTCAATGAATACATTTGAGACCAATTTATAAAAATAATACTTGGTTATATTTATTTTTCAGAACTACAGAACTTCTTCTTAGGCAAATACGTTTTGCAATCAAAATAATTTTCAGTTTCACAAATGGACACTGTGCTATTTTTAGACTTTGAAATGTTAACTTATGGGATGAAGAAAACATTCAGCATACGTATAAGTAACATCGACTTACAAAACCAGTCTTCAGTAGTTAATATCAGTTGACTAGCCAGAAACCGGTCCAAGATTGCAAGATTCAGTTCAGCACAAACAGTGCACTAATAGTGGCACAGGGGCAGCCGAAAAAGAGTGCAAGTTTGAGTTTGGGTGTCCAATACAGATCAGTGAGGACTGGGGCAATCGGACAAGAGCTTGGGGGTGGGGGGACAGTCTCCAGGGGTTACAGCAAGGACTGGGCAGGGTCCAAAGCAGCACCAACACTGCACCTCCAGCGGCACATGGTGGCTGGGTGCAGGGTGCCAACAGAGCGTCAGGTGCCCAATGAAAAGCAATGTATAAAGGTCAAATCGTAAAAGGTCTTCTTCATCAAGGCCCAGGGTGGAAAGGTGGATGGGTGTCTTTTGGCATCGGCAACAGCTTACTGGAGCAGGTCGCGGTTCAGTGAATTTCCATGCAGAGGTTGCAGGTGACGTTGAGGAGACCTGGAAAGGTCAGCTCACGGTGGGCTCAGGCTTTGGAGTGATGGGGAACCTTGCTGGAACTGGTAGGCCACTTGAAATGGGCCCGGAGGCATCTGGTGCAGACCTGAAACCAGGGGGAGGCTTTGCGGTTCTTCTTGTCACAGAGTCTTTACTTTGAAGATGGTTGCTTTTTCAACAGATCTTGGTCTTTGTCAAAAGCAGGCAGTCCTCCCAAGGTTTTGGAGGTTTCTGGGCTGTGGTACAAGTCGTCTTTTGTTGCAGGATCGGCAAAGGCTGCAGACAGGCCGGAAGGGCGGAGGGCATGTCAATGGTTCTCTACAGTCTCCTCTGCTAGTGCAACTCTGTGGTGTCCGACTCTTCTTAGGTCATCAGGAACTGAAGTTCAGGGTCTGGGGATGCCACCTAAATACTAGATTTAAGGGTGTTACAAGGGAGTGACAGGTTGCGGCTAATGGGCCCCTTACCAGGGGTGTCCACACCCTCGATTTGGCCTACGTCCTGTGAGAGGGGTACATAGACCTAGCCCTGATTGGATAAGTCCCACCTTTTTCAAGATGGTGGGCCCTGAAAAGTGTACTTCACCTTACCCCAGCACGTGTGGGGTGTAGTTTGCAGAGGAAGGCACATCTCCTATTCTTTCTAAGGTTGCCTGCCTGTCCTCCCGCCAAAAGGGGGGGAACAGGAAGGAGGCCTGCTCCCTCTAACAGGAGAGAGGCTGGGGTCACATTACAAAGGCGGCAAGGCCTTTGAAGACCCCACCACGGATGGCTCTTCCTGACACGGGGGAGGTGTGAGCACCTCCACTCAGGAAAGGCATTGTTCTCAACCTCTGAGTGCGCAGGCACTCACCCCATGAGGTCAGAACACTGGCGGTAGCAAGCTGACTTGGGCCAGTTGGTGACCACAGTAAGAATTGGTAGGTTTCAGGATACTTCTCTAAGGGGTAGTCTGTGTGTAATTTTTAATGAATCTGACACCGGAATCAGTGCGGGGTTTATGAAGCTGAGATGTTTGGTACCAAACATCCCATACTTCAGTGAAGCCATGATGGATTTGGGGAACTTGTAATGATGAATGTCCAGTCCATGTAGTTACTATGGCTTCCCTGATCACCTACAACACCCAGGAATCGACAAGGATATTGCAGGGGCATGTCTACTCACGCAGATATGCCCTCACAGAGGATATAGTGCACCCTGCCTTAGGGATAAGGCCTACTAGAGGGATGTCTTACCTATAATTCCATGTAGTGTCTGTGGGTATTGTACACAGGGATGTGTGGCCATGTCAACTCTTTAGGTTTGTCTGCACCAAGCCACGAGGCTGTAATGGCAGTGCGCATGTGCTTGATGAGTGGTCCCTTAGGGCGGCACAATTCGTGCTACAGTCTTAGGGACCCTCTTTAACCAAAGGGCCCTTGGTAACAGGGGTACCTTTTACTACGGTGTTATATTTGAGCTAAAGGGGTGCCAAGTGTGTAAAAAAAGGTACAGTTTTAGGGAAGGAGATCAGGCACAAGGGACCTGGTTGGCAGGGACCTGTGCACTTCCTGTCAAAACTGCATAATTTTCCAGGTAAAAAGTGGGGTCTAACCATGTCCAAAAGAGATGCACTTTCCTACAGATATATTAGCTTTACCTCTGAGAAATGGGTGGTAATTATGGCTGGCTTGTGAAATAAGTTACTGCGCTCCAAGCAGGGCTGAAACGGAGCCTATTGTAAAGCGCCTCACGTCGGTGTTAGCTGCACACAGACAGGCGCAGCCGCGCTCAGGCTCACTGAGGCACAAAGGCAGAGCCAGGAACTAACACCGAGCCTACAGAATACTCAGTGGAGGATTTCATGTATTGATTATGCAGACTAATATTAATAGTGTGTTTGCCTCCAGTCAACTGTGCTCAGAAAAACATCTTCGACGGCGGCTGTGAAGGTTCCTGCCTATTGAATCCAGTTTGCTCAATGAATGCCAATATTACTAGGCTTTGTTGTGACTTCCTGACCCTGCGTCTACTTCCCTCCACTCTCCCATCATTCCTCCAAAGCACCACGCTCCACGTTTTGGCGCGTGCGCTCACGTGACCTCCCTCGCAGGGACCGCGGGTTCTCGGCACTGCCTCTCTTGACCTCATCAACAATAGAAAGTGTTTCTAAACCTCAGTCGTCTCTGACAGCCTTCTGAGTCAGACTAGTGAAACAGTCTCCCTGACACAAAGGCTTCTGGCCTCGGGTAAAAATATTCTTTTTGAAAGAGCAAAAAAAAAATCCAAACGCTCTGCAGACCACAATGTTTTCTATTCATCTTACTGTTCAGCCCAGCTATCGCAGCCCTGTATTTGCTTTCAGCAGCCACCTCGTATGTTTCTTTCTCGCAGGCTGCACCTGAGCTGCTACTGGAAAAGTGTGTGCATGTGTGTTTTTTTGCAGCCTCTTTTAACGCGAGAAAGACAGTATCCCAACACACTTAATTAGAGTGCTTGTTGGGAACTGTGACTAACTTCATTGGCGAGGGAGACGCTGGAAGAAACTGCGTCCTGCAGTAGTAAAGTGATACTCATAGGATGTCTAAGTGCCTGTTTGGGAATTAAATGCGACTCAGCTGATGACACTCCTTTTCCTTCGCCTTTACCAGAAATGAGAAGAAAGCACTTAGCGACTCAAGGGGCAAGGCCAATTAGACTCTAAGTGGAAACACAGAGCCCTGCCCTCAAATTGCTTACACATTCCCTGAAAGTGGCACGCTGTACTGTTAAAGGCACATTGCGGATGTAACCAGTGCTTGAAATTGAAAAATAGAAGTGCAGGTACCCTGTACCAGAGTACCTGCTTGTTTCTGAGGAGTGCCGGTACTGTGAGATTGAAAGTATTACATCACTCTTGAAAAGGGCATAGTCACATCAGGTCAACAGAACCCCCCGCCCCAACATACCCAACAACCCGCAAATAACACACAGACACCAGTGTTAGATTGGGAAAAGTTGCTGCAGGTTTATTACATACAACATTATGTAATCATGGTGGGTTATCTTACGGGCGATCCAAGGGCAGGCCGCATTCTCGCCACCTGCCCGCCTGATGAGCCAAGCAGCACAGTGGCGAACCACCCATCTGCTGCGCCATTATGGTAATCACTCTACTCACGCCCTTTGCGGGGCGTATCTAGGCAAACCCCCGGTTGCTCAGGCACACAACCGCCCGAAGGACTACTGGGGCACCGACACGGGTTTCTGGACCTCCCGTGAGGTTCCAGGTTAGGCTCTGGCCCCCCTATGTGCCCGCTGAAGTACAGTGCTGCACCTCTCTGCTTCCAGAACGCCCTGTAACTCCGCCTGCAACGAAAAAAGACACATTAAAGTTCCCCCAGGTACTCCCCCCTTCGCTGACACTCAGGGTAAGAGGTAGGGAGGGAAAAAGAGTGTCCCGAGATCCGACGCGCGATGTCCGGAGCGGCAAAGAGGCTAGTAAAATGGCGAGGCGAGGTTATATACCCCCTCGCCTTGCCAGCCGCCCCGGACGCAAGTCACTAACCCGCCCACCCTCCAGCCGGGCGCCTCCTGCCCGGGGAGGAGTGGAACTAGAGTAGGGGGGGCGGGGGAAGCCCTCTGGGACTAATGGCCCACCCTCCTGATGGCCACAGGGTGGCCTCGGGCAGCCGCATAGTCACATCAGAACAGAACCCCCCGCCCCAACATACCCAACAACCCGCAAATAACACACATACACCAGTGTTAGATTGGGAAAAGTTGCTGCAGGTTTATTACATACAACATTATGTAATCACGGTGGGTTATCTTACGGGCGATCCAAGGGCAGGCCGCATTCTCGCCACCTGCCCGCCTGATGAGCCAAGCAGCACAGTGGCGAACCACCCATCTGCTGCGCCATTATGGTAATCACTCTACTCACGCCCATCGCGGGGTGTATCTAGGCAAACCCCCGGTTGCACAGGCACACAACCGCCCGAAGGACTACTGGGGCGCCGACACGGGTTCCTGGACTTCCCGTGAGGTTCCATGTTAGGTTCTGGCACCCCTATTTGTCCGCTGAAGTACAGTGCTGCACCTCTCTGCTTCCTGATCGCCCTGTAACTCCGCCACAGCCCGGCCGGCAGCCACCGTCTCCGACCGGGCCCCCCACCACTTCGCTACTTAGGGAACCTGCAACCCTTGCTCTGCAGAGCTTCTCGTCAGTCCAATAGGAACAAGTCCAAAACGACAGGTGAGAGGTGGGCCCCTTCCACTTTAAAGAGACCTTTGCCCCTGTCCTGAAACAACACCTTCCTGACGAACCAAAGCCCCTTTGTCACTAATTTGCAACTTACCCCCGGGTCCCTATTCCTCTACTGCATTAGTGTAGACTGTCCCGGTTCGTAGGGTCATACCCACAGGAGAAGAACCAATTGCTGAGGAGGGGGGCCCCCATTGCTGATCGCGCTTCCTGTAATCTGTACAATAGGAGATCCAGCGCACTCCACTGAGACCCAACCATACACCTACACACAAAGCTTCAGCAGACTACACCCCGGAAGTTTCAACTTCTGCCATATCGCGGTCCCCCGAAAAAACAGTTAAAATTGCTAATATTAACCGCTTGTGATTCTATACTCATGAAGAGTACAGGGGATCACACTGGGGAAATTACCGATATTATAATATATAGCTTGTGTGGGGTCCCTACATTTGATATCACAGGATTGCAATGGAAAAACACTGGCTTCACATGCCCTCGTGAGTTAGCCCTGCCCTCTATCAGGTGACCTAGAGAGGGATCTTGATTTGTTACAGAAGTGGCTAGTAGAGCGGTTAGATGAATTAGCTCCGCCAATTGCGCCCCGGACAACCGCAAGGCGGACCTCTGCGCCTTGGTTCACGGAGGCTCTTGCACTGTCCCGGCGCAATTGCAAGGTAGGAGAGAGGCTCTGGCGCCAGCAGTATGATCCTGGGGCCAAGGCTGCTTATAGGGCTACTATCAAGGTCTATCATGCAGACATTTTGGCCGAAAAGAAGAACTATTTCTCTGCAAGAATTGAGACTGCTTCAAGTTCCTGCAGGGAAATCTTCACTATTGTGAAGGAGTTCATAACTCCTAAGGCTAATACATCGCATCATGAGTTTTCTGAACCATGGGTGATCTCGTTAGCTAGCTTTTTCACCACTACAATTAAGCGAATTCAAGACTCTCTCTCCTTCTTGGGCCCTAGTGTTGTTACCATCCCGAGGGACCAGCTGATTTCGACAGCTGGACCTGGACCCTTTCTCTCGGAGTTTCCATCTCTCTCTGACTCTATCTCTCAGGACTTCCTGTTCAAACTCAAGTCAGGCTCACCCTCTGTACCCGCTGATTAATCCTATTTTGAATATGTCACTGACTAGTGGTGTGGTGCCTTTGGTTTGGAAACAGGCGATGGTTGTCCCACGCCTTAAAAAGTATGGCCTTGACCCTGAGATCCATGCCAATTATAGGCCGATTTCCCTTCTGCCTGCTCTCGCAAAGATAGTGGAAAAGCATGTTCATACTGTGCTCTCCACTTTTCTTGAAACTCATAGCTTGCTGCACTCCACCCAGTCGGGCTTTCGATCCAACCTAAGTACCGAGACGGCACTCTTGGAGGTCAATGAGGCCATTAAGGAAGTGCTGGACGCAGGAGGAAGGGCCATGTTGGTAATGTTAGACCTGTCGGTAGCTTTCAACACCGTCCCTCATGAGGGTCTCCTCAGCAGACTCCATGAGATCGGTCTGAGAGGGACGGTGTTGAGCTGGTTTAGATCTTATTTAGCTGGTTGCCGGCAGGTGGTCTGGGACCCCCATGCTCAGCCGAAGTGCCGCCTTTGGAGGTTGGAGTCCCTCATGGGTTGGTGCTGAGCCCGACTCTCTTTAATATCTTTATGACCCCTTTGGCGGTGCTGGTTGAGTCCTTTGGGGCTCAGATCGTGTCATACGCCGATGACACCCAGCTCCTTTTCACTTGTGGTAAGGGGGCTGAGTTCGATGGATAGAGCATCCGCGGGTGTCTTGGGGCTGTTTTCGAATGGTTTCAGCGAAATAGCCTCAAGTGCAACCCAGATAAATCAGAGGTACTTTTCTTTGGATGGTAGGCTGATCCGAGCTGGCAGGACTGGTGGCCTGTGAACATGTTCCCTCCTGCGTCCTCCTCTCTGGCTGCTAAGAACGTGGGGGTCAAAATTGACAACTGCCTATCGCTTAAGTCCCAGATCCTTGGACTGACTGGCACTTGCTATGGTCTCCTCAAAATGTTACTCAAGTTCCTTCCCCTGCTCCCGCTGGCAATAGGAAGACTACGGTCCAGGCTCTTATTTGTTCTAGGCTGGACTACTCAAATGTTTTATATTTGGGTCTTCCGGACTATTTACTACAAAAACTTCAGGTGGTCCAAAACTCGGCGGCACGCGCGATTTTTGGCCTACCTCGTCAAGCGAGAGCCTCGGATCTCCTACTCTCCCTACACTGGCTCCTTATTCGGGAGCGGATTGTTTTCAAAACACTTACGCTGGCGCATAAGGCACTCCATGCTGTGGGAGCTGAATATATTCAGAAACGTCTTGCTTTCTACAAACCAACTAGATCCCTTAGATCGGAATCTCTTGGTCTTGCCATTGTCCCTGCTGTTAGGAAAGCAAGGGTAGGGTGACGCTCTTTTAAACGCTTGGTTCCCCAGCTATGGAACACCCTCCCTCTGTCGCTCCGCTGTACCTCGAACTTGCTGGCCTTCAGAAAGGGTCTGAAGATGTGGCTCTATGGACAGTGATCTGCTTGCTTCTTCTTTATTTTTTTTTTCTGCTTGCCCTCTGTAGTCTGCTGTGGGTTAGAAAGCGCCGGGGCACTCCTTGGAGTAGCCGAGCACTATAGAAGACACCCATAACATTAACATTAACATTAACGAAGCAGCTAGGTCATCTTATAGATATAGGATAGAGTGACTAAGGTTGACTACAACCACCACCCTAAGGGATTGCTTTGACTGCTGCAAAGAGCCCCCAGAGTTGGAGACAAAAACATCTGGCCAACTTCTCACACTGGGAGGGGCTTCCAAGAATTCTAATGGCTACTCATATTTATTCACAAAGCTGTTCCGGCACAAGCCAGGAGAGCCCGTCCACACGAATCGTGTTCGTGAAGCCGTGTGTCCAATGCCTGATAAGAGTCCACTGTGCAAGCCACAACCCCTCTGAGTGACAACGAGCTCATGCAAGGTAGGTGGGTTTGACCAAAGTCACTGCATTTGAATGCTATCCCGAGACAAGCAACCTCTATTAAAGCAGCGCAAACTCAGCACAAACCACTGATTTCACCGAAATCAACGCATGTGACGCGATCCTGCGACTTGAAACCATAATTAAGCAGCGCGAACGCAGCACAAACTAATTGATTTGACTGAAATCATTTCACGTGACACGATCCTGCGACAGGAAACCATAATAATGCAGCGCAAACTTCAGCACAAATTAATTGAATTGACCAACCTTACAGCATACAAATGCGATCCTAGGACAAGAAACCACTGTTTCAGCCGCACCCTTAGTTATCCAGCACGCACTCTCAGCAGTGTAAGGCCAAAAAATTCCTTCCTGAGAACGCGGCCTAGAGGCAAAGAACCACAGGTCAACCCGCGCGAACTAAACCCAAACAAATGGGGCAAGTCAAGAGTAGGGGTATCACTACCCATGAACCCTTGCAATAGAAAAGGAAGGATGGGACAAAGCATAACAACTTCCACAAGTGGTGTGTCCCTGAACATGCGAACAAAGGTTGCCGCATACAGTCTCACAATGATTCATGCAGCCCTGCCAAGTTCCGTGGGCTGGGGAAATAATAGATTAGCCCAGGGCACACAGTTTTGTGACAATACCGAGACTTGAACCCAGGTAGCTCAGGTCCGAGGTCAAGCGCCCTAGCCAGTATCATACCTCTACTTGTACTTTGCTATAACCTGTACACATCTCACTTTTCACCCCTGCAATGTACATTTGCTACCTCTTGTCTCTCGGTTGCTCACAAGTGTCACTTCTGCCTCGTGTCATTTAGCGTTTGCTTTGTAACTCGTTCACTTGACTTAATTCCCCTCCACTTGAGTAATTACCGTTCCTGTTGTGCGGTGCTCTGAATCCTCTGTGTGAGTCCGCGCAATACAAATCGCATGGAAGATAATTAAACTGGCCACGCAATACCCCCAGAATAGGTCAGCCTATATTTAGAGTAGGCGGTGACCTCTCATTGGGATATCACGTGTACCGTGTGGCCTCAAACCAACCCGAATGGGGGGTTGTCTACGGGCAATGACTCTGCTTCACACACCCACCAAAACACCAAAAATTAGACTCAACAAGCTAATGCCCGGCTACGCATGTGCAAACAGGCCTTATGACTCGCATGCAAGGAGGGGCAGACGCACAAAGAAACACGATCGCCCACGTTGTGCCACCATGAACAGCTGCTGAGAGAAACGGAACGCCACAACTGATAAGTACTCCTGTCCATCGAACATGTAAATGCGCAGTTGTACCCCGCATTCTAGACTCCAGTCCATGCGATCATGTAACTGCGCAGTTGTACCCCGCATTACGGAAACAGAGGCAACCTAGAATTTATAGGCAGCGATATGACCTATTCAACATAACCTCGCACTCGTACACCGGTCAAGGAATTCATCTATTCATCCTTACAAATCTGAGCCGTTCGCAATATATCACCTATCAATACACCTATCCATACAAATAAAGGCATATCATAGCAAACATGTAGCTCCCAAGGATTGCTCCCGTCTCGATGCCTCGCGCATCGTCTACAGCAGACCCGGTGAGATAGAAAAGGATCAATCTGCGACACAAAACGAACCTCAACACAGATCTGTACGTGGACCTAAACGTGATTGCGTAGCTGCCAAATCAGTACAGTGCAACGGGCCTCGAGATACTATGGCCTAATGATACTATTTACCATTGTAAATACGGACACCCGTAACATAATTGCGCACGTAATAGGCTTACAAATCGCACTGAAATATGCAATGCCACGTGATAAAATTGAAAAAGACTCGTTTTGTGGCAAAATGAGCATTTGCTCAATGCAAATCTTCACCCCATGCCAGTTATTCACATTCAAAACCTGATGGCAGGAGACGCACGTGATGAGTCCACGCAACACGCTCAATATGGGGACACTAGAATAAATAACATAACTAACGGTGGGCGGCCAGCTACGCTCCGTCTGCGGAGTGTGCGTAGTGCCGCCTACTCCGCATTTTGCGGAGCTGGCGGAGCCAGGCGGCACTACGCACGCTCCGCAGACGGAGCGTAGCTGGCCGCCACCCGCCTCCCTCCCGCCCTCCCTAAATACTTTGAAATAAAGGAATTAAATAAGTTAAAAAGCACTTACCTTGCCGCCGCTGCCCGCCGCGTCCCCGGGGCTCACTATCTTCCGTCTTCCGTCCGCTTTACTAATGCGCATGCGCGGGCGGCCGCGCATGCGCATTTTCACGAGAAAATGCGCATGCGCGGCCGCCCGCGCATGCGCATTAGTATAGAAGACGGAAGATAGCGAGCCCCGGGGACGCGGCAGGCAGCGGCGGCAAGGTAAGTGCTTTTTAACTTCTTTAATTCCTTTATTTCAAAGTATTTAGGGAGGGCGGGAGGGAGGCGGGTGGCGGGGCTGGCGGCCAGTGGTGTTTGCGGAGTGTGGCTACGCGGAGTGCGGAGGTGGGCGTAGTTTCTCGCCCACTTCGCGTAGCTCCGCGAAGCCCCACTCCGCAAACTCCGCCCAGGGTTATGCAATGTGTAAAGTGCCAATGCTTCCAACAAACCATTATACCTGTGAGGACCCTTTTCGAGGCCCTGGCTGAAAGCGCCCGGACGGTCACTGCTCAAGGTTCGTAGAAAGGCCTCTACCGGTTCACTGCACCCCACTCGCCCTGTCGTCCCCCACAAACATTCAACCTCCAACTCCGGACAAGTGAAACATTTCAAGCACTCGCATGGAGCACAAACAACTTTACAACTGGGGCATTGTTAACGTGTTCTCCCTATAAAATCATACTCCTAAGCCTTGGACACGTGGAGATACAAGCCTCAGAGGTCTGTTTACCAAGCTGTGTGTCAAGCGGGCACTACTACTAAGCAAATGAGCAATGCCCAAGGCCCGCGTTGCTTTGCTTAAACCCCACTTAACAACTCATGACGGTGCTCGCGTGACCCGAATTGAGCAACATATCCTCAAAGCATCACAGCCTGGGCGAAAGTACGTAGATGCACCTGATATGCCAAGTCACCCTCAACTACCGTCCTCTTCCGACCAGAGACCTACACCCACAAGCACCCGCCTAAAACACCCCCCTAAGGAGGCACCATGGGAACCACTGATCTGCTGCTAACCATACGATGTATTACACAATAGCCGGGTGCCTCGCAATGTTCATCTGTACGTGCTAACTGGCCAGGCACTAGGCTGCAAGGGCGCACCGCATCAACATCATGCACAGTGTTCTATGTTCTCTAATTTCCCCTGACTACATGTCCCAGGCTTACTATAGCAAAGGTAGCAGCTCAAGCACTGGCCTTACTTGTCCCAAACACCATGGGAACACGCAAACCTCTCCGAATCACGAAATGAAGCTCTGGCGCCGAAACACACCTGTATTTTTTAAACTATCGAACACCGGAAGTGCGTGCTCCGCCACTACCGACGGATAGGCCAATTCAACCAATTTAGTATGCCCGCCTGGCTGCTACCAACAAGCTCTCTCGTGCCCCGAGACACTCAAGGAAGAACTTCTACCGCCATTTACATAATGCAAGAGCGTGGCTATTCCCGACACAAATACATTTCTGGAGAACCTTCCACACCGCTCTGATCCCTCTGCAAAACACTCTTATTGCTCCATAGCACGGGGGACCCGGCAGGACACCCAACTGCCCCCATCGCCAAGGCAGAGAAACATGGCTCACATGCAACCATCAAGGCCGTGCAAAACCGGGCCACTCCCCCCATGTCACCCAAGGTATGGTTACGACTGGAGGAGGCTGGGAATGCCCCACCACTCACCACATAAACGAGACAGACCAGGGACACGACGTCTAAAAACCGCAGCCGCTCCTTGGCACGACCACCTAGGCCTGCAAAGACGAGGACGACAAGAGTGTCCCTTAAACCACTCACCACGTAAACGAGACGGACCGAGAACACGATATCTTACAACAGCAGCAGCTCCTCGGCACGAACACCTAGGCCAGAAAAGACGAGGACAAAAGAGTGTCCCTAGATCCGATGCGCGACGTCCGGAGCGGCAAAGAGGCTAGTAAAATGACGAGGGGAGGTTATATACCCCCTCGCCTTGCCTGCCGCCCCGGATGCGCATCACTAGCCTGCCCACCCTCCAGCCAGGCGCCTCCTGCCCGGGGAGGAGTGGAACCAGAGTAGGTGGTGGTGGGGGAAGCCCTCTAGGACTAAGGGCCCGCTTTCCCAATGGCCACAGGGTTGCCTCGGGCAGCCGCAGGTACTTTACCGCTCAAAATAAAAAAGTGACGGCCCTCTGTACTGGACAGTGCCGTCCAATTTAAAGCACTGGATATAACTTCAATTAAAAGTACGTTTTCCCCTATATCGCCACTTCAAAATCTCTTACTCAGTTTTGAGTCCCCTCAATCGGTATGCAGTACAAATGGTTTTTATGAACTTCACAGCTATTAGCCAGTAGAGGCAAAGAAAGTAGGTCTGGATTCAGTTAGGTGAAGTTCTTCGTAATTGTATTATTTTGTATATATTTAGCGCTTCCTACTCCTGAAGCCCTTTACGATGAGTTGCACGCTATTCCGGAACCATAGGTTATTGGTTAATCCATTGTGTTTTTTTGTTATTGCTGGTTATTGGGATTACTCTTGTGCTCTCAAGGAAATCATTCTGTGCATTTACTCCAGGTTCTTTGTGGTAGATTACATTAATAGGAGCTATCAATAATGGGTACAGCATGACTTTGCGTAAATGGTTGGTGGGATGAATATGTACTGCTAGATGAACGGGAGAAGGTCTGAATGAATAAGAGTGTGCACCACTGTGTATGTTTGACCCAACTGCCCCAGAAACAAATTCCACAATGAAGCTACATTTTAGACAACAATAAAGAAGCTGTGAGTAGGGACCTCTGCTGAACTTGCTGTATTAGCAGAGTGAAGCTTCCCTCTCAAGGAACAGCATTGTACAAAGGAGTCAGAAGATGATGTTTGCATTTTAAGTGATGAAGTTGAAAGGGATTCACGGTAATTGATGGCATACTAGATACTTTTGAGAAAGGGGCCAGTATTTTCGTTCCATCTTGAAGAAATCCTGTGTGTGTGATAATTTGCAGGATCATCAAGGTCCACATTGCTTTTTTCAGAGAGGGGATTGTTTCTTTTGGTTTCAGGTTTGCTGGGAAGGTTCTGAAGTAAGCACTGCTCAGATAGGGAGAGAAGTAGCAGAGTCTGGGCCTTTAGTGGATGGGAAGAATTTGATGATGAAAGAGGGAAGAATGCCATTGTTGTAGAATATTGCTATAAGGGAATTAGATTTTAGCAGTAGGTGTGTATTTGCACGGTTAAGGGAGATTGTCAGGGTTGATATAATAGATTTGTTGTGTGTGACAGAGAGCTTAATAATGTTTTCATTTTCTGCTTGTGGAATGTTAGTTGACTTAATAGTAACATGCAGGATGCTGGGACAGAAGTGGATTAGCACAGTCTTTGACTTTCATTTTGTAGCAGGAGGAGAACGTTTAATGGTGAGAAGAGCTTTGGATAACCCGGTTACATGCCATGGGTCACCCGGCCTATTCCTATATTTCCTTGCAGAGGGCTACATGAGTATCATTGAATGTGGAATTGAGTTACAAGTTTGAGTTGAGTATAGAACTAAGTATTACAAGGAGGGTGGTATTATCAAGTGAGTAATAAAGGTGGTGTTTGGGCAAGGAATGTCGGATGAATTCACTGGGAAAAGTGCAAAAACATCTATTACTATAAGAGTGAGTATATGTCTTTTACATGCCCAAAGCGCCAGGATGCCCCTTTGCTGGGGCAGCTGTGCGCTATAAAAGTGCTGATAACATAACATAACATATTTGCACAGTTCTATTAAATGAAGGCTTTGATACAATGCAAATATAACTGCAACATGTGCATACAGGTTTTGTTAGGGGGCAGCAACATTTATACAGATTATGCAAATTCAATTTTAGACAGAGAGTAAAAATACTTTTGCAATTCATTCAAATGCAGGTTCATCTAATGAGGGAATATACATGGAAAGTTCATACAAAACACAAATTTGAATTTGGTGTAAAGGGCAGTCTAGTCCTAGGCATCTGACAGGGTTGCTAGGTCTATGATGACGAAGAGCAAGTGCAGTGATTCTCGTCATAAGCTCTCTCAAGTCCAAACCGTTATAATAAGGGGAATCACCACAGGGGAGTCATCTTAAAATCGCAGGGCTAGTTACTACAATGCCATTGTGATGACTCCCTCGGCACTGGGTTTTCGGCAAAGAGCTATATCTTGTGACTTCAGCCATGTGAGCAGGTCTGGGCTAAACATCTGTCTGAGTATAATGCTAGGCAGGGTCCAACTTATATGTCCCCCCTGGCCAAACCTATTTGCTCCTTCGGCTACAGGCCGAGTCATATGTTATGTTATGTTATATTTAATTTATAGAGCGAGCAGCTACTCGAAAGTGTCCCCCGCTTCCTTCAGAAAAGAAAGAACATGCCCACCCATCAGTCAAAAAAGCAGCGTTTTTAATTTTTTCCTGAACAACAGTGGATCCTGGATGCCCCGCACAAAAGAATTCCCGCCAAGTCGCTGGCATTTAAACTTCGGCATCAGCAACTGGGCAGAGGAGCGCAGCTGTCTCCCTGGTATATAGAAAGTGAACCTCTTCTGCAAATAGAGAGGACCTAGACCATAAAGGGCCCATGAGCAATTGACAGCATTTTAAATTTAATGCGAGATTCAACCGGGAGCCAATGCAAAGTGCGCAAATGAGTGCGGACACTATGCCTAGATGACAAACCCCCAAGAAGTCTGTCTGCCGAGTTTTGGACAACTTGCAATTTCTTCACAAGAAATCCCCAACTGCCTACCATTAGGGTGTTGGCATAATCTAAATGGGACAAAATCAAAGCGCGGACCACAGTTTCTCTGGCCGTGCATGGCAGAAAGGGAAGAAACTTCCTCAAGATCTTCAACATGAAAAAACAGGTGACAGCAAGTTTCTTTACTTGCGTCACAAAGTTCAGATTTTCGTCGAACCAGACGCCAAGATTTTTGGCAGCACCTTTCCTCTCAGTAGGGCGAGAAAAGCCAGAAGGCTAGAGCCTCTCTCTGAAGTCCATCGAGAAGGAACCATACAGCAACACTTCAGACTTTCCTTCATTAAATTTCAATTGTGCATTAGCCAACCACTGAAAGACTGAGGAGAGACAATTTTGGGCTGTCCCAACCGAGTCGTCCTCCTTGCTCCAGGTAAACAACAACTGGGTGTTGTCGTAATGGGCCATCACCATAGCCCCCAATGACTCCGCAAGATAAATCAGTGGAGTCACTTAGTTATTAAACAGAAGAGGGCTAAGTGATGACCCCTGCGGTACACCAGTAGTCACTCGCATAGGCGCAGAGGCACACGGAGGGAGCCAGACCTGCTGCAGCCGACTTTCTAAAAAGGACCTGATCCATTCCAAGGCCATGCCCGAAATACCTGTTTCAGATAGGCGGTCTAGGAGCAGGGAATGGGGCACAGTGTCCAACGCCGTCGAGAGATCTAGCATAACCAAAGCTGCTCTCCCGCCGGCATCCAAACACCCCCGAATCGACTCCGTGACCTCTTACAGAGCTGACTCCGTGCTATAAGAGGCACCGAAGCAAGATTGTGCCGGATGGAGCAGACCTGCCCCCTCAACAAAGTTGGTAAGTTGGAACTTAACCACCTTCTCGCATACTTTAGCCAGACTTGGCAGAAGCGAGATAGGACGATAGTTCTCAGGCATCAGAGGGTCCAGTAACGGCTTCTTAAGTATGGGGAGAATCAACGCATGTTTCCATCCCTTTGAAACACAGGCTTCACACAGTGATTTATTTACCATAAGATTCACTTCTGGATTCATAGTATCTGACAAATCGGCCAGAAGCCTTGCTGCGCACGGGTCGTTAGGTGAGCCTGACTTAAGGGCCTTAATGATTCTGAGAGAGCTGACAGAATCAACTGGCCTAAATTCAGAGAAGGTAAAGTCAAGTTCAACCATAGGTGTAGCCAGCACCAGCAGAGCACCGAAATTCCTGGGTGAAATCAGAAACGTCTCTTGGATACTAATGATTTTATCCCTAAAAAATGTCTCCAGTGTGTTACACCAGGTCTCTGAAACCGGAGCCTCCGCCACCTGGGCGGTAGGGGCCAAGAAACTCTGCACAGTTGCAAAGATTTCTTTAGGATTGTTAATGGCCCGCTCAATGCGAGTAGAATAGTGCTGGCCTTTGGCCTCTCCTATCGCTGCATAATAGAGTTTTTGTTTAGCTCTGAGAGTGTTTTTATCAATCAGGTGACAGCCACTGGAGCACCAGGCTCTCTCTGCTATTTTGCACGCATGTTTCAGAGTCCTCAACTCAGGAGTAAACCAAGGCTTAGAAGGAGATTCTCACCTCAGCTTTGGCTGACATGTTGCCGACAGGGAAGCCACCGAGCTTGCGATCCAGTCAGCAAACTGACATACATTTTCCTCCAGATACCCCGACAGGGAAGGCCTGGAAGCTGCCAGAGAAACACTCAGCAGACCCAGGTCCATTTTCCTAATGGCTGGGGGACGGTGGCAGATGGCTGGTCGAGAAGAGTTCTTCATTACCCATGAAAACAATATGGAAAAATGATCCGACCAGGCAACCGGCCTCGGCCTTGCCACCAATAGAGGGAAATTAGTACAGATGGTGTCTAAAATATGCCTTCCTAGATGGGTAGGAAACATAACTCTTTGTGAAAGGTTAGCCAGATGAAGGGCGTCCAAAAGAGCTGTAGAATTGTTCATCTCACTATGGCAATGACACATAGATTATCGGGTCTATCTCAAACGAGACAGATGCCAAGGAGCCAACTTCAAAGCCGCCATGAAGGTCAGCGGCCAAGTGAATGGGTAAGAGTTGCCTAAAGTTAAATGGCAAGAAGACTGAGGTGCTGATGTTTGGAAGCCAACAATTGATATGGCCCCATAACTGTCTGGGGACACAACCTACCCCAAAAATCTAATAGTCAACCTGGATAGAGATCTGTCTTTGGACCTCCAAGTCAATTGTACTGTGGCGACCTGCTGCTAGATTCTCAGAACCTTGGAGAAAATGTATATATTTATCTCTTCCTCTGCACAGAAGCAAGGAGCCTCAGCACTAATTTCTTCCTGGATCGACTATTGCAATGCACTTTATCTTGATGCTAAAAGGACAACACTGGCCAACCTGCAACTTGCTCAAAATGCAGCGGCAAGGCTGAAATTAGATACACCCTGTTAGACCTGGGGGTCTCTAGTTGGCAGAGGCAGTTACCTTAGTCCAATTAGGGACCTTTGCTCCTAGTCAGGAAAAGAAGGGACACCCTCTTTGATAACCCCTGCTCACCCACTGGTAGTTTGGCATGATCAGCCAGGCTTATCTCCAAGGCAATGTTTAACCCCTCCCCTGCTGGTGACGGAACCACTCCGTCATCAGCCACGGTCGCGCTGTGCTGATGACGGAGCGGTTCCGTCACGGCACGCTCGGCACGCCTGCGCGGCGCGGATTCCGCGCCTGTGCTGAGCGTTCTATTGAGCGGGCGGGGCTGTGACGGAGCCGCTCCGTCATAAGCACAGCGCAACCGATGCGGGTGACGGAGCGGTTCCGTCACCAGCATGCGCCCGCCGCTCGGCCGCCCTCCCCTCTTAGCACTGCGGCGGAATAGGCACCACAGTGAAGGGGTTAAAGTATTTAGAAACAACACTCCCGGTGACACAGTGATAACACCACAAATGGACACCAAACTGATATATGAAAATAGCGGTATATTTATCATGAAGAAAAATACGGTAAGACCAAGCAATTAGGGTCCAACATATGCGTATTCATAATATTTTACTTTGCCGGTTATTTATACACTTATAGGTTCTTGCGGTATTAATGAGTAATTTGCGATGTTCAAATGCAGTCCTAATGCAATGCTATGCAGTTCGTAATGCAGTTCGTATTGTCAGACTAATGCAGTTCGTCATGAAGAATAATGCAATCTTCAATGCAAGTAATCAGGCAGTTTGTAATGCAAGAATAATGCAATCCTCAATGCACGTAATCAGGCAGTTCGTAATGCAAGTATAACGCACTTCTTAATGCAAGTAATTAACCAGTTCGTAATGCGAGAATAATTTGATCCTCAAAGCATGTAATCAGGCAGTTCATAATGCAAGAATAATGCATTCCTCAATGCACGTTATCAGGCAGTTCGTAATGCAAGTATAACTGACTCCTCAATGCAAGTAATAAGGCAGTCCGTTATGCGAGAATAATTCAATCCTCAATGCACGTAATCAGGCAGTTCTTAATGCTGGAATAATGCAATCCCTAATGCATGTAATAAGGCTGTACGTAATGCAGGAATAAAACCAGGCTAATTGACGCGGGAACTACTAGGCCCCAACCACAGACAACAGTCCTGAACTTCAGAGAGCTGCCCAGGTAATCCCCCCAGGTCCGGGCAACTCGAGGACTCAGCACGTCTAATGTGGTGCAGCAGGAGAGAAAAGGGAGCACTCCTGTACTCCTCCGGCATGCCTCACTTGTGGCTCCCTACCGGAGGCCAAGCCTTACCTGGGCGATGAGCTGCCTCGCTCTCTCTCCCCTCTCGTCGGTTGTCCTGCCGGGGGCTTCCGATGACGACGCAGCTCCAATGCCAGGCGACTCCATGCAAAATCACATGCACACAGCACCACTGAGACATACTTGGAAACTTTGATGTTCCTGAGTTTCCACAACAGGGAGCCAGCTCTCCTCGGGCCCTTGGAGACAAATTACTTCGGGATACAGCACACAGCAAAGCCCTTTCAAGCAGGGGGACACAGCACACAGCAAAGTCCCTTAGCCTCTCCTTAGTTAAATCAACAAACTGCAGGCCAGCCCCAGAACACAGAGCAAGGGTCCTTCTCTTCAGTCTCTTCAGCTGTTCTTCTTTGGCAGAGGTTCCTCTTGATCACGGAGTATTTTCAATCCTTTTTTAGTATGGCTTTCAGTCTTTTGTTCAGGGGTTTCAGCTCTTACATTTATACCCCTAAATGCCTTTGAAGTCTTTGTTTTCGGGGGTCTCTGACCCGTGTCCAAACCAGACCTGGGTGTCTTCCTGCCAGTGCACACCCTGTTCCTTTGAAGAGGTCCAGACGCTCAGCAGGAGGTGGAGCCATCTTTTTGTGGCAGCAATATAACCCTCTTCACATCCAGGGGCACCTTCTCCTCCCACATCAAACACAGGCCAGCCTGTTGCTGTCTCACCTACTCCTCCCTGGGGTCAGGACACTTCCCAGACCCTGTCACATCCAAACCCAGACAGGAAATACACAACCAGGCAGACGCACACAGGATGGTTTAAGACAAGCAACAAGCCACTTCTACAAGAGTGGTTTCTAAACACAATTCAAAAACCATTTTCATAAAGATGTGTTATTAAATTCTGAGTTCAGGCACACTAAACTCCAACTCTACATCTTATGCCTATGGGAAGGTATGCTGGAAACATGGGACACAGCATTCCCCATTCTGCCCTATGGGCAAGATGGCCTTGAATAGTGAAAAACGAATTTGGCAGTATTTCACTGTCAGGACATGGTACACACCTCAGTACATGCCCTACCTTTCACATACACTGTGCCTTGTTCAGGGGGTACCTTTGGCCTATTATAGGGGTGTCTGATGTGCATATAAAAAGGGAAGGTAAGGCCTGGCAAGTGGGCACACTTGCCAGGACAACAAGGCAGTTGACAAACTGTGCGCAGGCACTGCAGTGGCAGGCCTGAGATCTCTTCTTAGGGCTACCTGTGTGGGTGGCACACATAGTGCTGCAGGCCTACTAGTAGCATTTGCATTACCGGGCACACATAGTGCACTTTACTAGGGACTTTACTAGTAAGGCAAACATACCAATCAAGGACAACCAATTATCATAACAATTTACACAGAGAGCATATGCACTTTAGCACTGATCAGCAGTAGTAAAGTGCCAAAAGTCCTAAAACCAACAAAAACAAGTTAGAAACAGTACAGGAGGAAGGCAAAAAGTTCAGGGATGACCATGCAAAATGGGCCAAGTCCAACAGGTCTGATTTACCAATGGGTTCTTCACTCCATAAGTTTCAGGTTTTTGTCTCAATTTCTCCCTTGTCACCATTTCAAGTGTGTGGGTTCTTTCAGTTTTGACTGCTCTTTGTAGTGCTCTCTGTGCATTCATTCTGGAGCACATTTCTCCTGTTCTTCTGGAATTCACTTGAATGTTCAACCTGATCAGAGAGGGAAGAAGAGTACCTGGCCCTGCAGAAAGAGACATTGCCCAGGAGAAGCTCAGCCATGTTTCGGGAGCATGAGACACCCTGAAAATGCAGACTGCCAAGTGGGAGTGTCACTGGACCAGCCTGCATGGTGAGGAATTCTTCCAGTCTTTATGAGCAGTGGTTAATGTAATCAATTATGTTAAGAAACCTTGAGCCAAGCAACAACATGTCATTTAGCACCCCTGAAGCCTGAAGCAAGTATGAAGAACAGGAGAGGTGTTGAGATAAGGGTGGGAAAAAACAGAAAGTCGTGCAGAAGAAGGAGAGATAGAGGAAGTCAAAGAGTGAGTGAGTGTTGGACACTCAAAGGGGCAAACGCAGAGGAAAAGAGAAAGAAAGTGAGCAAGCTTCTTGTAAACCAAGACTAAAAGGGAGTAGGACATTCACTCTCGCAGAGTACTAGGGCAGAAATGAGCATCAGGAAGAAAAGAAATGTACTTTTGTAACATCTGTGGTGGAAGAATACTGCTCAGCCATTCAAACGTGATGGAAAAGTTTGTGAGACAAACACAAGAAGAGGGTAGAAAGTCCACCAATAAAAAGTAGAAAACTGAGATAGACAAAGAAGCACCCAATGTTGAGCAAGAGGCTGACCCAAAGCCTACTCTAAGTAGTGACCTATGGGATACTATCTGCAACTGACCACAAAAAGATGTCGCAAAGAATGGTTAACATTTTTAGTTCAGTAAAAGGCACAGTGTTATACACTGAAGAAATACGTCCAGTATTTGCTTTTCCTTATTTTGGAAAGTGTCCGCTTGTTTCCAGGCCACTTCATGCAGCTGAATTTTGCTGATTATGAAAATAGTTCACTACTTTTTGTTTCCATTCATTGTGATGGTTAACGTTTAGTCCTCAGCTAGAGGGGCAAATATGCTGGATGGTGAGATGCCATCTCACTTTACATAGAGTTGACTGGCCCTGGCAGATCGTCTCTTGGAACCCAATACCTCCTACAATTAGGTCTTTTTCAGTGCTCTTTGGAAGATATGACATTCCTTTTTCATGTTTAAAAGATTTGATTTAGAATCAATAAATACCATAATACAACAAAACAACTATAGTAGGTAACCAGCAATTTACATATGGTATTAAAAACATGTGATGAAATATTAAAGACCTTATAGTTGTACAAGAAGGGGAATAAAGGAGGAGGGGAAGAATGAAACAACAGAAGGATAAAAAAGTAAATAATCAATATCCTAAATATAACGGTCCGAGAAAGACCGTTCTCATCCACAAATTAATAATAAATGAGTGAAACAAATATCATATAATAAAAATAAGAATGTCATTTTACATTCAATCACAAAAGGAAAGCAGGGAGAGAATATTTATGGGGGATTGATATTCTCAGAAAATACAGAATTAGTGTTGAACATAATATTAAGACAGGACATTCCTGGCCATTGCAGATATTTGGATGCAAACGATTCATAGAACCGGCCTTTAAGGGATCTTTGGAAACCATGTTTACCACAACTAATTCAAAGTTTGGTAGTATACAATGTATGGCTATGTGATGGAGTGTAATGGTATAGGTAAAGGCAAAAAGTAGAGGTAAAAAGTATTTTTAAAGTGCACGAATGCAGAGGTGTCTTGGCGCTATGTGTAATGTATTACATGAACTGTTGCAGAAATAGGATACTTAGATTGGTTTAGATGGAAATAGCCAGGTCTTGAGCATTTTCCAAAATAGAAATTTGTTAGATTGTAGCCTGATTACGAATATAGCCATATAAAGCTGGCATGCAGGGGTCAACTGTGATACCTCCCTGCTTTGCTCATCCCTCTGTGCCTGGCCTCTCTTAAAGCTGGTATGTGGAAGGAAAAGCATGTATGCAAATACCATATTGGCAAATTAGTGGAAATGCCACAATGTATTCATCAAGTGTGAGCTTTCCTTTCACCGACACTTGATGGATACAATGTTGAGTTTCCACTAACCACGTCCTGCTGAGATATGTCATCAATTTTGAGATCAATTTGCTGATACAACTTCTTTGAAAGTCACCAAGAAATGGATTAACACATTGTTGCCACATGCACTCTGCAGCACAACGGGGGACATCACTTTGTTGTATTTGTGAAGTTACCAAATGAGAACATACATGCAACCCTAAAGCGATAATGTAGGACTACCTTGAGCAGTCCAGAAGAATATGAAAAGTCTGAGTCTATAAGACACCACATTGATTGACACAGCTGCGTTAAATGCAGGTCACATTTTGTGACTTAGCCTCTTTAATCATTAAACTCTATCTTTCAATTCTTTTCTCTTACTAATGGTTCTGATTACAGCGTTGTGACGAAACCTGTAGAGCATTGCAAGGTTTTGAACTGAAACCTAAAGGAGAGAAGGGAATAACATTGTGTTTTCTAGACCACTTTTACTCATTCCCAAGGCAAAATGTAAATATGCAACCTTTATTTTTATAGAAAACTGCTTTCAGTTGCCAAGGCAACCTTCACATGTATAAGCTTATGAAAAAACAGCCTCTGGAATCTGTTTTTGATTTTATTTAATCAACACTAAATAATCATGAAATTGCACTACAAGGTTCACTGTAATTATATAAAAGACTTCAAGTGGCTACACCTTGCATTGTGTTTAACTTTGCTCATAGGGCATATTCCATTTATTTACCGGCAGAAAATAAAGTTAATAGAAATTAATTGAACGCAGAAAGGAAGTAGCAACTACATTGAAAATTTGGTCTGGGATTCGGGGGTATTGCATGTGAGGGGCTATAGATGTTAATCATAGAAATCACATTTATTAGGGAAGAAAAAAATGAAGATTCCACGGTTCACGACTCTCGATATATTGCTTAAAAAGTTTGTGTTCTTTTCATAAGTGAAGTAGTGTGGCTCACTGGTTAGAGGCGGCAGACCCGAGAGCAGAGGACGGCCCGGGACCAGGGTTCGAATCCCGGTGCAGCGGCAGAGGACGGCCCGGTGACCAGGGTCAGCGGACTCGATAATTCTCTCGCCTCGGTGCCCACTCTGTACAGCGATCACACTCGGCAACTCTGGGCATTAGCTTGCCTCATCTTCACTAACGGCCCCACCAGACTGCCAGGGATGCCTGGTCTCACCCTGGAGATACCCATTAAGGGACCATCTCTCAGGGAAGCCAGGAAGGGTTTCGCAGCGGTCGAAGCGACTTGGGACCCTCCGGGTAAGTAGTGCGCTATATAAATGCCTATACATTTACATTTACATATCTCTATCTCTAGTAATGAGCACCACCAGCAGTGCTTAATTTGTAAATGAACGAGCCAATGGTGCCCGATGCTCCAAAACATGGGTCAAAGACTAGTGCAATTAAACCTTGTCCTATTTAATTCACCATCAGACACTTCCTGCCTCTTTATCTAACTCTTGCAGGTTCTTGCTTTCTCCCTTTGTGATGGTTTCTCTGTCTTTCTCTTTCTCTGTCCTTCATATTTGTGTTTTTTTCTCCTTTGCTCTCGGGGAATATCTGATGCGGAAAAATAAGTGCCAGTCTCCAAAAGTAATTTCAAGTGACCCCCATCCGGAAACCACCGGCTCAAATTTAGCACTAACCGCTAGGCTTAAAATTCAGTTATGAAATTATTTGAGGTGCTCTCTATAATGCCAGACATGTCTTACTGATGCTGTTTCAGAGATTTTTGTTTGACATAATCACTGCATACTTTCATTAAATACATATGTGCTCAAGGAATTGCCTACCAACTTGAATATCCCAAATACAGTACCTATAGAGTACATATCTTGCCACAGCCAAGGGTTGACTTTCACTCTGGAGCCCAGCTTTGACCATTTCACCAGTGTTCTCATCAACCTGCATTGGCCACCTTTGACCCTTGACGGGTTTTGAAAAACTCATGTTTAGTTCACAAATTCCTGCAAATAGCCTGTCCCCACTACCCGTCATAAAAATTACTTCAGGCACTTAAACATCAACACTGGCACTCTTCATGAGCACCAGTTAAGGACACATTCATTTATGGTAGGCACAGGAAGGTTAAGTGATTTATTCAGCATCACAGGATGTGGAGCCGACACAGAGACTTGAACCTGGTTCCCCAGCTCCGAAGTCGGCAGCTCTGGCCATTATCCCACATACTCTCCCCTCTTCCATGGCTCTGTTTTTGGTGGTGCAAACAGGAGAAATGGGCTGGTGCAAGCTACCTCCTGAGGGGAGCCCAGGCACTTATGTTTTTTTACAAATTAGTATTGAAATTTCGGAAGGGACACTTTATGCCCCCTTTTAGCCAAATGGTGTAACAATTTCACAGTAGCATCCCGACAACCCTGCTCGTCGTCCGATGCTATCAGGATATCATCCACATATTGCAACATGACGTTGCCAGGTGGAAGTTCCAGGTCATCCAATTGTGCCTTTAGGGCCTGACTGTATATGCTCGGACTCTCAGTGTACCCCTGAGGAATTCTCTTGAAGCGGAAGCTTCGGCCAGCCAATGAGAATCCAAATAGATAACGGCTGTCCTCATGTACTGGAATACTGAAGAAAGCATTTTTCAAGTCTAGGACAGAGAAATATTTGGCCGAAGGGGGAATCATGGTCAATATCGTAGTGATGTCCGAGACCACCGGATACTGTGGCTCCACTACTCTATTTACTTGCCGTAAATCAATCACAAATCTATAAACATCAGGAGTATTATCAGTAGCATCAGGTGACCGTCTCTTAAGAATAGGCAAAATAGGACTGTTACATATGTTCGAATCAGTCTCTTCCACTACTCCAGACCGTATCAAATCTTGTATTATTTGTAACAAGGCCTTCTCTCCCTCCCTAGGTATTCTGTATTGTGGAACTCTGGGCAATTTGGCTCCCACCTTCACTCTTATTGTCACCGGGGCAATATCCATTTTTCCTACATCATTATCACTGACAGCCCACAAGCTGTCGGGTATGCCTCGGAACTCAGGTGGTAACGGGTCATCTTTTGAAAAACACTGTAATGGGCGGGCAACATTCGGGCCTAGAGTAAGGTACACGCCATCCGGAGAACAATAGATGGTGGCATGCAATCTCTTCAATAAATCTAAACCCAGCAAATTTTCTCCACAATTTGATGTCAATAAAAACGGTGAATCAACAGTAAAAGGGCCAATCGTTAACGTGAGAGGTTTAGAAATGGGGCTAATCACCGGAGTTCCTGCGAAACCCACGGATATATTATTCTTGCCAGACAGAGCCGCCCCTGGGACCCGAGAACGAGCCACTGAACTTTTCATTGCACCCGTATCCACTAGAAATTTTTGTTGAGACCCCATTAAGTCAGCTTCGACGTAAGGTCCCCTCTGATCAACTTCCATAAGTACTGGTCCCAGGCTCTGTCCTACGCTGTCCTAGTTGTGGGAGAACCCTGTTAAATCGTCAACTGAGTAATCATCGTTATAGTACTGACCACCACCCCTCTGCAACTGTTGCCTGTTTGTATTATTGTCAAAATAATTTCCGCCCGGTCTCCCACCTCCTTCCGACCGTGCCACCTGTCTCCCAGCATCACCACCACCTCTTCCTCGCCCGCGCCCTACACCAGTACTCGACTGAAACAGGGGGCAATCCCTCCACCAGTGCCCCTCCTGCTTGCACTTCGCGCACTGATTCGGTCCCAGCCTTTCCCTGCTATCACCTCTCCCAAATCCGCCTCCGCGACTCGGCGCCGTACCCCTGCCTCTGCCTCTCGCCACTTGCTGCAACAAAACCCTTGTCTTTAAATCCTTAGCCTTCTTTTCCTGCTTGTCCTTGTTCTCATTTTCCCTGTGCTCGTAATATTGCGCCATACTGAGTATTCCCGAAGGAGAGGACGTTGTCCACGTGCTCTCCGACGCTTGCTGTCTAGCTAATATTTCAGGCAATAAGTTCGTGACAAACCTGTTGACAAAAAGCCGTAACCCTCCATCCTGTGACACATCCTGCCCACTAAAATCCATAAACGTTTCCTCAAACCTCGTAAAGAAATCAGAGACCGCCTCATCCTTTTTCTGTTTACAAGCCGTTAACTTGTCCCAATCTACCTTTTTCAGGGGGATGAGAGAATGCATATACTTTATAATACGCCCTGGCAGTGCTAGTATCTCAGCCTTCGGCTTCTCCCCTGGCTTACGCTCCTTGTCCCAATCCTGCAATTCCTGCCACGTACCTCCTAACTCTTCCACATGGTCAGTACCTTTCACTTGCCGCCACACATCAACCGGGACCAAAAGCCCGAAAAACAATTCAACATCGGCCAACGTCATTACAGTGGAAGACGCCGCTTCTGTAAGCTCTTTGTAATAGGCAGTCGGGTTCTTTCGAGAATCCGGTATCTGGGCCTTCAATGATAATACCTCACTTCTCTTCCATGGCGTATACACCCATTGTTCCTGGAAATGTGCATCAATCCTATTCCTAGTAACAGCCTTTGTTACTGGATCTAGCAACTCAGGGACCTCGGGATGAAAAATAGGGTGCACCTCGCGCATTGGGTGGAGACCTGGGAAATGGGGTGTGCCAGCAGAGGGTAATTCATTCCTGTATTGTAATAGTGCACGTAAACTACTCATCACTTCCCTCACCCCAGTATTCGTTCTATAGGCTCCGGTCTGTATATCTCGTAAAGTCGCCGGAGCCACACCTCCATACCCCTGCTCCCAAAGTGGTATCAATACATTGGACATATGCCACAAAGCGTGCTGCTGCATCAAAGGCTCAAAATCTTTCATGGTGGACCAAATATCTTCAAACGAATAAATATTATTCCTGGCCCACTGACATGCCTGATTAGCCACCATGCTCTTCTCATCTAAACCAACCGTAGAACGCGTAAGCAACTTCCGTACCTGTGAGAGTAGTCCACTACCTGCGCCTCGACTCGGTGTTAGCATTTCCTGGCCGGGGGTAGTACTAGCTGAAACAGTAGGAAGTGCTAAAGAAAATTGGGAGGGGGCGGGCAAAGTGGTCTGGGGTGATGAGACAATAGGTGTCGAGGGCGAAGATTGTTGGGGGGCACTCGCTGAAGGACCCAGAGCTCCACTAACGGGGGCTGAAATTGGCAAGGAAGGGTACAAGGACTGTGGGGCATAAGGGGGAGGGGGTCGGGTATTCAAAATGTCTTCCATCTCATCCGGATCGTCCTCTCGCACTACATAACTTTTATTTTCTTTCAACCTACAAAGTCTATCTGAGCGCTCCATTCGTAGCGTATTCTCATTTCCGACCTGCTCTCTCGCCTTCTGCGCCATAGTCTGGGTGGACCTTTTATACTCCTCTTTCTCCTCTCGCATCTTGCGTTTCCTGGCCTCTTTCTGCCACACTCGCAAAGAGTCGAACATACTCTGACGGCTACGCTTAGCAAACAATTTGTCCTGCAAGTAGTCCAACTTAGCTTCATCAAAAGAACCCGTCAAAGGCCATTGTAAATCCACATTATCAGCAGTGTACCGGTGCCACAAAGTACCAAACAAAAGCGGGACTAGTCCATGTTTGACATACATATCAAAGCTCGGAGTCCCTTCAGGGGGTGCAGGTTGGCTCTCGGCCAGTCTAGTATCTGAGGGTCGACAACAGCATCCGAAACATCGTAACTTACTAAAACACGGCATCTTTACTTCGGTGTGAAAAAGAACACTTCACCACAGACCAGCTCGAGCTCGTTCATATACACATATAAACATACATTAGAAAACCACACACACGCATACACAATATCTCCAAACACGTGTTACCAAATGGGACAAGGCCCGTCGACCAAGTCCTGGGGAACCTGGACTCTACCGCAGACCGAACAGTACACTAACTGTTCTGAGGACGGGGAACAGATCCGCTACCCGTGCGGCACTATGGATCACTGCGCGCTTTACCGCGGGAAACCCAGATCTCACCTCCACCGAACCACCACACTAGGAGTTCAGGGTAAGCGCACCAGAGTCTGCCCACAATGAGCCACGCCTTCACCACAGTACCACCCGGTCGGATCGCTACCGACAATTACCTCTAATACGTCCCCAACCTCGTCAAGTCTGTCAGAGCACCAACTCGTACTCTGAGTTCCCCGGAGCACGCTAGCCCCAGGAGCACACCGGCTCCTCAAACCGCTGGAGACACCCTAGTCTGCCGGAACACTCCCGTTCCTTAAACAATCACAGGTGGACCACTCACCTTCCGTAGGCGGCACCGACCTCTACCGTTCTCCACCTCCGGCTGCGAAGACCAACATGGTCAGCTTCAAGTTCCGCCTTCTGGACCCCGGCGTAGGATCCGAACCGGGACCTCTCCCGATCAGCAGGGTGGGGCAGCGCTGCGAGAACCAAGCTCGGCATCAGATGGGTACCCGGGCCCACCGTGCCGACCAGCGGGTCCCCGGTCTTCTGCTACCCACTTACGGGTGAGAAAGATCCTTATTGCGGGGTCCCTATTCGGGCGCCATCTGATAAGCGTGGCTCAAATCCACCCGAGTGACTTACCGCACTCACCTATAGTCACTATGCAGGAAGTCAGCCGGACAGTGGAGAAGAATAAACAAAAGTCTTTATTAGGCCAAACAACACTCATATGAGAGGGCCCTGTCCGACCTCACTCCTAGGAGTGCGAACGAGAGGACTGACTCTCTGCACCACAGCAATACATTATAATGCAATACAGTAATGAGGGGTACGCCCCTTGTGGAAAGTTACCGAGCCTCAGACCAGTGAACAATGCTCTCATAGAGCAGGCATCTGCACCTGCAAGGGATACATCATTATCTCTACTCAAGGCCGTGGAGCTAGGCTTCAGCGTCTCTGGATGTGAAAACATTACTGATAAAGAGACTTGTTAGTTTCGGCCGCAGTAAGCTGAGAAACGAAAAACTGCTGTCTTAGTACATTTCTGTATTCCTGCGGGAGGGGCATATGAGCGAGCAGGGCCTGCTGGCACAGAGGGTTACACAAAATGGTGGCACACAGGCTAAGCTAAGAAACTAATGTGGTCACACATGCATTTGAATATACGTAAGGAAGGGCATATACGAACGTCATCAGTTAGCCATATGATGCTAACTCACACATCAGCAATAAGTAATTAGGTGTCGAAAAGTGAATTCTATCACTGCATCGTCCTAAACCCTAACCCATGTACTTTGCAACAACATAGTTTTGCTCTCAACGCTTGGGTTCGTTTGTTGGTGGTCCATGTTCTTCCATATTTTCACTTTAATGAAAATGGACTGCTGCCTTCCCTTACAATGCAGCCCACATCTGTGCCCTTTTAATATGAGATATGATACATTGCCCCTCCTTTTTTTACTGTACTTAGCTATAGTGATTATTTATGGACCTCTGTAAAGTGCTCTGAAGTCCCTTTAATGGAAGCGCCACAAAAAGAAACAAATACGTTTCAAAAAATGAGATATACATTTAATACCTCAATTGTTGGCTCAGGATTGACCACATTGGATTCTCTCCATGGAGGAAGGTTATTAATATTAAAGGTAACAGGAATTATTAGTAACGGGTGATGATAAGAAACTCCATGGTTAGGCATTAGCATGAGGCATGATATCCAGTTTGTTATCTGACTACAGAAGATCGACCTTCCAGTAATCATCCCAATGTTTGTTTCATTAGTTCTGTTCCCTAAAGGATGTTGAACAGTGCATACCACCGTAATCTGAAGCACATAATTATATTGATTTAGAGCCTCCGATTATGCAGTTTAACCCGTTCCATGCTGAGGATGTCCACCGACCGTCCGACGTCCCAGTCGGCGTGTGCAGAAGACGGCCGGGGGCCTTCTGAAAAATGCCCACTCCATAAATCACCCGCATCGCAGAGCAATTCGCGCCGCGTCAACGGGTTAAAAGATATTCTGCCATATTTTTGCCATTTGAAATTTTTATAGAGAAGGATCTTTGTGTGGGCTAAGGGAAGTTTGTAGGTAAAATAAATTGATGGTCAGCTTTCATTAAAAGAATTGGTAGATTTTTCAGCAAATTACTGACTTTAAATTGATATCATATTAAAGACGAGAGCAAGTTGACTGCATTTAAAGTGGAATTAATAGAGTTATGTCACTCCCATGCCCAAGGCTGGTTTGGCTGGCAAATGATTTTCAAATAAAGGCCAGTAAAGAGTCAAGATCGAAGCACATTAGCCGAAATCTACCAGGAGCCAGCTTTTGGTGATATTCACTTAATAGCTCTTTCGAAAGAATTGCAAACATTTCAACTCTTATAGGCATTCCCTCCCTGGGAATGCCTATCCTACTTGCCCTCTTGGGTACCTATCTAAAACTATTTTTGGTTGCCAATTTTGGTGCCTTCATATTTTCTCCCTGGTTCTACGACTCATTATCCCATCTCAGTGTTCCATCTCGGACCCAGTTCTATGGTGATAGCAAGCTTGTTGTGAACCAAATGTTGAAACAAACATTGCAAAACCAATTACTTAAAATTGCCTTTCAGGCAATCAAGTTGTATAATCTCTGTTTTAAGCCACCAATCCAGTCACTTTAGTGCAATAGCCAAGCCAGCTTTTAGTATCTTGTACAATTTATTTGCACTGTCCCGAATTTCCCTTTTCAGTTCCCATGTTCCAAGATATGTATGAAGTACACTGATACAGGGTGGAAGTAAGGGTGAAGGGCCCCTAAGAAATTCAGTCATTGGTATTCAAGCTGATGTGCATGAAAACTGACCTAATGTCATGAATGTGTTCTATTTGTTTCAATACCCAGCTAATGTTCTGATTTCTAAGGATTTCAAAAATCAAAAGGATTTTTTAACATGTCATACCTCATATCAGGAGAAATAGAATTACCACAGGAATACGACAGAGGCATCAAGAATATACATCTCTACCTTATGTTGATGATGGGTTTTAAAATATTTAAAATTAATGACTTTGGATTCATTTTGGAACATTTAAAGTTACCTATAAAGGAATGAGGGGTTGGCTTTCCTGAACTGTGAATTACAGCAGAATGTCCTTTATTTCTCATTATTTGCCCAGATTGATTACTATGAATGGGTGGGGTACCGCAAGCTGGAAGCTGATTTGTGATGAGAATGTTACGAGAGTGAATTTCCTTGTTCTATAAACGAAAATACATTAACTGTAAAGTGCTAAAATGTATGTTAAATAACACACATATAATAAATGCAAAAGTGTAGTAGATAATCATAATTAGGCATTGTAAGCCTAAAAGAAGTAGCATAATATGTTGACGTTAGTTAGCTTGACTACTGATGCCATATTAACATTGATGTATACTTTAAAATGTAAAGGCTTGTTTTTTTTATTGAACTGCTTTGCTCAGGATGTTTTTTTTCTTTCACTGTAAAAGCTGCAACTTTCCAGAAGCCTACTGCTAGCTAAGAAATAGGCATTTTTATGTATTAGACAACTGATGGCGAGGTTCTCACTGGGAGGAAAGGAGATGGCAAGAAAAGCGACTCATGAGAAGAACTGACTGAAGCAAACTATGTGGACTATATATCATCTCGAGGACAAGCCTTTGTAGTTTATTGTGAAAATGTGATAAAAGAAGGAAGATAGCCTGCTCCCACAGTTTGCTGAAATCTGATTGGATGCCGGGTATGGGGAATGCATCAGTTGTTGCAAATTATAATTTAGTACATTTATATGTGTGTGTTACTAGAGCAGGGTAGGATATTTAAGGGATTTCTTTCAGAAGAGACACCATCTATGCTTGTCCCATTTCTCACTTAATAGCTGAGAATACTTTCCAGCTTGAAACATTCTTTATTTCTTAAGTGCAAAGGCTTCCTGTTTATGCATTTATATTCTCTTGTCAGAACTCTTCATTTGGGTTTCTGAACTGACACCTTTTCTTCGCTTACTTAAGAAATTGCGACTCTTGTGCCTAAAACTTGATTAACTTAGATTAGGGAATTCCTTTATGAAACACGCTTGCTCTATCTTCTCTATATCGTTTGTAAAACTCACTAACTTGGTATTTAACGATGTCGTGAAATACCCACTAATGGAGTATATGAATGTGTAATAATGATGCCTAAAAATAAATATTTACTGAATAAAACAATACAACCAGATTACATTTGTTTAAAAAAAAAAAACTTCAGACTCAAACCATCTCTTTCTCTCTCTCTAGAAATTCTTGTGAGGTCCCAAATGCACTTCATGGTACATGTTGTTTTCTGTAAATGTTTGCACCTTCTCATTTCTCCTCGTCGACGAACCAAGGTCCCTATGCCCAATTTTTTTAATGATTACATCCGTAGATTGAGATAAAAAAATTCCCGCTCCAGCACTGTGTTACCATTCACAAGAGGTGGCCCTTTCAATGAAGAGTAACTTGCTTTCTAAAGCAGTTCCGAATAGAACAAAGTCTTTACTTTCTCAAGAGTAGTCAATGATGTATTATGAGTGGAAGTGTGATATTTACAGAACATTTATTATGTTCAAGTTCAAGTTCGGGCATTTATATAGCGCACTGCTCACCCAGAGGGTCTCAAGGCGCTAGGGGAAGGGGTTCATTATTTGTCGAATATCCAGGTTTTAAGTTCTTTTCTGAAGGAGATGTGGTTTTGAGTAAGGCGGAGGTGAGTGGGGAGTGAGTTCCAGGTCTTGGCAGCAAGGAAGGAGAAGGATCTGCCACCCATGGTGGATTTTCGGATGCGCTGGACTGCGGCGAGGGCTTGATTGGACGATCTTAGTGGGCGGGTGGGTTTGTAGAAGGACAGTCGAGTGTTGAGGCATTCGGGTCCTAGATTGTAGAGGGCCTTGTGTGCGTGGGTGAGAAGGCGGAAAGTAATTCTTTTGTTGACGGGAAGCCAGTGGAGGTCTTTTAGGTGTCTGGTGATGTGATCTTGGCGAGGGATGTCTAATATGAGTCTCGCTGATGCGTTTTGGATGCGTTGGAGTTTTTTCTGTAATTTTGCTGTGATTCCGGCGTATAGTGTGTTACCATAATCCAGTCGACTCGTGACCAGTGCGTGGGTGACAGTCTTTCTTGTCTCGAGGGGGATCCAGCGGAAGATCTTTTTGAGAATGTGAAGTACGTTGAAGCAGGAGGATGAGACTGCGTTGACTTGTCTGGACATCGAGAGAGAGGAGTCTAGGATGAAGCCAAGGTTACGTGCATGGTCAGTGGGTGTGGGTGCTGTGCCCAGAGCGGAAGGCCACCAAGAGTCGTCCCAGGCGGAGGGGGAAGATCCTAGGATGAGAACCTCCGTTTTGTCTGAGTTGAGTTTTAGAATTAGGGTAGCAAACTGCAAAGCCAGTAATGTCATGATAACTTTCAACTAATAAAAGCTTATGACCGGTGAGGCAGATGTAGCAAAAGACTTCTTTTTTTCCTCTGTCACTTTTAGAGGAATTTATCATTTACACAAAAAATGTTAAAGCATGCTAGCAGTTGCTCTTCCCTTACTCCAGACAGTCACTGATTCAATCAATCAATCAATCAATCATTTGTAAAGTGCACTTCACTGGAGGGGGGGGTGCTACTGATCGAACAGCCAGGTCTTGAGTAACCTCCTGAAGGTCAGCAGGTCTTGAGTCTGTCGTATGCTCAGTGGGAGGGTGTTCCATGTCTTGGCGGTGAGGTGGGAGAGGGATCTCCCACCGGTGGTTGTTCTTCGGATGCTAGGGACGGTGGCAAGTGAGAGGTCGACGGAGCGGTTGGGGATGTAGAAGGAGAGCCGTCTGTTGAGGTAGGCTGGGCCGGTCTTGTGGAGTGCCTTGTGTGCATGGGTCAGGAGCTTGAAGGATATCGTCTTGTTGACAGGGAGCCAGTGCCGGTTTCTCATGTTTGGGGTGATGTGGCTGTGGCGTGGTACGTTGAGGATCAGTTGTGCCGAGGCATTTTGGATGCATTGTAGTCGTTTGATGAGCTTTGTCGGGGCTCCTGCGTAGAGGTCGTTTTCGTAGTCGAGTCTGCTGCTGACGAGGGCCTGGGTGACTGTCTTTCTTGTATCTGTCGGGATACATCTGTAGATCTTGCAGAGCATGCTGAGGGTGTTGAGGCAGGAGGAAGAGAGGGTGTTGACTTGCTAGCTCATTGAAAGCGTTGACTTGAGGATGATTCCCAAGTTGCGTGTGTGGTCGTGGGTGTTGGGACTGCCCCCAGTGCCGTCGGCCACCAGGAATCATCCCAGGCTGAATAGTTGGAGCCGAGGATGAGGACCTCCGTCTTGTCCGAGTTCAGCTTCAGACGGCTGGTCTTCATCCAGTCGGCCTTCATTCCTTCGTGGAGGTTGGCTTTGGCGGTGATGGGAGTCCTTGGTGAGGGAGAGGATCAACTGAGTGTCGTTGGTGTAGGAGATTATGGTGAGGTCGTGCTGTCGGGCTACGTGTGCGAACAGGGCCATGTAAATGTTGAACAGCGTCGGGCTGAGGTAGGATCCCTGGGGTACGCCGCAGATGATCTCGGAGGCATTGGAAAGGAATGGGGGGAGGCGGAGACTCTGGAATCTGCCAGAGTGGTAGGAGGTTCCTTGTCTCGGATCCCTGCGGTGTGGAGGCGTGCGCGTAGTGTGCGGTAGCAGACGGTGTCGAAGGAAGCAGAGATGTCTAGGTAGATGAGTGCTGCGCTCTCGCCATTGTCCAGCAAGGTCCTGATGTTGTCGGTGGCGGCGATGAGGGGAGTCTCTGTGTTGTGGTTGCTGCGGAACCCTGACTGGGAAGGGTCCAGGATTCTGTTTTCTTCAAGGTATCGGGTTAGCTGTCTGTTGATGGTTTTCTCGAATACCTTGACCGGGAAGGGGAGCAGAGAGATGGGCCGGAAGTTCTTGAGGTCTCTTGGGTCTGCCTTAGGGTTTTTGAGTAGGGCATTGATCTCGGCGTGTTTCCAGATCTCTGGAAAGGTCACGGTCTCGAGGGAGAGATTGATGACGTTGCACAGGTGGGGTGCGATGGAGCTGCTTGCTCTGTTGAATGGGTCTGACGGAGAGCCGGAGTGGGTTGTGTGCATGGACCTGATGGTGTCATTGATGCTCACGCTGGCCCGGGCTAGCAGGGGGTAGTGGTCCATGATGTGCAGAGGGTCTGTTGTGTTGCTGTCTGTTGGGGCTGTCTGGGTGTTGAAGCTGTTGGGGATGTCTGGAAGGCGAAGTGGATAAAGCAGTGGTCGGTCCAGAGGAGTTTGGTGGTGCGGCTGATGGAGAATTGCAGGTTTGAGGAGAAGACAGGGTCGAGCGTGTGGCCGGCGGAGTGAGTGGGCATTGTGACGAGTCGCTTCAGTTCGAGGTAGGCGAGCTTGTTGATCAGGGTTGTGGAGTTGTTGTCGTTGTTCTCAAGGTGAAAGTTCAGGTCTCTGTGGAGGATGTAGTCGGTGGAGGTCAGGGCGTGCGTGCTGATCAAGTCGGCGATGGAGTAGCTGAACTGGTGGTGGGGTCCGGGTGGTCGGTAGATGAGGGTGCCTCTGAGGGTGGAGTTAGGGTCTGTGTGGATCTGGAAATGCATGTGTTTGGCGGTGCTGAGCGCGTCTTCGGTGCTAGTCGAGACCATGATGCTGTTCTTGTGGACGATGGCGATTCCTCCTCCGACTCCGTTGGTGCGGTCTCTGCAGGTGATCTTGTAGCCATCTGGGATGGCTTTGGAGATGTTGGGTGTGGAGGAGTCATTAAACAAGGTCTCTCTCAGGAAGGCAACGTCCAGGGATGTTGTGTCGAGCAGGTCCCTGAGCTCGACTGAATGCTTGCGTGTGGAGCTGGTGTTCAGTAGTATGCATCGCAGGTGGTTGGGGTCTTTCTTGGCGGGTGGTTCGTCGGCTCTGAAGCTAGTGTAGCTGCAGTTCCAGTAGGTGAAGAGGCGGGGTGTGTGTTTTGGGGCGGCCTTGATGTAGGTGTGGCTCCATTCGAAGTTGAGAGCGTGCAGAGTGCTGGTGTCGTAGTGGCGGCGATCATCGTGGAGGGTGCGGGGGCCTGGGGTTTTTGGCGCTGGGCGCGGTCCAGGTGGGGACGGGTGCCGATGGGCTTGCCTTAGGCGCGCCTTTGGCGCGCCAGCATCGCGGCCAATCACCGGCCAGCATATATGGGGCGGTGGGAGGGAGGAGCATCTGGGAGGCGGGAGGCGGGGGCAGCAAATGGGCAGTGGGCGGGGCTGCATGGGACGCAGCTGCAAGGGCAGTGAGGGACAACAAAGGTAACAGAAGGAAAAAGGGGCACAGAAACGAGGGAAAAACGAGTGGCACAGAGGGCAGAGGGGCACAAAAAACGAGCGGAACAGAGGGCAGAAGGACACAAAAAATGAGTGGAACAGAAGGGAATAGAAGCACAAAAATGAGGGAAAGACGTGTGGCACAGAGGGCAGCAGGGCACAAAAATGAGTAGAAGAGAGGGCAGAAGGGCACAAAACATGAGTGAAACAGAGGGCAAAAGGGGCACAAAAACAAGGGAAAAACGAGTGGCACAGAGGGCAGAAGGGCACAAAAAAACGAGTGGAATAGAGGGCAGAAGGACGCAAAAAACAAGTGGAACAGAAGGGCACAAAAAACAAGTGGAACAGAAGGCAACAGAGGCACAAAAACGAGGGAAAAACAAGTGGCACAGAAGGCAGACGGGCACAAAAAATGAGTGGAACAGAGGGCAGAAGGGCACAAAAAACGAGTGGAACAGAAGGCAAAAGAGGCACAAAAACAAGGGAAAAACGAGTGGCACAGAAGGCAGACGGGCACAAAAAACGAGTGGAACTGAAGGCAAAAGGGTCACAAAAACGCGGGAAAAACGAGTGGCACAGAAGGCAAAAAGGGCACAGAAATACCGGAAAAATGAGTGGCACAGAGGCAAAATACAGAATACAGAAATACGGGGGCAGCCAAGAACAGAAGGCAGAATGGGCATAGAGGCACGGGGGCAGCGAGGGGAACAGAAGGGAAAACCGGGCAGGGACACGGGGGCAGCGAGGGGTACAGAAGGTAAGACAGGGCAGAGAGAGCACGGGGACACCGAGGGGAACAGAAGGAAGAAAAAGGGGCACGGACCACGTACAGGCAGCGGGGAAGACACACAACAGCAGTCACAGACACAACAATGGAAATACAGGCAATACAATAAAAGCAATAAAGCGGAAGATGAACAAACCTACCTACGGTCAACCAATGGCCACCAGGGATGAGGCACAGGTGGTAGCCTGCAGGTGGGGAGGGCCTCGAACTTCCTCAGCAGTGGCAGCGGCAGCTGGGGTAGGGAGACACAGGCGGTGCTGTGCGGAGGAGAAGCGACCTATCTTGTATGCTTGTATGGTCGCTAGTGGTGTGTCCCCTCTTTACCTTGTAGATTCTCCGACCTGCTGACTATTCATTCTTGAGAATATACCAATCCACCAGTCCCCCTTCAAAGAACCTCATTCTTAGAAGGCAATGCTGACATATGACAAGGAAGTATATTGTCAATACCTGCTTGGAAGGCTCTTATGATAATATAAATCAGTTTGTATTGTCTGCTTTAGGGATGCCTTCAGTTACAATTTCACCTCTTCTAGATGGTGCGAGAAGACCTGCTCCACCATGAGGGATTCCCATCCTGCCATGGCAAACTAGATTGAGACAGGGGGTAAAGTCAAACTCAGAACTCTGACAGTCTGGGTCTAGACATGAGAGGATTTGGAACCTCAAAGAAATGGGGGATATTATTGGGTAGATGCAAATCAGTCAGTGGCCAATCGCTATACCTACATTTCTCAACTTTCCATGTTCACCTGTTTGCTGAAAAGAAAACAGCACATCAACCACTGAAACAGCATTTTGTAGAATCCTATGTCCTTGCAATGTTCCTGGAGAACTGAACTCTTTGGGCCAGCTTCACAGAAAGCAAGCCTGTGCAGTGCTCATTTAAGGTTTGGGGCACTGCTCTGGGCTAGATTGGCTCACGGTGGATGGCTGCAGTAATTTATCATTTTAGACAGTGGTAATTGTTTTCACTGGAGCCCTCTTTATAGGTCTGGTAATCTTTCTAAAGGTTGAATCCTTGACTCCCTTCCACTTTTACTCTCAACTCAGTGGACTTCTGTATTCAGCTGTTGCTAAATAGCGACCGTTTTCTCGCATTCAACCCGTTTTCCTGGTTAGAGTTACCATGAGAATGGTAATCACTTCTCACAGACCTCTTCCACCATGGAAACAAAGGGAATTGTTTTTGAGGACTGAAGGGAAAGTGCAACTCAGCATTTACACACAACATTTGTGCATATAAATCTGGTTAGTAATTAACTCTTTAAATAAGTGAAAGCAGTCCCTGCTCATTTTGTTTCTTACAGTCCGTAAATGTTCCTGACCAACATATAGAATGAGGTTCCTGCAATGAGAGCCAGCAAGAAAGTTTTGAATCAGGAAACCTTGAGCTTCTCAAGACCACCTGTGAAACACTTGCAATGTAATACGCTGAAGTATAATGTGTAGAGCCAACACTGCTCCAGCGCCACCAGCGCTGTCAAGTATCACTCATCAGGCGTTAGACTAACGCATTTCAGCGTGGTGGTCCACATCACTACACTGAAATGCTAAGTCACGCATAATAGCGTCTCCTCAGTGCTAAGTAAATCATGGACTAATACTGAAAAACTAAAGCTGGGTTCGTCCGGAGTGACTGCAAGCCGTGTGCGCTGCTTCCAGCAAGTTTGAGGGCAAGTCTGCAGCTATAAGCTGCTACAATGTAACAGAATTCACCGACACGCGCCACAGCATGATTAATGACTATACATTCATGAGTCATGATGCTGCAGCATGAGCGGTGAGGAGGCAGCTACAGTTCAAATAAACTAGTGGCAGGCTGCAGGCAGGGATATTTGCAGCGCTGCGTGCTGCATGACAAAGTAGTGCAACAGTCATTTTATCAAACACGTGACAGACCCGACCGGTGGCTCAACTGACCCCAGCAGGGACCGCAGGGGTCACTGGAGTTGTTCCTCAGCAGCCCAGCATGCCAGCCTCTTCTGTGTAGCTGCTGCTGACCCACACAATCATGCCTGGGGGAGTGTTTGCTCCAGCGGGAGTCATTGCAGTGAGGGGCACCGCATCGCAAAGTTAGTAGGTAGTGCCTTGTGAGGTATCTCTTTCTGTTGCAAACTGTTTTTTTTATTGTATTAATAGCGCTAGTGCACTGCAGTGGTGCTGATCAGATTACCTTCGCCTTACTAGGATTCAGCTTGGATAACTGCATGCAACGATAGAGCGGATCTAGGAAAAACTAGGCCGTTGTAGGTTAGCGATGATCAGTTGAAGTGATGGCGCTCTGCAAGAGTGACTGTTCGCTCTCTGCCTCCAGAATGCAGCAGAAGGGTTAGCAAGAAGTTCTGCATTGAGCATGGGTTGCTGAAGTCAGACAGCAGAGAAGGCATTGAACATCTCGATGATCGTACCGGAATATACACTTCCTGAAGTCCACTCAATGGTGGACATTAGTGGAATGGAGATTTGTTTCTATTTCAGCCATGTAATTGTCTTAAAGGGTCCAACCACAGGTATAAACAAAACATGACTGATGTGGTAGGGTGCAGCCAGGGCCGGACTGGGAACCAAAAACCGGCCCTGGCAAAGTGCTCGGCCGGCCACCCGGGAGGAGGGTGAGTGTGCCACGGAGCTCTTTGCTGGAGCCGGTTTTCGGCCGATTTTGTCACAGGGCTAATTTGCTGCAAAAACGGCCCTGTAACAAAAACGGCCACCAGGGGCCCAAAACCGGCCCCCACCCTTGCGGCGCACCAGGGGATTGCCCGGTGCCTGCAACGGCCAGTCCGGCCCTGGGTGCAGCACATAAAGGGTTCAACCTGCCTTTAATGAAGACAAAGGAGAACCAGACGGTTGAAGAGGGGATAAAACCCATTATACTTTGAAAACAAATGTGTGCAGGGGCCTCTCTGTTCATCTGGGCAGTGTGTGGGCTCTGCATTCACATCACATTATGTTAGAAATGCAAGATATTTCGTAACGTGCTGCAGAGGCCTCCTTGGGAATAGTTGAGCAGCTCTATTCTGAGAAGTTTGCATGGAGGGCAAGTTCCCAGTGTGCGCCGAATTTAACAGCACCTCTTTATTTTTCTTGTTTTTCTTCATGTGCACAGGCCTGCTTGGCAACATACCTGATAGTTAATTTTTTTTCTTGTGCCAGGGTTACAAACACCTTCTGAGCTGCCTCCTGCCTGCCCTGTTACAGCTGAGAACTGTGCATCACACAGCCGTCTTCAGTAGCGGCCCGTGGTGGGGGTGCTGCTGGACGCTGACGTGGGGCAGGGGAGGGGCAGTGTGGAGGGTAGTAAACCACAGGTAACGGCTGATTAGAGGTAAGTAAACATATACATAAATGAAACGAATTTGGCAGCGTGTGCTGCATCGCATTTGGCGATGCAGCGCACACAACAACATTTGTTTTATTTATTCATATGTTTACTTACCTCTAATCGGCATTAATCTGTAGTGTACTAGCCCCCACCCTGCCCCTCCCCTACCCCACGTCAGCGCCCAGCAGCACTCCCACCATGGGCCGCTACTGGCGGTCTGTCTGCTCACTGGCAGTAAGCTGCATTAGTAGTCGCTCGCACTAACTCGTTTTGGGTCGGGTGACTGTGAGAGCCACTGTTGCCTTGCCAACTTAACTTCTCAGTGCGCCAAGCATCACTGAGTCAGCAGAGCCTCTAGTGTAGCTCTGTGTGACAGGCTGTGACTGGTGTGATGGTGCCACCAGCAAAGCTTGGCAGGAAGTGGGCGGCATGCTGAACCCGGGCTCACTGCTCAGTAATACAGCTATGATGTGTCCACTTTGCTCTAATGGGTGTAATTTCTGATATTTATATGTTTCCCCATCTTATTTGCATGATTTTGTTCACAAGAAAGTGCCACTCATATTAGTTGAAATGTCACTCATAATAACACTGAAATTAAGAAAATGTCACACATAGAAATCTGATGCCTTGTCATCTATGCAGCAACCTAAAGCCTGCAGTATCAACGAAACAAAAATGTTTTGTGATCAAGGCAGTGTTTTTCTGAAGAATTCTAAACGAATGGTGGATATCAAGTTATTTGGCACGGCAAGGGCGGTCAACCACAAATCTGGGGAACTGGGTTTGAGTTTTGGCAATGATGCTGAACATCCTGTGATTCTGGGCAAAGCACTTAATCTCCCATGCCTAACAAAAATGAATGTATGTCCTCATGTAAAGTAACTGGTGCTATGTAAAGCGCTCTGATACCCGATTCGGGTCAAGTCCGCGCTATGTAAAACTCTGCAAAAAAATAAATAAATAAGACATACTGATCATGTCCTAAAAATCTAATCGAAACCACAATTCAAATTCTTTGCAGAGATTCATACACTCGCCACATGGTAAATTTGGTGATATTTGTATCTCACCTGCAATGAAATCTATTAGCTTTCACATGGATACACCCAACAAAGCATCCTTCCAAATTACTATAAACAGCCCTCATTGCAAATACCACTATCTAGTTGTAGTAAGTATGGGTTAACATGGGTCATTTCCATTATTTGGGTCCCATGACAAGGACCCAGATGCAGGCCTGTTAAGTTCACCTACCAAGAGTTTCCAATACCGGAGTTGCAGGTAACTCCATGGGGGTGGAGTTAACAGGCATTACGGCCCAGATTTATTAGGAACATGTGTTATCCTTGCATGCCACAAGTCGTCGCAACGCAACGCAAGTCCTTTATTGGGATTTGCAAATCAACTCAGGGTTTCAGAGAGCCACTGTACTGCCTTGAGTGACTTTGTATAGGAGTGTAATACAACGCAGCGGGTTGAGCTGTGTTGCATTATATTTTGTTGTAGTAGGCATTCTATGTGTGGAGCAGGCATGCTCCCATTCATCCATTATTGGAATTTGATGCAATCCAAGATTTACTAAAGGTAGTAAACCTGGGAGAGTGCCAAAATGATGCATCTACCACAGAGCAGCATAACAAAGACAAATGTATTTATTTTGCCTCATTACTTCCTCTCTCTGTATGCTTGATGCATTCAGCATCACACATAGAAAGAGGAAAATGCATCCTATAATTGCTTCTGTACTGGAAGGATTCCCTTCCTGCAAGAAAACAATCCTGCATGTAACACAGGCACCATTGCATCATGTCGCAGGGGTGGCTACATTGGCGCTAGGCAATGTGAAGGGCACCAGCGAAGGTAGAGATTTGAACAGTGCCATATCTCTCTAGTTTACACAGTGCAGCACAACAAGTTTACTTAATGCCCTGCGCTGCTGCACCTTCAGTAAATATGCCCCTTTATGTGTAAAACTGAGCTTCTCCTGAGGTAATAGGAATTACCGTAAGATTCTGTCATTCCTGCTCCAATTCCACTAGTAATTCCTAATTTCTTGAGTAGTGTTACCTGGAGATTTGTAGCTGCTTGCGACAGCCAGAGTCCCCACATGAAATACATCAGTTCCACTCGTTTGCAGTGGACCTTATAAACCCCAATGGGGCAGCTAACACTGTCTTGAGAAATACAGTGCACGGAAAATCTTTTTTTCTGAAAATTTACAAATTTTTCCATTTTAAACATTAACCTGTTTTCTTACTACGGTGTACCATAAATATACTGTATACCAGTAGTATTGCAACGAGTATTCCAGTCATGAGACAATCTAAAATTATCATACGTTCCAAGAAAAGCAAAGCCTCTCTTCGCACTGATTTTGCAATTCCACTCGTGGTTCTGTATAATTTGTCTTAATTATGAATTGCCTTAATGAGTTAGAAAAAAATCCAATCAAACTTTAAATGTTGTACATAGCTCAAATCAAATAATGTGCAGCACTGGGAATTATGCAAATTAAGCCATAACGTCTTGATTAAATAAATGAGCATGGTAGCATGATGCATGAGGTGGCTCAGGCAAAAGCTACAGTGAAATATGAAAACCCAATGTTTTAGAGGTGAATTTGTGGTGCAAATAGATTTTTCAAATGTTTATTCATTTCATTTGGGGTGCTATACTTTTGTTTCACTTAGATAGCTACATAGTAACTTCAAAGAGGGTGTTTTTGTATAGGAAAAATGTATGTATCTATCTATCTATCTATCTATCTATCTAGATATCTATCTAGATATCTATCTATCTATCTAGATATAAATCTATATTTTTAATATACAAAAAACACCCTCTTTATAGATAGATAGATAGATAGATAGATAGATAGATAGATAGATAGATAGATAGATAGATAGATAGATAGATAGATAGATAGATAGACCGATAGACAGATAGACAGATGGACAGATAGATAGATAGATAGATAGATAGATAGATAGATAGATAGATAGATAGATAGATAGATAGATAGATAGATAGATAGATAGATAGATAGATAGATAAATAGATAGATAGATAGATAGATAGATAGATAGATAGATAGATAGATATGTGTATGAAAGTGAATCCTACATTAATTTCAGTCAATGGAAATAAGTCACTGCTTGGGTGTACAACAGTTTTGTAATTTGCTTCCACTTAATTGTGTGAAAATTCTGAAAAATGATGTGTAATACCATAAAATAGAAACTGGTCATTTAGCACTCTATTTTAATTTGGAATACATTCTCACATAAGTTTTTGTCAGAAGGATGCACTTCAGACTAGCAAAATAGTGTAAAAAACTCTAGTTCTGCAAACAGCTGCTCGCGATTTGGTTGTTTGGTCTTCCAGCACTTCTGCACTATAATTTGGCTGTGGACAGTGGCGTAAGTATGATAATGCAATTTCAGGAATTTCACATAGCAAGCATAATGTGAAGTATCTAAATGATGCAAATTTAGCTGGAGTAATATCAATTTCATCTAGGCCATGTCCTTCAGTTTGTGAGCTGAAAACAGTATTCTTATTTTGAGGTAATTCAGTGAAGTAAGGTGCAAATTTATTGTAGTGTTGGGTCACCCTTGTGCCAAGCAACAGGACAAGGGTGGCAGAACATGAAAGTTAGATTTATCAAGCAATGCAAGGCCAACTGGTGTACCCCTGAGTGGCTTGATAAATCAAGGGTAATGCAAAGCAGCACAAATTGCCACGTTGCGTTACTCTGCCCCAGAGAGGCGTTCCATGGGTGGAGCATAGGTGTTCCCACGCATCCAGGCTTACCATTACTGATAGACCTCGGAATGAGTCAAAATGCTACGCTTCCGCAAGGGAGGTGTTACAACGTTTGTTACTCTTTGTGTGCCGCATTCTGCAGCACACATAGAAAAACTAAAATGCCTCAGAGTATTGATTTTCTGCAGAATGGTGCCCTTTCCTGCACACAAACAATCCTGTCTGCAATGCAGGCACCCTTGCACCATGTTGAATGCAATGCAGTCTTGCCTTTTCTCTTTCGCGCAGTCTTTGGCTGGCTGTGCTGCACTTCGTGAAAATTTGATAAATCCGCCCCCTAAGAACACACACCTCTATATCTCTTTCCTTATCCATTACGACGGTAGACGTATGCTGGCCATCTGCACTTGGACACATGTAATGCTCAGGCATGTATATCACAGCTACTAAGAACTCTTCCAAAATGCACACTAGGCATCACTCCTGCCTATCACTGTACCAGAATATCATGTCATTCGCCTGCACACCTCGGAGCCAGATCACTCATCTCTAGAGCTCTGTGCTTTCTCAGCCAGAAGCTTTGTGAGCATCATGAATATTCACAAATAGGTTTTTAATTCCCCGAAATAGGATCCCTCCGTGGTTACCGGCATTCGAGCTGAATCTTAATACTTCGCAACAATGCTCATCCATCCATCTGTATTCCTCTTGCCCTATTTACAGGAGAATGTTCCCTGAACCTAAGGCACGGTGAAAAACAAATTCAAGGGACTGTCTGTCATTTGTTTGCACAGGACAATGCTTTTTAGAAAGGGCACATTGTATGGTTGAGTGGGATTCCAATACTTACTATGTACTTCATTTGTAAATTAAAAAATAAAACATATATATATATATATATATATATATATATATATATATATATATATATATATATATATATATTACCTACTGGCGGTCGCCAGTAGGTATATATAGTTAGGATTTTTTCTCTATGGGACTTTTGAAAATTCCATGTCTAATAACTTTGGCGTTTGTGGACGGAATCGGCTGAAATTTTCAGGAAACATTTTGTTTCTGAGCAGCCCCTGAAAATTTGGGGGGGTTTCGTCAAGGGGGGGCCGAGAAAAAAAGGGGGATCCCAAAACGCGTTTTTCCCATTCATTTTTCCGTAGGGCGTTTGGCCTCACTTTTAGCTCGAACGGCTGAATGGATTTGCACGAAACTTGGCAAAATTGTAGGGACTGTTAGTCCGATGTGCCTTTGCTGGGTCTCAATATATGTGCTCCAGTGGATTTTGCGAAATGAACGTTTTAAAAAACAGATATATCTGTGACAGCGTCCCGGGTAGCGCTCCGGTTCGCGTACTTTTCGCGTAACGGAACTTTGCGAAGCGAAGCTGATTGGCTCTCCGGTGTCTGTCAACATTCTAAACAGTCCGGAGCAGCCGCCATCTTGTCTCTCGGTAGGATCGAGAGACAAGAGGTGGTGAAAAACGAAGGGGGAAATGAAGGAAAGGGGGCAAGGTAGACCCCTTCTGACCCCCTAGGATTGATGAGGGGGATATTAAAGTGCCCCGCGGGGCAAAAAAATAAAAAGAAATCTGCGATTTTTCGTCGTAGAGACGCGTCCCGGTACGCGAACCGGGCAGCTAACCGGCAGCGTAACGGGAGTCTGAGGAGAAGCTGATTGGCTGTCAACATTGTAAACAGTCCGGAGCGGCTGCCATCTTGTCTCTCGGTAGGATCGAGAGACAAGAGGTGGTGAAAAACGAAGGGGGAAATGAAGGAAAGGGGGCAAGGTAGACCCCTCCTGACCCCCTAGGATTGATGAGGGGGCTATTAAAGTTCCCCGCGGGGCAAAAGAAAAAAAGTAATTGCGATTTTTCGCGGTAGAGGCGCTTCCCGGTACGCGAACCGGGCAGCTAACCGGCAGCGTAACGGGAGTCCGCCATCTTGTGTTTTTGGAGCGTCCGGTTAGCGTACCGGGTAGCGTTCCGGTAAGCTTAACAAGGGGAAAACCAAGAGAAACAATAAAATAAAATTTAAAGGAATAGATTTCCACCAAACTTGGCAAAATTGTAGGGACTGTTTGTTTGATGTGCCTTTGCAAGGCCTCAAGATATGTGCACGTGTGGATTTTGTCTAATTAAGGTTAAAAAAAATATATATATCTGTAAGCGTGCTCCGGCACGCTTACGTTACGGGTTTTGTTTGCGCTGCAGAGCCGATACGTCACGGTTATGCGACGCGTCATGAGGCGTCTCACGTGGCTACGTGATACGTCACGTAATAAAGAATATATTTTACAGCTATAGATATTAGCTTTTAAAAAACCAATGAAATTCACTGAAAAAACCATAGGTTATAGACCATATATAGTTAGGAATTTGCATTTACAAAACCTTGAAAATTCACTGAAAAAAACCATAGGTTAGAGACCATATATAGTTAGCTGGACATTTTATTGATATAAAACCAATGAAATTCCATATATAGTTAGTTGCACTAACTATATATCGCGCACCCGCAATCCACTGCTGATGATGTCACATATTACATCATTCATGACTTGGTCAGTGATATCACTGATGACATTATCCAGTGACTGTATGTTTCTGTAAAGTTAAAATATGTCTTACATATTAAAGAATGAGTGGATGTATAAGTGTTTGGATGAAGCATTTAGTAGGTGCATGACTGACTGTATGAGAGAGTGATTAAATGAGTCTCACTGAGTGCATGGGTTAGTGACTAAACTGTCTTAATTTGTGCATCATTATATCTGTTGTTCTGTAAACTGCTGCATGTGTTGATCAGTAGCTGTATGAGTAACTATATGGGTTATTGATTGGTTGCCCAAGTATTTGTATGGGAGAGAGAGTGTGTGTGTGTGGGTGGCTGGGAGGTGTGTGACTCTGTGCATAGAAGTGTCAACAGTTGATTCACTAGATGTATGGATTCAAAACTGCATGTGGAAACAACTGTATGGGTTGTTGACTGTGTGCATGGGTGTATTGGTGAGTAAATGGATATCTCAGTGCTATATGTCAAAGTAAGTACATATGTAAAACACAGTACATGTGAGAGTTGAGATATATAAATTACTGTGTATAATAGCTAGTGAATGTGTGAGTGGCTGCATGGATCATTGAAAACTTGTATCAGTGATTGTATAAGAGAGTAAATATGTGTTAGAATAAGTTTCAATAAGTAAGATGTGTATAACTGTATAGTTGAGGAAATGGAGGTGTGATTGATTCTTTGCATGACTGACTAGGTGTATGAGTAACTCTATGGATGAGTGACAATCTGTGAGTGTCTGTTTACACTGAGTGTATCTAAGGTTATATTAGAGTCTGAACAGATTCATCGTATTATCACATGAATGACGTCATCAGTGATGTTGTCAGTGATGTCATTTGAGTTGTCATCAGTGATGTCATCAGTGATGTCACTGACTATGTCATGAATGATGTAATATGTGACATCATCAGCAGTGGATTGCGGGTGCGCGATATATAGTTAGTGCAACTAACTATATATGGAATTTCATTGGTTTTATATCAATAAAATGTCCAGCTAACTATATATGGTCTCTAACCTATGTTTCAGTGAATATATATATATATATATAGTTGGGGCAATTGTTCTTTTGAGAGCCTGTGGCTGGTACTTTTGAATGCCGCGATTACTGAATACCATGCCAAGTGACATGATTCCACCTTGCGCATCCTACTTCAACCACCCCACATTCATTTTCTCTTGCAGGTTTTTTTCTATCCTGTTTCCCTTTGTTAGTGTTTCTCTATCTTCCTCTTCATCCTTCATTCTCCCTTTTCTAAATTATAATCGATTGAACTGGGTCGAATTTCCGTCTCTGTGCTCAAAATGAGCGCTGGTGAATGTTGCCTGCAGCCCCCTCGAAGAAATAAGTACAGAACTAAACAGGAACATACCCTTTGCCTAGTTACCCTTTCAGTTCAAATAAGTGACGAATTAGTAATTTTCTGACCTTTCACACTTTTCTGGTTTATTGTGTACTAGCAGCCCGTCCCGACGTTGTCCGGGTATGAATTACTGCCGGCCAGTAGTATATTGTTTTGTAGGATTTCGTTTTGATAGCATTTGTTATCTGTGACAGGCCTGTGAAACGCTTCGATTCACAGTGCACTGCTGATGCACTTAAGAGTGCGCGTTCAGTAGTGTGTGAACTCGAGTTTCCCTACTTTATTTTTCCTTGCAATATTATATAGCGCAAACTCGACAACATGGCATGAGCACAATTTACAATACAGAAGAACACATTCATTTGTGGGAGGCACGGGGAGACAAAGGATGTGCCTGGAATCACAGGATGTTGAGCTGATGCCGAGATTCGAATGTAGCTCCCCAGCTCTAAAGTTCGCAATTCTAGAACTTGTGGCGGGAGGTGTGTCTAAAAGTGTATGTTGGTGCTGGCCATCAATGAAAGAGACCTGTGCATTTATTAAATGGGTGGTGAAAAAACATGAGTATGTTGCTGGAGATGTGGGCCCCCGTGCTACCAATGTACTTACCAGGGGAGGGTAAACACTAATTATTCCGCAACTTTCTTTTCGCATACCATCACTCCGCATACTTTCATTACGAAAGTACCATGACTCCGCAAGGCCATTATAAAGCATGGCATTACATTTTATATGCTTTTAACACGCATACATTTACAACGAAATTCGTTGTAAATGCATGAATGGTAAAAGCATGTTTTTTAATGTTTGGATAAGGTAAGTATGGGTATAGGGGTATATGTTTTGGGGTACTGAGCTATATGTTTTGGGGTGTTTGAGTATTTTAAGGGTACAGATATAGTTTTGGATTATGGGGTACGGGGTAGTTTTAGGGTTTACAGATAGGTGTGGGTTTTGGGCTACAGGGGTATTTTTAGGTTTCAGAGCTAGGTTTGGGTTTTGGGGTACAGGGGTATTTTTAAGGTTCAGAGGTAAGTTTGGGTTTTGGGGTACATGGGTATTTTACGGGTTGAGGGCTAGGTTTGGGTTTTGGAGTACAGGTGTGTTTATAGGGTTCAGGGCTAGGTTTGGGTTTTGGGGTACAGGGGTATTTTAGGGTTCAGGGGTAGGTTGGGGTTTTGGGGTACAGGGTTATTTTTAGGCTTCAGGGCTCGTTTTGGGTTTTGGGGTACAGGGGTATTTTTAGGGTTCAGGGGTAGGTTTGGGGTAAAATAAAATGTAATGTAATGATGATACTTGTAAAGCGCACTGTTACCCCATCTTGGGGTGTCCTGGCGCTGAAGACCGCTGGGGAACCCGTCCTGGCTTTCCCAGTGAGATGGTCCCTTCTGGGTATCTCCAAGGTTACACCAGGCATCCCCGGCATCCGTGGGGGGCCGTTGTAGAGATGAGGCAAGCTTAATGCCCAGAGTTGCCGAGTGTGATCCCTGGTTAGAGTAGGCACCAAGGCGAGAATTATCAAGTCCGTTGACCCTGGTCCACAACCTGCCGCGTCGGGAATTGAACCCTGGTCCCGGGCCGTTCTCTGCTTCCGGGTCTGCCGCCTCTAAACAGTGAGCCACACCACTCCACAGGGGTATTTTAAGGGTTCAGGGCTAGTTTTGGGTTTTGGGGTACAGGGGTATTTTAGGGTTCAGTGGTAGGTTTGGGTTTTGGGGTACAATGGTATTTTTAATGTTCAGGGCTAGGTTTGGGTTTTGGTGTACAGGGGTATTTTTTGGGTGCAGAGGTAGGTTTGGGTTTTGAGGTACAGGGGTATTTATAGGGTTCAGGGCTAGGTTTGGGTTTTGGGGTACAGGGGTATTTATAGGGTTCAGGGCTAGGTTTGGGTTTTGGGGTACAGGGGTATTTTTAGGGTTTAGGGATGGGTTTGGGTTTTAGGGTACAGGGTATATTTATAGGGTTAAGATGGGTTAGTGTTTAAAGGTGTTTGGGTATTTTAAGGAGTACAGGTGGGTTATGATTATGGGGTGCAGGGGTATTTAAAGGGAGCAGGATGGGATTAGTTTTTAGGGTGTAAAGGGTAATAAAATAAAATAATAAATTAAAATAATATAAATAATGCAATTTAAAAGAATAAATGTTTTAGTTACATTTAAAAAATGTATGTATATATATATATATATATATATATATATATATATATATATATATATATATATATATATACACATATATACAAAGATATATTTGATGTTTTTTTCCGTAATCCCGCGCCCCGCACACGCCCACGCCCCCAGCACACGATATGAGACATGGCATGAAGGGCGGAACGTACCACAAGCCCCCAGCGTTTGTCACGCCCCCAGCACAGGCCCACAGCACAACGCAGACACACCCACAATGGACTACTTTGCTGGCGCGGTTCTTTTACCTTTTAAATGTATATGGTGGGCGTCTGCATAGCCTACGTCCTTCTGCTGCAACTGCCCCTTCCAACGCTGTATTGGGTGTTGTGATTGGTGCTGTGGTTCCTGAGATTACCCGCCTCAAAGGTTTGGGCTCTCTCTTTATTATATTAGTATAGATTTAGAGTGCTTTTGCCACAATGATGATGCACACAGGTGCATTGTAAAAAATTGGGTTGCTGGTTGAGGGGTGAAACCCTGCTCAAGCAGCAACCACAATCCTTGTCAGGGTAAGGCGAATTAACCTGTACTCAACCTTCTGGTTGCTTGGCACACAGCAGTCAGGCATAAGTTGGAGCCAATGTGTAAAGTATTTGTGCAACACAGCACAGTGAAAACACACCACAAAAGGATCCCACACCAGGTGTGGAGAAATAGATTAACCTTTAATAAATAAAACAAGACAAAAATGGCAAAAATCCAATCAGTATGCAATTTTAAAGATTTCAGTGAACATAGTGACAAAAAAACATGGAGGGCCAACTGTGAACATCTGGTCGCCACTGACCTGGAAAAAGTCACAAGTTAAGGCCAAATGGTATGGAGCATGGGCTTGCTACAGGAACCCAGTTAGGTCAGGTGAACAAGAGTACCTCAAATTTTCGTGGCAGAGCATTTAAAGGTCCCATGTTGAAGATGTGCCACGCTGTCAAAGAGATTACTCAGTTCCAAAGAGCTGCGATATGAGGTCCGGCGTCGTCGTCAAGGATCCTGTTAGTGAGGGTTTGAGATGCAAAGTCCGGCGCCGAGGATGTGTCATGCTGACAAGACGTTGCATTGGTTCCAAGGAGCTGCAAGGTTGCAATGCAAGAACCTGTGTTTTCATTGAGGCTGCCATCAATGGCAGATTTTTGAGACACAAGAGCCAGCGTCGGGGAAGCTTGAACTATGGCGGTTTCGATATGGGCTTCAAGGTCGATGCAGAGTCCTTGTGCTGAGTGTCCATTGCGGCCGAGGCAATGGGTTGATTCTGCTCGGGATTGCACAGCAGAGGAGATGCATTGGTTCTGCTTGATCCATAGATGGGCTGGCACTGCACCTTCATGTACACCTCCATGGGTCCAGGACTGGTGTGGCACCACTTGGCAGGGTAGGACTCACAGATGGTAGAGTCAAGGTGCTAGGTTCAAGGTTGTTGGAGCCTTCTGTCTCTGAGTCTTTAGTCAATAGGCAAGCCAATTAGCCCTTGGAGTCAACCTGGGGTCCTAGGTTCAACCGATGCAGGTCCAGTCATCTCACTCAGGCATGAGGCCAGCAGGCCAGCTTAGCAGGGCAGCAGTCCTTCAGAGCTGGAGTCCAGCAGAGTGTCAGTCCTTTCAACAGCACAGCAGTCGTCTTCCTGGCAGAGTATATCCACAGGTCCAAAAGTGTACTGCAGAGTTGGTGTCTAACGTCTACTATTTATACTAGGTGCCTCCTTTGAAGTGGGAGAAGCTTCTTGAGATTTACCTTTGAAGTGCACAAGTTGTGTGCCTCACCTTCCCTGGCTCCAGGATAACTACAGGGAGTATGCAGCCCCTTGTGTGGAGGCAGGACACAGCCTATTCAAGAGCATGTAGGGATGTGCCCAGATCTTCCCACCCTGTCTGCCAGCGATGGCCATCCAGGCACACTCTACTGTGTGTGGCTGTCTAGGGTGAACTGAACAAAAGTTGATTTTTCTTTCGTACTTGCTCACCAGATCGTGTGACTGGGGCTTTTTTTTACAAAGTTTGCATTTGTCCTAGAATGTGGATAATCTAACCAACTCTAAGTTATTTCATATCAATAGAAAAACGAACAAGGACACAAAGCCCTTGCATGAAATATAGAACTCCAAGTTGTGATTAAAATGAGAATTATAAGGTAGAACTAGAAGACTATGTGAATGAAATACAACATAGCCACAAAGGAGCATTTTTTTAATATAACAGAAGTTGTACTATCCTACTCCAAGCAAGTGATTCTGAAGGCTGAAGAAAATGGTCCTGGTCATCATATTAACGAACATCTCACCAGGAGTTGAATAACTGTTTAAGCACCGCCTGTTCCTCCTAAATCATAGATGTTAAAATTTACTTGGAGGCAATCAGTTATGTCTTTAATTTTAATGTATATGTTTTGAAGAAGGTGACATACACAAAAACGCTGTGTCGACAGACTTTTTAAAATATATTTGTACATAGCAGTGAAGTGGAATGATTTCTGTATTTAAATATTCTGTTAATGTATGTGATTTTTGATCAATTTGTTTTTAACATGAATACGTGGTCTACATAATCTTTTAATAAATGTTAATCCATGTAAAGGATAGTGTAGGAAGCTGGCTCTGTATATACTATACCAAAGTAAGGTATAGTGCGCGCAGATTCCAGTGAATTCCCATAGGCTTAAGGAGTTAATACTAAAAGCTCTATTTGGGTAGTGTGGTCGAGCAGTTAGGCTACTGTCTTAAGCATTTGTTGTACACACTCAGTCAAGAAGTGATTACATACACTCAAAGACTGAATCGAAGACAAATTATTTTGTATTGTTATTTTATTGTAGAACCAAGAGGAAGTCAGTTGCAGGTAAGTAACAGTTTCAAGGATAACAAAAACTTCTTATATACAGTGAACATTGGTTTGCAAAGGCAGTAAAGTACTTTACAGTAGTAGTGAGTATATTTTGGTAATGTCAATCAAACAGTAGCAAGCTTAGTAAGTATAAGAGATAGACATTTAGGACAATAGGCAGAACTGCAATGCAATTCTTTTGAGAGGAAAGACTCGAGCCATAGGCTTCGGGTGCAGAATGGGCAGGGATCGCTGTTCCAGCTGGATCCAGAGTCCTTGTAGTTAGATTCTTCTGGACAGGGGCCCTGTCCTCAGGAAATCTCGTCTTTGTTGAAGAGTCTACAGTCTTCTTCAAGTTCTGGTAGTCACTGGCCACAGGACAGGCGTCGTCTTCTTTGAAGAGTCTTTAAAGCTGGTGGCATGCCAGTAGGGCTGGGGCCAAGTCATTCATCGTCTACAGGCTTTGCTACACGATGTCTTCTTTGTCCTTCTTCTTCATAGGTTGCAGGAGTGTGAGGATCAAGTTTCAGGGGTGCCCCTAAATACTAAATTTAAGGGTGTTAAAGGTACTGGCAGATGGTTGCCAATGGGCAACTTGCCTTTAGGGTGTCTACACCCTTAGCATATCCCCTCCTTTTGGGAAGGGGGCATCCCTTAACCTGATTGGGTAGAATCCATCCATTCAAAATGGAGGATTTTCTAAGGAGTGGGTTATCTCAGTCAAGGGCACCTTAGGGTTGGTCCCGGAAGAGAGGGGACACACCTCTCCCGACTACTAAATTTCCAGCCGGCCTTGCCCCCAATAAGTGTGGGTGGTCAAGGGGGCGGGCGCCTCATCCAGCCGGAGAGGCCCTGGCTAGTGTAACAATGGGCAGGAAGCCCTTGAGGCTTACCGCCCTAATGCTGTTCCTGCTTAGGGGTAGGTGAGAAACACCATCAATCCCACGAGTGCACAAGGGCACCCACCTCAGCGGGTCAGAAACATGTCTCTGTATGGTAGGCTGGTGCAGACCAGTCAGATAGACATGAGGGAGTTGTTCGTTTTTCAGGGGCATCTCTAAGATGCTCTCTGAGTGCATTTTGTAATAAATTCAGCACTGGCATATGTGAGGGTTTATTATGCTTCGAATTTTGATACCAAACTTCTTAGCATTCAGTAAAGCCATCATGGATCTGTGGAGTTTTTAATGACAAACTCTCAGCACATGTATTCAATATGGCTTCACTGTACTTACAATATCTAAGAATGGACTTAGATACTGTAGGGCATATTACTCATGCATCTATGCCCTCACCTGTGAGATAGTGCACCCTGCCTTAGGACTGCGAGGCCTGCTAGAGGGGTGACTTACCTATGCCACAGGCTCATTCTTCTAACCCCCACACCCATACCCCTTTTTTGTAAGAGTAATGCCCAACCCTCTTTTCTCACCCATTTTTTTAAATAAGCAAATTTTTGCCTCTCATGATACATCTTTTTTTTCTACTTATGTTGGGCAAAGTGTGATGTACCCTCGTTACTTCTCTTACAGCATTCCCCACACTGCTTGCTTCAACTTTTGCCTTCTTATCTTTTTTTTAAAATTTATATTACAAATAGATTCCCTAACCGCAATCCACTTTTTTCTACCGGGACCAAGTTAGGCTTGCATAATAAAGTACCTTAAATCCTGGATGTGGAGCGTTGTGAGATACAGAGTCAAGGATGCGTCACACAGTAGCCGCAGGGTGTGATGCAAAATCCTGCGTCAGAAGTGCATCGCACTGTGGGGGTTCGGATGAAGCCATCGATGAGGCTTATAGGGGCATATTTACAACTTTTACAAAGTTTCCGTGGTGAAAGGGGCTTTGCTTTATTTACAAGGCAGCTTTAAGCCACTTAACGTAGCTTCACGCTGACTTGTGAATAATGTCCCTTTTCATGCTATGCTTAGCATGATGGGGGAGGGCAAAGGGTGTTGCAGTGGGCATTTCCACCACAAAACCCATTGATAATGTCTCTGTATTTTTGTGGATCACCCGCATCCATTGTGCTTAATTTCCCACCGCTGCTGCCCCTGCGGCCTCGCCCCCCATTTCAGCCCTGCTCCTGCCTCCCACTCCTCTTCTCCCGCCCCCTCCCCTATTACATGGCGACCGCTGCACACCCTCAACCCCATCTTTGCGGGAGGATTAAACATCCGTTTCAGCCACACCACCCAGCCCCTCTGGACGGATCACCACTGCGTCCTTCTCACTTTCAACACCACCACCGTACTCGTGCACGTCCCCGCGCCCGCCGCAATGGAACTGGAGTAAGGTCAAAGGGGAACACCTGTACTCCACCCTCCTCCAAGACCTCCCCAAGGCCACGACCGACACCAACTCTGCAGCCAGGGAATTCCACCACTGGGTCTCCTGCTGTGCTGACAAGCTGGTCAAGACTGATTTGCATATGGCTGGGTTCAAACTGGAATGACATGGTGAGCAAAAAAACGATGGATTTAGGCCCAGATGTCTGTACTGGGGTGAATGTATGACATTGTTCTGCATTCTGTCCATCAACTGTTGTTTTTGCATACCCGAGTGGGACGGGTATGCTTAGACGTGAGTCCCATGCTCTCCATGGCACTGGAATCAAGCTATCCTGGCTGATGAGGGCTGAAAGCCCAAAACCGGTCCTAGGATGCTTTTTTCCAGTCCAGGGAGGACCTGGCTTGGCAGTTCGCGCTGCACTGTTTCCATGGGGCACAGGGTCAAGAATGATTTGCATATGGCTGGGTTCAAACTGTAATGGCATGGTGAGGAAAAAAACAATGGATTTAGGCCCAATGGATTTAGGTCCAGATCTCTGTACTGGGGTGAATGAATGACATTGTTCTGCATTCTGTCCATCAACTGTTGTTTTTGCATTTGTCACCCGAGTGGGACGGGTATGCTCAGACGTGAGTCCCGTTCTCTCCATGCCACTGGAATCAAGCTATCCTGGCTGATGAGGGCTGAAAGCCCGAAACCGGTCCTAGGATGCTTTTCTAGTCCAGGGAGGACCTGGCTTGGCATTTCGGGCTGGACTGTTCCCATGGGGCACAGGGTCAAGACTGATTTGCATATGGCTGGGTTCAGACTGGAATGGTATGGTGAACAAAACAACGATGGATTTAGACCCAGATATCTGTACTGGGGTGAATGAATGACATTGTTTTGCATTCTGTCCATCAACTGTTGTTTTTGCATTTCTCTCCTCGAGTGGGACGGGTATGCTCAGACGTGAGTCCTGTGCTCGCCATGCCACTGGAATCAAGCTATCCTGGCTGACGAGGTCTGAAAGCCCGAAACTGGTCGTAGGATGCTTTTTTCCAGTCCAGGGAGGACCTGGCTTGGCAGTTTGGGCTGGACTGTTCCCGTGGGGCACAGGGTCAAGACTGCTTTGCATATGGCTGGGTTCAAACTGGAATGGCATGGTGAGCAAAAAAACGATGGATTTAGACCCAGATCTCTGTACTGGGGTGAATATATGATATTGTCCTGCGGACGTGTGCAGGCAGACTAGTTTACTCTAAAACAAGCTTTGCTTGTGGGCACCTTGTGTTTTTAATTATTTTAAACTGTGTTGATAATTTGTAAAGCTTCTTTTTATCGTGCACCTTTTGCACACAGTTATATTTTAATTGTACTTGCCGAATCCCTGGTAGCACTGCTAGTGCCCACGCCTGCACACCGGTCCACCGCTGTTTCTACCATTTGATGTGGAGGGTGTAGGCAGACTCATTACTCCTTTGCCGGATGGCGAGGGTCGAAGATGGGGCTTAGCGCACTAGTGCGCGAAGACTATAAAACCAGCATGTCCTGCCCGCCGCGCAGTGGACGCGCCAAAGGCTAGCCCGTCTGAGCCCGTCCGCTCCGTGCGCCAGGGATGCCGGTACTTTTCTGTCAAGTTCAAAGGTATGGATTAGGTATTCTAGAAATGAACTTTTGGAACTCTGCAAGGTTAATATTTCTTGCCAACCTACTTTAGACTCGGAAACCCTTGCCAGGAAAGGGCTCTCTTCCTGCGCTTCTTGCGATTATTGTCCGACATGGGGAGGAGAGGAGGGTGGTTATTACTAAGGCTATAATTACTCCCCTCTTTCAGAGGAGATAGTTCAGGGCTACCTCAATAATGTTAGATTCCTGATTAAAAATAAACTAGCTTTTAAAGATTTTGTTTTACAACGAAAGCCGGACTGGGTGTTCGCAACAGAAACATGGGCCAATGATTGCTCAGGTCCTGATCTTGTAGAGGGTATCCCTTTTGGATACAGCTTTGCCAGTTTGGACAGGGCAGAACGACGAGGAGGGGGACTAGGTATTTTGTACAGGGTTATATTTACCTGTCGCTCTAAACCACTCACCTCATCTCTCGATCAGTACCAGACTTTATACTTCTCTATAAATACCCATCCTACAGAAAGTTTTTCCGGTGTTCTCTGTTACCGACGACCCGGCTCCAGGTCAGGATTTTGGTAATCTCCTGAAGCCCTACCTAGAAAGAACAAATCTTACACTTCTCGGTGAATTTAATTTGCAATCAGACAATATTTTAAGTCACGACACACAAACTCTTCTGGAAAGTATAAATTGCTGTGGATTTACACAGCTGGTTACATCACCCACACACGTGGCAGGCAACACCCTAGATGGGATTTTTTCTAATGATCATCGTATTGAGGTGGGAGAGCATCTTCCACTTGCCTGGTCACTTTGCCATTCCCTTTAATTTAAGGGTCTCGACATTTCGGAATACTCGATCAGAAAATAGGAAAGTGGCTGATAAGCGGAATCTCAGTCTTATCAGTAATGTGGCTTTCGCTAACCTTCTCACAAATTTCCAGCTTCCAGGGCATTTAAATGCTAATTTGGCTGCAGATGAGTTATCCAAAAAAATGTTAGTAGCCATAGACACCTTAGCACCTGCAAAAAGACATTATACAGCAAGAAAAAGGCCCTCCTCACCCTGGTTTACTGATAGAGTGCTTAAGCGGAGACAGGTGTGAAGGAAGCAGGAAAGGCTGTGGCGCATTGATTTAGCAAAGGTAAGGTATTATTCAAAAATCTCAGAGTCGATCAAATCCTCCAAAGAGTTCTTTAACATTGTCAACTCCCTTATTTCTCCCCCGGTTACAGACCCGCAGAGTCTTCACAGGAGCTCTGTGATAGGCTTTCAGCTTTCTTTTGAACTAAAATCTCAGATATCTATGCTCAGCTGGAATCATTAAATGCAAAAAAGGGGGCAGATTCTCAGCCTGTAATCCACCTAATTGAAAGCTCCAGCAGGAAGGAGACACCTAGTTTACTTAATTTTCCTAGTATGTCACTAGAGATCACAGACCATTTACTAGAAGGAGTTAAGTCTGGATCCCCCTTTGATCCCTGTCCCCTGAAGGTCCTAAAAAGAAAGTGCTACAGAAGCTATCATACCTCACCTCACTTCTGTCCTGAATCTAGCCATCTCAGAGGAGCAATATCCTCTGGAATGGAAGGCTGCAGTGGTTAGGCCACTCTTAAAAAAGCCCTCATTGGACCCTATGGAACTGAAAAATTACCGTCCTATCTCCCTCTTGCCTGTCCTAGCTACGATTTTAGAAACACACTTAAATATCCACCTGAGTGCCTATCTAAGGGACCTTGATGGTTCACAACACGGGTTCAGAAGCTGTCATAGTACAGAAACTGACCTTACTACGGAATTTACAACATTCGCACCCAGGTGTATGCAGGCCACACGACCCTACTGGTTTTACTTGATCTTACCGCAGCTTTTGATACCCTATCCCTGCTGAGGCTTGTGGAGCGTCTCAGGGAGATAGGGATTGGTGGCTTGGCTCTAGGGCTTCTCGCTTCTTTCCTTAGTGAGTGGAACCAAACAGTGATGTTGGGCAATTTCTACTCGGATCCAAATCCCCTATTATGTGGAGTGCCTCAGGGCTCCTCCCTGAGCCCTACGCTATTTAATATCTATGTTGCCCCGCTGGCAAAGGAGGTAAATCTTTTGGTTTGGATGTGTTGTCATATGCGGATGACACACAAATAACGGTGTCTATCACTCATTACATCAGTGACTCCGCCATCAATTTTAATGGATGGTGCAAAACTTTCTGAAGTTAAACGGTGAGAAGACTGAGGTTCTTATATTCGGGGACAAATTGGACATTTGGTCCAGGGACTGGTGGCCTGACTCTCTGGGCATCTGCCCAAATCCTGTCTCCCATGAAAGAAACTTAGGAGTTTTGGTGAACAATTCCCTTTCTTTGAATCTTCAGATTAGCAGGACGTTGGCTACCTGTTTTGGGCTAATCAGGATTATTAGGAAGATTTCTCAGATTTATCATTTGCCTCACGCAAACAAGTTGTCAATGCGCTAGTCATGTCCAGATTGGACTATTGTAGTGCCCTTTATTTGGGCTTTAACAAGGGACTGGTGCGACGCCTGCAGCTGGTGCAAAACGCCGCTGCCAGGCTGGTAATGGACCTGCCTAAATACCACTCAGTCTCGTCCTCTCTTTTTTCATTGCATTGGCTCCCTCTGGACCGCAGAATTATTTTCAAAACCCTTTGTCTGACTCACAATGCCTACTATGGACTGGGTCCTGCTGGTTTCAAATCCATACTCCAGCGCTATGCTCCCATTAGGGAGCTCAGGTCAGCAAGTAAACACCTCCTCATTGCCCCTGTGGAAAATTAGGAAAAGTGATGTACATAAGCAGTGTTCATTTGCTCTTTTTCACTCCCCTCCCTGTAAGCACCATGACTACCGTGAAATATTGACCGCATCACTCCGCCAGTAAAAGCCCGTGCCCGTATGTACATGACAGCCATTTTAGGCACCATGGCCCTTTTTGCCCGTTCATTGGAATCACCGGCTTCCCTTCTACGCTATCTGAACCCCCCCCCCCACTCACATGCATAGACCATGAAACCCTCTCCCTCTGCGCGACCCTGCTCTGAGAAGCAACCCTCCTGCTTGGCCCACGCAAAACCCCCCCTTTCTTTTCTCTTGAAGAAAGCATCCTTCGTCTCAGCTGACATAACCCTCCCCAGCTGTATCTGACTGCCCCCGTTCTCTCCTGTATGGGTCATAAGACCTCTCTCTCTCTGTGCGACTCTGTCCCTGTGCACACCCTGGCTCCCCCCTCCCCTTCTCCCTCACACGGGCAAGTCATAAAACTTCTTCTTCTGCATGACCCTGTCCTTGGGAGTCACGGCCGCGCCTGACCAACACCTCCTTTCCTTTCATGAATAACCCCTCTGTTAGTAAACCCTCCCTCCGCGATGGACTGTCCACACATGTCCGAGGTCAACGCCTAAGCCAGAAGATACTGTTTATTGCCCCTTATTGTATGGAGTCACTCCTCTTCAAAGAACCCACTATTGATCCTGGCTTCCCCACCCCTTGGGATACGATCAGGCGCACATATCCCAATAATCAGCGGAACACTCAGCTGCGTCATTGCCCCATCTCTTATCGGCAGTTCAAGGGTCTCTATTGTAACCATATGTGGGGTAGGATTGACACGAGGATTATGGGGATGTCTTTTCTTTGTGTCACAATGTCCTGATTGTAATGCCAGGTGTTTTGTAAAGTATAAAAGACGATGTCTCAGCTCACTTGTTAGAGCACCTCCCGAAAGACACTGTGTTTCGTGTCCGAAATGACAGGCTCTCCTCATGAGTAATAAATCCTGTTCTTGTGATTCCTGCTGCCAGCGCCCGTCTCTTTATTTGGTAATTATTCAGAATGAGAACTCAGAGGCGACTTGCGCCAGCAGCCCGGGCATCGATACTAATATGGGCTCACATTTTACAAATGGCGTCCCAACGCGGGGTCCATCAGTGACATAAGGTCCAGTAAGAGAGATCCAGACGAAGAAGTGAACATCTAAATGATCGGAGTATACCTGCCTTGAGAGGGCCCTCGTCCGGCTGCCGATTGAATGAACTTCACCGATTCTGAACGGACCTCTCTCGAGTGACCTATTGTCCTGACTGGAATCCCACAGGAATGCTGCATAGAGTAAGAGAACGATCGGGCGCTGGAGGAGGAAGACGAAGAACTGTCCACATGGTCCGGTCCGGGTAAGATTAAGTAGGGTGTTTTTACGCCTGATTGGTAGGATGGTTTTATCCATCTGATTGTTTGATTGATTGTATTGGAATCGTATTTGAATACTGATATTGTTGTTATTGGTTCATTTAGCTTTGGATGCTACTTGAAATATTGGTTCTCTTCTCGAGAAGGAGACATTCTCTGTTTGCAAACAGCGGTGAATAGGAACGTTCACCCCTCTTTGCAGATAGAGAAGGGTAGGTAATGCAGACTTTTGTCCCCGTTGTAATCCGTCATGCCTACTTTTCTCCCCACTGATTGTTTGAAATTGATTAAATAATCGATTGTTGCTCTTTGAGATCTTCCCTGTCCACAAACAGAGACGAATAGAAATATTCTGTCTCCCTTTGCAGATAGCGAAGGGCAGGTAATGCAGACGTTTGTCCCCGTTGTAATCCGTCATGCCTGTTTTTCTCCCCACTGATTGGTTGATTGACTGGACATTGTTGTCCAAGGAATTGTTTGTTTGAGGTATTTTCTGTTTGCAAACAACGTGGAATAGAAATATTCTGTCTAGTCTTTGCAGATAGAGAAGGGTAGGTGATGCAGACTTTTGTCCCCGTTGTAATCCGTCAGTGCTACCCACTCCCCACTGATTGACTATTATTTGGGGGGTAGCTCACCTGGCCCGTCCAGGAGACTACCCTAATGGAGGACACATGCCCCCACTTGTTGGCCATTTATTGGAAGTAACCCATCTGGTCCGTCCAGGAGGCTACCCTAGTAAGTGGAGGTACATCATTTGGTCCGTCCAGGATGATACCCTAACGAAGGATATGTGTTCCCCTCTGATTGATAATCTAGTTCCACCCGGACCATTTATTGGAGGTAACTCACCTGGTCCGTCCAGGAGTACCCCTAATGGAAGGACATATAAAAATAAAGTGATCACCGTACCCTACTAACAGAAAACTTTAGCTCGAAACACGCTAAGGAAAAGAAGGAAAAATAAAAAGAAATCGGGCTAAGTCAGTAACCCCCTGATGAGCTTTCGACTTCACTAAAAATAAGAAACATTAGGAATAGTTCGTAATGAGAAATATAAAACGGCGAAAGGTTTGACAGCAAGACAGCCACGAGGTAGCTAGGCTCCATTGCCTATTCCTGCTCCAAACATGTCTGCCTCATTGCCCACCACGCCCAAATAACGGTCACATGAAATAGGAACAAACCAATAGGTACCTACCCCCATTCCGGAAGCTCCCGAAGTGCAACAGGTCCGCGGTTACGCCCATCCGGAAGGCGAGGCCTCGATGCGTGCAGGGCTCGGCTGGCCGCAGTCGGAAGGGGAGGCTGTAGGGTGGACGGCCCGAGGAATCGTGGAGGTCTCTCCCTTTCCCCTCTTCTGCTGCCTTGCAGGCCAAAGGGGGGGGGAGCTGTCTTGCCTCAGCCACCTACCACCCCCCACCCCCTCTCTTGCCTGATCTGGCCATCGACGAGGACCGGAGCCAAGGCGAGGTCGGACAACCCTGAGAGTTGCAGGTGGTCCCGCCACATGACCACGCCTGAGAGTTTCAGGTAGTTCCGCCACATGTCAAAAAAGGGGGGGATGTCTTGCCTCAGCAACCGACCCCCCCCCATCTTCAATGGCTGGCACGGCCAATACCGAAGCGCTGGAGCCGAAGAACGGCGCGGGGTCGCTGGAAGGGGGAGGCGGCGTGAACGACCCTCCCCCACCTCCCTCCAGGTGGAGGCTTCCAGCGACACCCCAACGCTCTTGCTTAAAGAGGGTCCACATCGAAAAACGGTCTTTTGCCCGGGACGGGCACACGCCCCATGCCTTCTCTCCTCAACTTTGAAGATTCTATGAGAGCCGGGGGGCCCCCCCCGACCCCTCCGCATGGGCGCCCCCGTCCCCCTCACTGGGAGCCGCGACATCGGCGCACTTCTGCCGGCGCCAGCCTTAGTTTGGAAATGGCTAAAATACAGCCAAGGTACAGACTTGTTCAGTTCCGGTGGAACACCAGAATGACCCGGTAGGAAAAATTGTTGCCGCCCTCCCCACTCTTTGACTGATGGTCCATATTGTTAGACTGTTACCACATTGCGAAAAACTTTTGAACTATCAACGGAAGGTTCTGGTCCTACTACGAGTCAGTGGAGGCAATCTGACTATACTGGGACTTGCCTGACCTCGCCCAAAATGGCGCCGACACAAAATGAGACTTTTTAAATAAACCTTGTTGCACCCTGATTGCTCAGCTTTGATGCCCCGGGATATGTATGCAGTTTTTGGACAATGAAAGTAGATAAGAAAGATATTGAGTATGTGCTTGGAAAAGAAAGCGATATAAGATGAACATTGATTATGTGTTGGGATGATGAACTTATTTAGAGTGGGTACTAATTATGTGTTGACAGCTATGAATCGGTATGAAATAGGCACGGAGTGAGCATTTAAACAATGAATTGATATACATTAGATATTGAGCAAATAGTAGAATAATGAGATGATATTATTGAACGCTTGACACGCATTATACTTGCCGCTTAAGAAAGTTCGATATGATTTTCATTGCACTGCTGCACTTTATGAAACAAATGGCCCCGACTTCGCTCCTCTTATGCCCAGTTCCAGTCTGCTCCGTAGCCGGCCCACTGGGTTGTAGGCCCGTATTTGTGCGCCAACCTTTTCATTAAAATTTCTTGAACACGCAAAAATTATCGTAGCGTTCGTATTTATGAATGTTATCGAAATGTATGGCTACTGTCACCGACATAAAAAACGTACAGTATGACTAAGGTTGAAGGTTAAAGGGGCCCGGTACTTAGCCACTACATTCTGCGTCACAGACAGCCGGAAAAGTGTTTCAGACGCCCTTAAAACGATACCCAAGAAATGCCACTTGACCACCACCCTTGCACATGACCTAAAAAGCCACGATCAGGTGATTCATGTAGATACGCAGACCATCAACGATTATCTATCTAACACTGCTGGTCCCTCTGGGTTTAAACGCCGAGATGGTAGAGAATGCACCCCGTGGAGATATGTCGAGTATGTGGTAGGTAACAACATTTTCGGATCTATGCCTGATGGTGTGTTTTGAATGCTACCCCCCCCTTCTTCTCCTCCTTTCTGCAGGTCGCATCGGAACGTCGGCTGAAGAATGGAAGAGCGATGATCGAACGACCGACGATAAAGGAAGGAGGGGCTTTGAGCATAGTACTTATGCTAGACTTAGATATGACTGTTCCTCCATTAGAGCATAGCGACTGGGAGAATGGACTGACATGGAAACTCGACGGGTACTGTATGACGGAAATTGACTCGAAATTAGCACACTAGATAACGCGATTATGACGTTTTAATTAGATAGGGAAAGGACTAGGAAAAGTCCTGAGGTAAGGGTACCCAGGCAGCACCCGTCTGGGAAGGTAGGAATGTTGTTGATGTTCGAAATGTACCACCTCCTTCTCACACTCTTATAGATATAACCAAGCTGTATGAGTGTTCTCCTGATCAATACCATCTGTTGCCTCAGCCTGGAGAACTTCCAACCAAAAGACGAAACTCAAAAGTGGTTTAAGATCCACTTATGGGCAATAGCCCGACCAGGTTAATTTCTGACCGGCTGACCGAGGTGTAAGTATTGGCAATTGGGAGCGCTCGCAAAAATAGCAAACGAGAAGAAAAGGAGGAAAGGTAAAAAGAGCTCAGCCCATGGATAAATAGGATATTAAAATGCGCAGCATACGCAAAGAGATTTTTTCTTTTTGGCCAATAACTGTTCTATGTCTTGTCATGACTTTCTTTGTATGTAATATATGTACTATCTTCCTTCGTCTGAAGTTTTGTGTGTATGTACTGTATGAGTTTATGCCTCCTCTCTGTTCGTGTCTCCGTGCTACCTCACCCCTGCTGTTCTGTGTTGTGAGCACACTAAATGACCCATTTTCGTACACGTCTCTCTCTCTCTCCTTCTCCCCCTCTATCTATCTGCCTATCTCTATCTCTCTCTCTCTCTTTCTGTCTCTCTTTCTCTCTTTCTCTCTCTCTCTCTACATGTCATACGTGTACTGAATGGCCCGTTTAGGTTGCGGACGACTCTCACTCCCTGCGAGAGTCCCCCTGTTCCATCTTCCTTTTTGTGATAAAAATTGTGCCCCGCTGGCACCAGTCTGATTGGATACTCTTTGAACACAAAGGTGTTCAGCGAAATTGGCAGAAAATAAAATGATTGTGATTTGCCATATTACTACCTCTCCTTTCTACAAAATGAATGAACTCGAATTGGCTAAGAAAGAAAGGACAGGTGAGACGACTAAGGCCCCCCCTAATCTGGCCCTCTTAAAAGGGGAACTATATGTCAATGGCACCCTATTTTTTGTTGTTGTTAGAAACAAGCGCCAATGTCTAGATTGACCCCCAATGCACAGATTGCCCCACCCCCTTTGCACCCAAGCGCTAATGCCCGAAGCATCCCCGCCCCACTTGATTGACCCCAGCTGCTGTCCCCGATATATACATAGTGACCATGAGTAACTGTCGTCCCCCAGGAAAACGTTGTTTTTACCCTGACTCCCGACGATAGCGTCCCCGCCCTGTTTGAAAGGGTTAGCCAGCCTTGAAGGGAAGTGTTAGACTGAATAAAGGCCCAGGTTTGAAAGACAAGTCTCCGCTGGAGATTCCGGAAGGTTGAATCTGATGAAATGCGCAGTTGATAGGAGTCTGATTTCTCTCTATTTTTATGTCATGAATAGACGATGAATAAGCTTGGCATGAACTCAGTAGAAATGCCGACGTATGCACTACTTGATAATAAACCTCTGACTGTGACCGATGAACGTATCTCCCAAGTGCGTAGGATTGAGGGAGGAATTCACATGCATAAATGTCTTCTCCTGCCAGTTCTCTAAAACTTGTTTTGTACCTATTCAAAGATATATGATCACCGGAGGAGAAGGATCGGACATGACACACAGCCTGACTGCAGATCATGGGACACATGCGACATCGACCAAAGGTGGAGCCACAGCACAACAGGAATACGGGACGAGGCAGCACTCTCCAATGCAATAAACGAAAGGATGAAAGGCTGTCCTGAAGCCCTTTTGTCCGCCTACCCACGCGTGCCTGAAGCCTCCGTCCCCCTTTTCAAGCCCGATTGATGGGCCCGTTTGCTTGTTATCCTTTGCTCCCTTGGTCCCTTTGGTGTGTCCCAGATAATCTGACCCCACTCTGCCTTCTCTCTCCCATCGACTACTGAACCATACCCCCTTTTCCACGTGACTTTTTGCCGAAAGGAAGAACAGCATTTAGATGGAAATGGGGTTACGCCGCAGGAATATAGGTGCCGAGCATAAGGCGCCACTAAAAGGATTGTTTAGGGAACAGGACTGTGGTCTAACAGCAGAGGACTGACCGCACCCTGCAACGCGTAAGGATAGATCCGAGCTGGACCTATAGCTCCACCGCCGGTGCTCAACAGCGCCAACGAAAAGATACGGACGAGAGCCTACCAGTGATGGCTCACTGCTAAAAAGACACTGGGACGAAGAGATCTTGTGTATTGAACTGGATTCCTCCCTCGACTATTTGATCAAAATATTCATTGGTCACATTTTTGAGAAAGTCAGAATCATTTATGCTATGTAGTGCGTTTAAATGTTAGTAACTCAACAAAAATGCAATTTCCTATGTGCTGCATTCTGCCAATCACATCAACTGTCCATGATTATATGCCATATGTTAGTATTGACAAATGCTAATTCTTCAACCGCACCTGTTTATATGTACCCCCCCCCCCCCATCAATTAAGAAAATGAACTCTGTTATGTAAAAAGCGGCGACTGTGGAAAATTAGGAAAAGTGATGTACATAAGCAGTGTTCATTTGCTCTTTTTCACTCCCCTCCCTGTAAGCACCATGACTACCGTGAAATATTGACCGCATCACTCCGCCAGTAAAAGCCCGTGCCCGTATGTACATGACAGCCATTTTAGGCACCATGGCCCTTTTTGCCCGTTCATTGGAATCACCGGCTTCCCTTCTACGCTATCTGAACCCCCCCCCCCCACTCACATGCATAGACCATGAAACCCTCTCCCTCTGCGCGACCCTGCTCTGAGAAGCCACCCTCCTGCTTGGCCCACGCAAAACCCCCCCTTTCTTTTCTCTTGAAGAAAGCATCCTTCGTCTCAGCTGACATAACCCTCCCCAGCTGTATCTGACTGCCCCCGTTCTCTCCTGTATGGGTCATAAGACCTCTCTCTCTCTGTGCGACTCTGTCCCTGTGCACACCCTGGCTCCCCCCTCCCCTTCTCCCTCACACGGGCAAGTCATAAAACTTCTTCTTCTGCACGACCCTGTCCTTGGGAGTCACGGCCGCGCCTGACCAACACCTCCTTTCCTTTCATGAATAACCCCTCTGTTAGTAAACCCTCCCTCCGCGATGGACTGTCCACACATATCCGAGGTCAACGCCTAAGCCAGAAGATACTGTTTATTGCCCCTTATTGTATGGAGTCACTCCTCTTCAAAGAACCCACTATTGATCCTGGCTTCCCCACCCCTTGGGATACGATCAGGCGCACATATCCCAATAATCAGCGGAACACTCAGCTGCGTCATTGCCCCATCTCTTATCGGCAGTTCAAGGGTCTCTATTGTAACCATATGAGGGGTAGGATTGACACGAGGATTATGGGGATGTCTTTTCTTTGTGTCACAATGTCCTGATTGTAATGCCAGGTGTTTTGTAAAGTATAAAAGACGATGTCTCAGCTCACTTGTTAGAGCACCTCCCGAAAGACACTGTGTTTCATGTCCGAAATGACAGGCTCTCCTCATGAGTAATAAATCCTGTTCTTGTGATTCCTGCTTCCAGCGCCCGTCTCTTAATTTGGTAATTATTCAGAATGAGAACTCAGAGGCGACTTGCGCCAGCAGCCCGGGCATCGATACTAATATGGGCTCACATTTTACACCCCTAGGTTTAAAAAGCTGAGATAGGGAGGTAGAGCCTTTTCAACTGTTGCGGCAAAATTGTGGAATTCCCTCCCGGAGGAAATCTCGGGGCAATTGTCACACTCCCTTTTTTGAAAGTCTTTAAAGACCTGGCTGTTTTCAACGATGTTTGTTTGAGTGTGTCCTCTTCTGCTGGAATATTCTTCTGCTAATAGCACCTTGACGCTCTTGGGCCAAGTTAGCGCTTTATAAATTCTATATTCATTCATTCATTCATTGTTCTGCATTCTGTCCATCACCTGTTGTTGTTGCACCGACAAGCTGGCATCTCTCCGCCGCACTGCCAAACAACGCCCGCCGAAGGCCGCCTGGTTCACCACCGAACTCCAAGAAGCCAGACGCTCCTGCAGACGTTTAGAGAAAACCTGGCGTAACCAGAAGACCACAAAAGCACGTAACAACCACAAGAGCGCCCTGAAGGACTACCACCAGCAAATAAGGCACACCAAAATGACCTTCATCAGCGACAAAGTCAATATCAATGCATCCAACATCAAGGAACTGTTCAACGTCATTCAGCAGTTCGCAAAACCCACCTGCGAAGCCACAGACATCACACCCTCCCAGGAACTCTGCGACAAACTCAGCTCCTACTTCCATCTGAAGATTAAGGCCGTCTACGACAACTTCAGCGAGCCTGCAGAAGACAGCACCACACCACCCACCACCGCCGAGAAGCTTACCATCACCTTCCAGGCCACCGTGTCCATCGAGCTCATCTCCTCAAACATGAAGAAGACACACTCAGGAGCCCCAAAAGACCCCTGCCCCCCTTGCATCTTCCACAGGGCCACCGCTGTCATCGCACCCGAACTAGGATGGACAATCCACTCTTCCCTCATATTCGGCATCTGCCCAGACGAAGCATGCGGAGGTGAAACCCCTCCTCAAGAAGCCAACGGCCGACCCAGCAGATCTGAAGGACTATTGGCCCATCTCTCTGCTCCCCTTTGCAGCCAAAGTCACTGAAAGACTCGTGAACGCCCAGCTGACCGCCTTCATTGCAGAAAACTCCATCCTAGACGCATCCCAGTCTGGCTTCTGCAGCAACCACAGCACCGAGACCGCCCTCCTAGCCGCCACCGATGACATCCACATGCTGCAAGTCCAGGGACACACCGCAGCCCTCACCCTCCTAGAACTCTCTGCAGCCTTCGACACTGTCTCACATCTCACACTAGCCGCCAGACTCCACAACTCAGGAATACAGTGATCCGCCCTCGACTGGATCCAATCCTTCCTCTCCGGCAGAACCCAGAGGATCAGACTCCCCCCTTCCTCTCCGATCCCACTGACCTCATCTGCGGAGTACCCCAAGGATCTTCACTAAGCCTGACGCTCTTTAACATCTACATGGCCCCCATCACCGCCATCATCAGACAGCACGAGCTTAGCATTGTATCCTATCCCGATGACACCCAGCTCATCCTCTCCCTCACCAAGAACCCATAAGACACCAGACTCTGCTATTAGGAAGGAATGAGAAACATAGCAGCCTGGATGAAGTACAGCTGCCTAAAGCTCAACTCTGAGAAGACCCAGGTCCTCATCCTTTGACCCAGCATCTCTGCCTGGGACAGCACCTGGTGGCCCTCCGTCCTCGGGTGCCCACCCACCCCGACAGACTATACACGGAACCTCGGCATAATCCTTGACTACTCTCTCTCCATGAACCACCAGATCAACACCGTCGCGTCCACCAGTTTCAACTGCCTCCACATCCTCCGTAAGACCTTCAAATGGATCCCCCCGACTGTAGTGCCCTCTACGTCCAAATCAAGAAAACTCTTCTACACAAACTCCAAACAATCCAGAACGCCGCAGCCAGGCTCGTCCTAGGGACACGTCACCACAAACATATGACCAAACACCTATGAAGCCTCCACTGGCTCCCCGTCGAGAAGAGGGTCACCTTCAAACTCCTCACCCCGCCTACAAATCCCTCAACATCATCGGACCCAAATACCTCAACGACCGAGTATGTTTCCACATACCCAAGAGGAACCTCCGCTTCTCCGACCTCACCCTGGCAGAGGTCCCCCGCATCCACCGAAACAGAACCAGCGGGAGAGATTTCTCCTAAATCGCAGCCAAAACCCGGAACGAGCTCCCGGTCAACATCAGATGCTCCCCTACCCTCCATATGTTCAGGAAGGACCTCAAGACCTGGATCTTCGACTGACCTGGATCTGCTCCCCCCACAGCGCCTTGATACCCTCACGGGTGAGTAGTGAGCTCTATAAACCACTGAGTGATTGATTGATTGATACTGACCCTGTACACTATTTACAAGGGAGGCGTAAATAGGAGGAAGCACCAGAATTAAGACCAGGAATAAACCTTGTCTTATCCTGACGCAATGAGGAGAAATGTTTCATTTCTCCTTGTGTTTGCTCTTTTGATGTGTGCTGCGCTGTGTACATAAACAACCATTCAAAAAAAAATCTGTTTTGCAATTTCTACGTGGGCTGTATTAAGCAGCTCACATAGAAGTTACAAAACGGCATTTCAAGATTGTTTATGTGCAGGAAGGGGCACCTCCCTGTACATAAACAATCTTCCCCTGCACGTAGACACCCTTGCACTATGGGGGAAGGGTGCCTGCATTGGAGCTAGGCTGCTAAGTGTAGTGCCAGTGCAAGGGGAAATGCAGGACTGAACCATATTCTTGTAATTATGGTGCAGCCCAGCGTTTCTGAAGTGTTGGAGTGAGGGGTTAAGCTAGGAAGACTAATGCCTCACTCCGCCACCTCCCTTGTGAATATGCCCTGTGATGCGTTGTCCTGTGTCATCGTCAAGGATGTCGTAGATGAAGGCTTGCAATACAAAGCCCTGTCTCGGTGTGCATCGCGCAGCAGTGGTTCTGAGGAGCTGCGATGTGAGGGTCTGTGTTGGAGATGCATCGCGCAGCGGAGGTTCCGATGTGGAGCTGTTAGGAGATAGGTCACAATGCATCAGCTCTGCCCAAAAGATCATAGCTGGGCTTGCAGAACACTTTCTGGCCCACTTTTAAGGGTCTAGAACTGGGGTGGTTTCACTTGGCACGGCTAGACTCACAGGAGATAGTGCCCAGGTGCTGAATTCAAGGTGGTTGGGGTATTTCCCATCCCTAAGTCTCTGATTAAGAGGCCAGCCAACTAGCCCTTGGGTTGGGGTCTCACTGATGGCCCTAGGTTCAGGATGCAGGTTAGTCCTTTTCACTCAGGCAATAGGTCACCAGGACAGCAGGACAGCAGATTAGCAGGGCAGTAAAGTAGCACTACTTCTTGCAGGAGAGCAGCACCGTATTTCTTCTGAGTCTTCCTCAGGTACTGACGAGTTGAGTCTTAGTGTCCAATATTAATATTTGGTCCAACTTTGAAGTAGGGGAAGATTCTGGAGCTTTCCACTCCCAGAGGTGTCTGGAATTTCCTGCCTCTCTGTTTTGGGCCTAGTTTGTCTCGGGGCACAAAAGAATAATATGTGAGTGTGCTGAGGCAGAGACTTTGTGGTGTGATGGATTCAACCCAGACTGTGGGTGAGGGTCTGGAAATTTACTGTGCTCCGTCATCCTCTCCTTGTGTTTGCTTTGTTTGCCCTAAGTTGGCAGGGTCTGCCCAGACGTTGGTACCTTGCTTACTTTGCCACTGGATTCAAGCTAGCCTGGCTGATGAGGGGTGTTACCCTGAAACCGGGTCCCAGGATGCTTTGTTCCAGTCCAGGGAAGACCTAGCTTAGCAGTTCGTGCTGGACTGTTCCCATGAGGCACAGGGTCAAGACTGATTTGCATATGGCTGGGTTCAAACTGGAATGGCATGGGGAGCAAAAAAGCTATGGATTTAGGCCCAGATCTCTGTACTGGGGTGAATGTATGACATTGTTCCGCATTCTGTCCATCAATTGTTCTTTTTGCACAAAAACGAATGCAGCAAAAACAGGAGTAAGGAAAAATGTTTGGGGAACCCCACCCAAGGCAGACAGACCTAACACCTCCTTCAACATTTATGCTAATAAGGGCACTTTCTTTTTTATTTTTTTATTTACACAAATTTATGCAGTGAAATTTACAGATGTAAGTTATGGCAAAACAAAATATTGCAATGATAAGCAAAGTACCGAAAGACATAGTACATAAAAAAGAAAATCCGATAAGAACAAAGCAAGTGATAGGAAGGACAGCAAGGCAGACAAAGAAAAAAAAAATCCTCCTATCCGATCCAATCCGTAATAGGAGCCCACATTTCTAAGCCCATTTCTTGTCTTCTACGTCCTTTTAATCTATATATTGCTGCTTCCATATTATATATTGCCAACAGCCGAGACCTCCAGTTTATTAAGGTAGGGGATTCAGGGCTGATCCATTGAGAGGTAATACCCGATCTTAAAATAGACACAGCTATAAATAAAAAGCCTTTTTCAGGTTTGCTACGCCCTGGCAGATTTTGCGACTGGTCAACCCCCAAGATCACTAGACTAGGTGTTAACTTTAGAGCTTTTCCAGTGATCTGAACAAGAAAAGTTGAGATGTCTTGGATATATTTAGCAAGCATTGGGCAGGAAAAAAACATGTGTAACGTGCCAGCGGCCAAGGTTTCACATCTGCTACAAGAATTCCCACGATGATTAGACCATTTAGAAATTTTCACAGGAGTGTAATATAAATCAAAGATTGAAATGTAGTGTTGGGGCCCCAGGCTGACAGTTATCAGTATCTGATTGGCCAATTCCAGAGAGGCAGACAAATCGGTGCCTTCTTGACCACGTTTCCTGTCCCACTTATCGTTTTGAGTGGTTAGGTCATCAGGCAAATCAGAAATAATCATTTGGTATATTAGCCCAATCCTTGATCGTTTCTCTATAATCCCCACTAGAGGGATTTTCCGAAACTTATCGAATCCTACTACTGTAATTTTTAACAAATAACTCCTAATTTGTAAATACTTTAAAAAATGTCTAGTGGGGAGCCCATATTTAACTTGAAGATCAGAGAAGGAAAAAATTTGTCCCTCAGAAAAAAAATCACCTAATACTGTAATTCCTAAATTACCCCAACTAAAGGTGATAGGATCTTGGAAGATTGAAGGCAAAAGTCCATGGGCCAGCAGGGGGGTGTATGCATTGATAGTTGATATACCAAACTGATGCCGAATTTTTCTCCAAACAGAATAAGCTGATTGAAAAATTTTAAATTTCACTTTCTTGTAATAACTTGGTTAAAAAATGCTTACTAGACATTTACAAGCATCTTCCCCAAGTAATGTCTCATAAATTTTGATATGAATAGTCGTGAATAGGTATAAAAATTTGGGGAATATTTAAATTTTTATGACATTGGAGCGGCCATGGAGTGAGACATGCAGATGATCCAATCTCTCCAATGTCTGATTTACCTCTTTGATGATTGGCAAGATGTTAATTTCTGGTATCTTCTCTACTGCCGCGGTTACTTTAACTCCCAGATATGTGGCAACTGGAGTTATTGGGAGCCCTACTGGTTTAATAAAATCTGAATGTATAATTTGGGTTTTGTCGGCATTAAGCCGATAGCCAGGAACTAAACCAAAAGATTTAGCAGAATCAAAAACAGTCAGAAACGCGGAGCAAGCATCCTTCATGAAAATAGCGACATCGTCGGCATAGGCAAATATTTTATAGGCCACCTCTTTAACCATAGCCACCTGAATCCTTGGATAACTATCTAATTTGTTCAGAAAGGGGTTGATGTATATTGAAAATAAAAGTGGGGAGCAGGGGCACCCTTAGCGAGTTCCTCTGCTAATAGACAGGGGAAGCGACTCTTGTCCCGAAAAAGCCGAACAGAAGCCTTTCGAGAAATATATAGGGCTTGTATGGCTGTGATAAATTCTTGTGGGAATTCCTTAATTCTTAACAGTTGCCAAAGAAAGTCCCAAGAGACCCTGTCAAATGCCTTTTCGGGTTCCAACAGGATCATTGCCACAGGTTGTTTACAGACCTGAGCCCAGTTAAATAAGGCAATCGCCCACCTGACATGATCTGAGGTGTCCCAGCCAGGTATGAAACCATGCCGACGAGTAGAAACCAAGGGGGCAATAACCTTCCCCAGCCTGGATGCAATGATTTTGGTGTAAATTTTACTGTCAGCACAAATTAAGGAAATCGGTTGATAGGACGAAGGGCTGAGCTCCGATTTGTCCTTCTTCTTAACCACATCCGTGCGGGTAGGATTTACCGCCGGGTGCTGAGCCCTAATGGAAACGGGCGTGGTCATGACGGAACGGTTCCGTCATGGGCACAGCTCAACCGATGCTCATGACGGAACCGTTCCGTCATGAGCATCGAAAGGGTTAAAGACTACAATAGTGGTCCTATGCCTTGAATCTTGCATCCGACCTCTCTGAGCAAGTAAAAACAGGGATTAGAGCTCCCCATAGAGGATATTCCTGAATGTTCGATAGAATTTCAGGGGCAGTGAGTCAGGCCCAGCGGCATTCCCTGCTGCCAGTGAGGTTATCACCAGTTCCATCTCTTCCCCTGATATCGGAGAGGAGAGCGCATCCAGCTGCTCCAACAGAACCTTTGTTGTCATATAGTCACCTAAATATCCCTCACACGAGCCAACTTCGGCATCCTCGTCTAAAGAATACAATGTCTTGTAAAACTCTTGAAACACCCCAAGCACTTTATCCGGTTGATCCTGAGTATGGCCATTTTTGTCATTAATATGACAGATCCAATTTACCACCCCCTTATGTTGTAGTCTTTTAGCCAGCAATCTGCCAGTATTTTCCCCATACTAGTAGATGTCAGTTTTATATTGCAGGAACTTTGCAGCAAGCTCTTCCCCAAAGCATTGATGTATTCTGTTTTTGCATATTAGTATCTGCCGTTGACACTCCTCCCTTTTTCCCTGATCATCGATTACTTGGATGAATTCTTCTTCAATTTCTCGAAGCTGGTTAATCCAGCCATTAACCCTCTCTTTGATTACCTTCTGGCGATGCAGAGAAAAACTGAGAGTCTCCCCCCTCACCGCTGCCTTAAAAGTGTCCCATACAATTAACTCAGTGGCTGTACCCTTGTTTATCTGAAAAAAATCAGTTATCCAAGTAGTCATATGACTACAGTATCCATCATGAAGCAGTAATCCATGCTCGAATGTCCAGGTTGTCCAAATTGGTCTTGGGCCACTGGAGGGGAGTTGCAAGATTAATGGATTACGGTCCGAGATTATTTTGGGGTGTAACTCACACAAAACTCCTCCAAGGATTGAATCTGAAATTGAAAAAGTAATCTGTGTACACATTTACTGTGGGGAGCTGAAAAAAACATATAACCAGGTTCAGTCGACCGTAATCTCTGCCAGACATCAACCAAGGCATGTTCACGACTAAGCCCACAGACTGCTTTGAACGTCTTATTCTTTCTCCCAAGATAAGGAGTATCGCTATATAAATCAATATTAAAACTCAAGTGAAAGTTAAAATCTCCACACAAAACTTTGGGAGAGGGCCATAGAGCAAGTTCAATGCTCAAACAATTAAAGATGGAAGGGTTGTCAAGATTGGAGCCATACAGGGAACAGACAGTATAAGGTGATCCCCTAACTACTATGTCAGCAACCGCCCATCACCCAAAATTATCCACCTTCACTTGCTTAGAAACATAGGTACCTCACCTAGCCATTATAGCGACACCCCTGACAGTTGTAGCTTGCCACGAGCAAGCAATGAGGTTAAGACCCACTTCCGACAGCCAGGTGCGGAAGAAACGTGAGTCTCCTGCCGACATAGTACATCAATATTTAAATGTCTAACAAGTTTAGCCAAAACCCCCCTTTTTTTCTTATCATTTAACCCACAGCAGTTTAAGGAACAAATCCGAATCAGATCACGCCTACCCATCATCCTTGAAAGCAGTCCAAGCCAGCCCGGTAAAACCCAGACTCATGTGCAACAAGCCTATATCTCTGATCAATGTAATGCCAAATATGAAGTTAAACACATAACACTTAGAGAAAATGTGTTCTGTTTGCCATAACAATCTAGTGAAAAAAACTGTTTGTGCCCCCAACCCCCCACAACCCCTAGCCCACCCCCCCCCCCACTCCCTACCCTTGCACCCAACCCCCACATTAAGGGCATGGGGGATAACGGTCCCTGGTGATGTAGAGCTAAAAAAAATGTTCTCTCCCCTCTGCACCCTAAGGAAAAGCTCAAAAATTAACTAATGGAAGCAATGAAGGACCACTGTTATTCACTCATAAGAATGGAGAAAAATAAGATTGCAAAAAAGCAAACACAAAAAAAGGAGGAAGAGGAAGGAGCCAAGTTCCCCACCGCCTAACCCCAGGGTTGATTGCCCAGATAGTATATAGCACCTAGGTCAATCAAGTTTTCAAATATAGCAAAGCACTCCGCAATCCATTGGTAGTCCTGATGGTAAGATGAAGGATTTTCTCCTGCCGTCATGGAAAGTAGATGCTCCATGGCCTGAATCTCTGATTGAAAAAAGTTGTTTGTCCTTTACAAATCACCTTTAATTTAGCGGGATTCAAAAGAAAGACCTGAGCGCCCTTCGACTGAAATTCCGGAATCAATTGCCTTAGATGCCAGCGCAGTTCGACTGTCCTTTGATAGAAGTCAGGACGCACAAAAAAGCTACAGGCTTTCCCGGCTCTTTTACGATCAGGCCTAGCTAAGTCATACTAGGATTCCCGGGCCAAAAAGTTGTTCATGGAGATCAAAATTGCACGAGGCGACTGTCAAGCTGACCTCCTACATTGCGTTGATTAAATGGAGAGCGATGTGCCCTTTGGATTTGGATCTTCCAATCCCATTGAGGGAGATCAGGGAAGGCTTCCTCGAAGAGTTCAATCATGTATTGGCAGGCTTTAGTGCTTTCTTGACCTTCCGGGATACCCAAAACTCTTAAGTTGTTACGCCTAGCCCGGTTTTCCTGGTCAGTCAGTTTAAGCAGGGTATCATCTTTAATCAGCTGTATAGCCTCCACCTTAGATTTCTGCGAGGCCAAGTCGTCTTCAAGTTGAGAGATCCTGGTTTCTGCTTCTGTTATTCTTGAAGAAAAATCCGAACAAGTTTTAGCAATCCTGGGGACAGAGTTTTGAAGTTTCCTGCAGGACCTTGTTTGCGAGAGCTTTCCGCCCTTGACTCCTCCCTGTAAGCCATTATCACTTGATAGATTGTTGATAGTGTGTTTTCTTCAGGACAAGTGATAGTTGTACCCGTACTACAGAGCACTGCCCCATCTATTGTATTGCTTTGACCCCCCATAGCTGGTGAGTAAGAATAGTCCCAAGACATCCCGCCAGTAGCCTCCTCCGTCAGAGTGGGACAGATCGAAATTGTTCTCATTTGTTTAACAGTCCCTGGACTCGATTGTGAATGATCGGCATCCCCCTCCCAGTGAAAGCTATTTGTGTCGCTGCCATTCCCTGCCAAGTATTTGTCCTGAATGTCTTCTTCTCCCGATGAGTTAGAGGCGTCTGATAAAGAAAAAAAAATATCTGTTGTGCCATCCTCTCTGTTTGGATCCAAATCTTCCTGTGGGACACTCAAAACTCCAGTTTTATGTGTGTATGGGGTCTCCACACCCTGTTTTCTTGCACAAGGGACCTCATTAACCAGCATTCATCTCTTCTGCTGTACGGCAACTATGTCGGTACCAGTGCTAGCTTGGGAAGCGGTCACAGCATAATCCAATTTTGGGACTGCTACCTCAACAGCAGACACTGCAGACGTTGCAGACTTCAACCCCTAGGTGTCCGGCTGAAGCATGGACACAGAGGGAGGCTCTGTACTGCCACAAATAATCATCGCCTCAGCACTGCTGCTTGAAACGGAGGCAGGAGATTTTGTTGGACCAGAACCTCTAACCCCAACAGGGGCGCCGGACATTGCCTTAGTTTTCGGTGCCTGCACTTTGAACAATGCGGGCACCGTCTGCTTAACACGGCCAGTGGCAGGATTTTTTCCGGACTCCGTCGCCGTAACAGGCTGCTTGAGAGGTATTGACCTCCCGACCCACTGCGGCAGAGTCAGTCCCAGGAGTCTTAGCCTCGGTTCCTGAGGCAGTTACTACTGAGCCTCGACCCCTGCCTCCTTTGCTGGAGACTTTTGGCGGCATGATCACCGGCAAAGACGGCAGCATCTCAGCAGCCGGCAGCCAGCGGAACAGTTCTTGGAACAAATACGCAGCTCACTCGATGCCTGGATGCCAAGAAGCAGGAGATCGGAGTGCCCCACAGCCAAGACCGAAAATGTCAGATCATCCGGGTAAGTGATTAAGTCCGACCGGCCAGCATCAGTAAGTACTCAATTCCACTCAGTTCCACTCCATGTGAAACCCACAAACAGAAAAGTCCTTCACAGCCATGCAACTGAGTCAGCGGCGGAGAGGAGGAGAGCAGCTCATTCAACCGTCCTCGCGGCCGCCATCTTGTCATAAGTACGCTTTCCAATGTTATTTTGTCTTCAAGGAAATTTGTCTTTATCATCAGGGAAATTATGTTCATGCCATCTCGCTTAACATTTACTGTTCTTCTGAACCTTTAGCTTCCTTTACAATAGGAACCAGTGTGAAGCTGCTCTTTTCAGTTGAAGTACCCTTGCTTTGTGTTTATTCATTTGTGTTGGTGTATGATAACGTCTTTCAGGCCTGTGTAATTATGTTGTAGGATAAATTATATTCCTTTTTAAACACAATGTGAAGTATTCTCAATTAATAAATGGGGTTGATTACATGAGGGCAGTACAAAATGTGTCTCATCAAACCTCAGTCTATAGCACTGAAAGGGCAGAAAAGAACAAAAGGCTTTGCCGCAGCGCCCACATTGTACTATAATGACCCGTTCAATAGGACTGTGCCACTCAGTAAAACCATTTAACATGCTATCATGTTACTTCCCCTTAGAAAATGGTGGTCTTTTGGTTTGTTGTGGAGCAAAGGTCACCAATACAGGATGTATCTTTTTACATCCATGCCAAAATGCATTTAATTCTTTTCAGGATGTCTTTGACCCCATTTTTTGTTGGCGCCTTAACTGATGGTGCTTGAACTACCAATAGGAAGTTTGCTAATTGGATGCTTTCTGCCTCATCACCTCTATATTAGGTTTTTTAAACTGCCCATATTTTTTACCCTGTGTCACCATGTTGTTGAACACTACAGAAATAACTCACTTGCAGGTGAAAGAGGCAATTTCTAGTTTGAATTTATAGCAAAACTATATACTGATGCAAAGAGCAGTCACAAAAATGTTCACTGTGGCAAGCACTTTGGTCTATGTGTGTTTTCATATTCACTCTAAGCTTGATAAAATAAAAAAATAAAATCACTATACAGAGACATAACACTTCTCTCCTGCCCAGGGTTTCATTTCACTACATTACACGGAACTAACATTGCCTTGTCATTGCAATTCGTTACACGCCTTTCCCCCATGTTATGTATCTCACAGAAGTCTCATCTCTCGCAAGCCCAGTGCCAAGGGCTACGAAGCTGCAACAAAGCACTTCAACCTGATGAAAAAGAGGCGAAATCACAAAAGACAAACTTAATGACCACATCATCTGATAGGGGCCGCTCTCTCCCACTTTGAGGTCCGAGTCTCCCGCCACTGCAATTAATCTGGAGTTGCACAGGCATGACACCGAACCTAGTAAACCAGTTGCATTTTAACAAGACGTTTTGGTACAAAAAAATAAGCCACTAAGAATTAGCAAGATTTGTCAACATGAAATTATGTCTTCTTTTCTTTATTTGCAACATCTGCATCTTTGAATAAGATTTCAGAGAGAAGTGTTCTTGCAGTTCAAAAGATATGTTAGATCTGTATTTTGCATCATATTATATTACATCCGAGTTAGGAAAGCATTTTTTGTTTTGTTTTAAAAAAAAATTCTTTCTGAGTAAATTTACATCCAGTTGTTCGAAAAGGCTAATAATACATGCCAATATTAGAATTCATTTTTTAAACTACATTTTAGGTCTGGCTTGAAAGCACATCTGTCTGTAAAACGTATTTTAATCACTGATTTAAAAAATACCTACAGTAGGCCTTGTATATACCCAAGGGAGTATTACTCTCTCACCTCATGCTATTGATGGCATTAATGACTATTTGACCTTCATTCCACCTTCCAAAAAGTACAACGATTGGAATGTATGAAGGACTATTTTATACTTGAAAATTACATTCATTCATCACGCTGTTTGCCATATTCTCATATTTATCTCCTATAACCATTTTACATAGAAAGCAATCGCTTTTTGCTGTATATTTCCCATCTCTGACAATGCCAATCGGACAGGCTTTAAGGTGATAAACAGCATTAGTCAATACAACATATGTAATGTTCGTGTTTACAAACGTTGGCACATTAAGAACAGATCTGTTAGTTTTTCCAATGCTTGTTTGTTTTACATCTCTGAATATGCTGACTTTCTGCTGCTTCAGACCACCTCGTTTGCCTTGAGGAGCTTGAGTGCCTTTTATGTGCTAGAATCCAGATGTGGAGTGCTAAGATTTTTTATGAATTAATGGGAGCTCTTGCGCTTTAATGCGAGTGCGACTTGTGAGATGTTTTTCCATAGGTGCTTCCGGACCGTTGTGAGATGAGTTTCCTCAGGTTTTCACTCCCATTTGTGAGGTGAGTTTCCGTGGGTGTTCACTTCCGCCTGTGAGATTAGTTTCCTTGCATGTTCGCTCCGCTTGTGAGAGGACTTTCCTTGGGTGTTCGCTTCCCCTTGGTCACTTCGAGGCTGGACTATGGTAACGCCCTCTATTTGGGAGCAATTGTGAGGTGCATCCAGAGGCTTCAGCGCATTCAGAATGCGGCAGCCCGTCTTGTGTAGATGCTGCCTAAGAGAGCTCCCTCTAAGAAAGCTCTGGAGACGCTACACTGGCTGCCAGATAAAGAACGAGTGCAGTTTGAAGCCCTATGTGTCAGTCACCGGATCACAGATGGGGAAAGGGCCCCGTTATCTTGTGAACCTGCTAACCCCTCATTATCTGACCCGGCAATTGAGATCCAGTGGGGCGGGCCAGGTGAAGGTCCCTAAGATCAGAAGAGCGAGAATGGGAGGGGGTTTGTTTCGCTTTCTGGCAGCCCAACTATGGAATAGATTACCCCTTACGCTCCGGTTGGAAACCTCAGAGCTGGTCTTTTGTGAAGGGGGTATGCTGGAGAGGTTCTGCTTTGGGGAATGGGAGATATGATGGCACGGGAGGCTGAGGTGGGCTGATACTTTAGCGCGGGGACACACTGGTTAGTGTAACCATGCGCTTTATAAGCTCAGTTACATACATTCCTACATGAGTTTCTCTGGGTGTTCGCTCCTCCTTATGAGATGAGTTTCCCTGGGTGTTCGCTCCCCCTTGTGAGATGAGTTTCCGTGGGTGTTTGCTCCAACTTGTGAGATGAGTTTCCGTGGGTGTTTGCTCCAACTTGTGAGATGAGTTTCCTTCGGTGTTTCCTCCCCCTTCTGTGATGAGTTTCCTTGCCTGTTTGCTCCCCCTCCTGAGATGAGTTTCCTGGCGTGTTTGCTCCACCTTGTGAGATGAGTTGAGTTTCCTTGGGTGTTTGCTCCCCCTTGCTAGATACGTTTCTGTGGGTGCCCGCTCCCCCTTGTGAGATGAGTTTCCGTGGGTGTTTGCTCCAACTTGTGAGATGAGTTTTCTTGGGTGTTCCCTCCCCCTTGTGAGATGAGTTTCCATGGGTGCCCGCTCCCCCTTGTGAGATGACTTTCCTTGCGTGTTTGCTCCTCCTTGTGAGATGAGTTTCCTTGCGTTTTCGCTCCCCTTTGTGAGATGAGTTTCCTTGCGTTTTTGCTCCCCCTTGTGAGATGAGTTTCCATGAGTTTTCACTTCCCCTTCTGATATGAGTTTCCTTGGATGATCACTCCCCCTTGTGAGATTTCCTTGTGTGTCCGCTCCCGCTAGTGAGATGAGTTTCCTTGGGTGTTCGCTCCAACTTGTGAGATGTGTTTCCCTGGGTTTTCACTCCCCCTTGTGAGATGTGTTTCCCTGGGTGTTCGCAACCCATTGTGAAAGGAGTTTCCTTGGGTGTTCACTCCCCTTTGTGAGATGAGTTTCTTTGGGGGTTTAGCCCCTTGTGAAATGAGTTTTTATAGAAAGGGTTACATGCATTCCTTGAATGCATCAAACCTTCACGCATGCTGAATAATATTACAACATTCCACACAGGAATCTGCATTTTTTAGTACGGTACAAAACTATTTTAAGTGTGTTCATAATAATTGTATAAATATCTTTTTCACATTTTTATAGAACCCACTACATTAGTAATAGATATAAGATTAACAAAAAGTACAGTTCCTTATGTATCTGATGAATAAAGCAAAAGCAAGCATGCCTTAGTGACAATCAGCGTTTACAAGATAAATTGACCAAAGGCAACATAAGAGCACAATACAACATTTTAACATATGAAAGTCTTTCATCTTTAGGAATTGAAATTATGAAATGCTGACCTCAGGTTTAAATGAGGCTCCTCGTCTGACTGAAGGCTCTCGGTTCACAAGAATATCTCCCAGTAAAATACACAAGATGGAAGAGCTAGGCATGGGCTACGCTCTCTTTCACGCTTTGTTCACAATATTCTCTTTTTCCTTCCACCAGACGTAACTCTGGGTCGAACCTGCATTAAATCAGCTTCCGCCAGTGGAAACCTATTCTCAGTAATGGTCCCATAGTGATTGAATAAAGTACCCAGCACAGTTATGGGAGATTTCAATTGCTCCGCAGTTTAAATGCAAGCCTCTTGTGTTCAACCAAGCACAGAAATCATCCAGTCTAATGGATAGGTATGGTGGAAAGGACAAAGCTTTCTCTTTGTGAATCTATCCACTTTGTAAAGCCGTAGCAACATTTATTAATTTCAAGGCGCAGAAAGAAATCAGGGAGAAAGGCAAATACTTTGGCAGAAGATTTTCAATTTAATTTAAGAAAGCCTTCCAATACTTGGCAAAATAGATTCCTTTCTTTGTTTTTAAGGTCGAATTTTAGCCAAGACCTTTTGTTTTTTGCTCAAATGTTGTGTATAATATGTTTATTTTTAGGGACTTTCATACATCCGTCTTCATCCATTGGTCTGTTGATGTGTCACTCACATTATTCTGCCCTCTTCTGTGCCACACTGTATGTGTCAGTGGGTCACTTCACTTCAGCCATTGGCTAACTTCACTGTGAGTGAAAAAATTCTGCTTTTTCACAAGGAGTACATCCACACAACCAGTAGTATCTTTCAGTGCCATGGAACACTAAGAGAACACAACGGCAGATGTGCAGTATTTGAAACAAAATATATTTCTTTTAGACAATGTTTTCATTAGAATTGTGAGGGACCAGCAGCTCCCCCAACCATGAAGGTTTACAAAAAGTTTGACAAAACAAAGCAAGTGTTGACAAAGCTACCAGGTCGATAGTTAATTCCAGGAATATTGGCTTTGCCAATGCTTGTTTATTGGTGTTTTGTAGAGCGTTACAGGATACTGATCAAGCCACTTCTAGCCGGGTCTAAGGCATGTGACTGGAGCACAAAACATGTGCTTGCTTTACATTTTAAGCAATTAAATGTCTTCCTAAGGAACTCCAATTCTAGGAACTACATATTTCAATCCACAGTGAAATTAACAGATCCCTAAAAGGGGTATATCAGTACTTATTGCTTAGGTGCACTCCTTCAACCGTAAGGGTCAGATCACATATATTAAGGAGGCTATATGGTACACAATATTATGGGCTCAGGGACAGCTAGAGTTGAAAGTATGGAGGAAAAGGTAGTGGTGACTAGCTGCTCCAAATGTTAGCGGTGTAGTGGTTCATCAGTGGCGCAAACTTCTTCCGGGCCGGAATGGTACAGTTCAAAGCAGTATTTTAGACTTTAACCATATAGGAATTCAAGAGGCTGGGCAATGCCCCTTTATCCACATTGTTTCCATTGCCAAGAGGCTCTTGGGATTTCGTTGTGGCAAGTTCTATTTCAGTACCACACCTCTCGTACTTCATTCCTGTTACTGCAGCAAGCCTTTCGGTGTCTTTGGAACCAGAGATTGTTCCTGGTTTGATCCGAATTCTATAGCATCCCTCTACCGAGGGTAAGTAGGTGGGTTGTGGAGTTCTTAATACAAAGTAATAGATTATGATATGATACACTCCCTTAAGCTTCTCTATTGTGCTCTGTCTTAAACAGGAGTGCATGCACTTGATGTCTCTTAGGGCTACCAGAAATCTTAAGGGCTATCAATGGCATCCACACGCTGAGCAACCATTGAGATAATAATTCACTTCCTCTTTTTTCAGCTGGAGCATGGACCAAGTGCTGATTCTTTCAGCTTGATTGTAGTTGTTCTACTGATCACTCCATTTTTCATCTTCCACCATCATCCCCCATTGTCTTGTCACCCCTGCTTGCCTTTCTAACACACTTTACTGATTAGCTTATTCCTTTGGAGCTCCTTTTACATGTTTCTGATTTTCACACTAACCTTAGACAGAGTATTTCAAGCCTTAGAGCAAGAGGTTGTGTGGGTTCCGCAACTTAAATTCGGCTTCTCCCGTTCTACAAAATAAACTGTTTGGGGCATTATTCATGTAGATTAGTGTGACTGCTATTCACTTATAAAGCTGGTGAACTCTACATTTGTATGCTTCAAATTCTAGTACTGTGGGGCAGTTCAGTGAAAAAAGGTGCATTTCAGAAGAGAGCATGACATGGGACTCTGTGTCCGGTTCACACTCTGGGCTTAGCAGGTTAGGGGCGCACTATCTCCTTCTGCAAAACAGCACAGCAGCACCTCAAAGTCTACTACTGGGGCATTGCGGAAGACGGGGGATCCTTCCTACCTGTGATATGCTTTTCATGTAGCATGCACCTGAGAAGAGAACGGTGACTTTTAAAAACACCGGCTCTGCACGTTTGTATACGGATTGTCAGCAACATCTTTGAACAAGCATTGGCACATGCGAACACTATTAGCTTTGCCACTGTCTTTTAGCCGTATTGTACAGCAGCGTGGAGGAGCACTATATTGTGACAAATGGAGAGCGAACATCTCACAATCAATTAGACAAGTAATTCCATACGCGTTGAGATGATGTAGGTAAAAATCAATTCTTTATTATTCTTCCAATTCTCTTCATAAAACACAGCCAAGCAGCCAAAATATTTCGCTCATACTGTGCAGCAAGGTTAAAAGCCAAGGTATTATAAATACATTTTTTTAAAAGCCACTATGACATGGCCAGCCTTAGCTGCGTCATAGCGCTTTTTAAAAAGAAAAACACAGCCGCGCGGCAGTACAACAAGGCTAAATGACATTGGCAAAACCAATAACTTACGCATGGGTGAGACGTGTTCATTTTGCCAATGCTTGTTTAAATAAAGTACGCATGTATGCATGCAGTGTATCGATCTCTATCAGTAAAACAGTGATGTTTTCAAGGGCAGAGACAACTCGGATCTGGCTCTAGCATTGGCATCTCTCACAGGTCGCTAACACCATTCATTTTCAGGTGCAGCTCCTCCGCTAAGGCGGGGGAGTGTCGCTCCACTGCTCTTTGAGCAGGAAAAATCAAATGATAACAATGTAATTATTATCATTTTATTTTTTGCAATTTTTGGGCTGAGTTAGGGCGAGGCTGGAGTCACAGGGGGAGGAGTGGTATGCACACTCCAAGTGCCCATGACTCCTTGGCCTGGCCAAACAGTCCTGCGTACTTTGCATGTTCCAGACCAGGCTGCATTGCACAGCTTTGTGGGGAACGCGCCCAGACCAATCACAACGCTGCATTGCAGGGATGTAATTGGCATAGGGGAGCCAATCACAACGGTGCATTACTGGGTTGTGATTGGCTATGAGGAGCCTGGGTAATCCTGGTTCCGGGACTCGAGAAGCTGAGGAAAGAGGCGGCCGGCTCTCCACCCTCATTCCCTGCCAGCAGCTTCTGATCATTTCCCCATTGCTCACATTCAACAGAAACATCAGAACAAGTCTGTTTGCTAACTGTTCTGCATCAGAATTCTGATGTGAACTTATCTGGCAGTATATCCATAACATGCTAGGTCAAACGCAGGGAAAGCACATTTGAAGCCATTTCAAAATTCAACTCTGTTTTCTCACTGCAACACACACAAAAAAAGAACCAGTGCGAGTGAATTGAGGTGCGAGAATATTACGTTTTAAAAACTTACATATCTAAGCAAACGTTCAATATATCCCAAGGTCCATTTCTTGAAGAAGCACTTTTGAATTCGACTTGACTATCACAGAGTCTCTTCTAGAAATAGAGCTGGCCCCATATCACATTGTACTTCTACAACAAATCAAAACTCCATGTCAATTTTATCAATACGGTTTTCTCCTTCCAGATCGAATTCAGCTGCAAAATGTGTAACTCTGTTAATGGCTGTGCGGGTTATTTAGAAACAGCCACCTCGTTTGAAGTTTTGCCATTCTGAAGTATGTACTTTCTTTGCTAAAGAGCATAACATGGCTTGTATTTAAAGACAAAAAGAAAACAACTAGATTTACTGTTGCTTGGCCCTTTCTCCTGCCCTGGAGCATGATGGGACTTTGGTGTCCTTGGAGAAATGGCAGGAGGAAATGCTGGGGGCCAATTGCTGATTTTATCTTTCAAACACACAATTTGTTATAGCAGTTTATCGTTTGCTGGGAAAGCAATTATGGTGTGGTTCAATTTTCCGCTCAGTGGTTGAACTGGGGATCAAAGTGAGCATTTTTATGTTGGAAAAAAATGTTTGGCCATTTTATTTATTAGCTAAAAGTGAGAAGCAGGTTCTTGTCTTGCCATTACTAGGGGTGAATTTTAGTGTTTGTGTGAGTGTTTTGTGTGGCGTGCTCGCCCATGAAAGTATCATAACAAAACACAATGTTTCGGATTCATTACAGTAACTTTATTTCGATCATAAAACAGATCATATAAGCACAAAACAAATTCCTTAAAACAATTATTGCAAATTTTAATTTTATACATCCATACACCTAACAGTGATCCCCCCTTTCCTCTCTAGTCGAACCAAGATGCCTCCCCGAGGGCTATACACAATGATAAGGGTAATAACAGCATCTCTTGTTCCCGCTACGCCTTACATCTTTTTTGCGGAGAGCAAGGAACAAACCATTATTCGTGTAAAGTGTCAGTGCAAATATAAAAAATATAAAACAATACATTCAAAAGGATGAAACATAGTTTTTCAAAAGGGCATATAAGTAAAGGTCTTAAACAAACAGGGAGAACTTCAAGTGTAGTTGTGTTATATGGGTACTTAAATAAGTCAGAGGAATACACAACCTAGCGATCTATATCAACAGGGGCACAAATACACTTAGACCTCATGCTCCCAACCTCCCTGTGGTCATGAGATTGCGTAGTGTTATTAAAACGCCCTGTCAAAGATAGACTAATATCTCTGTCCACCATGTCCTGAACATATTTCCAGCACTTCAGACTAACTAAGTAGTAGTCAATGCGACTGGTACTACCTGGCCAATTGAAGGCGTGTCTACCATCGGCATCAGATATAGTCCAGTTGTTAGCAGTACTGAAATTAAAGTTCAGTGTTAGAGCAAGTAAATGTGCAGCCCTCTGGGACCATTTGACCGCAGGTAAATCTTTAGAGAGAATTTTCCATTTTGCGCCCTGCTGTGCCATCAAATCTGGGTCAAATGATATCAGCGGCTCAAAAGTAGAATTCAGATGGCCTGCAACAATGAGCTCCCCTCTGTCCTTTTAATGTATTGGGAAGTCCTCTAGGGCTCCTATTGTCTGGGTGCCTTCTCTCTTCCCCTCAGCTCAATTATATACATTTATCAGTGACCGAGAACTGCCAAGGCTAAGATTCACCCTTAGGACCAATATGTCCTGAGAGTTAACAAGGAACTGACTGATTGTACATTCCCAACTCAGTCCAGACCCTTATTGACAAGCCTCCTGAAGGCCTACCTCTAGGTGATTGGGCTGAATGAGAAAAAAATGCTGTAGATCCATTCCTATTAAAAGGGGAGATGCTCCATGTCTCCTGGTGCAAACATATATCATAGTTATCTATGAACAGCCCCCACTCTGCATCCCCCAGCTTAGGATCTATATCTGCTACAATCAATGACAACATTTTTAGAGTTCTATTATCATGTTCACCTGACATTGTCTGGCAGCTCAAAGGGCGTCTGCCCCCAAGATTCAGGAGCTTAAACATGTGTCAGGAATCATCATGTACCTATCAGGATGTGATTCCTCAGCTACTGTCATCGGTCTCAAACTTCCCCGGGGCTCTAATTCACTAAAACCCACCCATCATAGTGGCCACTTTTAGACCTTCTTCTCATCGAATTCAGGGTCAGTCAGTCATTGTCCCCCATCCCACTAAGACCAGCAGGGACCTGATCAACACATCCAGGAGCGTACAAAGAATTATAGGCAAACCTATACCTAATCTGTATCTGGGTCCTGGTACTACAGATCCTACATGCATCCATAGCTAGTAGGCCACTAATCAAATCCTGGCTTTTCAGAATTACTTTCACTATATAATGGGGCTGGCTTGCGGACTCTGTACGATCCACTCGCTGGATGCCACTCATGTTAATTGAGTAACACCCCTTCACATTCCTTAACCAATGGTTTACTTTATTGGTTAGCGAGTCTTGATCTTCTCAGTACTCTTGAACCATGTTAGGGACTTAGGTCAAAAATAGCTACCCCTCCTCCTAAAAGTAAGGATAATATCCCATGTCCCCTTGGCTTCAGTGTCCTCAGTGTGAATGCTGTAAAGGTTGTGAGTGTTGTGTGAGGTGGTGGCACCACTGTTTACCATCTTCCATCGACCTCCCCTGATTTAGTCCCTTGTTCTGCAGGAATCCTCCACCCATACTGTCACTGCTCACTGGCCAATACTTCAGCCCTCCATTCTCTGGCATCTGCATGATCATAGATTCACTTTAGGGGCTGGCAGTTACAGGGCGTGATTTCAACAAAAGAGGGTGGCCCTGAACCACATGGTCTGTTTAGAGATTTTGGGTAGTATGTCCCTGGACAGCTGGTAATAGCTGAGTATCTACAGATGGGGGTAGCTCGCACCACAGCAGATTAACTAAGGGCTAGGTAGTTGAATGCTCCCCGAAGCGCGATAGTTTTGTAAATCATTTGATTCCCCTTTTGTTATTGTTAATTGACATTTGTATAGCGCTGAATCACCGGCAGGTCTCTCAGCGCTAGGGAGGGAGAAGGTGGGCTACTAGACGCCACAGTGTTGATGCGTGAGTTTAGATAGTGCTAAGTGATTCTCTGAACAGAATAGTTTTGAGCTGTTTCCTGCAACGAAGCAAGGAGGGTTCCTTACGAAGATGTTCAGGAGGCTCGTTCCAGAGCTGGGGGGCCAAGACAGAGAAGGCTCTACCTCCTTTTGATTTAGGCTTATATCGGGGGCAGGATAGACGACCAGCTTTGGAGGACCGTAATGTGCGACCAGGCGTTCTTTTATATAGGTTGGGGCAAGGCCATAGATTGATTTATGGATTATACAGAGGCCCTTGAATTTCGCTCTCTGCCTGATGGGGAGCCAATGTAGTTTGTGTAGCAACGGGGTGGCATGGGAATCTTCTAGGAAGCCTGAAGACCAATCTTGCTGCATCATTGAGGACCACCTGAAGTCTGTTGGCTAGTTTCTGAGGGAGGCCCATGTATAAGGCATTGCTGTAGTCCAACCTTGAGACGATGGTGGACAAAACTATCATTTGTAGTGAGGTGGTGGTCAAAAGAGGGGCGAGTTTCTGCAACTGTCTGATCAGGCTAGTGCATATACCCACCACCGAGGTGACTTGATTGGCCATTGAGAGCTCTGAGTCAATTTTCAGACCAAGGCTCTTCACGACCGGCACAGGGGTAGGGGTGGGGCCCAGCTCCTGGGGCCAGAAATGGTCATTCCAGGGGGAGTTGACAGAAGGAATGACCAGGATCTCTGTCTTGTATGGATTGATTTTCAGAGAGTTTGCTGACATCCAGCTCACTGAAAGTCTAAGCACATTTTGGACATGTGCTTGGGCTAGGGGGGTATTGTGAATGCTGAGGAGAAGTTGAGTGTCATCAGCGTAATTGCATATTTTACAGTCCATGTTAACTAAAGCTACTATCTAAGCAGCCCTTTATCTGATATCTGATTACTGGCCCTTCCATACACATTTTCTTTTTCTAGGGATTTTTCTATTAGTTTCAATTCTCAAACTTCATCTCTAAGCCCCTGGATTACCCTCAGTAGGTGTGTTAAATCTGGGAGTATACACAAGTGTATGTCAGAAGATCCTTTCTCACCCTGGCACAAAAATATTGCAGATCTGTTTTCATCACATCATATCTAAATTTATTGAGGTCATTGAATTATCCTCCAAAGATTTAATGTGTAATTGGCAACAGCATTGAATTTGAAAAGGAGTTATTAGCAGGTAGGAGGTAACCTTCTTTTGCTTCTATCTGGAACCTTGCTCTTTGTCCTTTTTTCTCGCATGGCTTGGCTCTATTAATAGTGAAGCAGCAATATTCTGATCCTAAGGAGTACTTAGTATCTCCTTGTTAGAAACAGAGGGCTCTAATTGGCAGTGGTATGCACACTTTCCAAGTAGGGACCCTCCTTCTAGTCAGGGTGAGGGAGCTACACACCCAAGATAACCCCTGCCAATCCCCTTTGTTGTGTGGCACGAGTAGTCTGGGTTATCTGAGAGGCAATATGTAAAGTATTTGTACATAATACACGCAAGAAACACAATGAAAATGCCACAAATGGACACCACACAATTTTAGAATAATAACCAATTTTTATCTAAACAAAACAAGATCAAAATAAAAAATGTTTTAAGCAATTCTGTCCATTGAACTATATGGATGCAGGGATTTTACATACAGAACCTTGGATGCATCAAAATCCACAAGTAAAAACAGCTGCAGAGGTGGGAAGTGTCTGAAAACACAGCGATGCATCAGTTCTTGAGTCCCTGGGAAAGCAAGGTTTCAGTTCTGCTGCATGCAGGAGATGTGTTGCCTCGGTCTTGGACTGTAAGGAGTAGCAATGCGTCAAAATCCGAAAACGATTCTGGTCTGTGGGTGAAGCAGTGGAAAACATGGTGCACAGGTGCAATCTGGATGTGCTTGAGGTGGCGGCGGCAAACAGGCGCTGCGTTGATTCTTTCAGCCGTGGACCAGTGATGCATCAATTCTTTCAGCCGTGCAGCAGGACCTGCGTCGGAGTCAGTGAGGTGGTCTTGGATGTTGGAGACACGGTGTGCTAGACTCAGGCTGCATTAGCTCTAGTGGCGGCGAACAGGTGCTGCATCGAATTCTTCACCACATGGTGGCAGTGTGTGAAAACGACTCCCACATGGCGCTGCTCTGTTGGAAAAATAGGTGCTGGAAGGGCGATGTGTCGAATTTGCAGTCTTTTGCAGCAGGGACAACCTCTAAGGCACAATAACTGGAATTGGCACCACTTGGCGGACAGAACTCCTAGCAATGGAGTTCAGGGATGCTGCAGGTTAAGTCTTTGATGGCCCTGAGACTTCTAACAGGAGGCAAGCACACATAACCCCTTGGTGAACCTTGGAAAAGCAGGATTCAAAAACAAAGTCCAGTTCTTTCACTGCCAATAGACAGAAGCAGCAACTGCAGGCCAAATCAACAAAGCAACACACAGCAAAGGTGCAGTACTCCTCCTGACAGCTCTCCATCTCTTCTTCTTGGCAGAGTCCTCAATCCAGAACTGTTCTAAAAATCTGGGGTTACACAGCCCAATCTTATACCCCTTTTGGCCTTTGAAGTAGGCATACTTCAAAGGAAAGTCTTTGTTGTTTACAAGATCCTACTTTGAAAACAAAATTAAAATAATTTGGTGCAGGGTTCCGTGACTAAGCCCTGCCCCCACTCTAAACAGCATTGACATGAACCACCATGACGGCGGTTCCTGTCGATGCTTTAATAAATGACCTCCAGCTTGGTGTCATTTTGAAATTTGGGGGGCAGAGTAGTCTCGGTCTGGCAGACGTTAAGTCCTCTACCAGGCCAGTGGAGATTACTCCATCTACCAACAATTATACTGGCCCCTAAGTCCGAAGGTGACATTTTTGACTAGGATGATCCTCTTTTTTAATATGACCCCTGTTCCATTGTGGTTAGCTTGAAATTGGATCTACGTCCCAGTCAATTGAAAACTGTTGTTTTTCAATGGTGCTCTAGTATTTCTAGGTACCTTTTGCCTTAAACCGTTAACAATTCATATTTCCTTGATCAATTTTAATGATATTGATACATTTTTGATCATTAGATTTTCATCTACTTCTCTAAATTGGTTTGGGAATTTTGTTATTTAGTTTTATTGACATTAAAAGTGTTCGTACTACTTGAACTTAGCAAACATCTCTTTGAGAATTGTGTTTTGCCTGTGCTATAGATACCAACGTTGATCACAGTTTTTCAGAAACTTGTTTTTGAATAAGCAAATTGTGTTTATTAAACTGGTATGGGTTACCCCCTCTCCTAAACTAATGAGTGAATTTCTGACAATCATACTATATAGAAATAATACCACAAATGCATTTATTGATTTATTTATTCTATTGTTTGCAGCACAGCATCCACACGAAGGCATCTTGGTGCTAGAAGGGGAGGTGCAAAGAGAAAAATACTAAATGCAGAATAATCAGCATAATAGGGAGGTTTTGAGAGATTTTCAGAACTGTGGGTACTGTCAAGGTCAGAGGAAGGTCATGCTAGGCTTTAGGGCAAAGATAAGGTGCAGCTTGACTTCTAAAATGACCGTTACAAATGTACAGATTGTGTAGTAATAGATTAAAATTAAAACACAAATTGCTCAAGGACTAATGGACAGAAAACTGGTTACTGGGCCCTAAAACTCTGTGTATAATGCACATTGCCTTACATTTTTTTATTTGTGGCATGGGTTACCAGTGCTGCCATTGGAACATGGTCAAATGTGCTCACGTTTTAAATCTTCTATACTACGAGATTTTGGATGTTCTATCATTTTTTCAGTGCATGTTCCTGAAGGCACAGAATTTTGAGATAGTTCTGTCATGAAAACATGCTCACCAGGATCGATTGGGGGTGTAGGCTTCGAGGCATACATAGGAGTGCTTTCCCAAAGGATTTGGGGAAGCCAAAGTAGGTGGAGTTAACAGAGTTGATTTGTTTCCTGAAGGACAGATCTGCATTCATATAAATCCCTAAGGACTTAACATGAGCGGAGGTAGTGTACTCAAATCTATGGGCCAGAAGCAGTTGTAACCTTTAACATTATGTTCATTAACAATTGTTAATTCAGTCTTGCTGGAGTTAAATTCCAAAATGTTGGTGATCATCCATTCATAGATATTCAGCATTCTCAAATGGTGGTTAGGCTACAAGACAGGTTGATGAAGGTCAAGGTGGATAAATAACTGGGTGTCATACACCTGTTAAATCACTTTATCAATCAATCAATCAATCAAGCAGTATGTGTAGAGTGCAGTTTATCACCCATTAGGGTATCCAGTAGTTTAGATGCTGGGTTAGTCGAAGAACCAGGTCTTGAGTTTCTCACTGAAGTCCGTCAACAAGAGAGCTGTCCGGAGGTGGAGAGGATGATATTTCAGGACTTGGCGGTCGGGTGGGCGTAGGAGTGTCCTATGCTGTGGCTATGTTGGATGCACGGTGTCTGTGCCAGGATGAGGGAGGGCTTTGTAGGCATAGGTCACTAGTTTGAATTGGCATCTTTTCTGAATAGGAAGCCAGTGGAGGTCTCTCAGGAGCTGGGTGGTGTGGGTCCTGTTGGGCAGGTTGAGGATCAGTCTGGCCGCTGAGTTCTGTATCGTCTGGAGCCTTCTCATGAGTTTGCTGGTGGTACATGCATACAGTGTGTTGCCGTAGTCCAGACAGTTGGTGATTAGGGCTTGCATGACTGTTTTCCTGGTGCTTGTGTGAGTCATTTGAAGACTCTTCAGAGTATACGAAGAGTGTGGAAGTAGGCCGGAGGGACAGAGTTGATCTGTCATTTCATGGTGAGTTTGCTGCCAAAGATGATGTTGAGGTTGCAGGGGTGAGTCCGAGTTCCAGAGGCCATCAGGTGTTCCAGAGGGAGTTATGGTTGCCAAAGATCAGCGGTTTGGTGTTGTCCATGTTGACCTTCAAGAAGTTGTCCTTCATCCAGGCTGGCACATTTTTCATGCAGTGGTGGAAGCTGGTCTTCTTTGTGTTGGGGTCTGTTACCAGTGAGAGGAAGCGCGAGGTTCTGTCAGCATATGATATGATGTTGATGTTGTGGGTGTTGGCGATGTTGGCTTGTGGCATCATGTGGATATTGAAGAAGGTGGGGCCAAGGGATGAACCTTGAGGGATGCTGCAGATGGAGCTCAAGGCTTGGGAGGAGAAGGGGGAAGACAGATTCTCTGCATAGGACCTAAGAGGAATGATGCCATCCATCTGACTACTTTTTCTTTGATTCCAATGTGGTCCAGTCTCTTGATGAGTGTGTGATGGGAAATGGTGTTGAATGCTGCAGAGGGGTCGAAATGGATCAGAGTGGCTACATTTCCTCTGTTGACTAGGGTGCGGAAGTTGTCTATGGCGGCGATTAGGGAGGTCTCACTGCTGTGGGCGGCTCTGAAACCAGATTGGGATGGAGAGGCCACCTCCGTTTTTGTTGGTGCAGTCACGGTGTTTCATCTTGTAGCCATTGTGCGTCTCAGTGGAGATGTCTGGGCTGACTCAGGGATGAGCCATGTCTTTGTCATGAAGGTCATGGTGGGGGCGAGGGTGGAGATAGTGTCTAAGACTTTGGTGGTGTGTTTCCAGAGCACTCTTGCTTTGATCAGGAGGCATCGGAGTGGTTCCAGGGTGGTGTTGGCCAGCAGGGTGGGCTTGGCATGGGTTTCTATGAGGAAAGCTGGTCCTAGGTTGCATGTGAACAGGCATCAGTGGCAGGTGAATGGTCTTGCTGTGGAGGGGGTGCGAGCCAGCAGTTGTTGTGGCGTCTGGGGTGCAGGAGGATGTAATGGGACACACTGTTGAAAGCCACACTGTGATTTAGTAAAATCATCATAGCTTTGCTACCCTCATCCAGGAGCCGTCTCAGGTGTTCTGTGACTTCTAAGATGGGGAATTCAGTGTGGTGTCCTGCCCTAAAGCCCAACTGCAAATAGTGGAGAACGTTTTGAGCTTCCACAAAGGTGGTGTGCTGTGAGTCCACAGTCTTATACCACAGTATTCTGGTTGATTTAGTTGATGTTCAGTACTACAACCTCAGAGTTCAGGCCCAGTGAACATCTGAGGCATGTCTGTACCTAGAGATTGTACTTAATAGAAAAAGGGGGGTTTGGGGGGCAGCCGAGCCACAAGGTCTGCCCCCCGGGCAGTTTTGGGAGGGGAAGGGAGGAAGTACATAGGAGCGGCCATTTTGCCATTTGGGCTGCCTGGGAGTAACCCAGAGCCAGCCCAATTTTCAAAAACCAGCCCAAAGTATATAGGGGGTCGCCCGTGTTTCCCAGCCACCATTTTAGGTATTGAAACCTGGTGGCTGAGAGCGAGCTGTAGATTTTTGTCTAGCGTTCTTTTAGTGCATTATTGCTGTGGTGCCTGGTAATAATGGATGCGCAGGGCGATTTCAGAGTGCTGGAGGCCATCCGCCTGCTGAGTGAGGCGGGAACAGATGGACCTCCTCGTCGGCCCAATGGATGCGACGCACACGCCGAGGCGCGCCGCGGCAGATGTGGCGGCGGCGACCCTCGCCTGCTTGCCGCCACGGAAGGCCCCAAAACTGCAGGTGGGTCCGGTTGGCCGCGCCGATGTCAGGAGTGCGGCCCACATGGAGGCGGGGGGGGGGGGCTCAGGAGGTGGAGCGGTTACCGCGGCTCTGGCGCGCTGCCAAGGGCGCCTTGCTGCGTGAGCTACCGGCGGGTAAGAAGCGGGCGGGGGCGGGGCGGGGAACGGGAACGTACCTGGAGTCGGGCACGCCCTGGGGAGACGCCCTGGGGAGAGAGCAGGGCCCGCGCGTCTACTGGCGGCGGAGAGAACCTGTCAGGAGGCAAGGACTCGGCGCGGCATGGAAAACCCATTAGGAAGGCGGCAGGAGGGCGGGGTAAAGGGGGGACTCGGGGAAAGGTGTAGGGGGTGTCCCATTAGGAGCGGGCAGGGGGGGCAAGAAGATACAGAAGGGGGTGAGCAGGCGTGGCCCACAGACAGGGGGCAGGTAGAGGTTTGCAGCAGAGGGGGAGGCAGGAGAGTACATCTCCGGCCAGGCAGGGGGCTACCTTACATGGGGGGAGGGGCAGGAATGAGATCAGAAAGGGGGTCTTAGGGGGTGTGCAGGAGGAGCGGGGCAAGGGAGCCTAGGAGGGGCAGAGGGGGGGGGGGCGGGGCGCCCAAGAGCACTGGGTGGGTGGGGGGATAGCAGGAGAGCTGGTGGGGTCAAGGGGGTGGAGTGAGGACCTGGGCCGGGGGGTGGATCTCCCCATTGTTGATAGTTCCGGCGGGAGGCAACCAGGATTGGGAGGGTTTGGATGTTTTTGGTTCATGGGGGGAGGGGGTGCGGGAGGCACAGGATGCAGTAGGTGGCAGGGCTGAGAGGGGGAGGTCTGCAGTTGTGGTGGGTGAGCGGGAGGAGGGTCGGGGGAGTGGGGGCGGTGGGTAGTTTGCTGGAGGAAGGGGGGTCTGAGGTTGGGGGGGCTTGTTTAGAGTGAGGATGAGGAGGGGGGAGAGGTCCGGGGGAAAAAGGGCGGGGACCCAGCACCTCAGCAGTACCATTTTTATTGCAGGGGGATGATCGGCGTAGGATTGCAGACTTGGTCAGGCTCGGAGCGGCGCAGCGGCACCAAGGTGAAGGGAGGGACGTGCCTCTTGCGGCAGGCCTGGAGTCAACGAGGGATCGCGGTGCAGCACGCTCACGATGGCCCCTGGCGGGCTTGCCGGCCCCTCCCCCCTCAGGGCCCGCGGCTTGGGAAACAGCGACGGTCATGGAACAACACTGAGGAGGACTGCTTTATTTTGAGTAGTGGTAGAGAGGGGCCGTGGGTCTCTAGTAGGGTACAGTCGAAGCCACCGCTGACTCGTCAAGGGTATAGGTGGGGTGGAGTAGAGTTGCATGAAGGTGACGAGGATAGTTTGGAGGAAGGGGAATTGAGGGATGGCAAAGGCGGACGGGGGTCCGGTAACGGTGTTGGTTCTTTTTTGCAGGTGTCTCGAGGCCTGGGTGCTGCTGCGGCCCGGACACAATCTGGGGACAGGTCAGCGCTGGATCAGAGAAGCGTGGAGCGGCGCGGGGATGCACTGGTACCAGGTAAATCCAAAGCAGCGGCGCGTATGGTGTCGGTGGGTGTGGGGGACGGGGGCATGGGGGGGTATCAGTTGTGTAAGGGCAGGAATATGGCGGATAAGTGTGTGGGTTCAGAGAAGGCTCTGCTTGCGCCAGAAGCGATGGGGGCCCAGGGTGGGGTTTCTCCGGCGGCTGGGGGTACGCCCGGGACCCACGGTAGCACAGCAGGTGCAGCGGCAGAGGACGACGGTGCGGCGAAAATAGAGAGCAAAGAGCTGAAAATAAAGCGGCTCCCGTACATGGGGGTCACGAAGCCGCTGGGGGCGCACTTAATGGCGGCCAGTAAATAGAAGATATGGAATGGGGAATATGTGGAGTTATTGAAACTACTGCACCGGGAGGTCAGGTCAAAGGAGGGGTCAAAGGAAGAGGAATATGAGCTGCAGAAGCGGCTGATGGTTCCCTTGACGATTGAGAATTGGACAGCGGCGTTTCTGATTTTCGCAAGTGTCTATTGCTAGAAGTTCCCGGAGCGCTCGGTGTCCATGTTTAAATACAGGGACGTTATTCGGAAGGCGCAGATCACGGGGGTGGTTACGCGTGGGCGCAGTACGACGAAGAGTTTCAGACCCGGATGGCGTGGGATACGGAGGCCAAGTGGGGGGAGCTGGATTGCGACCTCTGGCAGCACACGATGGGGCTAGCGGGGTCGGGTAAGGCTATTTTTACCGCCAGTGGCCTACCGATCGTATATCAGCCCTTTCAGGGGCGCCCCACCCGTGGGTGGGTGGGGGCAGGTTTTAAGAGCCAGTCCGGAGTGGCGGGCGCCTGCTGGGACTTCAACAAAGGAGCCTGTGCCAGGGAACATAGCCATTTTAAACATGAGTGCTCTGGTTGCGGTAGGTACGGACACCCCATGGTCCGTTGTTGGGACCCCACACAACAACAGGGGGGGTCGCAGGCGCCGGGCGGGACAACGCGTTAGGAAGCAGCCCAGCAGTCGGGCAGCGGCCGGGGACGTCGGGGCTCTGGGACCCAGGGCTCGTACTGCGGTTAGTCTGGGGAGGTTGACGGTGGCCCTGCGTAACTACCCGGACGTGGGGGCCGCAGAGTGCTTGCGGACCAGGTTTCAGGAGGGGTTTCTTTTGGGTTATTATGGGCCGCTGTGGCGGCGTTGGGTGGACAATCTGCGGTCAGCGTGGGATCACCCGCAGGTGGTGCAGAGTAAATTGGACAAGGAGGTCATGGAGGGCCGCATGGTGGGTCCTTTCGCGGATTGGCCGTTAGAACACTTGATAGTGTCCCCCAAATGGGGTCATGCCCAAGAAGGAGGCGGGGCAGTTCCGCCTCATACAACATCTGTCGTGGCCGGAAGGGGGGTCGGTGAACGACTTTATTGATGAGAATGACGCCGCGGTGTCGTACTCCTCGGTTGAGGATGCCATGGAATTGGTGGTGGCGGCAGGCCCAGGAGCGAAAATGGCTAAGTGCGACATCAGATCGGCTTTCTGGCTGTTGCCGGTTCACCCAGACTACTGGTGCCTACTGGGGATCCAGTTTAGCGGCCGCTGGTATGTGGACAAGGCACTGCCGATGGGCTGCTTGATGTCGTGCGCACTTTTTGAATGTTTTAGCACGTTCCTCCAATGGCTTTTCACGGACCGCACGGGTCACCTGGGAGTTATGCACCACCTGAATGAATTTTTCTTGGTCGGGCCCCAGACTCCAAGAACTGGCAAGTGGCGCTGGACAGGTTTCAGGAGATAATGGAGGACCTAGGGTTGCCTTTAGCACCGGAGAAGACAGTGGGGCCAGGCATGGCGCTGTCATTTTTGGGCATTGAACTGCACTCAATGCGGATGGAGGCAAGGCTGCCAGTGGATAAAAAGCGGCAGATGTTGGGTTTGCTGGAAGTAATGGTGGCAAAGCACAAGGTGGCAGTGCAGGAAATTCAGGTGATGTTGGGACACTTCAATATTGCGTGCAGAGGGGTACGTGTGGGCAGGACGTTCTGTAGGCGCTTAGGTAGGGCGCTGGCAGGTAACAGGCCTCCGCACCATCGCGTGTGTTTGTCGGCAGGCGTGCGGAAGGATTTGCGGATGTGGCAATTTTTCCTCAACCAGTTCAACAGTGTGCCCTTACAGCAGGACGTGGACATGGTTTGGGAAGTGCAGATTTTCTCGAATGCTGCGGGCAGCGACGGTTTTGGGTTGTACTGGAACAGGAAATAAATGGTGTGTGGAGAGGTGACCCCTGGAGTGGCAAGGGGGGGCCGGAGCATTGCCTTTCTGGAGCTTTTCCCTTTGGTGGTGGCGATGTGGCTGTGGGGAGAGGTGCTGGCACACCGGAGGGTGACTTTCAATGTGGACAATATGGCTGTGGTCCAGGTGGTCAATCGCCAGTTGGCCAGGGATGAACAGGTGTTGAAGCTGTTGCGGGTGTTTGTGCTTGGCTGCTTGTGTCATGACATTGCATTTCGCGCAGTGCACGTCCCGGAAATTGAAAATGACAACGCGGATGCCTTGTCTCGTTCGCAGTGTGGGAGATTCCGTGGGTTAGCCGAGGACGCGGAGCGGGACCTGATGCCCATGCCACCGCAGCTGTGGTGCGTCGGCAACACCGGATGTTACAACTGGTTCTAGGATCATTGGCAGAATCTACCAGGACAATGTATGTGGCTGCATGGGGCGAGTTTGTGGTGTCCGGGGCGCGTTGGAGGCCGGCGGTAGCTGACACACAGGATGATGTGGTGCAGTTTATGCTCTCCTTGATAGGCAGGGGTCTAAAGAGGGTGACCATAGCTTGCAAGCTGGCAGGGATCGCATTCATGGGAAAACTGTGTTGGGGATACGCACCGTCCGCAGGGGAGCTCGGGTCGTGGATGTTGGAGGGATGGGCCCGGGAATGCGGGCGGGCGGGTGGGCGGGGGCGATGCTGCGGCCTTTGTCAGAAGAGCTTTTGGGGAGAATTTTGGGTGTTTTGCATTTGTTGTGCGTGGATGGACGGGAAGCTTGCTTGTATGCGACTGTGGTGTGGTGTGAATGTTTGCTGGGGCTTTTCGGGTGTCAGAATTGTTGGGTGGGAAAACGGGCCGGGGACTTGGGTGGTCAGAAGTGCGGCTGGGGCAATGAGAGGTGCGCATTTGGCTGTGTCAGTCTAAAATGGATCAGCGGTGCGTGGGGGTTTGGGTGATGTGGCAGGCGAACAGGGATGTGGCGTGCCCGGTGCTCGGATGGATTGGTGTTTCAGCATGCGAATGGAAAGGGGGCGACAGGCTCCCAATTGCTGGGGGTGCTGCGTAAAGCATTGGACAGGTTGGGGGTGAATGGCAGGCAGTATGGCACGCACTCGTTCCGAATTGGGGCGGCGTCGGAAGCACATCGTCGGGGTTGCAGGCGAGGGGACATCATGCGCTTGGGGAGGTGGTCCTCGGCCTGCTCTAGGCGTTATGTGCGTAGCGAAGAGTTTGTATAAGGGCGCAAGAGAATTTGGGGGTGCACATTTACTTACATTTGTTTTCGTTTCAAGTTCGATGGCGGGCCCCATGGCACAGGGCATGTTGATTTGGATTGTGGGCCATTCCTTTGTGAAGAGGGCAAAGTTGCAGACCCAGGATAGTTACTTTAGGGAGAATTTGGGTTTTAATCCTGCTCTTTTTCAGGTGGTGTGGTCAGGGAGGGGGGCATGCGCTGGAAGGAATTAATGTCCACATTGAATGGTATGATGGAAGGTGGGCGGTGCCCGGATGTGTTGGTTCTCCACTTGGGGGAGAATGATATGGTGCGGGAGACTGGCCTGGTTCTGATGAGGGCAATGCGGCAGTACTTGGCGGAATTGCGGAGAAGTTGGGCGGGCTGTTCGGTGGTGTGGACAGAGCTGGTGCTGCGAAGGGTGTGGCGAGGTGCGGTTCGACCTCAGGCAGTGGACAAGGCGCGCAAGAAAATAAATGTGGAAATGGTGCGTTTCTGTTGGCATTTGGGGTTTGCACGGATATGGCACCGGGACAGTCACTATGACGCGCCAGAAATGTTCAAGGGGGACGGGGTACACCTCTCACAGGTAGGGAAGGACTTGTACCTGTTGGAGCTTTGGGAAGTGTTGGCCCATCTGTTGGGCGTGCACCGCGAGTAGGACCTGGAAAAAAGTTTTTTTGTCGTTTAGCTACGCGGGACGGGTGGGGGGGGCAGGGAAAGGGGGAGGCGGTGTAATCACCTAACCTCCACCTTTCCCTGGGTGGCGGAGTTTGTTTTGGATGTTGGCCAAGTTTGGCTGGAGTTCAGTATTTTTCCGTTAAGTTTGGGGAGTTGGGGAACGGGAGCGGGGAAAGGGTAACCAGTTTGGGGGTTACATTAGAGGGTAGTTTGGTTACAGTTGCAAAAGAACAGATAGTAATGGAGGTATTGTGAGGTTTTGGAGTTAAGAGGTAGGGGAGAAACTTGGAAATTCATAGGATCTAATGCAGTTATATATTGGAATGTTGCGGGTGGGGGTTTTTATCATGTGGGGATCGTAGGGGTGGGGGAGAAAAATAAAAGGGGTTTAGGTAACTCAATGTTTAGAGAGGTTTTAGTTTTGTAAGGCGGTTGCCAGTTTGAAATAATGTGATGTGCACCTGTTTCAATAAAGCGGCCTTTTACACACACAAAATGGTAGTCGGTCGTGCTTGCCCCCTTTCTCCGTCCCAAATGTATCTACGTGAGTGATGGGAGAGCTGATATGTGGTAATACCAGCACACAAATCGTCTGAGTCATTTTCGCTTATTCTGTGCACCAAGTAACATCAGAAAACATGCAGTATTGCCGGCGTATCTCCCAATTGTTGTCTGACACTAAGAAAGGTGTGGAAAGTAGCATTGGTTCTTTAGTAACAGTCACTTCTGAATGAACAGTGAAGCACGTGAGCCTGTCGTACTCATGAAATGTGTGTCCCCCCCCTGCACATTACTACAATGTTATTTTCTCTCTTTTGGGGAGAAATTTGAATCCCCCCAATGCTCTGCTGGCCCTAAGCCATATAAGCTTTCGCATGCTGTTGTAAAATGTAAATTGGTGGGAGATTTTCGCTCACATGGAAGTCTGCAGCCGAGGCCTGCGGCTGGAGATAAAGTGTTCAGCGAGCCCCCACCCTAGGTGATAGAGAAAAACCAGCAGAAATGGCGTCTTCCTCCAGCAGCAAGGATAAGCAGAGAGTTATCTTTTGTTGATGCTGGAAGGCAGTGGGTGAAGGGGTCAGTGACCCAGTGTAGCCGTAAAGTCCCAGAGTTTCAAATTAGTGATTACTGGTGCTCTATCCAATGCATGTACTTGCTTCAAAACACATCATTTCTGGCACAGAAAATGCCAGTGCATTGTTAAAAAAATGTGTAACATATAGTTCTTTTGGAAAGCTTGAGTTACATATCTATGTAACACATAATGGATAACTATGTAATACAGGCCTATATTGCCATTGAAGAGTTCTGGTGGCATTTACAAATCAGGATTTCTAGTAGTTTATTAATGTTTCCTGAAGCCGGAGATGGCAATTTATGACCATATTACACATTTTACTTGCTAGGCATTTTTTATATTATATCATTTTTTTAATTGATTTAATATTGTTTACGAATATTTAGAGCATTTAATCGCAATTTGATTAGTATTCTCTGTTTGCCCGAGCCTACAATATGTCTGCCAATGTTTGGAGAAATGTGGGTTTTTTTTTGCTGGGGATGAAATGCTAATACTTCAGACTTATTTTATTTACCATGTGTATAACATATCGAATTTTAAATGGAAAGCACATTGTATGGAAATTAAAAACATGGTCTAAGAACAGCAATGTCATTGTGATTGTTTGTCACCAGCACTGAAAGAGAGAATACATTCTGTGTGTAACTTTTTTATTATTTAGGGAAATTAAATATCTTGCAAATAAACTCTGCACTGTGAATTATGGAAAATGTATATATATATATATATATATATATATATATATATATATATATATATACAATACCCTTTCTGGCTCAGTGTGACGCATACATAGTGTAAACAAGAACCAGAGAACTCTGGATACTTCTCAAGTTTAGGTGGGAAGCAGCTCCATTACAGAGACAGCACTTTCCCCACCAACGACACTCTAAAATTCCTCACCTCAAATGTCTTTAAGTGTAGGATTAGCACAGTGCCATCCACTCCGGGTTAGAAAGGGACAAAGTCTTTTGTCATTTCTACTGCAAAGTTTTTAAGCATAGGACTAGCACAGTGCTATCCATGCCGAGCTGTAAAATGACAAAAACCTTTTATCACTCCAAGCACGGTATTACAGCTTTGAACTGGTAAAATACTAACCAGGTCAACCTGAAATGAATAAAAGCAACCCCTGAAACTCAGACATTGGAGGTGAGCTGGTGTTGAGGGTGCTCTATACTCGAGATGATCTACTTTCCACCTAAACTTGAGAACTACCCATAGTTTTCTGCTTCTTTTTTGCATATATATGTAATATATACAGAATAATGAGTCATCCCGCAGGATATTAGGCATCCTCATTAAATATGAAGTTATTGATAGAAGAAAAATACTGGAGGAAATAAAAAGTATTCAAACATCCATCAATAATGAGTAATAGCCAATAAATAAATTTGTGACCAGGATGAAGGAGGGACTAAATAAGTTGGAGGAAACTATTAAAACCAGAAAGACATTTAAATTTGCGTGCGACCAAAACGACTATGAGCGAGGTCAAATCTATACTTTCTCCAGGACGTTTGACTATTTTCAAAGAACACACCTTTCAACAACCAATACGCCATTTTGGCAGCACACAAGAGGATCCTGTAACATTTAGGAGCTATCAAAAATCGTGACCAAACATATCCTGTGGCTCGCCACTTTGAGGTATTTCAACCAGGAAGTGTTGGCAGCCATCTTAGGACTCTGCTTCATCCGAGTTTCCAAACAAAAGGTGAACAAAATAAAGGAGGCAGGGTAGAAATGCACTGAACCCCTAAACTTACTCATGGGGTCCCCATATGGCCAAAAAAAGCATTTCAAATTAAATAAAATTAGGTGCAAAATCGCGTTCTTCCCAAATTCGTGGCACAAAAAACCGCGTGTGGGTTCCCATACTTGTTTTTAAAATGGCCCTCTAGGGTATTTTATGAAAAAAGGAGAGGATGCATGCCGGCCCCCCTCATGAGGCTCTTTGGGCCCCGAGGACCACCACCTCCTGGGGCTTTATTTAAATTTTGGAGGAGAGGTGAACAACCTCCCTCCATAGGTTCAAATGAACCATGGAGACCACCACCTCACCAGGCTAATTTAATAAGAGGTGGGAGGCCGTGCTGACCCCCCCTGCACCCCAGGGACCACCACCTCCCAGGGCTTAAATAAAATGCTTTGGGGCTGCGCTGACCCCCCAATCCCCGGGGACCACTACCTCTCAGAGACTCACTTAAATATGGAGGGGAGCCTGCACGGACCTTATCGTGCCCCGGGTACCACCACACCCCTAGAGCTTTCTTTTTATTTAAAGAAGGAGGTGGGCTGCAAATTCACCCTTCCTGCCATTCTTGGCCCCGGGGACCACCACCTCCCTGGGGCAGGCCCATGCAAGTAAAAGGTGGGGGCCACGTGGCCCCCCTCCTGGAGTCAACAATCACCCCACGGACTGCACCCACCCAGGGCCGGCTCCTGCTATGTTCCGTGGAGCCCACCCTGCGATATAGCTGTCAGCTTTGACTTGGTGGGGGCTTTGACATCTCCCGCCAAATCAAAGCAAACGCTCCGCTTCCAGAAAGTGGGGCTGACAGAATGCTATCGCTTGCTGGAAGTGGAGGGTTCGTCTGTTTCCCTGTATGCTGTCAAGCTTTGCCACCATCAATTTTTCATGGGTACTGGAACAGAGTACTCCTTTGGAACATTAGATGTGCTCAAACACCTGTAAGCTAAGTATACCACACAACTTTATGCAGTGAATCGGAGACACCAGGATGAAAGAGCCTTCACATTAACTTCTCTACACCCTGTCCTGCCTGAGGGCATTGCTCCTCCAGATGTGCTGCTACCCTGACCCACAATCTACACAGACTCAACTACTGCATTTCATTGTATGGATTGTGTTATATTTGTGTCTGCTGGTGAGCATACCTAAGCATGGTATCAGTTGTTGACTGCTCCAAAATATCTCTGTAAAAAGTAGATTTTGAAACATTGTTTTGATGCAAGTTTCAATGCCCTGTTTCACTTGTTTTAGATAAAACCCCCAAAACTGTCAAAAATAGTTACAAACTGTTACAAAACAGAAAAGCTTCTTGTTACAATCACCTCTGCTGGTTAAACAATAGAAGGATTTCATGTTTTTTTCATGTCGGTCTATTATTGTCGATATATCCTATGTCTGCCATAACAGGCTATACTGGCCATTAAGGCCCTACTCTAGTGTTATAGGTGCAAGCTAAAGGTGAGTGCCTATAACAAGGGAATGGATTCTAATGGGTGCAACAGTCTGCTAAAGTGAAATATTTAGCTATAAAACATTCTGCTCATGAGGATAGAATGTCCTATTGTAGCGCCTAAACCCAGCTGCACATGACCTTTGCCGATGCACAGTGTGGGGTTCACTGCAGTGGCCCTGCAGGTGCCTAACCTCCTGCTATACATGGTATTTGGCTGTGCACATCAGTTGGATACAGGGCCTGGCCACAGGCAAGGCCGTTTGCCCAACTCTCTGCTGATGGCAAACCCCATCCTGCACATGGTTTATAGCCATTCTCAGAGAGGGGTTGACAGCAGGGCATGGTTTGCCCCAACCCCCTGTACGCATGCAGCCTCCTACTGTGCACAGCCTTTGGCCAACCCCTGCTGCCAATGACCTTTGGTCACTGGTACTGTAGTGAAGTACTTAGGGTGCTGATGTGCTCCTTTTGAATGAGCACAATGTTGTCCCTCACAGTGGCTAGCTTAGACGGCCACATGCTGAGTGCTGTAGTGGCTGGAAAAACATGTGAACGACACAACAAACAAAATGGATAAGGAGGGCTGCCCGAAAGCCCCTATTTATAATTATGTTATATGTAGAACTTTTGTGAAACCGAAAGAGCTTGGCTAACACCAGACCTAAAACTGATGCGGTTCAACATAGTGATTTGATTACGTGCTAGTTTTATTCATTATTTAGAGTTCTCAGCTGTTGGGGAGTGTAAAGAACATCCTACCTAGAGCTTATTTGATTTTTTAAAAGCCATGACTGACGAGTCAAAGGAGTGACCACTTTTACACTACCAATATGGCTGCAGAGATGTGTACAAATTAATCTCTTGCTGAAATCTTTTTTTTTTTTAAACATTCTTTATTGTATTTCACAAACATGAGCATTGCCTGTCACCATAGGACATATTGTGCGTTGTGTAGCGTCAATGAAAAATGTGTACAATGGCACTGCTGTGTCGAGCACATTATGTACAGGCCCAACAAAGCGATTATTTTACAGTGTGTGCTAAAGTAAAAACAGGAAACCGTTGGCATCCTCCCTGACATCTGCCCTCCCTCTTAATCCCATCACCGAGACAAATTGTCTGCCCTTATGCATGTAACTTTTCATTGAAATAGTGTGAGTTTTCCCTTTGTGTGATAATCCGAAAGGAAAACAGTGACTAAAGTCCACAATAGATGTGAAGGAGAACACCTAATGCCAAACCCCATGAGTTGGAGAGTGGGCCATGGCACATTACGCCTCAATTAGCACTCTCCCCTTGTGCGGTGAATTGTTATAACAAGGTGTCCCATATCATGGCTATAGATGCCCTCAGTACTCCTTCCTACACAACACTGAGCCTTCCGCGGATCCCCATCAACCAACTTCCTCAGGCTAACTCGGTACAGTAGGCAGGGTAGGGATTTCTAACAACGTGTTATTTGCAGATTGGCCAAAAGCAGTTCCAAGTCAACAAAACATGAACCTGCAACGCAATGTTGGTATTACAATGCAGCAATGACTGCCAGGGATAAAAAACAAAACTTTGTAGCATGGTACTACAATGCAGCAATGACTGCCAGGGATAAAAAACAAAACGTGGTAGCATTGTATTACATCGCTGCAATGACTGAAAGGGATACAAAACAAAAGTTTGTAGCATGGTATTACAATGCAGCAATGACTGCCAGGGATAAAAAACAAAACTTTGTAGCATGGTATTACAATGCAGCGATGACTGCCAGGGATAAAAACAAAACTTTGCAGCATGATATTGCAATGCAGCAATGACTGCCAGGGATAAAAACACAAAACTTTGTAGAATGGTATTACATCGCAGCAATGACTGCCAGGGATAAAAAAAAAACTTGGTAGCATGGTATTACAATGCAGCAATGACTGCCAGGGATAAAAAACAAAACTTTGTAGCATGGTATTACAATGCAGCAATGACTGCCAGGGATAAAAAACAAAACTTGGTAGCATGGTATTACATCGCGGCAATGACTGAAAGGGATAAAAAACAAAACTTTGTAGCATGGTATTACAATGCAGCAATGACTGCCAGGGATAACAAACAAAACTTGGTAGCATGGTATTACATTGCGGCAATGACTGAAAGGGATAAAAAACAAAAGTATGTAGCATGGTATTACAACGCACAATGACTGCCAGGGATAAAAAACAAAACTTTGTAGCATGGTATTACATCGCAGCACGGACTGCCAGGGTTAAAAAACAAAACTTTGTAGCATGGTATTACATCGCAGCAATGACTGCCAGGGATAAAAAACAACTTAGTAGCATGGTATTACAATGCAGCAATGACTGCCAGGGATAGAAAACAAAACTTTGTAGCATGGTATTACAATGCAGCAATGACTGCCAGGGATAAAAAACAAAACTTGGTAGCATGGTATTACATCGTGGCAATGACTGAAAGGGATAAAAAACAAAACTTTGTAGCATGGTATTACAATGCAGCAATGACTGCCAGGGATAAAAAACAAAACTTTGTAGCATGGTATTACAATGCAGCAATGACTGCCAGGGATAAAAAACAAAACTTGGTAGCATGGCATTGCATCGCGGCAATGACTGAAAGGGATAAAAAACAAAACTTTGTAGCATGGTATTACAATGCAGCAATGACTGCCAGGGATAAAAAACAAAACTTTGTAGCATGGTATTACATCGCAGCAAGGACTGCAAGGGATAAAAAACAAAACTTGGTAGCATGGTATTACAACGCACATTGACTGCCAGAGATAAAACAAAACGTTGTATCATGGTATTACAATGCAGCTATGACTGCCAGGGATAAAAAAACTTGGTAGCATGGTATTACAACGCACATTGACTGCCAGAGATTAAAAAAAACGTTGTGGCATGGTATTACAATGCAGCAATGACTGCCCGGGATAAAAAACAAAACTTGGTAGCATGGTATTACATCGCGGCAATGACTGAAAGGGATAAAAAACAAAACTTTGTAGCATGGTATTACAATGCAGCAATGACTGCCAGGGATAAAAAACAAAACTTTGTAGCATGGTATTACAATGCAGCAATGACTGCCAGGGATAAAAAAAAAACTTGGTAGCATGGTATTACAATGCAGCAATGACTGCCAGGGATAAAAAACAAAACTTTTTAGCATGGTATTACAATGCAGCAATGACTGCAAGGGATAAAAAACAAAACTTGGTAGCATGGTATTACAATGCAGCAATGACTGCCCGGGATAAAAAACAAAACTTTGTAGCATGGTATCACAATGCAGCAATGACTGCCAGGGATAAAAAACAAAACTTTATAGCATGGTATTACATCACAGCAAGGACTACAAGGGATAAAAAACAAAACTTGGTAGCATGGTGTTACAACGCACATTGACTGCCAGAGATAAAAAAAACGTTGAAGCATGGTATTACAATGCAGCTATGACTGCCAGGGATAAAAAAAACTTGGTAGCATGGTATTACAAAGCACATTGACTGCCAGAGATAAAAAAAACATTGTAGCATGGTATTACAAGGCAGCTATGACTGCCAGGGATAAAAAAAACGTTGTAGCATGGTATTACAATGCAGCAATGACTGCCAGGGATAAAAAACAAAACTTGGTAGCATGGTATTACAACGCAGCAAGGACTGCAAGGGATAAAAAACAAAATTTTGTAGCATGGTATTACATCACAGCAAGGACTGCAAGGGATAAACAACAAACCTTTGTAGCATGGTATTACATCACAGCAAGGACTGCAAGGGATAAACAACAAACCTTTTTAGCATGGTATTACATCACAGCAAGGACTGTAAGGGATAAACAACAAACCTTTGTAGCATGGTATTACATCGCAGCAAGGACTGCCAGGAATAAAAAACAAAACTTGGTAGCATGGTATTACAATGCAGCAATGACTGCCAGGGATAAAAAACAAACTTGGTAGCATGGTATTACAATGCAGCAATGACTGCCGGGGATAAAAAACAAAACTTGGTAGCATGGTATTACATCGCAGCAAGGACTGCCAGGAATAAAAAACAAAACTTGGTAGCATGGTATTACATCTCGGCAATGACTGAAAGGGATAAAAAACAAAACTTTGTAGCATGGTATTACATCGCGGCAATGACTGAAAGGGATAAAAAACACAAAACTTGGTAGCATGGTATGACAATGCAGCAAGGACTGCCAGGGATAAAAAACAAAACTTGGTAGCATGGTATTACAATGCAGCAATGACTGCCAGGGATAAAAAACAAAACTTTGAAGCATGGTATTACAATGCAGCAATGACTGCCAGGGATAAAAAACAAAACTTTGAAGCATGGTAATTACAATGCAGCAAGGACTGCCAGGGATAAAAAACTAAACTTTGAAGCATGGTATTACAATGCAGCAAGGACTGCCAGGGATAAAAAACAAAACTTGGTAGCATGGTATTACATCGCAGCAAGGACTGCCAGGGATAAAAAACAAAACTTGGTAGCATGGTATTACAACGCACATTGACTGCCAGAGATAAAAAAAAACATTGTAGCATGGAATTACAATGCAGCTATGACTGCCAGGGATAAAAAAAACGTTGTAGCATGGTATTACAAGGCAGCTATGACGGCCAGGGATAAAAAAAACTTTGTAGCATGGTATTACAATGCAGCAATGACTGCCAGGGATAACAAACAAAACTTGGAGGCATGGTATTACATCGCTGCAATGACTGAAAGGGATAAAAAACACAACTTTGTAGCATGGTATTACAACGCAGCAATGACTGCCAGGGATAAAAAACAAAACTTTGTAGCATGGTATTACAATGCAGCAATGACTGCCAGGAATAAAAAACAAAACTTGGTAGCATGGTATTGCATCGCGGCAATGACTGAAAGAGATAAAAAACAAAACTTTGTAGCATGGTATTACAATGCAGCAATGACTGCCAGGGATAAAAAACAAAACTTTGTAGCATGGTATTACAATGCAGCAATGACTGCCAGGGATAAAAAACAAAACTTTGTAGCATGGTATTACATCGCAGCAAGGACTGCAAGGGATAAAAAACAAAACTTGGTAGCATGGTATTACAACGCACATTGACTGCCAGAGATAAAACAAAACGTTGTATCATGGTATTACAATGCAGCTATGACTGCCAGGGATAAAAAAAAACTTGGTAGCATGGTATTACAACGCACATTGACTGCCAGAGATAAAAAAAAACGTTGTGGCATGGTATTACAATGCAGCAATGACTGCCAGGGATAAAAAACAAAACTTGGTAGCATGGTATTACATCGCAGCAATGACTGAAAGGGATAAAAAACAAAACTTGGTAGCATGGTGTTACAACGCACATTGACTGCCAGAGATAAAAAAAACGTTGTAGCATGGTATTACAATGCAGCTATGACTGCCAGGGATAAAAAAAAACTTGGTAGCATGGTATTACAAAGCACATTGACTGCCAGAGATAAAAAAAAAACATTGTAGCATGGTATTACAATGCAGCAATGACTGCAAGGGATAAAAAACAAAACTTGGTAGCATGGTATTACAATGCAGCAATGACTGCCCGGGATAAAAAACAAAACTTTGTAGCATGGTATTACAATGCAGCAATGACTGCCAGGGATAAAAAACAAAACTTGGTAGCATGGTATTACATCGCAGCAAGGACTGCCAGGGATAAACAACAAACCTTTGTAGCATGGTATTACATCACAGCAAGGACTGCCAGGAATAAAAAACAAAACTTGGTAGCATGGTATTACAATGCAGCAATGACTGCCAGGGATAAAAAACAAAACTTGGTAGCATGGTATTACAATGCAGCAATGACTGCCAGGGATAAAAAACAAAACTTGGTAGCATGGTATTACAATGCAGCAATGACTACCAGGGATAAAAAACAAAACTTGGTAGCATGGTATTACATTGCAGCAAGGACTGCCAGGAATAAAAAACAAAACTTGGTAGCATGGTATTACAATGCAGCAATGACTGCCAGGGATAAAAAACAAAACTTGGTAGCATGGTATTACATCGCAGCAAGGACTGCCAGGGATAAAAAAAACTTTGTAGCATGGTATTACAATGCAGCAATGACTGCCAGGGATAAAAAACAAAACTTGGTAGAATGGTATTATAACGCAGCAAGGACTGCAAGGGATAAAAAACAAAACTTGGTAGCATGGTATTACATCGCAGCAAGGACTGCCAAGGATAAAAAAAACTTTGTAGCATGGTATTACAATGCAGCAATGACTGCCAGGGATAAAAAACAAAACTTTGTAGCATGGTATTACATCGCGGCAATGACTGAAAGGGATTAAAAAAAAAACTTGGCAGCATGGTATGACAATGCAGCAAGGACTGCCAGGGATAAAAAACAAAACTTGGTAGCATGGTATTACATCGCAGCAAGGACTGCCAGGGATAAAAAACAAAACTTGGTAGCATGGTATTACATCGCAGCAAGGACTGCCAGGGATAAAAAAAAAATTGTAGCATGGTATTACAATGCAGCAATGACTGCCAGGGATAAAAAGCAAAACTTGGTAGAATGGTATTACAACGCAGCAAGGACTGCAAGGGATAAAAAACAAAACTTTGTAGCATGGTATTACATCACAGCAAGAACTGCAAGGGATAAACAACAAACCTTTGTAGCATGGTATTACATCACAGCAAGGACTGCAAGGGATAAACAACAAACCTTTGTAGCATGGTATTACATCACAGCAAGGACTGCAAGGGATAAACAACAAACCTTTGTAGCATGGTATTACATCGCAGCAAGGACTGCCAGGAATAAAAAACAAAACTTGGTAGCATGGTATTACAATGCAGCAATGACTGCCAGGGATAAAAAACAAAACTTGGTAGCATGGTATTACATCGCGGCAATGACTGAAAGGGATAAAAAACAAAACTTTGTAGCATGGTATTACATCGCGGCAATGACTGAAAGGGATAAAAAAAAATAAACTTGGAGGCATGGTATGACAATGCAGCAAGGACTGCCAGGGATAAAAAACAAAACTTGGTAGCATGGTATTACATCGCAGCAAGGACTGCCAGGGATAAAAAACAAAACTTGGTAGCATGGTATTACATCGCAGCAAGGACTGCAAGGGATAAAAAACAAAACTTGGTAGCATGGTATTACAATGCACATTGACTGCCAGAGATAAAAAAACGTTGTAGCATGGTATTACAATGCAGCTATGACTGCCAGGGATAAAAAACAAAACTTGGTAGCATGGTATTACATTGCAGCAAGGACTGCCAGGAATAAAAAACAAAACTTGGTAGCATGGTATTACAATGCAGCAATGACTGCCAGGGATAAAAAACAAAACTTGGTAGCATGGTATTACATCGCAGCAAGGACTGCCAGGGATAAAAAAAACTTTGTAGCATGGTATTACAATGCAGCAATGACTGCCAGGGATAAAAAACAAAACTTGGTAGAATGGTATTATAACGCAGCAAGGACTGCAAGGGATAAAAAACAAAACTTGGTAGCATGGTATTACAATGCAGCAATGACTACCAGGGATAAAAAAACAAAACTTGGTAGCATGGTATTACATTGCAGCAAGGACTGCCAGGAATAAAAAACAAAACTTGGTAGCATGGTATTACAATGCAGCAATGACTGCCAGGGATAAAAAACAAAACTTGGTAGCATGGTATTACATCGCAGCAAGGACTGCCAGGGATAAAAAAAACTTTGTAGCATGGTATTACAATGCAGCAATGACTGCCAGGGATAAAAAACAAAACTTGGTAGAATGGTATTATAACGCAGCAAGGACTGCAAGGGATAAAAAACAAAACTTGGTAGCATGGTATTACATCGCAGCAAGGACTGCCAAGGATAAAAAAAACTTTGTAGCATGGTATTACAATGCAGCAATGACTGCCAGGGATAAAAAACAAAACTTTGTAGCATGGTATTACATCGCGGCAATGACTGAAAGGGATAAAAAAAAAAACTTGGCAGCATGGTATGACAATGCAGCAAGGACTGCCAGGGATAAAAAACAAAACTTGGTAGCATGGTATTACATCGCAGCAAGGACTGCCAGGGATAAAAAACAAAACTTGGTAGCATGGTATTACATCGCAGCAAGGACTGCCAGGGATAAAAAAAAATTTGTAGCATGGTATTACAATGCAGCAATGACTGCCAGGGATAAAAAGCAAAACTTGGTAGAATGGTATTACAACGCAGCAAGGACTGCAAGGGATAAAAAACAAAACTTTGTAGCATGGTATTACATCACAGCAAGAACTGCAAGGGATAAACAACAAACCTTTGTAGCATGGTATTACATCACAGCAAGGACTGCAAGGGATAAACAACAAACCTTTGTAGCATGGTATTACATCACAGCAAGGACTGCAAGGGATAAACAACAAACCTTTGTAGCATGGTATTACATCGCAGCAAGGACTGCCAGGAATAAAAAACAAAACTTGGTAGCATGGTATTACAATGCAGCAATGACTGCCAGGGATAAAAAACAAAACTTGGTAGCATGGTATTACATCGCGGCAATGACTGAAAGGGATAAAAAACAAAACTTTGTAGCATGGTATTACATCGCGGCAATGACTGAAAGGGATAAAAAAAAATAAACTTGGAGGCATGGTATGACAATGCAGCAAGGACTGCCAGGGATAAAAAACAAAACTTGGTAGCATGGTATTACATCGCAGCAAGGACTGCCAGGGATAAAAAACAAAACTTGGTAGCATGGTATTACATCGCAGCAAGGACTGCAAGGGATAAAAAACAAAACTTGGTAGCATGGTATTACAATGCACATTGACTGCCAGAGATAAAAAAACGTTGTAGCATGGTATTACAATGCAGCTATGACTGCCAGGGATAAAAAAAACGTTGTTACACGGTAGTACATCGCAGCAATGTTTGCCACATAACTCCAATGAACACGGCGAATATTACTGTCTAGATTAGGAGGCTTCTAAGGGAGGCACAGAGGAAATGTGCCTGAAAATGACAGAAACCTAGAACAAGAGATAATAGGACAGAGCGGCACGGAGGCTGGAATTTATCATAACATGTCTCCAGTTGATATGATTAAAACCCACACTTACTAGCTGCACAAACCGTGTTACTAATTCATTTTTGCAACATATAATTTTCCAATTATACACGCATCACTATAATTAATGATCGAAGGAACAGAATAAATGATTCACCATGAAAAAAAGGATGGTTACAGTGAGAAGAAAAAATTACAGAGCTAACAATTACTTGGTTTAATGTTTTTGTAATTATGCCTGACATCCTACTTGGAAAAAGATGTAATTATTTTTTTGTATTTTTCGCAATTTCCCTATTTCCTTGCAATTAACCATGCTTTAGACAATCAGTGGGTGAAAACACAAAGAGCAGGTGTTAGATAACTGTACTATGAAGCCTTTAAGTCGTATAGCAAACGCCAGAAATACAGTTTACATGTGTTCTTGCAAAATCATAATAGAAAGCCTTGTACTTGTGAGAACATCGACAGTTCTGCTTCATTGCTTGGCATGAACATGCAGAAAGAGTCATTGCTCTATGGAAGAAGTTATCCTTTTATGGAAAACATACCAGTTGTTTTCCATTCTACTAAAAATAATTACGTTTTGCAAAGATAAAATCACAGCTCTTTTTGAATTACTAAGTGTTGTTTTCTTAACTCAAAATTTCAGGATTCTGAAGAGTAAGAACTGCATTTGGGTGAAATGGAATGGCCCACAGGTCACAACCCATAGACCGTTTAATGCATGAGCAAAATGGACAAGTGCCAGAGCTCCCACCTTCCAATGGGCCACCTTGGAAAGTAACCTTTATCCTTATCTCACATCTGTCTATTTCTCCATCTCAGCATTTAATGTATTCTTCGATGTTGTCTGTCATCATGGGGCTTGAATTAGCAGAAAAAGCTTTTCCAGACAGGGGCCTCGAAAGTGCCTTGCCTGGGGCCCCCAGGTTTGACCTTTGGCCTAGAGGGTGACCTTCTAGGAAGCAAAAGAAAGTGGCCAGGCTTAGAAGGGACCTGAAGTGGCTTTCACTTCAGAAGGTGACATAGGGAGAATAATATCAATCAAACAATCAGGATTTGTAGAGCGGGCTGCTTCACCTGTGAGGGTCTTGAGGCGCTGTCGGCTAGTGCTGCTTGTTCTCCTATTGGTTGAACATTATAAGAAGTAAGACTGGGATTGGAAGAACCTGACTTTCTATATTTGGTTGAGACAGTGGGAACAATGCATTAATGTATTGTGAATTCATAATTCTCTGCATGCCCCTAGTGATATTGGAGAGAGGAGGAAGATATGTGGAATTTTAGTTTGCGATCTGAACATCATCTGCGCCAGCTTGTCACCTATGTACTACGTGCACGGCAGCCATTTTAGATATCATGGTCTCCCTGTCCACGATCAATCGCCAGCGCGCCCCTCTGACCCAGCAAGTATTCTCCGCGCACCCTGGCTCCCCCTCCCTCCCCCTCATGAGCATGACCCTTCTGCATGACCCTGTCCTTGGGAGTCACGCCAGCGCCTGACCAACACCTCCTCTCCTCCCATGAATGCCCCTCTGTTGATAAACCTTCCCTCAGCTCGATTGTCCACGCGGCATGAATACCACTCCTTTGATGACCCCTTCCCCCGTGTCCAGCTGTCCACACAGGTCTGAGGCCATCGCCTAAGCCGGCAGATATCATTTACTGCCCCTTATTGTACGAGGTCGCTCTCCTTCAAAGGACCCTCTATTGATCCAGGCCTCCCCACCCCCTGTGATATGATCAGGCGCACACACCCTAAGACTCGGCGGAACACTCAGCTGCGTGATGACCCCCTCCTCTTATCAGCAGGTTGAGGACCTCTATTGTGGGGATATATGGGGGTGGGATTGACACGAGGATTGCGGGGATGTCTTTTTCTCTATGTCACAATGTTCTGATTGTAATAAAGAAAGGTCACATGCCATAAACCAGTGTATAAGAGGCCAGGCCTCCGAGAGGCTGTTAGAGCACCCCGAGACGATACCTTGTTGTCTGATCTGATGTGTTCTGCTCCGTCGGAATAAACTTCTGTTTTCCTGCCTTCTGGTCTCCGGCGCCTGCCTCATTGCTTGGTAATTTGAATGGTACAAGGGCGGTTAGCGCCGGGCAAATCTTGAGAAAGGTCCTAGCCCTACCTTTTTCCACAATTGGCGTCCCAAAGCGTGGGGCCCATCAGCGACACGTGGATCCAGTGGGAGAGGTCCCGACGACAAAGTGAACGACTGCAACGATCGGGAAGAGCTCGTGTCCGATAGACCCTCGTCTGACAGCCGATCATCCGACCTTCACTAGTTCTGAACAGACCTCTCTCGAGTGATCTACGGTCCTGACTGGGAACCATCAGGAGTGCCACGGGCATCACGAAGGAGAGAGGACGATCGGGCGCTGGATCCAGAGGACAGGAAACCGTCCATGCGGTCCGGGTAAGGTCGTGTAAACACGACGAACTGAGAAAAGATTGTTTTGTTTGGATAATACTAGTATTACGCTTTGTTGAAAACCTCTGGAGATTTGCTGTCTGCAAACGGAGAAAACAACAGGCTCTCTCTTTGCAAACAGTGAAGGATAGGTAACGCAGACTTTTGTCCCCGTTGTAATCCGTCGTGCCTATCTTCCTCCCCCACTGTTTCCCGAACTGTCGTTCGTGGATTATTGTCTGGAGATTCTTTGTCTGCAAACAGGGAAGAACAAGGTCTCTATTTGCAGGTAGAGAAAGAGTGGGTAACGATAACTTTTTGTGCCCACTTATTCTCCCCACTGAATTGTTTTGGTTGACCGATTATTCGGTATTGGTTCGTTTGAGGTATTCACCGCCGGCAAACAACGGAGAATAGAAATATTCTGTCTAGTCTTTGCCCGCAGTGATAAGATAGGTAGTGCAGACTTTTGTCCCCATTGTAATCCGTCATGCCTATCTTCTCCCCACTGGTTGGTAGCCTGTTTAGCCCGGACCGCTTATTAGAGATGAACCATCCAGCTCCACTGGAGGGCACCCCTAATAAGGACATGTTCACTAAGTATGGACTAGTCGCTATAGCTTACACTAAACTATGGCGTAAATATACGAAAAAGAACCCTGAAAGTCAGTGGCCACTGATAGGTTCCTTTAATGAAAATAAAATAAAAACATTAGAAATAGCGCTCCAGAAGAATAAGACCACGCCCACTATGCTCGACAGTATCGGTATGTGGCGCAAAGAAACGGAACATTGAAAGAAAAGAGAAGAAGCAAAAATAGGGAAAGAATTACGAAAGGCAGCCCACCTGGCAGCAAAGCAACTAGAAGAGGAAATAAACAAAAGAAAGGAAGCTACACAAAACCAAGAATCAGGGTCAACAGGCCAATGTCCTGTTAGGACCCCCTCTATGCTCTACCCTGAATTACCCTCCAAACAGCGGGCGAACAATGAGTTACTACTAGGTCCCCCAATCATCTACATGCCCCCTCCGTATGCCCCCTGCCAGCAACACCCGCGGGCCCTAAGTGTAAACAAGAACGACCTTGGCGCTAGTGCACCGGCCCTCACGGCCTCCGCACCAGCCACATTAACAACTTCATCAGACGATCCCGAGGCTAGCAAACAATCACCAGCCAGACTAAACAGGTTGAGCAAAGATGAACGGGATGGGATCGACAAAATAGCAAAGGCATTAGTAGAACGAAGGGAGAGCGAAGATTATACAATGAGCGTATATAATTCACATGCCGACAGCCACAGACGGCATTTCATCTTGCGGTTCAGCTACTACACCCTGAACGCATATAAAGATAGGTATCAAAGTAAGGGTCCCGCTAAACTAACAACGCTGTATAGGAAGATTGATGTTGGAGATGGGACTGAACGTGAGGCGACGGAGCTCTTCATGCAAATGCTTGAGGTCTTCCGCCACCTCACGGAACAGAAACCAGAAGCCAAGATTACGGTCCCTGAAACAACCTCGGTAGAAGTAGCCAATACTATGATGCCTATCAGAGAAGCGGCCCCTTACTGTATCCCGCCACGGGGCCAGGGAACGAGCGATGATATCAATAATGAAAATGCAAAAGGGAGGGTTGTGTACAATTGGGTTTACCAACCATGGGACCGACAAGATATCCTAACCTTTAAGCAAACCCTGCCCGATTTAAGAAAGAACCCGACGGCATTTTATACCGAATTAGGCACAGCCTTGGGTTCGACCATAATGACTTTAGCGGATATTGACTTGTTCTTTGGGTTATGCCTGCCAGCTGACGTGTGGAAGCAAATCCGGAAGGCTGACCACACGGACCTGTTTGGACATACCTGGGACCAACTCGGTAAACTAGATAGACAGCGAGAGCCAGGAAGGAAACCAGTGAAGGACATACTGGAACTCCCAGACAAACTAGTTCAGAAGTTAAAAACACTGGTCCTGGAAAGAAAGGTAGACTGGTCGATAGTCACGGCCTGTCGACAGAAACCCCAGGAAGATGTGTCAGAATACTTCTCCCGATTCGAGACAGTGTTCTCCGACTACAGTGGCCAAGACATGACCACCGCAACCGGACAGCACCTGTTTGTACAAAATTATGTAAAGGGCCTAACACAAGAAGTCTCCCAAAAACTGCAGACGAGTGAGAGTAGTTGGGGGGCCTCCAAACCCGCAGCTATCCTTCAGATGGCTCAGTATTACGAACACCAAAAGAATGAGAATGATAGGGCATCCGAGAAAAAGAAGAAAGATTTAAAGGAAAGGGTAATGATAGCCCAGATACAGGGTATAGCGGTAGGACGGGAACACCAAAGGGGGAACTACCAATCAACCACCCCCAGAGATCTACCTCCTAAAGATCACACCCCAACATCCCACACTGGACGTAGAGACATTAGCAATGACCAATGCGCCTTCTGCAAAGGGTTCGGCCATTGGAAATCCCAGTGTCCGGTTTTGCTAGAAGTGAATAGAAATAGGGACTCCAGGGATGTGGCAGGTGGTCCGAGAAATAGAGTACAAGGACGAGGGAGCACCAACGACACCAGCAATGACAGATCAGGGAGACTGAACACATTTGACCGTCCCCGACAGAACCAATATCAGCTGACCGAAGGTGAAAATGCCCCCGACTTTGCATAGGACTGCCAGGGGCAAGGGAGGGATCCAGTCGAGCTCTGTGTTGACCAGCAAGGTCCTTATGTCACCGCTAAGGTCCTGGGTACAGAGTCTCCATTCTTGGTAGACACTGGGGCGACACGTAGTGTGTTATCAAAACGACTGATTCCAAGGGCACCCTTGTCTGGCTCACACATAACGTCGATAGGTTTCGATGGAACGCCCTCCACTAACCCCCTGTCCGTACCTATTACCTTTGACCTAGAAAACAACACCACTGACGCGACATTCCTGCTTTCCTCCAACTCCCCTGACGCCATTATGGGCATTGACTTACTGAAACATTTTCGAGCTACCATTAGGTGTTCCCCAGATGGAATACGAGTCATCCTGTACGACAACCCAGACCTGCCCAGATCCCGTCCCCCACGACACATGTGCTCCATAACTGACGCTGACATGTCCTTGCTTGACACCCTGCCTCCGTACCTATGGGCCAAGAATGACTCTGATGTGGGACGAATGATGATTGATCCTATTCACATAACTGTACGACAGGACGCTATGCTCCCGAAACTCCCGCAATATCGGATATCGCCAGAGGGTGAGAAGGCACTGGTAGCGATCATTCAGTCTCTGGTAGATGCAGGAGTGGTTGAAGAGGTGGTTAGCAACGTCTGCAACAGCCCAATCCTACCTATTGTTAAGAAGCAAGGTGAAGGAGATGAGAAAGCGTACCGCTTCATCATCGACTTAGGAGAGATCAACAAAGTGGTTGTACCCCAATATCCTGTAGTCTCCGATATCACCACCATTCTGACCCTCATCCCGTCCACTGCCACCATCTTCACTGTTATCGACCTTAAGAATGCGTTTTTCTCTATCCCCATCCATCCAGACAGCCGTTATCTCTTCGGCTTCACTTTAAAATCCCGCTCGTACCGATTTTGTAGAGCCCCCCAGGGGTACACTGAAAGTCCCAGCATTTACAGCCAGGCCCTCAAAAGGAAGCTGGATGCCTTCCAGCTACCAGATGGAGTGGTGTTGATCCAATATGTTGACGATATCCTTTTGGCGGCCGACACCACCCCACTTGCCACAACAGCCACTGTCCAACTCCTACACTTTCTTGCAGAAAATGGCCATAAAGTCTCCAAAAAGAAGTTACAGTTCTGCCAGCCACAAGTGACCTACCTAGGCCATCTTCTGTCCAAAGAAGGGAGGAAACTTACACCCGACCGAATCCAAACCATCCTAGACACCCCCATCCCAAAAACACAAAAGCAGGTCCGCTCTTTGGTTGGCCTAACCTCTTTTTGCAGACAGTGGTTGCCTAATTACAGCCTCATTGTGAAACCATTACTTGCCCTGCTGACCAAAGATGTCCCCTCCCCGCTTCCTTGGACCACTGAGTGTCAAGCCTCCTTTAAGGAATTACGGGATGCACTCTGCTCAGCACCCGTCCTCGGAACCCCGGATTACTCCAAACCCTTCTCCCTCTTCACCCACGAAAGGGAGGGGTATGCATTGTCTGTCCTAACTCAATCAATTGGTCCTAAGCAGCGCCCTTGTGCCTACTTCTCCGCCACTCTTGATCCTGTTGCCAGGGCCTTACCTGCCTGCCTTCGAGCGGTAGCTGCCGCTGCTGTCTCTATCCGTCAGAGCGAGGGAATCGTACTTTCCAACTCCCTCACAGTGCTAGTACCCCATGCAGTCGACACCCTCTTGAACCAGACAAAGACCCAACACCTGACTAGCGCACGACTGACAGGGTACGAGTTGACTCTGCTTGCACCCCACATCACACTAAAGAGATGCACGACTTTGAATCCCGCCACATTGTTACCCCTGCCTGAAAATGACCCCGACATTCCTCCCATCCACGACTGTGTGACACTCACGGACTAACAAACTAGGAGTAGGGTTGACCTCCGAGACACTGCTTTTACTGACCCCGATGGAGAGCTATGGGTAGACGGCTCATGCATCAAACTCCCAGATGGCACCACTTCAGCCGCCTATGCAGTAACGACAGCCCGAACAGTAGTTGAGACAGCCTGCATCACACAGCGATCTGCCCAGGCAGCAGAGCTGATAGCCCTCACCCGAGCATGCATCATAGCCGCAGGGACCACCGCGAACGTATATACGGACAGCCAGTATGCCTTCGGAGTGGTCCATCATTTTGGACTCCTGTGGAGGGAGAGGGGATTCCTGACGTCCCACGGCACCCCAATCCTCCACGGAGATCTAGTTTCCGCTCTGATTGAAGCAGTTCTCCTCCCCAAACGATTAGCGGTGATCAAATGTCAGGCACACAAAAGGGTGACAGACTTAGTCGGACAAGGGAATGCATTGGCCGACATCACTGCACGAACCACAGCTGAGAATAGGACGGTGACACGCATGTACATGACCAGGTCACAAGCAGAAAAATGGAGTGACACAAGGATAATGATCAGAGACATACAGTCGGCCAGCACCCCTCACGAGCTGACTGAGTGGGCAAGGGTGGGTTTGAAGGATGAGGAGGGCTGCTGGCGAACGAAGGATGCAAGCAAATGGTTGCTGCCCGACTCATATCTGGTCCCCATACTGACGATGGCACACTCCCCCGCACACATAGGATCTGCACCCATGATCGAACTCATTTCCAAAGTCTGGCACAACGACAAAATCCCTGACTCAGCCAGACGCCTAGTTCAACAGTGCCTCATCTGTCTGCAACACAACCCCGGGAAAGGGACTGTGGTACCCCGGGGAGGGTTTGGGACCCCCAATCACCCCTTTGAGGTCCTTCAGATGGACTACATCCAACTAGAGAGATGCCAAAGCCTGATGTATGTGCTAGTCATCGTGTGTGCCTTCAGCAAATGGGTAGAGGCCTATCCAACCCGTGACAACACTGCCATGACTACTGCCAAAGTACTACTGAAGGAATTCTTCCCTCGCTATGGCCTTTGTCGAATTTTATGGAGCGACAATGGCCCCCACTTCATAGCTGAGGTTATCCAACTAATCCTAAAGGGGTTGGGGGTGAAGCAAAGGTTTCATGCGGTCTTCCACCCCCAATCCGCCGGTCTAGTGGAACGCCATAATGCCACACTGAAGCTGAAATTGTCGAAAATAGTGGCCACCACTGGACTTAACTGGCCGGATGCCCTCCCACTGGCCTTGTTATCGATGCGCTCCACTCCCACCAAACACCATTTGACCCCCTACGAGGTCGTGTTTGGGCGACCGATGAATCTCTGGACTGCTCCCAAACCGACCTCCATTCATGACGTCCCAGACGTCCTACTATCTGATTATTTGTGCAAGTTAACTAAAACATTGTCTGTCATTCATCAACAGGTGCAGCAGGCCATCCCCGATGCTTCCAGGGGCCCCGGCCATGACATCCAACCGGGAGATTTCGTGTTGATACGAAATTTCCAGCGGACCAAGAGTCTGGAACCGCGGTGGACGGGCCCCTGGCAAGTGCTGATTACCACCCGAACGGCGCTCCGAGTGGAGGGGAAGAAGCACTGGCTGCACGCGCATCATTGCCGGAAGGTCTCTGCAAACCTGGCCACGACAGAAAACGTCAGCGCCCAAGAAGAGCTCCTGAGCAAAGACCGACCGATATTGGACTGTTATCCCGATACTGAGGCACTCGAACTTGCAAAATTCTCTGATCCCACTGTGCCATCCAGAGAAGGGTATTTCCTGCGTCGAAAGGAGGGAGTTTCGGCTAAGTAGGCCACGGACTAAGTTAAATCTCAGAACGGTGACCTAAACACAATCAAGGGTTACCGGGAGAGAAGCTAAACGAAGTCTGTGGTTCTGCCCACTACCGAGCCCCTTGAAGGTGATGGAAGCGCCAGATAAGAAGATGATGGAAGCGCCAGATAAGAAGATGATGGAAGCAACAGGAAATACCCAGTATAGAAATCCAAAGACTAACAACTTGCACAAATCAAAGACAATCGCACTCTTCATTGTCTTCCTCTTCTGCCTCCTCCTCATGAACTCCTTCTGGATTCTGGAGGAAAGCACGCTGGCTCATGAGGCATTGCTACCTACTGCACAACCAACACCCCTGAGAGAGCATCACCTAATCTCTCTGTCGCCTCAGCTCCGAGAAAGGCGCAGGGAATTCTGGAACAATTCCTTCGTGCAACTGTTGCACCAACACAACCTTGCTGCAAATGCTACGAACTGCTGGATCTGCGGGTTGCTCCCGCATGCCACAGGACACTCCATCCCCTTCATCCCTTCTCCTTTCTCAGTTCACGGCTCCTGCCTCGCCTGGTTGATCCTCATGCAAGAGAGCCACAAGGACAACGCCACCTCCAGCCGAACAGTGTCACACTTCTACTCTGGGTTCTGGCTGAACAGAACTGGAAAGGCCCCTACTGCCCTGTGTCCTGCGCTCGCAGGCGCCACCTTCCTCAAAGACATTCCAGCCAAAGAACGAGTCGAAGTACAGGTGCTCCACAATCCAGCCAGAACCGCCTTCTCTCATCTGCAAAAACAAACTACCGACACCCTGACTGTGGCCCTGTCTGTTATCAATGTCACAGGTCTCGTGTGTCTCGAAGGCCATGGAACGCAGCTGGTGGGTCACAGCGCCTGCCGAATCACCAGAACATTGGACTCAGCTGACCCCCCTTCCTTTGTTGCTTCTCCGAATATGTACTTTGTGTGTGGCACCAAAGCTTACACCTGGCTCCCGAGAGGTTGGAAAGGCGCCTGTTACATTGCCTTTGTTCTTCCACCCACGTATGTAGCCCCTGCCAACCACCACCGGCAGAGGCGTGCAGACGACATTGGACAAGCCGACTCCACCGGAGCACAGTTCCTTGATGCAGCAAAGGGACTTGTTCCCCTGTGGGGCCCAATGGCAAACAGCCGTGCTATCCGACACCTGACCCAGGCAGTGGAAACAACGATCAACATCACGGCCGGCATCCTCGCCAACAACACGGCGGAGCTTCAGGCGGTCCGCCTTGTGACCCTCCAAAATCGCCTTGTCCTGGATGTGGTCCTAGCCGACCGAGGAGGAGCATGCCGCATCATCGGATCTAGCTGCTGCACCTACGTGCCTGATAACTCGCCTTCAGTCTACAAAGCCATTGAGCACCTCCACAGACTTTCCTCGGAGGTTCACCAAGAACAAGAAGGATGGTCGCTCGGGAGCTGGTTTTGGGACACTTTGAAGAATTGGGGTTGGAAGTTGTTTTCCTTCGTGCTGATACCTGTTGTGATATTATGTGGGTGTTGCTTAGGTATCCAATGTCTGCCACCTTTGTGCGGCCTTGTTTCTAACTGTATGTGCCCAAAGACTTTGGACTTCCGAAATGAGCACATGAGCCCCCTCTATGAAGTAGAAATACGTGGCCTTATGGGGATAAATCCAAACTGACAAGTTGGCGAGACATGTTAAAAGGGAGGACTGTGGAATTTTAGTTTGCGATCTGAACATCATCTGCGCCAGCTTGTCACCTATGTACTACGTGCACGGCAGCCATTTTAGATATCATGGTCTCCCTGTCCACGATCAATCGCCAGCGCGCCCCTCTGACCCAGCAAGTATTCTCCGCGCACCCTGGCTCCCCCTCCCTCCCCCTCATGAGCATGACCCTTCTGCATGACCCTGTCCTTGGGAGTCACGCCAGCGCCTGACCAACACCTCCTCTCCTCCCATGAATGCCCCTCTGTTGATAAACCTTCCCTCAGCTCGATTGTCCACGCGCATGAATACCACTCCTTTGATGACCCCTTCCCCCGTGTCCAGCTGTCCACACAGGTCTGAGGCCATCGCCTAAGCCGGCAGATATCATTTACTGCCCCTTATTGTACGAGGTCGCTCTCCTTCAAAGGACCCTCTATTGATCCAGGCCTCCCCACCCCCTGTGATATGATCAGGCGCACACACCCTAAGACTCGGCGGAACACTCAGCTGCGTGATGACCCCCTCCTCTTATCAGCAGGTTGAGGACCTCTATTGTGGGGATATATGGGGGTGGGATTGACACGAGGATTGCGGGGATGTCTTTTTCTCTATGTCACAATGTTCTGATTGTAATAAAGAAAGGTCACATGCCATAAACCAGTGTATAAGAGGCCAGGCCTCCGAGAGGCTGTTAGAGCACCTCGAGACGATACCTTGTTGTCTGATCTGATGTGTTCTGCTCCGTCGGAATAAACTTCTGTTTTCCTGCCTTCTGGTCTCCGGCGCCTGCCTCATTGCTTGGTAATTTGAATGGTACAAGGGCGGTTAGCGCCGGGCAAATCTTGAGAAAGGTCCTAGCCCTACCTTTTTCCACAGATAGAGCAAGCGGAGGCATAGGGATAACGAAGAAATGAATGGCAGCTTTTGCGGCATCCACGAGGACATACTCCCTGTAATATTAGGTTCATGGTCTTCAAATAGGCACAGTTCATGTTTATCAATGTCTCAGTGTAGAAGGAGAAGACCTAATCTTGCCAGCAGGATACAGGCAAATACAGCCCCAAAAAGGTTCCTCTAAGTAGCAAAAATAAGATTGCTCACGGGTATCCATTCAAAGTATAGTAAGGTGCTACAGTGATTCAGTTCAACCATAGAATATCTGCTCAACCAGAAGTGTTCCACCTCAAAATAACCTCAGTTTTATGGTTCAAATCTGTTTATTTACCTTTAACGGATTAACAGATACATTCACCTGTTTCCATTGGCCGTGAGGGCTAAATCGTAGACAGCTTAGGGTGGAGTATTGTGCAATAGGGTAAGTATATCAAGAAGGGGGAGCATGAGAATAGAGGAGTAACTAGAAAATGCGAGGGAAGTGAGATTCATACCACGGGCTGAGGCAGTGAAATTAAGGCAGTCAATGGTGTTGGGCTCACTCAAATGAGACTTTAGGGCAAGTGGAACCGACTTCTTTTGATAGACCTTTAGTGGGATCATCGCTCTTAGAGAGTCTCAGCAATGGCAGATAGATGGGGCAACTGAGTTCTTTAAATTCTTGCAATAGGAATGCTACGCATGGTCCGTACATTTCATTGCATACAGGCTGCTTGTCTCGATTCCTTTACATTCTCCATTCCTATGAGGTCCTATAGCCTCTGCAGCCAATCTGCATAGTTTGGGGTTTTATCTGTGCCCCATTTAGACATGAACACTTGCTTAGCAGCACACATGGCATGCGCAGTTGTTTTGTCACTATGTGAGCGTAGTGAAAAGGTCAGTTCATTTGTAAGCACAAGCGGGATTTAGCTAGGAATGCATGGGATGTCTGTGGTGAAGTTTTGTTAATATTCTTTAATACTGCTTCCCAGTATTGAGTAAGTTTGGTACATCACTACTAAAGATGGGCCAGTATGAGAGGCTCAAGCAATTACATCAAAATACCCTGGAGGGGGGCACTTTCACTTTGCCACTCTTGCATGAGTGTAATACCAGTAGTGAGTGATGATTGACATTGTCTCTTTCCTTTCTGCACTGAAGGCTGAGAAGCATGTTCTAGAGAATGTGTCTCCACATTCCTTATCAGCGAAAGAGTACTCTACCTCGCTCTGCTGTGGTTCTTGGATTAGGAACTTGGCCGCACAAGTAGGTTTGCTAAGGAACCTACAGGTGTCTGATAGTATTCTGTTATCATCCATTTCAGTGACCAGGCACATCTCAGAGTGAATGAGGGGTCCACTGGTGTGAGGTTGAATCGTGGGAAGAGTTAGTCTAATATGGTTGTATAGCCATTTCTTGGTCAAAGTTGGCTTTGACTTTTTCAAAGTGCATCAACCCATTGTGATCAAGATGCTGGCAATTCTTTTACAATTAGCTTCCTCCAATACCTGTCTTCACGGGAGTAAAATCTGGGTTGTCATTGGTGGAGGTGAGCAGCAAGGGATGGGAATTTAAACCCTTGGAGACACCAATTCTTTTCTAGGTTTCCAATGTGGCTCGAATGACAGGAGATGAGTATGCACAACATGTTTTTTTTTTAAGTAGCCACGTTACTTTCCATATCCCACCAATGTTTCTTGGATAGGGGTTTGCATCACTCCAGAAGATATCTCAAGTGGGCGGCTAGGTAGTAGTTAGAATGATTGGATATGTCCAAGCCCTGCTCTGCCACGTATGCCTACTGTCTTGCCATTCTAAGCTTCTTACCACCACAAATGAAGGCTTGAGTTATTCACTCTAGTTTATATAAAGGTTGTGGGGGAGGCTGATAAAGGAGTAGCTGGATAGTATATAGAGCGTTGGTGAGTGTTAGTCCTGGAATCCTTGGCGTGGTGAAGGAAGTAACCTGAATTGGGCCACCCGGGTCACTCGCGACCACCTCTCAGCCTTCCACAAGAAAGTAAGAGTTGATGAAGCAGTAGAGATTACAAACCAAGTTATTAGTAAGTACGCTCAAGCGGAGTCCAGTCAGACTAGCCTCCTTAGATGCTACAGAGGGGACGGACTTCAGGACACTTGGTAAAACATAATATGCATTTCCAACAACCCTAAAGACCTGTTCAGAATGGAATTTTCCAGCTCGAGCACTTATGAACAAAGGAGCCACAGAATGATGAGCTACCACCTGCAGAACGGGTACATGTTAACACATTTTCAAGGTTGTCTTGTTCAACTCAATGCTCTCTAGTGTGAGAGAGGAAAGGCATGCAAAAATAGAGTAAGCTATTCATTAGTGCATTAGGATTCAACCTTGAATACGATAAGAAGAAGTAACTGATCAGCAGCTTTTCGCTGAGGCAGACAGTTAATGAAACAGAAGCTTATTTCGATCATAGTACAATATGGCGGCTAAAGACAAAATGGCACCGCAAATGCTAACTTAACTCGCACAATGCCAGAAGTAGTCGGCTGGACGCATTTGCAGTCCAACAGTGGTTTCCCCTAACTTTTTGTTTCAGACTTCCTGTTTTGCTGGTCTTAGGAATCTGCGCACTTTATCACTGCTGACCAGTGCTAAAGTGCTTGTGTGGTTTCCCTAAAATGAGGTAGCCTTGGCTTGTCCACAATAGGCATATTTAATTCACGTAGAAGTCCCTGTTAAAGTGCACCCAACCTGCAGCACTGGATGTGTCACCCATTTAAGTAGCCCTTTAAACATGTCTCAGGCCTGCTATTGCAGAGCCTGTGTGTGCAGTTTCAAACTGCCATGTTGACCGGGAAAGTTAAACCTCTTGCCAGGCCCAAACCTTACTTTTAATACATATAAGACAACCCTAAGGTAGGCCCTGAACAGCCCAAGTGCCGGGTGCAGTGTATTAAAAAAGTAGGACATATACTGTTAAGTTTTACATGTCCTGGTAGTGAAAAACTCTTACTATCTCCCATAGGATAACATTGGGATTTACCATATTACATTTTACAAGTGTAGTTTCCTATTGGGAAGAGATAAGATCCCCCAAGTTTGGTGTCTATGGAATCACAATTCAAAATCACAGGTTATGGGGAATTAGGAGTTTAAATTGCAATTCCGAAAATGCCACTTTTAGAAAGTTGTAATTGTATTGATTTGATATGAAAAGATATTTATATAGCGCACGGTCGATCCAAGGAGCATCATGGCGCTTTAGCTCCATTACTGATATGATGGTGGGCTTTTACTGTTCGTCGATGTTATAAACGAAGAAGAGTTAAACAAGTGTTTTGCAGGCTGACTCAGTTAGCCCATAAATCCAGGTTTTAAGGGATTTTTTAAATGTCTGTTCAGAGGTGATTGTACGGAGATGGAAAGGCAGTTTGTTCCATGCCTTGGCACCTATAACTGCCAGGGATTTTCCTCCTATTGCTTTAGCCATCTGGTGCCTGCTGCCTGTCTCTGATCACATGTCCTGGGTGGGTGACGATTGGGCTTTGCTTATTCTCTCTAGACAGCCACATACAATGGGAGCTTAGTTATGACTTGATGGACTATCCTGGCAGAATGCGAGGGAGGAGCAGGGCACAGCCTCACTTACGGCTGAATAGGCTGTGTCCTGTCCCTACACAAAGGGATGCTACACTCTGTAGTGAGTCTGGATCCAGGGCAGGAAGGGAGGGCATGTCTGCACTCCAACAGCATCTCTTTAAAGTCTTCCCACTTCAAAGACACCACTGGTATGGGAACAGGACCACAATCTTGGGAAGCCGGCGGATGGCCATCGCGCACACCGCCCGTTCTTCAGTCGAATCCCGAATGAAGAAGCATTGTCTCATCCAGAAGAAACTAAATCCAGCGCTGCATCTTAAAGGGTCACTTATTATACTAACCGACTACAGCGGAAAGCCATAGACGGTTAAGGAACCGATGGCCACCATACTATATTTAGTATAACGGAAAACCGAGGCATCAGCCTCCACCCTACAGTGTCTCCCTGCCCATAGGAGACTCGTAAGGACCATCAGCATAGAAAAAGCACATACAGGCAAAACAATGTTTATGTCCTGATGATGATCCCAGTTCATTAGGAGCCGGGGATCGAAACGTCGTCGACACTTTGCCAAATTCTGTGACCTTACCACAGTGTTGAAACTGTTACATGAATTTGTTGTCTTAACTTGCCATGCAAATATGCCACTGATGCAAGGGACAATTAGCTCCCATGTTCTCTTTGCCTGATATTCTTTACCCTCTTTCTCTTGCTTTCTTGCCTATTTTTTATTCCTTTCTTAATGTACTTTTGGATAGGTACAGGCTTGTACCCTATCAATGCTCGCACCAGACCTCTCTGAGGGTCTTTTAAACTTGTTGATATCTTGAAATAAATTTTCAGGCCCGGCTGGGTACTGAAAACAAAATATAGTACTGATTGGAGTCTATATTTGTATCTGTCCTATTAATAACTTAACCCTACGGACCTCTGTTGTCTGAAATATACTTCATTCCATGCCCACCATCGCCAGCAATGCTTTCCTTGCTCCAAGTGTACTTCTTCCCCGTGAATGGGATTCTTAGCTCAAAACTTGAGAAAGTAAACCTTCAACGGGACTAATCTGAGACTATATCTGACCTGCTCTCCATCACGGTCAGATTGAACTTTTGGATTTGACCTGGTCTAGCGTGACCAGAAATCCCAGGTAGGTGCTTCATGCTTTTTAGCACAATATTGCAGTTTAATCTTTAAAAATTCATAACGCCAGTTCTACTGATTGGATTCTTGTGATTTTGGTCATGTTATCTACATTAAATTAATCTCCATTTTCTAACCTGGTATGGGAACTTTTCTGTGGTGTTTTCACTGTTGCTTTAACTGTTTGAAGTGTTGCACAAATACTTTACACATTTCCTTCAAGTTAAACATGACTGCTCTGTGTCAAGCTACCAGAGGGTGAGCACAAGTACATTTTGGATTTGCTGGTGCCTTAACCTGACTAGGCTAGTGGTTACTGCTTGACTAGGGCTCCCAACCCAGTCAACCAGGAACCCAATTTCTAACAGTGGGTATGGTCATCTTAACTGCTGCCATTCTCCCCACCTACAATAGTTCCCCAGTGTGCATGGACTGTAAGCCTGTGTGGATGGTGGAGGCAAGATTATTATAGTAATGTTTTAATGTATACTCTGTTCTAAGGCCTAGGTATTATACCCGGTTGCGTGCCCTGTGGGGAGGGAAGAGGTTTTCAAATGAAGAGGTGTCACCTTGCAGGACAGTGAGACTGGGAATTTGAGACTTTTGTACATGGATCTTGAATCTGAGACTCTGCCAAAGGCTTCAAGTTGCCGAAGAAGCCCTGAGATTGAGTCATATGGTTTGGAAAGGGCAACCAGGGCATTATCAGCATAAAGAGGCAATTTATGTTTACTGTGCCCTAAATTAATTCCAGTGATTGAGGAGTCTCGTGTAATCCTCTCAGCAAGGGGCTCTATGCAAAGGGCTTACCCCTGGCTACCCTAAAGCCTTGTAAGGTAAAGTATTTGACCCTCACCCTAGCCCTGCGTCATGTATCACCACACCCAGTTCTTAAATTGAGAGCCGAAGCTGTCTTTATCAAGAGTGCTGTGTAGGAATTGTAGGAAGGTGGAATCTGACTGTATAGTTACCCCCGCTTTTTCCCTGGTGTTTTGCTGGTTTTCAACTTAGTTTGACTGGGATCCTGCTAATCAGGACCCCAGTCTATCTGCTTTCTCCCTAAATTGGTTGTTCATGTACTTTATGTACACTCCAGATTGGATTCTGGGGTACCTTCATAAGACCCTAGTATATGGGATACTTTATACCCAGGGCATAGGTACCCCTCCCAGGGGCTGCAGCATGTATTATGCCACCCCTGAGAGACCATTCAAATTGACACCACTGGTATGCTACTGCAACCTGTGTAAGGTGGTGCATGCACCCCTATGGCATGCCTTATCAATCCTGAAGGCAGGGTGCTGGGTTTTATGTGAGAGGGTGCGCATGCATGAGCAGAGCTCCTCTGCAGCCTTCAGAATCTATTCTCCGGGGTTGTTTTGTGATGCAGCCATGCCATGTACTCTTAAGTGCATTATAACCTCGCGGTAAATGCTAACTTTATAACAGCTGCACAGAAACCTGTCATGTTTGGTGTCAAACACCTTGGAATCATGCTTCCACATCAGTAACTGGTGTGTGAGGTATGATTCCTCCCTCTTAGAGGGAGAAATATGACTACACTGGTACAACCGGTACCCGCTTTACAGAACCCTGGCATCACAAGATGGATGCTGCCAGCCACAGTGTGGTTCTGTGGCTCTGTGACTCTGAGGGTCTGTGGTTCTGTAGATTCTGAACCCGTTCAATGAAGGTCGTCGGATATAGATGATTTTGGTGTCAGAGGACCGCAAGTGACGAGTGCGGTATGTACAAGTGTTTTTGTCATAATCGATCAATGAGAACACTACGTATTCAGGGATTTTGTTTGAACCCTCGGGTTCCATTTTGTGTGCGGCAGCCATTTTGTGTGGTTGCCCTCACATAGGCCGATGACTATGGCCGAACGAGTCTTTGGTACACGTACACCTTAATTGACTTTTGTGTGACCTGGCCGAACTGACTCCCATTGCCCGAGGCCGACCTCGTTGAGCCAGTTCCTTGTTAAGCAGCTGGTTAGATAAAGATGAAAGAGCAGGACATGGCTGAGTTTATGGTACATGCACACACCCTTCTATCTTGCTCCTCATCTGCTTCTGTTCCTTCCTTTATGTCTTAATCATTGATTTGGGTTGAGGTCTTTTTGATGGGTTTGTCCGGCCTGATCGAACAGGAATATTGGAATTTGCTTGGTCATTTCTGGTGGGCTGGACAACAGAAAGTGGGATTGTCGTCATGCGATATGTTTGAAATGTCGTTTCTCCATTGGTCAGTTTGTATGAAATTGAAGCTAGCCAGGAATGTGATTTTTGGCATAAAAGACGATGCTCCGCTTCATGAATTTGTGCAGTCTCTAGCGAACCACCCGTGTTGTGCTTCGTAGATCTCTGTTCCTGGTTGCAGCCAATAAATTTGGTCTTTGACGTCATCAAGAAGTGTCCTGTGTCTCTGTTTGCCGAGGCAGGGGAATCCGAAGACATCGGGCGTTATCCCTGGCGCCGCTGGGTTCTAAAACCCGATTCTTCAACAGACACATGTCTGCCCCCTTGGCACTAGATGAAACTCTGGCAGGGGAGGCTGGACAATAGGTTTCCTGTCACAGGGAGGTGTAACCACCTCCCAGACAGGCTTTAAAGTATTGGGCCTGGGTGGGTGCACTCTGAGAGTGCTTTGATGTCTGCACTGGGGGCACATTTGGTGTCCCTGTGCATTGTCCACCTAAAACCAGTTGCAGGAGCCATGTGCTCCTGCTCTGGCACGAAACTGGACACAGGACATGGGTGTAGCTACCCCTCAGTCCTGAGGCTCCCATAGGTGGGTCCCCAAAGTTTGTTCCACCCCTTCCTTGGGTATAAAGTAGGAACCCCTGGCTACAGGACTTTAGATTTACCTTTATGAAACTCTGCTACAGAAACCAAGTACTTTGACGATCTACACTGCGTTATATGACTGAAGAATCTCCCTTGGAGTAAAGGAGTTACTCCCTTGCTAAGCAAGCACCAAAGACACATCTGACCGGTTTGCAACTCCAAAGCTCCAAAGGACTCCGAAGACTTTTGCAACACAGGAGGTGGGTTTCCAAGCATCCCTGAGGTATACTGGTGTGCTCAGTAAACATGAGACCTGTTTCCCTCGTGGGGACCGTGCAACCCGAACCCTTGGGCACTCTGTCAATTTGCAGATGCATCTGCTTTCTAGCAACCCCTGAAGCTGTGCTTTTGGCTACTTGTAGTCCAGAACCAGAGCAGTGATTCCACTGAAGATTACTGGCCTACACTCCACAAGTGTCCCATGGGCTTGTATTTTGTGATTCCACTTCAGGTCCCTTTGCGATCCCTGGTCCGTTGGCCTGTGGGTCCCTGTGAAGTCAACTTTAACTTTCAGTGGGCTTTCCTGGTTGCTCCAGATGTGCCCTGACTCTCCATTGCTTGGGGAGTCACCAGGACCTTGCTGGTCCTCACCGAAGCATCCTTTCTCTAACAGCGTGGTTGCTGTTGCCAAGGCTTCTTGTTGTTCAATCCGGACACTGACCCCCAGCACTCGACATGCTTTGTGGGACAGCTTGCCTGTGGACTTTGGTTGTCCTCAACATCTCCTGGTGCCCGTGGCTGCAGAGTCAAGCATCACCTCTTCTCACCTGAAGCACCCAACATCGGTTGGCATTCATCTACCGAGTCCCTGGTCACTGGCAAGTGACCCATACTCTGTCCCCTCTGCTTTCAGGTTCTTCTCATCTCCGATCCAGGCTTGGATCCAATCAGACACTTATCCTCATCACGGCAGCATCACTTTTCAGCATCACACGATTGGAAACAACAAAGATTCCCGACACCATTTGAAAGCTATGCACCTGGCTTCCCTGGGTTAGGTAACACGGGTACTCTGGTGCTCACATGCGTGCTGGCCTTAGAACCTTCTTAGTTTAGAAGGGTTTGCTCAAAGTCCTCTCCAAGTGTCCTTAACACCATCGGTGTGGCGCATTTTTCCACTGTGCGCTGAAGATTCGAAAATCCCGTGGTTCATGACAAGCTCAGCTCGTCATGAGCGTACGAGAGGTGTACTTCATGACGAGCTGAGCTCGTCATCAGCGTCGAAGGGGTTAAACTTTGAAATTCCAACCAAGACTTTCCCATAGAGTTGTACGGAGCTCGCGGCTGTGTTCTCACATTGCACGCTTCCCCTGTGGGTCCCCTGTGTCACTACCTTGGGTGGTTCCTTGGGGTCCCAGCGATTGTACGTGCTCTAGGCACTGTGTCTAGTCAAGTCGTGGTTGGTATACCACTTTCTTAGTATATGGTTTGTTGTCCCCCTAGAGCCCACTGGGTATTGTGCTATTTACTGTCATTCTAGTGATTTACTATTGTGTACTTTGTTCCCTAATCTCATAAAGAGATTAGTAGAAAGTGTTTAGTAATAAATACATATTTTTATAGTAACGCCTGTGTGATTCCCCTTTCATTTGGTCATTCAGGACTGGTTATAGACTGGTGAAACAAGCTGCTTTACATTCCTTCAAGACTTAGCATGCAGGCTGCTCTCCATAGCTACCACTAGGATAGCTTTAATCAAAGGTTGTCTTTAATCTAATCATCAATAAGGGTTGTTTGGACTGGTACAAGGTGCCCACTATAACTAGTGGTTAGCATATACCAGGCCAACTTCTCAAAGGAATGTTCAGTTGACAGGGTTGAATGCTTTTTTTGTGCCAATCGATAAAATTATCGCTAGGTTTTGGGCTATAGAAATCTTGCTCATTATATGTAATATGCGTGTTGTTGTCGCTACAGCTTCTCTCTGAGATGAACCCAGAAATGGGTCTGTACCAGGAACAGAAAGTCGGATTCTTCCTGGGTTTGGGAATTATGGTAATCACTGCCTCATGCATGGTGTCAGTGAGAGTTCTGGACACCTCAAAAGAATTGTAGAGGCAGGCAAAAAGGGAGGTCAGGAAGGGACATAAGGTTTTTTAGAGGGCCTTGGTAAACCAATTTAACCCTGGGGCAGTGTTTAATTAGAGTTTGGCGATATGTGCCATTACCTCCTCCATACAGATATCCTATTCTAGTGGGATTCTTTCCTGGGTTGAAGTCTGAGCAGTGGAGAGGTATAAATATGCATGCTCTAGGTTCCTCCCCTCTTCCATGTATAGATCTGCGAGTAGTGTTCAAAAGCCTGTGTTATATCCCCATCTGTTCGGGCCTCCTCACTCCCGGAGGATGATAGGGGCAATCTTGATCCTGTTAATCTTAGTACATAGTTTACAAACTAGTAACCATCCTGCCTTATTGTCCCCTGTTCAGTATGTTTGTTTAGTGCAGAGAAAAGCAATTTCCATGCTATCAACGTCCTAGGCTTTGAGTTGTTTCTTAGCTAGTATCAATTGCTCCATACTTTGCGTGCACCACTCCACTTGTGGGTCAGCTCTAGGTCAAGCACCTGTGCCTCTAGCTCAGCTCTCTTCCGCTTCCCGCTTTTAAGTCAGGCAGAGAAACCATAAATGCACCTCTGATTACTGTCTTAAGTATTTTCCAAAGGAGTAGGACTGGGGTGTCCAGTGTGTCATTAATTGCATGTATTGCTGGATTCTCTCTTTGATTTCTGTCTGGGTGAAGACATATCTCACTAGGTTATCATTAACCCTCCAGTGATATCTGCTAGGTGGAACCCAAGGAGTTTTAAAAGTAATCTGTGTGGGAGAGTGGTCCAATACTGCCAAAACTCTAATTTAGCCTGGGTAGAGGTTACTAAAATGTTTGGGAAGGCTAGATAGCCATCCAGCCTCGGGTATGTCTGACGAGAGGCGTAAAAAAGGCATCATTTCTAGTTAAAGGTCTCATGAATCCCCAGACATCTTACAGGCCTACATCAGCGAACCACCTTAGTCCATACATGCCAACAGTTTAGAAGAGAAAAGTGGGAGTTTGGATTTCTCACATTGACTTCTATTAAAGCAGAGGCAATTTCAGGTGGGAGACAATCAAAATAAAGTAATTTTTGGCTTCAGAAAACTGTGAGTCCCTCTCTTGAATTGAGTTTATTAGGATGTATGTCAGTCCCTCCATAGAGAGTGGCCCAGTTTGGCACACTTTCGGAGCTAATCTGTCTAATATTGGTTCAGGGACAAAATTGAAGTGCCACACCAATCAGATTGTCACCATCCAGGGAGTTCTCCACTAGAGAGATGATGTTACATATGAATTAATGTTGCAGTTCATTTGGTGAATATAGGGTGGATATGGTCAGTGTGTTGAATGCCTTGATCACCAACCTAGTTGAAAGAGGCTATCTCTTAGGCTACTCAAACAATCTAGAAAAAGAGCTTGATTTTACCCTAGAGAATATCTCCTGACACCGAAAATAGAAATAACAGTGAAGGAAGGATGATATTCTTCTGTACCTGCAATATTGCCAGTAATAAGATTACATTTTTTAAAAAATATTTTAAATTAAATAATGTAAATAATATATAAACGTTGGGATATGGACCAAGAAACTGTACACTTACCACATAAACTAATGTTTGCTTTCTAATAGTGTCAGACTGGTGAGTTCAGTACTGGTCAATAGTAACCCATATTTGGAATGTTCCCAATACAGCCACTCACCAATATTGGACCACTGGGAATCTGGCCATTGTCTTCTATGTACAGTCAGTCAGTCAGTCAAAATCATTATTTCGATAAATGAATATCAAAAAAAGGCACGGTACAAAATGAAACATACAATCATAATAGAGAAACACACATTATACAATGGTTAAAAATATTGAACTTTAAAGGTAAAAACCACATATCATGATTTAACTAAAAAACAAAGATACAAGACATTTTAAAAATCATCACTGTATAAAAACTATGTCATAAAAAGTTAAAAATATATCGTTCCGCCATCCCCTTAATCCTGATATACTTCTATGTACATTCTGTATTGAAACTAAAACTTTTGAATAGAATCTTGTCAAATGTAATCACACGAAGTTCACCAATTGCGATTCAGGTGAAGTTATATATGTGACGTGGTACTCATGCAGTGTGATCTACATTGCTCAGCCCATAAAAAAAAGGTTGAGACTAAAATATCACAGCATTTTAGCAGAATCAAATGCGACACAGTGGGAGAATACCTAGTTGAAAAACTAATGTTTGAAGATCTATGATGGAAACAAATCAAAAGGATCTACAGCAACCCTTGTGGAGGAGAAATTTCGCCAATACTCATAATCTGTGAGTGCAAATTGATTGACAAGGTCAAGTCTGTGGAACGTGGCTTAAATGACTATGAGGAAGAAGCCCAACTGGCCTGCCTCAGAGTCCTTTGTCTTCCACAGTACAGATGTTGTTCTATTATTTTGCCTTGCATTCTTTATTGCCTGTATTTATGGACACATAGTTCTTTTTTTGGAAAATTTACTGAAAGATTCCTTCTTTCAGAACCATGTTATAATTGTTGCTAGAAATATATGGTGAAGGCATTCACAACAAACATTTTTTAGACATGTCTCATTCATCTCAGTCCGTGTTTTTCTACTAGTCTTTTTTCCATGAAAATTGCTCCAATGAATCTTTCTTTCCTTTTAATTGGCTGACAAGATTTCATCGGCATAAAATGTTTGTTGGTCCCTCTTTGCTGCTATCATATATCCATCTTGTTATTTGATCCTTCATAATTTTTAGCAATTTCCAAGGGGTCGATTTTTATAGTCTTTCTGTGTGACTCATGCAATTAGTGGTCATCTTCCTGACCGAATACAGAGCATGTTCGAAACTGCTAGCATGGTCCTCTAGCAAAGTTTGAGTTTAGCAAGCACATCTGATAAGTGCACTTATTATGTCTACTATGGAGTAAAACTCTGTTGCCTTAATTATATAAATGGACAATTTTTTTATTTTCCTTTTTAGGTCTTGCTAGAGCCAGCGCGCATGCTCTGGGCTGGCGAGACATTTAGTAGGTGTCTTTTAAAAGTGCCACCAGAGGCTTTTACCACCACCAGCTTGTGGTTACGCATGCAAGCACATGCGCAACCACCAGCTTTCAGTGCCTGATCACGATCAGTTTCACTTTCATGTGCACACAACTCTTGCTTCTCCCCCTCCCCCACCACAGATCGCCTCTCGCTGCCCCTCGCGCGGGCGGGGCCAATGCTTGCTTACTCGGCCTCTCATGTATTGTCGCACCCACAACGGATAGTGGCCGAACGAATTCCAATAATAAAATGATTTCATGTTCAAACGGAGCCCCATAGCACTCAGAAGACTAGGGGCGCAGGGAGCTATCTGCGAAGATAAGACGCATGACGACATTTCCATCTCTGAGGCCGCTCTCGAGGGAGGCTCCTTATAAGCGGTTTGTCAGTGGCACCTTTTCATTTGCAGCAGGCTGTAATTACTTCTACTTAAAATTTCAGCCTCCAGGGGTGTTCGCGGTGCCCCCTGTCCCCAGAAACAATTATTGTTGCGGGAACCGATAAACAGAGCCATCGGAATTGCAAATGGTCAGTACACCAAATATGTTCTTCACACAAATATTATCACGCAAAGGTCAGTCCTGTCATTTACGTATTCTGTGCTGCGCAGTCCTCCTCCGTGTCTGTTGGCACATGTCGGGGGCTCTTGGTCCTCGTTACATGCAAGCAGGCGAGGATGGCTGCCTGCCTCAGCAAGCAACGGCAAGGATATGCCCACTTCCCACTTGTTTCAGAACCTTTCACATCTGCTGAGTGGCCCCCTCTGGAAGCCGGGGTTGATAATGTTTGTTGGCAGAGTTCTGCGCTACTTAGACATGTATTTATGCATCGCTTCATGAATCGATGTGAAGATTGTGGGAAACCGAGCAAAACAAAGCTGCCTTGTTTTTTAATCGCCCTTGTGTGCACTGTGGCGCTAGTGAGAAGTCCTAGCTAAATCCACCAGGCCGAGCTTGGCGCAGTCTCATCCTCCATGTGTCGCCGCCCCAACCACCACGCTCTGTGTTGTCCTTATTCTGTCTGTGAAAGTAGGGCCGGCTTGGTTCAAGATTAACAATCACTTGGAGGTATAGGGGGAAGGGAATAGGTAAGCCAGCCCCCCACTCATACAGTATTTAAACAATTAGAGCCTCACCTATATGTGTACACATCTACATAAAAAACCACCAGTAATAGGGACCCCTTCTCATTAGTATCCCCAGGGATTTGTCAATGACATAAATTCAACGGTTAGGATGTGTGCAAATTCTAAAAATCACACAGGACCACAATTACTTCATCCACCAAAAAAGTGTGAGAGATAGAGAGAGTACCTCACGGTAGCACCACCCGAGGGGGTTCCCGGTTAGTAATTGCCGGTATACCCACTTCTCATCATTGGCCACTCTCTCTATGTGAAAAGACAAAAGTGCACTAGAAGAAAATAATAGTGCAGACGTGAGAATAGTGATGTGAAAAAACACAAATAGTGACAAATGTCTCACCACTAACACACACTTTATAGTGTACAGAGAAAGATGTACAGACCCCTAACCAAACACACAAATAATCTGTAAAAGTGTGGTAGGGTTGTGCTTGCTTTACCGTTTTATTCTGATGCAGCAGAACCCCACTTCTTAAAAATGGTAAGTATGTACCATAACTCTTTTTGTTCTCAAGCCGACATGTTTCATCGCTGCAATTTTAGCGATTTCATCAGGGCAATGAGGGGTAAAAAATTCTCAGTCTTTTCATGGAATTATGGACCTGTATGAGAGATAAAGAAGAGACGCAAAAAATGTGCCGTTCAAACCCCTACATCTGGGGCATCACTGAAGCAGCTTAATAATAACACACAATTTGAGGTAATTTTACCTTGAGGGTGCTACGTTAGCACATACCAGCACCACTCAAAGGGGCACCGTGTTAAGCGTCCACGTGTCCCAGCATATGACCGGCAATGGTCACAGCCACCTATACATATGGGGAGACAGAGATCGAACAATTTCAAATTAATGTCTCCATAGATGCAGGTAGCTATCGCGTTATCACCCGTGTGGGCTTAGCCAGTGAAGTCTCAATCAACCAGACCCCGTGGTCCGCTGCCCACTCCAGGTGTAGAACATACATATGCCAGCGAGGAGTATTTGAAGGAAGCCTCCGTTTAACACTCTCTCTATTTAACATCTTCTGCTTAAGGTTAAAAATTTCGATCGTGCGTACGCGGCCACCACATCTCATACAAAATGCCGATTTAATCTCAACGGTACAATAGTGTCACCATTCACAATCACACCCGCGGTCAACCCCCCAGCCTCCTTACTGTCGCCGAGTCCCTCCGGCGCTTCCGACGATCCACGCATTCACTCACTGCCGGGATGCGGAAGTAGCCGGTGGGAAGACGCGATTCCGCCCACCACGTAGACGTGAGGCGCGGCCGTCTTGGAATGGGTTCGTAATGGACCCACACTGCAACAGAGTTGGTAGTTTACGGCGATATTGATAACCCATGAATGCTACGGGAATCTAACCCTTTACATAAATGCAGGGACAGGAACTTAATTGAATTTATCTATTCAATGAATCAACCCCCTATTTAATAATTTAGAAATAGACTGTGGGCCGAATAAAAGTTCTAGGTTTGTTCTGAAATAGACATGTGCCTGGCAATACAGCTCTATAGTGACCAGATGCTCCATTGGCGCCTAATGTCAACACTAAGTCCCCCATTGGTGGTGTTGGATTGGTTAGTAAGTCTTCAAAGGGCAGGCAATTGGGTGTTCTAGCGCACAGACCGTAGTATTTCAAAGGTTATGCCTAATCATGATGCATATGTGAAAGGGGTAGAGGCGAGGGCAATTACATTGAGGTGCTCCATCTTGTACTGTTGTGTTGGTTTTAACAATGAGGATAATAGAAAGTGGGCGAAAACAGAGCCCTGTTATCGCCTGCTGATCCTATTCCATTCAATATTTTCATTAAGTCCCTCCTGGTCAGCCTTCTCCAGAAAGATCCATTTCGCTTCTTTTCTTGCTAGAATGTTTTCCAGGTTGTGACTATCACCCACCACCTTCTCTAAAACAGTCCACTTCAGATTTTTGGGGTCATGTCCAGTGACATTGAAATGTTGTACCAAGCGAGTTGTTAACTTCTTTGCTCTTATAGTACTAAGATGCTCCTGTATTCTTATCTTGACCTTACGAGTGGTAAGACCGATATAGTAAAGGCCACAGCTGCACATGAGTCTGTAAATAACATGTGTCGTGTTGCAGTTGCTAAACCTGTTAAGGAACCAGGTTTTGCCCCCCCCCCCCGCAAAATTACACTTTTTGTGGCTGTGGTGAGCCCACAAACTGAGCAACTGCCGCATGGATAGTGTCCAGGAGGAACAGTGCTTGTTTTGGCCGTGTTAGAGTTACGGGTGTGTACCAGTTTATCTCGCAGGTTGGAGGCTCTTTTAAATGCAAAGCGTGGAATTGGCATTTTATGGTCCCTTGTATCAAGTATCGACCAATGTTTCTTTATTATCTGCCTTATTTTGGTTGAGAGGGGGTCAAAAGTGGTGACAACAGGGAGGCATGATTGCTTCTCTTTGATGTTGCGCTCCAACAAAACATCACGTGGGGTGTTGAAAGCCCTCTTCTGTGCATGTTTGATCACTCTGGTTGGATATTCCCGTTGTTTCAATTTGGTGACTTACTCAGAGGATTGTTCCACAAAAGTGTCTGTGGACGAGCAATTCCGCCTGTACCTAAGAAACTGACCCACCGGGAGATTGTCCCGGAGGGATCTGGGATGGAAGGAGTGGTAGTGGAGGAGGGTATTCCTATCCGTAGTTTTGTGGTGCACACTCGTTACCAATTGAGAATCGGACACTGTAATGTCGACATCAAGGTAAACCACCGAGCTGTTACTGATGGTCCAAGTGAAGCGGAGAATCTCATCCACCTGGTTCAGCCATTGTAAGAAAGTATTGAGCCGGTCCTCTGTACCTGTCCAGATACAGAGGACGTCGTCAATATAACGTCTCCACAGAGATATATTCTCTATATGGATTCGACTCATGGAGGACCACATTCTTCTCAACCTGGCCCACATAAATGCAGGCCAGGCTGGGAGCAAATGTGGCCCCCATCGACGTGCCGGAGGTCTGTAGGTATAATTGTCCCTGGTACTCAAAAACATTTTTTGTAAGTGCCAGTTCGACACACTGCATAACGAATGTTTGTGGTGTGTCATAGAACCACTCCATCGACCCCAGGGCCCGCCCTGCTGCCACCAGCGTAGCATCCTGGGGGATGCTGGTATACAGTGACTCGATGTCGATTGTGACCAGTAGTTGGGTAGCAGGGTCAAACGATGTTTCCCTCAAGATATTGAGGAAGTCCGTGGTGTCTTGTACATATGACTCCTGGGTCACCACCGCTTCCCTGAGAAAGAAGTCGGCGAACTGGGACAAAGGTTCCAGAATGGATTGGATCCCAGAGACAATTGGGCGCCCAGGAGACGGACGTTGGGGCTTATGGATTTTAGGCAAGATGTAAAACGCTGGCACCCTAGGGTTGCTGTTGATAATAAAGTCTGCCTCCTTAGCTGAGATCCATTTTTTAGACACTGCATCTGACACCATGCTCTTGATGGTGTCGGCGAGGTCAGGCGTGGGATCGCGCACCAAAGGCTGGTAATTGGTACGGACCCCCAAAAGCTTTAAGATCTCCGTTTCGTAGTCAGTGGTGTTGAGTATGACTACGGCACCTCCTTTGTCGGCTGGCTTGATGGTAATAGCCACATTTCTTTGTAAAGTACCAATTGCCTGCCATTCCTCCTTGGTCAGGTTATGACCTGAGGAGCGTCCAGAGATCTCTTCCAACGATTCAATCTCTTGGATGACACGTTGTTCGAATACGGCCACTTCTGGTCCTAGGAGTGACAGGGGGGGGCAGAAGTTGGAGGGTCTGCGCAAGTTGGTATCAAAGAGAGAGAGTGGTGTGCGTTCTTTGTCAGCAAAAAATTTGTGTAGCTTTATCTTCCTCATCATCTCAGAGATTTCTGTTCTGCATAAAAAAGGGTCGTGTTTCGGTGTTGGTACAAATCCAAGACCCTTATTGAGAACACTCTGTTCAATAGGTGTCAGTTCATAAGAGGATAGATTTACTACAATGTTGTTAGTGGTGGGAAACGATGGTTCACTCCCTTCCCCTAGTTGCGAAATGAGCTGGTTCTGCTCCGTGTGACGCGGGGTGAAAATGTTTGCCATGTCTGTTGTGTTCTCCCTCTGCCTTGTCCCTGTGGTTGACCCCTGCCCCCTCGTCCCCCTCTCTGAGGCTGGCCTAAAAAAGACCTCAATAATGCTCCTAGGTCCTCGTCCGATCTGTTCTCCGGGGCAAAATTGACCCTGTTATTTGTTGGTGCTGCCTGACGTGTTGGGCCCTCCTCGTCCTCACTGCTTGTATTATCAAAGCGCCAGTTGTTTGGTGTGCGTCTGTTATTGCCCCTCTGGCCGCCTCTCTGATGGAATTGCCCCCGCCTCTGAAAGGGTTGTGCCCTAGCTTGCTCAGCTGGTTTGTCGTAATATTCGTCCTCAATATATGGAAAAGCCCATATGTGGGTGTGTCGTTCAAGGTTCTTTTTGAGGCCTTTGATTTTTTGATTGACCAAATATGTTCTATATTCAGTCAGATCTCCTTGAATACGGGCCAACTGGTCCTTAGCGTCAGTGAGAGCCTGGTTGTTATTAAGACTCTCCTCCAAGTCCAAAATCTCTTTGAGTAGTGCCTCACTAAGGCGTTTTGCCGTGTTGATTATTAAAATCAACCAATCCCGGGTGCACTTGTTTGCGATGTAACTCCAGTCCACCCGGAATTGTTTATCTTCCAAGAAGATTTTGGGCTCTAAGCGGACTATTAGACTAGGGGGAGATGCGCCTGCCCGGAGATACTCGGTCATGAGCGCACCATGCAGAGCCACACGAATCTGGCGCTTTTTTAACGCACTTAATTTTTCCGACTCTTCCCTAGCTGTACCCTCTGTGCCAAGGGGTGCATCCGGTAGTAGTGAGGGGCCTGCCAAAATGAGTGCGATCTGTTCATCAGAGAAAGCTAGACAATTCATCCCTGGATCACCAAGACTGGGGAAGGGGGATTGATGGTTGAGAAGTATGACGCTAAGGTGCTCAAAGCAAAAGAATTATTAATAAGACAAAAATTGTGTGCCAATAAACAGCGCTGCAACAGTGAAACAAAAGAGAAGAAATGTTGTTTCTTTCTGAACTTTGTGAAAAGCAGGGAGGGAACCCTCACGGCTGAGCCGCCGTAATAAGACAAACAATCACTTGGAGGTATAGGGCGAAGGGAATAGGTAAGGCAGCCCCCACTCATACAGTATTTAAACAATTAGAGCCTCACCTATATGTGTACACATCTACATAAAAAACCACCAGGGATAGGGACCCCTTCTCATTAGTATCCCCAGGGATTTGTCAATGACATAAATCCAATGGTTAGGATGTGTGCAAATTCTAAAAATCACACAGGACCACAATTACTTCATCCACCAAAAAAGTGTGAGAGATAGAGAGAGTACCTCACGGTAGCACCACCCGAGGGGGTTCCCGGTTAGTAATTGCCGGTATACCCACTTCTCATCATTGGCCACTCTCTCTATGTGAAAAGACAAAAGTGCACTAGAAGAAAATAATAGTGCAGACGTGAGAATAGTGATGTGAAAAAACACAAATAGTGACAAACGTCTCACCACTAACACACACTTTATAGTGTACAGAGAAAGATGTACAGACCCCTAACCAAACACACAAATAATCTGTAAAAGTGTGGTAGGGTTGTGCTTGCTTTACCGTTTTATTCTGATGCAGCAGAACCCCACTTCTTAAAAATGGTAAGTATGTACCATAACTCTTTTTGTTCTCAAGCCGACATGTTTCATCGCTGCAATTTTAGCGATTTCATCAGGGCAATGAGAGGTAAAAAATTCTCAGTCTTTTCATGGAATTATGGACCTGTGTGAGAGATAAAGAAGAGACGCAAAAAATGCGCCGTTCAAACCCCTACATCTGGGGCATCACTGAAGCAGCTTAATAATGACACACAATTTGAGGTAATTTTACCTTGAGGGTGCTACGTTAGCACATACCAGCACCACTCAAAGGGGCACCGTGTTAAGCGTCCACGTGTCCCAGCATATGACCGGCAATGGTCACAGCCACCTATACATATGGGGAGACAGAGATCGAACAATTTCAAATTAATGTCTCCATAGATGCAGGTAGCTATCGCGTTATCACCCGTGTGGGCTTAGCCAGTGAAGTCTCAATCAACCAGACCCCGTGGTCCGCTACCCACTCCAGGGGTAGAACATACATATGCCAGCGAGGAGCATTTGAAGGAAGCCTCCGTTTAACACTCTCTCTATTTAACATCTTCTGCTTAAGGTTAAAAATTTCGATCGTGCGTACGCGGCACCACATCTCATACAAAATGCCGATTTAATCTCAACGGTACAATAGTGTCACCATTCACAATCACACCCGCGGTCAACCCCCCAGCCTCCTTACTGTCGCCGAGTCCCTCCGGCGCTTCCGACGATCCACGCATTCACTCACTGCCGGGATGCGGAAGTAGCCGGTGGGAAGACGCGACTCCGCCCACCACGTAGACGTGAGGCGCGGCCATATTGGAATGGGTTCGTAATGGACCCACACTGCAACAGAGTTGGTAGTTTACGGCGATATTGATAACCCATGAATGCTACGGGAATCTAACCCTTTACATAAATGCAGGGACAGGAACTTAATTGAATTTATCTATTCAATGAATCAACCCCCTATTTAATAATTTAGAAATAGACTGTGGGCCGAATAAAAGTTCTAGGTTTGTTCTGAAATAGACATGTGCCTGGCAATACAGCTCTATAGTGACCAGATGCTCCATAGGCGCCTAATGTCAACACTAAGTCTCCCATTGGTGGTGTTGGATTGGTTAGTAAGCCTTCAAAGGGCAGGCAATTGGGTGTTCTAGCGCACAGACCGTAGTATTTCAAAGGTTATGCCTAATCATGATGCATATGTGAAAGGGGTAGAGGCGAGGGCAATTACATTGAGGTGCTCCATCTTGTACTGTTGTGTTGGTTTTAACAATGAGGATAATAGAAAGTGGGCGAAAACAGAGCCCTGTTATCGCCTGCTGATCCTATTCCATTCAATATTTTCATTAAGTCCCTCCTGGTCAGCCTTCTCCAGAAAGATCCATTTCGCTTCTTTTCTTGCTAGAATGTTTTCCTGGTTCAAGATTAAACCTGATATTTAAAATGCCTGTAAATGTTCCGTCTGCGACCCTCTAAAATACCCAAAATACAGTTAAATTTAGCGGGGTTTCACACTGCCCACCAGTGCGGATAAAGCCGATCCTTGCTGTTGATAGGATCTGTCTGCCCATTCAGTCCATGGCCTCTCTGCTGGAGCCAGCAAACAGAGGTGCAATGCTTTGCCACTGAACCATTAGTCTTGACAGCTCTACCATATGCTCTAGTTCGCTCGAACACTTCACAGAGTGGTGCACTCTCCGCGCACACTGGGAGTCTACTCTGATTTGAGCGCTTTGAGCGGCTTAAATGTGACACTAGAGGTGTGTAAGTAGTCCAACCGGCATAACACGACAGGCACTGCTGGATTCTACGTCACACTCCATGGTTGGGCCACACATGTGAGTTGACTACAGTCCACTCTTTGCTTTGTGTTCGAAACTATTTCCAAAATATTAGCTCAAAATCGCAAAGTTCATTGCTTTTGAAGTGATAGCCCTTTTTTAGGTCTCGCCTCTCAATGCGCATGCGCATTGAGCGGAGCGAGACTAAAGGGGCTTAAACAGACTTTAACTAACTGGCGATTTGATGCTTTGCCCGTGCGCTTTTAGGTCAATGCGTAAGCGCATTGACCTAAAATGCGCGTGCACAGCATCAAATTGTCAGCCATCTGTTGCCCAGCTTGGTGCCGCTCCACCCCCTGCGGCATCAAAGGTTTTCATGGCCGGCCGGCCGTGCTTTCAGTTTCACGGCCGGCCGGCCGGCCGTGTCTCCTTTTCTTTTAACTTGTTTCTTGTTTCTTTTATCGTTCACTCTGTTTTGCTTTTCCTTTCTCTCGCTATTTGTTTTATTTTATTATTCTCCCCCCCCTTTTCACTTTCTTCTGCTCGCACTCTATCTCTTGTTTAAATGTATGTTAGGCTGGGATTACAGTGTGTAAATAAAACATTGATATCCATTGAGACCCCTTTGCGATTTTATTTTAAGGTCTCCGCCAACCCCCTCTCCCTTCCCCGATTCCTTCTAAGTTGTCCTTTTCTCTCTGCCTTTATTTCCACCACATGCTCTAAACTCCCTCCCTCTCCTCATTTTCAACATTCTTTAGTCTGCCCCCCATTGTCTTCGTCTCCTGTTTATTCCCCTCTTCCTCTCAATCTCTTTTTCTTTCTCTTCTTCACTGTCGCTGTTGGTCTTTCCCTTTCCTCCTGTCTACTTTTAATTCAATTGTGCATCTTTACCGCTCTCGGGCCGTCTCATCCTTGCTTCTGTGTCCCGCCACATCCCTCCTCACTCACTTTGTTTTCCATCTCGCTGCTGCTTTCAAGCATCTCCAAAATTCACCAACACTTCTCGTTTTTTTCTTTTTTCACCCACCCATTCTCACCTGCCCTCCGCTGCACACAGCATGTTTCCTTTCATCAACCGGGCGCCTGCTGTGTTTTATCTTTTCAAATGGCAGCCGCGCATTTTCTCACAGCTCTCGCCAGTGCAGGAGTGGATTTGTGCCCTTCACCCTCCTAGCTGTGTCTCTTCCGGGAACCCAACTGCCTCGCGGCGCACCGCAGCTCCCCTTCCCACTTGCTTTTTAAAGTTTCCTGTTTATTGCACGGGCATTAAATATATAGGCACAAAGAAAATTCAACGCTGCCTATGTGGAGCTTACACCGGGAAGGCTTTGGCAAGGGGCTGGGAAGATGGTAAAACTCACTTTCATGCCGGACAAACATGGGGGCTCCATAACAGGGAAGTTTCCAGCAACTGATAAAAGACGCAATAACATGGCTATCAAGTCAAGCATAAATACCTCATAAATCATATGCTTGTCTCCAGGAAGTGCATACCTTAGCTGCCCTCGAACCAAGGACTGGTTAGAAAGGTGCAAATAAAAAAAGGTTGAGAGATTTTTTTTAAAGGCTTTTTGAAAAGTGAAAAATAACTCTCCCCCCTCCCATCTTCCCTCTCTCCTCAACCTCCCCTCCCCCTCTCTTCTCACTCACCCCTCATTCTCTCCCCTTTCTCCCCTCGCCTCTCCCCTCTCACCACTCTCCCCTCCCTCTCTCAAATCCCACTCTCTCCACACTTACTCCTCTCTCCCCTCTCCTCACTCACCCCTCTCCTCACCCACCCCTCTCCCCATCTCCCCTCTAACCACTCACCACTACACTCCCTCTCCAATCCCTCTCTCTCTCCTCACTCACCCCTCTCTCGCCTCTCTCCCCTCTCCTCACTCACCCCTCTCCTCACTCTCTCCAGGCCTGACTCTCTCCTCCCCTCTCACCACTCTCCCCCTTCACCACCACTCTCCCCTCTCAACACCACTCTCCTCACCACTCTCCCCACCACTCTCCCCTCTCACCACCACTCTCCCCTCTCACCACCACTCTCCCCTCTCACCACCACTCTCCCCTCACCACCACTCTCCCCTCTCCTCACCACTCTCCCCTCTCCTCACCACTCTGCCCTCTCACCACTCTGCCCTCTCACCACTCTACCCTCTCACCACTCTCCCCTCTCACCACTCTCCCCGCACCACTCTCCCCTATAACAATCTTCTCTCATCCCACCTCACCAGTATGCACTCTCACCACTCTCCCCTCTCACCATCACTCTCCCCTCCCTTCTCTTTTTCCCCTCACTCCTCACTCTCCCATCACTTTCCCCTCCCCATCTATCCCCACTCTACCCTCCCTCTCACCACTCCCCTCCCTCTCCCCACTCTCCCCTCTCACAACTCCCCTCTCTCCTGTCTCCTCTCTCTCCTCTCTCTCTCCCCCCTCTCCTCACTCTCCCCTCCCCTCTACCATCTCCCATCTCTCTCCGCACTCTTCCTTCTCTCTCCTCTACCCTCTCTCCTCTCTCTCCACACTCTCCTCCCTTTCTCCCCTCTTTCCTCACTCCCCTCCCCTCTCCCATCTCTCCTCAAGTTACACACGATTGTCAATGAGCACTAACACAGCATCATTTATACCATTTTGGCATTAGTCAACACCACTAGTTTTTCCATGTTGTTCTCATGTTCATCTCCCCTATGGTTACTCCTTTCCCAGGTCTATTTCCATTGCTTTGCCTTCCACCTCTCATGCCTCTCTCCCAAACTCATCTTCTCCCTTTCTATACTCAACTCTCTCCCTCTCTATAATCTCAGACTCCCTATCCTGCTTCTCTCTCTTGCTTCGCTCTTGGGCTCCCTGTCCGTACTTCTCGCCCCTGATACACTCTGTCTCCCTCTCCATGCTTCTGTCCCATGCTGAACTCTCTGGCTCCCGGTCCGTGTATCTCACCCTTGCTTCACTCTTGGGCTCCCTCTCTGTGCTTCTCTTCCTTGCTGCACTCTCTGCTCCCTCTCTGTGCTTCTCTCCCCTGCTGCACTCTCTTGCTCTCTAGAGATGTGGCCTAACGACCAGAGCTGTCATCTAAGTCACGTAAATACAAAACATGTTGCATTCCAAATGCTATAGGTGTCACATTCGCGAAAGTTATAACTATTGGCATTGTAAATGACAAAGCTATCCATTTAGCTATTTTAAAAACCAACTCTTAAATAAAATATTTGTCATTTACAAGACCAATAGCTCCAACTTTTGTAATGCGAAACCTATTGCATTTCCAATGCTTGTTTTTTTAAGGGTATTTGATCTAAACACATCAAACACATGGAATAAACGTAATGAAAAAACAAATGGTTCAAATTTGAGAAGATGTCAGCGTCCTTCACAGATTAATGGCAGCACCCCGTCACGCCCTCACTCAAAATTTGCCATACATTCCACCAGAGTACTTTTATACACAGTGCATTATCAACATTCTAATTTCGATCTCGTGCGGAAAGTCGTTTTGAATAGTGTACCTCACAAGTTTATTTAACATTTTACGGGTGTTTATGGGTACTTTTAATTATGAATATGTACGAGCGCCTTCGTTTATTTTCCAATGATATTTCAGATTCATAATTTATCAGAGCACTTAGAACATATATATTCGTTCAGACCGAGAGCACCCACCTGGACTGCAATTGACACCGTTCTACACCATCACTGGTCCCTCACTGTCCTACAATATCCTGGACTCGCCTGCCCCCCCCCCCCCCTCACTCCGCATCACTGGGTCCGCACTGTCCTACAATACCCAAACTCTTCTAACCCCCCCATCACTGGGACCGCACTGTCCTACAATATCCCGGGCTTTGTTGCATCCTCCATCGCTTAAAGGTTCCTCACTTTCCAAAAATATCCAGGACTCGACCGCCCCTTTTATTACTGGGTCACTCACTGTCCTACAATATTCTGCTCTCTACAGCTACCTCAGTCACTGGGTCTCTCATTGTCTTAAAATATCCTGGACTTGCGTGCACTCTTCATCAACGACCCCTCACTGTCCTACAACATCCTTTGCTCTACCCCATTATTGGGCCCCTCACTGTCCTACAAAAGCCTTTACTGTCTCCCATCAGTGGACCTCTACTGTCCTACAACAACCTTTACTGTCCCCCATCACGGGGCCCCTCACTGCCAACATTATCTGGACTCTACTTCACCCTCCATCATTAAAACCCACCCTATCCTATAATATCTCGGTCCCTGTTGCACCCTCACTGTCCTACAGTATCCTGGACTAGGTTGCATCCTCCGCCACTTGGTCCCTCACTGCCATCTTGTGTCGTGGATTCTACTGCACCTTCCCTCACTGGGCCCCTTAAAGTCCTACAATATCCCAGACTGCACTGCACCCGCCATCTGTGGGCCCCTCAAGACCATCACTGACTGCTAGTGTCGGCCACTACCATGTACCCAGCAGAAGCCTCCATCACTGCCCTCACTGTCCTGGTGCCGCTGCACTCTCTGTTCCCATGTCCCCTCGCTGTCACTGGTGGGCTCTGCTCTGCATATTCTATCAGCGGGCCCCTCACTCTCCCCCGCTAATACTGCTAGACTCCACAGTTCATGCGACTTCTACACCTTGCAGCCCCCCAGTTTTATGCAACACAACCTTGTGTAATACGCGTGTGTTAATGTGAAGCGCTCTGACACCCTGCATTGGGATAAGTAGGGCTATAAAAGAAAAAATAGTGGTACATGAATTATTTCAACGCTTCCGCAGGGAAGTAAGCTCTATATAAATGCAATTTGCTGTGTGTAAATACTGGACCAACACATCTGACATTCTTACAGTGCATGCATATCTCCTAAACAGGGACTAAACAAAGTGAAAAGCTACTGCAGCCAAACAAGCATTGGCATAGCCAATAGGTCTCGCCTTTGGGACCTTATAAGTGTTTAGTTATCCAGCACAATATCCTTGGTGCAACAACATTGTATTGCATGGCTAAAAACTTATAAGGTCCCAAAAGCGAGACCTATTGGCTATGCCAATTCTTGTTTAAGAATGTACTTGACTTTCCCTGAGTATCCCTTAAGTAAGAAATTATGTCTGCCTCATTACCAGGTTGTCAGCTAATTGATTGGTTGGAAAGCTTTATTTCATTCACCAGGATAATGAAAGCAAATTACAATATACAGTGTCAAATATAAATACATTCACGTACAATATACATAGCCAGTACAATCAATTTTTATTCCTTACCACCTGATAATAGAACCAACTGTGCCTCCTACTCTTGGATCAGTTTCAGGTTTTTAAATTATTGTAAAGTGCAAGTGAGAGCGCAGGCTATGACCTGCTACCATCAAATATGATACAAATGCATAAAAATACATACGTAAAAGACATATTACTGTTAAAATAATTGAAAAAAGGAACATTGGACATTTTTGTAAAGTGCAAGGTGCAAACCTTGTCTTTTGTCAAACTGCACATTGCAAACAGATACAAACTTCTAAGTAAACAAGGCAGATGGGTGGCAAGACATGTCTGTTAAAGATTTTAAAAAGTTAAAAAGACCGATAAAACAGCAATTCAAACTTCCTAAATACAGTATGTAAATCAATACACCACTATACAGTTTGTCAGCTAATTATAACCACAGTAATACAGACTTTTTATGTTCTTTCCTGGGTTGTTACACTTTTCTGCTTCTGTGTAAGACCCCTTGGGTAATATTGCCATTAAAAGGTTGAAACCCTGATATGTGGAGTACTGTGCATCGATTTCTCATCTGCCCCACTGTTAAAATTTGACTGCAAACCGAAAACAACTCAATATTTACAGGTTACTTTCACTCCGTCATTGGTTCACTTGGAGCATCTTTGTACAAACCAGCTCTTTGGTTTTTTTGTGGATACAAACCAGTATAAAACAATACAACACCTGTTTTGCCTGAAAAAACACTTTTGACCGTAGCCTCATTTCAGACATAAAATGGCTGCGCTTCTTCAAAAGCCAAAAGCCGCATTTAGATCCCTAGGTATTTGAGAGATACATAGGCGTGGCCAAATGATCGGATGGTGGAGGGTGGTCTTTTGAAGTTGCCAACTGCCTTTAGAATATTTTGATTTTTGCTTGCTATTTTCCCAATAAATATGTGTTAGACTTCTATGAGCTTTCCTGAGTGTCTACTTTAAAAAAAAATATTTGAGTTTTATATAGTGCGAACTAGACTAGAGAAATCGGGTATCGGAGCCCTCTACATGAGCACCCGTTTCGTTACAGAAGTACACATTCATTATTGTTAGGCACAGGGAGATTAAGTAATTCGTCCAGAATCACAGGATGTTGATCGTCGTTGCCAAGACTCAAATCCGGTTCCCCAGCTTCGAGGTCAACCGCTCTAGCTGCAAGGCTACATCCTCTCCTCACATTCTTCACACAGTGTGAGTAGCAGCACTTTGCTTATCCACATGTTCACATCCATTTAAAAAAATGCACTAAAGGGTCTGGGCTGGTAAACAATGTGAGTTGTATCAGCATGGAGACTATCCCCTTCCCCCCATGCAGCTCCAAGCTAACAAAAGCAGTTTACAGTCTGAAACATTCAGATATGTTTGTTTGTTTTGTTAAACACTCACTGTGCATGCCCAGCAAAGTGATTCTGCCTTGAAGTTAATCTAATTGCTTTGGGCAACATCATTCTGACGCACATGTGCACTGTATACATTGCTGTAAGAAACTGGGTTATTAGTTGCATAGGATGTGAGTCCTTCAGAAGTAATAGGTTTTTCAACTTTCTCCTTCTTGAGAGCCAAGTAACCCATTGTGGCACTTGACTCTCTCAGAGTAGTGAAGCAGAGCAGTCATAGCCCTACTCATGAGAGGTGGTGTGGGCAGCAACAAAACTCAATAACACATTGTCCAGTCAGTGTTTCATCTTATAGAAAGGAAAGGTCCTTCATTACTGTTAGATTTGGGGGTCTGTAGTTGACGCAGGTAGGTACTTGTGACAAAAAGAGACCCTTGCATCTAGTCAGGGTAAGGGAGTACACCCCTAAAATAACCCCTGCTCACTCCCTTGGTAGCTTGGCACGAGCAGACAGGCTTCTCTCAGAGGCAGCGTGTGAAGCATTTGTGTCCACATACTGTAATCAAGTGACAACACTACAGATGGACACCAAACAGGTTTTATATAAAAAATAAGTATTCTTTATATAGACTTATCACAGGACCACAAACGACAAAATCCACAATACTATACTTAAAATGGTAGGTTTAGCTTAGTTCTATTTAGTTCTTAAAATGCGTCACTTTGAGTCAATGTACCTTAAGATGCGACACACAGGGCAACAAAAATGTTGCAACGATGGAAATGCGACAAAGATCTGGTGCAAAGAAATAAAGGTGTCAAGTTCTTCCTGATGCGGCACGCTTCTCCGATGATGCAAGACATCTCGATTCGATGCGGCAGCGGCGACACCCTTGTTCCGCGATGCGATGACAACCGCTTCGGCTGCGATACTCTTCTCCGACGTTGCGAGACGCTTCCGCACAATGTGACAATTACAGCGGCGACATTCAAGATGCGTCGGCAGCAGTTCCAACTGCGGCGCGCTTCTCCGTGGATGCAAGATGCTTCCCTCGATGCGGTGCAATTCGACAGCTACAGCGGCAACATCAAAGATGCGACGGCAGCAGCAGCGAAATGCTTCCTCTTCGTTTCGAGACGCTTCTCTCGATGCGGTGCAATACAACAGCTACAGCAGCGACATCCAAGATGCAATGGCAGCAGCAGCGACGGCGACACGCTTCTTCCTCTTGAATCGCGCTTCCAGCTCCTTGCGACACGCAGTCCCTCAGGATGCCCAAAACAGGGCAGGCACTTTCCAAGGAACTCTGGGGAGATGGGGGTTGCAGTCTGTTGTCCCTGAGACTTCAGCAGGAGGCATGCTCTGTTCCAAGCCCTTGGAGATCATTACAAGTTGATGAAAGTCCCTTTCTCCTCTCTTTGGCAGCCAGGCAACCACTGCAGGCCAATCCCCTAAGCAGCACTTCAGCTTAGGGATAGTCTCTCCTCAGTTTCGTCTGGTTCCACTCCTCAGCAAAGGTTTCTTCTTGTTTGTCCAAAGGTGATCTACATTTTTGGGATCCGGGTCCCAATACTTATACCCCAAAATCCATTGTCCTCTGAGGGCAGAGGGGCTTTTGCCCAGTCCAAACCATTTCTGGCCTATGGAGAACAGGTAGCCTTGCAATATGGAAAATCTAAAATGGCTGTAATTCACTATTAGGACATGCCACACATATCAGGGCTTGTCCTACCTTATACTTACAATGCACCCTGCCCTTGGGTCTATCATAGGGGTGCTGATACGAGGAAAAGGGAAGGTTTAGAGACTGGCAAGTGGGTGTACGTGCTCAGTCAATATGGCAGAACCAGGCTGCACACAGGCTCTGCAATGGCAGACCTTAGACATACTTTTACAGGCGGCTTCTGTGGGTGGCACAACCAGTGCTGCAAACCCACCAGCAGCATTTGGTTTACAAGCCCTGGGCACTCCTGGTGCACTGTACTAGGGTCTGACAGGAAAACCAAACCAGCTAATCATGGAATCACGAATTCATACATTAATTTATAATAGGGAGAGCATATGCACTTTAGCACTGATAAGCAGTGGTAAAGTGTCCAGAGTCATAAAATAGCCAACACCAGGTCAGAAAAAAATATAGGAAGACGGCAAAAAGTTCAGGGATGACCCTGCAAAAAGGGCCAAGTCCAACAATTACGCACACACTAACAATTATTATGCAATAATTAAGAAATATATACAATTAGGTAGATGGGAATACCTTTGGTGACACCCTCAGAAAAGTTCACACCTCTCAGCAGGCCCTGAAAAATATAGTCACAATAACCACACCCATACTAAACACAATATAAGGGAGTGACATTAGCAAAGAGGCAGAGGCTTTGTCAGGGTGTAACTAAATTGATAAAAGAGTAAATTCATGTTAGAAACAGCCAATGCAACACTACCAACATCAATGCAAATTATACCAACATTCAATGACAATAATTAAACTATCTAACATTTCATTGCTAATTCCATTTTGTAAAAAAAGAATTATACATTTTAACTGCTGGGTACCCCTATCCATTCTATGGGGCACCCAGCATGTGCAGTAGGTGGGGGCAGTGCAGGGAGCCCACTTCAACACTGCCCAGCCGCATCTCTGCCTGGCCAACATTGCTCTAGTGCCGGCATAGGAGCCAGCCTCTCAATTCACCCATCTGCATCCTTGCAGGTGGGCAGTGGTGTGGTCTTTGCCCACCTTTGGTTTCTAGGGCATGACTGCCTGTCCCTGGTATAGGACCTGTCCTCTGTCTGGAATCATGGTACCTCCTAACACCAGAGTTTTTTCAACAGTATTTCCACAATCCTCCAGTAGAGTACCCTGTAGCCACTCTACCCAGGCCCCATTGCTTTAACCATCTTGCAGGACACCTGTGTGTCAGCAGAGGAGTCAGTTGCCACCACCCTGATGGAAGCCGCCGAGCTGCAGGAACAGTCCACCAAAGATCCAGGGAACCATCCAGGGTCTGCCCAAGCAGGCCCCTCTCTCTACTGTTCTTCAGAGGTTATAAGTAGGCCACTGGCCTTGGAGAACACTCCTAGTCCCTGGGAGCCATTTGCAATCAAAGTCCTTCAGTCCATCCTTGCAGTTACATGAAGTGGCTCCTCCTTCCAGTTGGGAATTCATCACTGTGTTGATTTCAGATTCAGTGAGTTCTGAACTGTTTGTCTCTTGTGCGGGAGTTGTTGTTTTGGAGTGAAAAGTACTGGAAGGTAGACATGTCTACCCAATCCTACGGTACCACATCCTCAATACACCCCTGCCTCAGTCCTCCTGCCCAGCATTCTGGATCATTTAAACATGGAGGTTAGAATGGGTCTATGGAAAGACCTTCTGTGGGAGTCTTAGCCCTACCCCCAACTGTCATAGCTGCCTGATCCCTCTCCACCAAAACATCAAAGGATAGCCACTCTGGGTTAGACTTAAGAGGTCTAACCTTCCTCATTTGTTTCTGTGGGCTTAGGCTTGGTCTATCGTGCAGTGTGGCAAGTTGATAAGCACATGCAGATTTCCTCCTCACCAGTCTTCTTTCCCAGGAACTAGGCCTAGCACTGACAAATTACTCAATTGTGTGGGGAGGCCTTTGATCCTCATTATGGCATCCAGAATAATTAATTTGGTCTAGTGGTGGGTGTGGGGACTAAAAGCCCCAAATCTAATTATGATCTGAGCTAGGGAACTATGACAATTCTCCAAAAGCATCCAGAAGTACAGTTACCACAAAAGTGACTTTAGGTCTAAACTCGGAGTACATGTTTACCCAAGGATTGATACATCTCTATGCCTACCGAGGGCAAAACTTCTGTTGGGTAGATTTTGCCCATAATGTGTAATTCAGTTAAACACAAGGACTTTCGGTAAGCATTACAGATGTACACCATGAATGTCCACTCACATTAGAAGGACTACACCAGGTCAGCGCAATTGTCGGTACAAGGATCTCTTCTGCGGCAGGCTACCAGTACCCAGATACCAGGCTGAGCTAGAGAGTAGTCTCACAGACTCAGCCCACATGTGTGCACATACCTGCAAAAGTGTGTGCTTATGTGCTCACATGTTTATGTGTAACCAGCCCAGTGACTCTTGCTCAGCTGCGCAGTGGTGGACATTACCTTATCCATCTCAGCCCACTACCAAAATATTTACTGTGAGTGAGACTCAGTTGGTGAGACTCACACACAATCAAAATAAAAAACTGGCTAGTCAGAAAATGAAAATTCAATAAGACAAACTAATTTCCTGCAATTGCTCATTTCATTGTATGTTCATAAGGGAAATAATGTTGCTCGACTGGAATTATCTGTTGGTTTAGTGCAGTGATGTTGAAACCTTTATCTGTTGCTTTCATTTTGTGCTTCTGTCTTCCATGTAAACCACTGCTGGCCACAGTGACAAATGTTGCTGTTAGTTGACTGGGGTGCCAGCCCTGGTGAAACAACAGCCACAATCCCTTCTGAGGTGAACCACAAAAAGTCACTAAATGAACCTGTGCTTAACCCTGTCTAGCTAGGCACAAATATCAGTCAGGTTAACTTAGAGGCAATGTGTAAAGTAGTTCTGCACCACACAAACAGCAATAAAGTGAAAACACAATTCAAGAAAAATCTCAAACCAATTAAAAAAAATTGAGTAAATTTAGATAAATGATTTAACCCAAAAATCCAATCAGTCAAATTGGAATTATGAATGTTTAAAGTTATTGGTAAAAACTAGCACCTAAAAGATCAAAGCACCAACGGCAGACATCTAGTTGTGCGAAATGCAGTCAAAGTAGAAAAATATGGATGACCCCAATGGAGCATGGTTTGGATACAAGAAGTGTCCTGGACCCAGTCTGAGAAGGTAAAGTTCAGTGAGGTGTCCGAGGGGTAGCATCATCAAATGATAGGCTTAGGTCGAAGCGGCAGTGAAGATTTCTACATTCGGACTCTGTCTCTGAAATGGAAGTCAAGAATCTCCATCAGGACGAGGTAGAATGCAGCTGAAGACAGTTCCATGAGGCCAGATACCCGTTTGACGAAGAACCGCTCGAAAGGTTTTTTGATGCATAGAAAAACATAGTGGGAGAAGCCGCTAACTCAATTCGACCAGCGATACACCTCAGACAGATAGCTGAACAAGTCTCCTAATGTTTCTCATAGCACTTTTATGCCAGAATTTGTCTAGGTCTCAGTTTTGGATTTTGGCCTTTTGAGGAGGAGGCGTAAAATCCGTTTCATGGGCGAATTTGCAGATTTTTGACGATTTCGCGATCCGCGAATCAAGCGAATTTACCCAATAATCCGCAAATTCGCAAGCTACGAAATATTTTGCTTGGTCGCGCTTGAAAAATACAATATCGCGCGCGCAGCGTTGACTTACCGTGATTCTGAGTCCGCCGAGTTGTTTTTCTCCCGGTTTTGAATATGCTGCGCCATTTGCGATCTTGCTGCGTGATCGCGCAAGAGTTTTTCGAACGCAAATACGTTGTCGCGGCTTGCCATCTTGCACGGCGAGAGTTTGACAATGCAAGTACGTCATAAAGGCCCGCAATCACGCATTGCTGGAGTAAACAATGCCGAACACGTAGATGCAGCGCACAGCTGACTTCCAGCGGGAGATTTGAACAGCTCGCGTTCCCGAAATTGCAAAAATTGCAATTCTGCACAAGAAATCCACCGCAGGAAGCATAAACCTTGTGAAATTATGATTTTGATCAGAATAACTCCTCAGATTGACATTTGGCTGCCCTTTTTGGTGCAGGAGTAAATTTTTCGGGGTGGGGTGGGAGGAAGGAAGTACCCCAGTCTCCAACTTTCTGTTCCTGTCCAGCAGGCTCCTCCCAGTGCTTTGTCCATGTACTGGTCACTTTTAATTTGGCTGTGGATCTGGAAGGATTACTTTCTGTGACTGCTGCTGGATATTTGTATTTGAGGACTTTTTGGACTTTGGAGTTTGGATCATTTTTGGACTTGAGATTTTATAAGTAAGTTGGTGTTGTTTGTTTGGGGCATTGCAGTTGAGGCAACTACAGTTCTAAAACTTTTTTTACAACTTTAACAAAATATATATTGTGGTGGGTAGCCGCAGTATCCAGTAGGCCCAGGATTAGTCATGGGTGCATGATACAACTGTTTCTGTGATTTTGTTTTTAACTTAATTCTCATTTATGTCATGGAATTTTAGCCCACTGTTATATGTTGATCTTTTTTAAAAATGTTGGGGTGCCTGTAAAGCCTCACTAGCCAGTAGGCCCAGGTGTAGTGAGTGGTGCATGGGCCTAGTCTTTCTGTGGGGTGTCTTGAATTTAAACAGCATTGAGGGCATGGATGGCATGGGATTGTGGTGATTTTTGAGTGTTTTTCAACTTTTTGGGGTGTTGTTGGGGCCTGGCCATGTGGGTGGGGGCCATTTTGAGGTCTGGTACAGGCAGGGCGTGGCCATGTGGTGGGGGACAAGGGGCCATTTTGAAGCCAGGCAGTGTGCTGAGGCCTGCACCCAGTTTGCCTTGCTTTCAACTATTATGCCCAGGGGTACTCAGTGGTGCATGGGCCTAGTCTTTCTGTGGGGTGTCTTGAATTTAAACATCATTGAGGGCATGGATGGCATGGGATTTTGGTGATTTTTGAGTGTTGTTCGACTTTTTGGGGTGTTGTTGGGGCCTGGCCATGTGGGTGGGGGCCATTTTGAGGCCTGGTACTGGCAGGGCCTGGCCATGTGGTGGGGGTCAAGGGGTTATTTTGAAGCCAGGCAATGTGTTCAGGCCTGCACCCAGTTTGCCTCGCTTTCAACAAATATGCCCAGGGGTCCTCAGTGGTGCATGGGCCTAGTCTTTCTGTGGGGTGTCTTGAATTCAAACATCATTGAGGGCATGGATGGCATGGGATTGTGATGATTTTTGAGTGTTTTTCGACTTATTGGGGTGTTATTGGGGCCTGGCCATGTGGGTGGGGGCCATTTTGAGGCCTTGTAGGTGGGGGTCAAGGGGCCATTTTGAAGCCAGGCAGTGTGCTCAGGCCTGCACCCAGTTTGCCTTGCTTTCAACCATTATGCCGACGGGTATTCAGTGGTGCATGGGCCTAGTCTTTCTGTGGGGTGTCTTGAATTTAAACATCATTGAGGGCATGGATGGCATGGGATTGTGGTTATTTTTGAGTGTTTTTTGACTTTTTGGGGTGTTGTTGGGGCCTGGCCATGTGGGGGGGGGGGCATTTTGAGGCCTGGTACAGGCAGGGCCTGGCCATGTGGTGGGGATTAAGGGGCCATTTTGAAGCCAGGCATTGCGCTGAGGCCTGCACCCAGTTTGCCTTGCTTTCAACCATTATGCCCAGGGGTACTCAGTGGTGCATGGTCCTAGTCTTTCTGTGGGGTGTCTTGAATTCAAACATCATTGAGGGCATGGATGGCATGGGATTGTGATGATTTTTGAGTGTTTTTCGACTTATTGGGGTGTTATTGGGGCCTGGCCATGTGGGTGGGGGCCATTTTGAGGCCTGGTACAGGCAGGGCCTGGCCATGTGGTGGGGGTCAAGGGGCCATTTTGAAGGCAGGCAGTGTGTTCAGGCCTGCACCCAGTTTGCCTTGCTTTCAACCATTATGCCTAGGGGTAACCAGTGGTGCATGGGCCTAGTCTTTCTGTGGGGTGCCTTCAATTTAAACATCATTGAGGGCATGGATGGCATGGGATTGTGGTGATTTTTGAGTGTTTTTCGACTTTTTGGGGTGCTGTTGGGGCCTGGCCATGTGGGTGGGGGTCATTCTGAGGCCTGGTACAGGCAGGGCCTGGCCATGTGGTGGGGTCAAGGGGCCATTTTGAAGCCAGGCAGTGTGCTCAGGCCTGCACCCAGTTTGCCTTGCTTTCAACCATTATCCCCAGGGGTAGTCAGTGGTGCATGGACCTAGTCTTTCTGTGGGGTGTCTTGAATTGAAACATCATTGAGGGCATGGATGGAATGGGATTGTGGTTATTTTTGAGTGTTTTTCGACTTTTTGGGGTGTTGTTGGGGCCTGGCCATGTGGGGGGGGGGGGCATTTTGAGGCCTGGTACAGGCAGGGCCTGGCCATGTGGTGGGGGTCAAGGGGCCATTTTGAAGCCAGGCAGTGTGTTCAGGCCTGCACCCAGTTTGCCTTGCTTTCAACCATTATGCCCAGGGGTACTCAGTGGTGCATGGGCCTAGTCTTTCTGTGGGGTGTCTTGAATTTAAACATCATCGAGGGCATGGATGGCATGGGATTGTGGTGATTTTTGAGTGTTTTTCGACTTTTTGGGGTGTAGTTGGGGCCTGGCCATGGGGGTGGGGGTCATTCTGAGGCCTGGTACAGGCAGGGCCTGGCCATGTGGAAGGGTCAAGGGGCCATTTTGAAGCCAGGCAGTGTGCTCAGGCCTGCACCCAGTTTGACTTGCTTTCAACCATTATCCCCAGGGGTAGTCAGTGGTGCATGGACCTAGTCTTTCTGTGGGGTGTCTTGAATTTAAACATCATTGAGGGCATGTATTGATTGAGGGCATGGGATTGTGGTGATTTTTGAGTGTTTTCCGACTTTTCGGGGTGTATAACTGTCGTTTCTCTGGCTTCCATTGCTTTTAGGTGCACAAGAGACCCACCAGTGCCGGGAAGAAGTCCTCCAGCAGTGTGTGCAGCACAACATCAAGTGACGTCACGTGTGGCCACAGACAAGACAACTCTGCAACTCATGCAACTCCGGCCTGCTGTTCTGACATATCAAGAAGATGGCCCCAAAGAAAGTTGGCCGTAGCGCATCAGCGAAAAAAGTTGCCAGTGCCACTGCCAGTAAGAAGGAGCAGAAGAAGCAAGTGGCACCACCTACCAAGGAGACTTGTGTGCCCACCGACACCTTTTTTGGGAGAAAAAAAACTATGCCTGCAGCAGCAGCGGTGTCCGCCGGGGACCAAGCTGGAAGCAGCACCTCCGCTTCATTGGGCTCAGTGTCACCACGCCAAATAAGGTCCAAGACCACCATGAGTACTGCTGTGGCAGCCACTTTGGTTGTTGAATCACCATCGACCAGTGATCTTGGCTCATCACAAGAAAGTACCATCCAATCAACGCTGGGTGTAACTCAGCTGACGAGTGTTCAACAACCACAGCCACAAACACAGGTGCAACTAGTACAAGCGCAAGTACATGGGCAAGGAGAGGCCCAAGTAGAGCCGCAAGAAGAGGCGCAAGTAGAGCTGCAAGGAGAGGCGCATGTACAGCCGCAAGGAGAGGCACAAGTAGAGCCGCAAGGAGAGGCGCAAGTACAGCCGCAAGGAGAGCCGCAAGTAGAGCCGCAAGGAGAGGCGCAAGTACAGCCGCAAGGAGAGCCACAAGTAGAGCCGCAAGGAGAGGCGCATGGACAGGTGCATGGAGAGGTGCGACTAGAGGTTCATGGAGCGGCACAACTGCCTACAATGCTTGTTCCTCCAGAAGTAGGGGCACATCAGGCAATTGCTATTCAAGAGGAGGTATCATCCGAGGAAGAAAAAGGTCAAGGAGGGCTACTACAAGTTCTTCTTCAAGCCCCCTTCCTTCTGATGATCTTGATGTTGATTGGGACCCACCAATCAGTCTGAGAGTGAGTCACGCCAGACTGAGCTGACAAAGGTAGCTAAGCCTGAAAGGAAGGCACCCGCAAAGCTTATGGCTGATGACAATGAACAAGAAGTGGTGTCTTCTGCTTCTGATGAACAGTCTGATAATGTCCCGTCATCAAAGTTGTCACTCCAGCCCCAGCAGGCATGCAGCAGACAGACATTTTCACTCTATCCCGAATGGCTGATGAGCGGGATATGGGCAGCGTGGCACTGGTACCACCACCGTTAACTACAACACCAACACGACCTACAGCTTCCATCTTTTTTTGTCAGGAGGGCCGGCATGAACCTCCATCCAGCTCGACCTCAAGTAGTGGTGCTCTAAGTGAAAAACAGAAACTAATTCAGCCACGCCCTCATCTGCCATTGAAAGTCAAAGTAGCACCTCCACCTTCAGCAGACATCACCAGTCCTCAGTTTGGGACTTCTTTACTGTTAGCGCAAAGGCGGAAAATATTGTCGTTTGTTCCATTTGTAAAGCATGCGTTAGTCGGGGTAAGCTTGGTACCGGAGCCAGAGAGGTCATCTCAAGCAACACCACACTATCATTTGGGAAACACACATGAGGAAGATCGAGGGAAGGCAAAAGAAAAACAAATCCAAATGTATCCATTGATATTCCATCTGATGATGATGAGAATCTGATTGTGCAGGGGGAAGTGAAGAAGCGACAGACATTTTTTCTGGTACACCCAGTAACCCTGGAAGCAGCACTGCAGTGTTATTGCCCACACCCTCTACCACTGCATCATCGATGAGGCACACTAAGAGTGTTGAAGAGACACCAATGCGACAAAATACATCACTTGGCCTAACTGGTTTGAAGACGTCATCATCATCACGTAAAATGATCCAGCCCACCATTCGGGGAATGTTCTGGTCGGAGGCGGCATTTGAACGCAACCACCCAGCGGTACGTCTGTATAACGCAAAGCTGGCTAAAATGCTAGCGCTGGACCTTCTCCCTTTTTCTTTCGTGGAAGGGGTGGGGTTTCTAGAATTAGTGGGAACAGTCTGCCCTAAATGGAAGGTTCCTAGCCGGTCCTATTTTGCCAGAGTTGCGGTTCCAGCACTACATCAAGATGTGCTGGAGGTGATGGGGGCAGCTTTGCAGAAGAGTGCTGTTCACACCATCCACTTGACAACAGACATGTGGACCAGTCGCCAAGCCCTTGATTACATGTGCATCACTGCACACTGGGTCTCTTTTGCAGGGGTTAGAGACAAGTCAAGTGCAGTTGTTGACCTGGACACAGTTTTTCAAGCTACTGGGAAACATGCAACATTAGCCCTGTTTGCCATGGAGAAAACTAATTCCGCAAAAAACATTTTGGAGGAGTTTAACAGTAAGGTCTCTGAATGGCTGCAACCAAGAAATCGCATAGTTGGTTATGTTTCCACGGATAATGGCAGTAATATAGTTAAGGCCATGCAGGACGGTGAATATTTCAGAGTGCCGTGTGTGGCGCACTGTATAAACCTGGTTGTTCAAGATTTCTTGAAAACTGAAAACCAAGTCAAGAAGTTACTGACCACCTGCCGAAGAATCTGCACACATTCCAGCCATTCCTTTAAGGCCCGTAAGAAGCTGAGGAGCATTCAACATGTATGTAAAGTGCCAGTCAAAGGACTCATCCAGGAGGTGGCAACACGTTGGAACTCAACCTTTTACATGCTTGAGCGTCTGTTTGAGCAGTGCATGGTAATCAATGGCTATATCTTTACATTAGGTTCTGCTATGAATGACATGAGGCTAGAGTTGGAGGGATGGCAGCTAGTTAAAAGCCTGACAGACATGCTTCGTCCTTTTGAGGTCTTCACGCGTGAAGTCAGCAGGGAGGACTGTTCTTTGAGCAAAGCTATCCCACTGTTACGTGTGCTAGAGCACTAACTGAAGGCGGTGTTGTCAACGTTCAGAGATGATGTTGGAAAGCAAGCGGCATATCTGTTGGCAGAGAACTTATTAAGCAGCCTAGTTTCCAATGAAAGGCTTCAAAAGATACATACAGAACAACATTACATTTGTGCCACTATTCTGGATCCACGGTACAAAAAGGCAGTGGCCAGCAAAGCATTCATTCCTTTTGATGAGGCAGATGTTTCAAAGTACAAACATTGGCTAGCTGTGTCAGCCAGTCAGTTCGAAAAAGATCAGCAGAAATTCAAGGAGCCGTCAGAAGTCCAACTGAATCAGCAGGCGATCCAGCGTGAAGTTCCACTTCTGAATCTGTGAGCGAAGGGAGTAACTTTCCCTCACAGCCGTTAATGACACCAGCAGCAACCGTATCATCATCCTCACCTGCACCAGGCCCACCCATAATATTGTCAGAAGAGGATTGGCTAACTCATCAAGGGTTTGCTCGTTCCTGTGCTGAGAAGGCCACAGATGGTACGCAAAGTGGAGCAACCGTGGAGAACCTTGAGTTGATGGTGCAGGCCTATCTGGATGACCCAACACAGGTCTTTGTTAATACGAACCCATTGCTGTATTGGTACAGGAAAATGGCTCTATGGCCACTGATCACCAACCTGGCTATAAATTATTTGTCTTGCCCACTCGCAAGCGTGTCTTCTGAGCGTGTTTTCAGTGCTGCTGGTGCCATTGTAACTTCAAAGAGGACCGCCTCTCGGCCAAAAATGTGGAGAGGTTAACACTGATCAAAATGAATCAGCACTTGATACCACCAGATTACAAAGTACGTGAATGCACGCAAGAAGAAGAGGACACCGACTTAGGTGATGGAAGTTCTTCTCTGTTACCTGACCTACTCCCGTCTCAATTCATGGAGTTTGAGGACGAGCTCTACTTCCCTGACACCAAGCCCTGAAAATGACTTCCTTTTTTCGTCCTTATTCACTTTTATTCCTGTGTGTCTTTCTTTGTTTTGCAACTTTTACCACAACACAACTCTAATCACCTAATCACAACAAGTCCATCAGCAGTACTGTCTTCATCTTATATTCCTTATTGATTTGAAGGTGCCGCAGTCTGCATTCCTGAGGTTCACAACTCAATCATGCTCCTTTATACTCCTCCTCCAGACTCCCCCTATCCATTTACCTCAAGGCAGATGGATGGATTACGACGAGTCCCCTCAAGTGGGACTGAAATTACTGACTGACTACATGCTTGCTGATTGCTGACAGAGTTACTTCTGATATTGACAGGAGAGGCTGCCCTGTGGGCCCTCACTTTCCAAAGAAGATGCGGACAAAAAGTAAAACAGGTAATAAATAATTAAGAAAATAGCATGCACTGGACAGCAATGGTTGTCTGGCTCTGATGAAACCAATTGCTGTTTGTTTTTTGTGCATGAAATGATGATTCATATGTCTTGTCTTAGTTATTATTTAATCTTTCACACAGTAATTGTAACTCATGTCAACAACTCTTTTTTTACCTTGTTTAATTAAAATTGTACTTTAAATTCAGGGGCCACTATATTGCATTTCACAAAGTATGCAAAATGTCCTTGGAGCGGATTCACTTGCCAATATACCATGATGATTGATTAAATAATATATATTTTTTCTTTACAGTCACTCACTGGGATGGATGGGTCATCAGCATCGATTTATGGAAGAACTATGGCCAATTCGTGAGTGGCAAACAGGTAAACCAGTCTACAACAACTACTACAGCAGGACTACATGTCTGTCTATTCATGGTATGTATTGGTCGAGGGAGAGGCAGTGTAGTGTTGTTGTTATGCCAGGCAGAGTCCACTCCAGACAGCAGTTCATGTAAAATTGGGGCTATGTGGCTTGCTGCATACAATTAGATATGCTTTGTCTGTCTGACAAAGAGCCTAGGGGCGGGGGGGTTAAACTTGTTTCCGCCTGGGTTGACGGGTCTGGGGGCATTGCTGTGAAGGTATAATACCGGATAAAAGTGGTTTGGAGAAAATCGGAGGTGAAAAATTGTTTCCATTTTCAGGCATTTCGCTCACTTTAGTGTTTTCGTTGGGGTGTTTGGGGGGGTTCCTGGTGTTTGTGGGTGGGTTTTGGGGTCTTGGAGCAACGCTGGGTATGGATACTTTTGATTGCAAGTGATTTGGAGAAAACCCATGGTGGCAAAGGGGAGTTAGGGCCTAGTTGAAGAAAGCGTTCAACACTATTTTAAACTCAGGGCTCGTTAGGGTTAGCAGTATTGCATGTGTTTGGGGGTGTTCGAGATTTTGGCAACTGGGTTCTGGGGTCTACTCTTGGAGCACTTGTCTAGAAATGTCTAATTTTGGTTGTTATTGGTTTGAAGAATATCCATGGTGGGAAAGGGGGGATTCAGGCCCACTTTACTTTCAAAGTCACCATTTTCCACTAGGCCTCAGACAGGTAGCAGTGTTGCACGTTTTTTTGGGTCTGATTGGGGGTATTCTACATTTTAGCATCTGTTTTTAAGGGTCTGGGAGCACTGCTGGGAAGGTCTAATTTTGTTCTAAAATCGTAGTTTACACTACACCTAGCTTGAGGGGAAAGATCCGCAAAATTCGCCCATACTTATTTATCCTTCAGAAGGAGACTCAGAGTACACCCTTTCGAAACTATTGTACTGTCGATTCTGAAACTGAAAGTGTGACTTTTTGCACTACACAGCGTACGTACCTTATATATTTTTTTGTCACTCCCTGTTTTTGCATCAACATTTACAGGGCGGCTTTCACCCTGTGCAATGGAAAAAAGGATGAAGTCAGGCTTCACATTAGCAACCCGCAATTCAGCATCCGCCAGGCAGGCAGTGGACAGGGTGTCTTCTGGTCAGCAACAATGATCGACAGAGCGTCAGATGGAACAGAGGAGTACCGCAAATAAGAGGAATGGCTTGATGCATGCAACTTCCCAAATTCAACAGGACAAGTACAACAACATACAGTAACAGTATCCATTCATTTCTACTTATCTTTTAAGTAATGTTATTGCTGTGAACTTCTATGAGTGTGACTGCATTTCTTTGCTCTCTGCTTCTAAATTCATCCCTCCGGCCATTGTATAGTTTTACTTTGCTATTTTTATTTTTCAAACTAATTTAATGAACAAAGTGTTTCTCTGAGTGCAGAGATAGGCAAGTGAAAACGCATAATTACTGCAGCCCTGTAGTGTTGCATTCTTTCATTCATTAGAAAGTACTACTTAGTTTAAGTAACCTAACCATCCATTTAGCAATCAACTTCATGCCTGCCGAAGTGCATGCACTTCCTTTATGTCCCTTAAAATATTTATAGATATCTTCGTATCCAAAGATTTGTTTATCTTCATTTGTTGTTTGTCCATGCTGTGTTTTTTTTCCCTCTCTCAACAAAATTTTCCCAAAAAACCCCATTCCCATCCAATTTCCAGACCCTAACCCTCTTCCCCCGGGCTGTGTGGTTTTCATTGATGTGTGAGTAAATGACAGCAATAATTCCACACACTTGCTGGGGAGGATAAGGTCATAGCAACTGAAAATGAATTACATTTCAAGGCTGGTGAAGGAATCAAAGGATCTATTCAGACACAGACCCATGACTATTGGCAAATCAAAGCAGATTTTCAAGGGCGCCATTAACTGGATTGATCATGAAGAACATCCTCCTCCTACACGTGGCAAATGATTACGCTGCTGTGTCCTTCACCTTCAGTACTATTTCTTGTAGTAGTAGCCAATGTCAAATTTCACGCAAGTAGTAGTTATACTTTCAATATTTTAGCATTTGTAAGGATACATTTTGGCACTGTTCTAGTGTACTGTCACGTGCTATAGTATCTATCGTACTGTGATAATGCTCCGCTCAGGCCAATCAAGGTTTCAATTTCTTTTTTTTCATATGCTGCAACTATCACTGTGTACCACCACTAGTACCACCGCAATGATGCCATTTCAACCGCCTAGGATTGCCAACCATAATCGCCATTTGCCATGCAGCCAGCCCTGTGCCTAGCCATATGTTCAAACATGAATTACAGGTAAGATAAGCATTTGGGGGAAAAATAATAATGGAGTAGTATGAGAGACGAGAGACTAGGGGTAGTACTAGGAAAGTCCTGGGACAATTAAATTCACTAACTCTGTGAGAGGCACTTACTTTTGTAAACATTTGGGCAATTACTTACACAATTTGAATCAAGAAGCCACTTAAGTTTCAGGAAAACAAACTTACAGTTAACCCCCCCTCCAGCCTCAACTGCAGTAAAAACATGTATGTTTAAGTTGATAGCAATAATTATTTATATCCCTAACAAAAATAAACTATCCCGCAAGACCCGACCCACCCCCCCTACCTAACCCCAAAGAATGTCCGTGAAATAAAAAGTCCCCAAAGTGCAAAATAAAAACAACTCCCAATTCCCACCCCCCAAAAGTCTTTAAAAAAGGTGCAAGGGACAGTCTCTCCTTCTCTAATGCCGCCAGCGGCGCACTTTTTGGGCCAGGTGGTCATGCTCCTTGCGGAGGTTCTTGAGCAGGATTCTCAGTTTCTTCTGCTCCTGCTCAAGGTAGGACACCCTGAGGGTTAGGCGGTGCACGCGTGCCTTGCACCTGCTGTGGGGGGCAGCAGATTTTTTGGGCTGCTTGGTGATGGCGGGTGGCTGCGGTACCACGGCTCCGTACCGCTGGAGGCCTGCGCTTACTGGCTGACCCAGGGAGCGCGGAGGAGGATGCAGCTGTCCCTGTGGATGTTGTGGTGGTCTGCGACTGCGTGTCCTCCTCCTCCTGGGCCACCAGCCGCTGATATTCGGTGACAGTCGCCTCCAGTTTCTGTTGCCGGGCCCATCTAGCCAGCTCCCTCCGTGACAGTTTGGAAGGAGCATCTATATGAAGTAAGAAAAACATAGTCTGTAACCAATGCTCTTTAAGATTAACACAAAATAATTCAGCAGAAAGTTGTGTCACAGTAGAACTAGCAACTTGCAAGCACATTACATAACATTTGTGGCCTGTATCTATCTAACCTCCCACTTCTTCAGCATTGCTCATATATTAGTGGGAGGAATCAATTCTATGAGCACTATGGACTCACTACATTAGAGTCGACTATGACAGTACACCAGTCTTATTCTTCTTCTTCTCTCTTGTTTAGCGAAATTGGTACGTAAACTTCTGGAAGCCGGCATAATGCCAGCGCAGTCAACTTGCACCGGAGAAAAACAGACGCACGCCATGATGACACAGGCTTGCGTTACTGTACCAATCCAGTACATGCAGGTGGTGAAGCTTTTACTTTTCTATTACGGGTGGCACTGAGAATACTATGTTACAAGGGCTACTGCTTAATTAATTTAACTTTCACCCTACAGTGCCAATGACTACTAGAAAAGGAAAATGAAGAAGATAAATAATATGATTATCTATCCCTTCACAGGATATGTATTTGATTACATATGGGATGCCTTTAGGTGCTTTGTTTTTTATTGAGTGAACACTGATAGGCCACACATGAATGACAGAGTTGTACTAAAATTATTAACACAGGTAGTGAGTGGCCCCCGTAATCACCGGATATATGCTGTGCTTGCAATACAAAGTACTGCTACTATTCATGGTAGTATTCCTTGCCTTTCCTACACTGGAACGGACATGCGGGTGCGGTGTTACATGCTCTTCAAAGTAACACTTAGTTCATCCAGTGGCCGTCTACTCTCTCTACTTACACATATGCTATCTATGAGTCAGATAGTACCATGATCCAGGCATCCATCTATTCAAAGTAAATGTCAATCATTCTTCTTAATGTCTCAAGTGGACAAACCTTACTTTTTCTCACAGGAAAACAACATTTTCCTTTTATTTTGGAAACCACAAGCCATGCATCCGTGTTTGACTTGCATTTGAATTTCAACCAAAGGATATATTGTGCATACATACAGTTTCTGTTTCACCCACTCAGGCAGTCCTCTTTCCTTTCTCCTTCCACCTATCCTTGCTTCATCCTTCAACCGGCCATGCATCATATTCCCAGCCACCTCGGGCAGCATTCAAAAACAGGTATCATTCTTTGCCAGTCATCATTACTTTTAACTCGCTCGTCCTTCCACACTTACTTACACCCATCTTTCCCTTTTCGTTCATCCCATCCATTAAGTTCATCTCTGATCTGACTTGGATTCTCGAAAAACTTTTACAGCTGAGTTGAAGTCAATTTAGAGGAGGCTACAACCTGGTTAATAAAAACTTAGTTCTAAATTTGTAGGTCTTCTTAACAGTATGGTATACTTGTACTGTACAACATATACACCCTTGCGGAGAGCACACTCTGCAGTATGCCATCTCAATAAGTAAGGAATATAATAGCTTACCACTGTCTGCCACTACCGTGGCATCCCCCACAGCAGCTTCCGCTGGCTGTTGCACCGCCTCCGCCCCAGGAGTGCCCACCTCCGCGCTGGCCCCGGCACTGGTGGATGGTAGTGCCGATGTTCCGCCTAGAAAATACATTTCAGATTCTTAGATGCCATATACACCACTCACTAGTATTTTTTCTAGGCATGAAAAAATGTCACTACGACTACACAAACAAATGTAATAATTTGTGACTGTCTAGTCAAAACAAAAAATTGCACTTTTTTTCAGGGAAGGATGTTGCTTGTCTTGCTACACTTTTTGATGCAAAAGAAGGGGGTTGAGTGTTACTGCACACCTAATTTTATATAGTAAACCTCAATTTGGTCTGTACTCCGTAGTTAAATGTATGTACGCGTGCTACCGTGATCTAAGAGTTAGAAGACCCTTGTCACTCCAACTATATGCAATGTGAAGAAGGCTCTGGACTACCAGAGTCTGAACACGGAGCACCGCTTGAAGGACAACTAACTGTTGTCTCCCTTATTTACAGTATCATTTTAAACAATAAACCAAATGGACTCAATTGTCATTCAAAGCTTAGTTCATTATATGTATCATAATTGAAACAAAGCAATCAGATTGTTGCAAAAAAAGGTGATGAACATAATCAACAATTTCAGCAAAGTAAATGTCCAATGTACTACATACAGTCTTTTGAGTATCAATCATCAACTATACAATAAGGTTATTGCTGATTAAAAAAATGAAAAAACCAAATCCCAATGCATTTCGGGTTCCTACATTTGAACCCTTCGTCAGGGAAAGACAATAAATAAACAAAACAATTATGTGAGAGTCAGCAAAATCCTCCAATCATTATCATCATCCGCAGGACGCCTTCAACACAAAAGTTGACTACTGTCACTTCTAAATGGTATACTTAGTCATACCCAAAACGAACTTCACCTATTACAAAGTGATGACATAGAATTTGCACTCATGTGATAAGTAAAACATGCTTAGAAATGAAATGTAGTAGAGAGAAGAGATAAAGGTAAAGGAGTGTGAGAAATGTGAAATCCCCAATGGGTGGGAATTGTTTATAATAATGTTCGTGAGTAGTATCCAGTGCCAAATAATAAGAACGTAATGAGGTGTATTATCCATGCTCTGAACCACGAGTAGAGTGAAAGTGAGCGATCTACCTTAACCCCGAACCGGGTTAAATAAACTATGTTCTTACCCTTGTATGAAAGCAATAAGACAGAAAAGGGGTTAAACTCTGTGTAGTTCTGATACACGTCGGTGAAGACGTGTGATAGTTCTGTCTGGAGGATCACAAAATAATGCACTTATATGGCTGTTGTATAAACGCTAAGGTATGCGTGAGGTTACAAAAGTGAGTCGCTTACCGGTGATCTGTGTCAGAGTGGAGTATGCAGTCTTCGTGCAAATCGTATAATGTCCCATTGATGAGCTGTGCCTTTGATTCTGTAGCAGATAAAAAGTGAAAACTAATGTAGATAATATGTGGGGAAAGCGGTTGCCACTATGTGTGTGCGAGGCAATAACAGGATATTACCTGTAATCTCGGGTCCGTGCTAGAATACTCTGTCCGCGCTTCCGCGTACGAAAGATGCTATCCCAAGATCCTTTGAGGTTTTAAAGGGATATGATCACCAGTAATCGGAATTGTGAGCAGGGTTCGAGTCCCGCAGTTGCAAAAAACAGGACTGGCTGCGTTGCCCAAAAAAATGAAGATGTTTATCAAAACAATCAAAATAGTATTTAGGTATAAGCGGCATTGATCCACATTCGGTCCATCACCTGTTGTGTTTGCATATTCCGCCCTAAGTGCGCTGGGGATGCCCAGACGTGGGTCCCAGGCACTCCACACCACTGGAGTCAAGCTAGCCGGGCTGATGAGAGGTGTTACCTCGAAACCGGTCCGGTCCTCGGATGCTTGATTCCGTTCTGGGAAGGACATGGCTTTTGTAGTTCGGACTGGACTGTTCCCATGGGGCACAGGGTCAGAGCTGATTTGCATATCGCCATTGTCTAACCCAGGGTGGTGTGGAGTGCAAAAAAACGATGGATTTGGGCCCAGATCTTTGGACTGGGTTGAGTGTGTGACATTGATCCACATTCGGTCCATCACCTGTTGTGTTTGCATATTCCGCCCTAAGTGCGCTGGGGATGCCCAGACGTGGGTCCCAGGCACTCCACACCACTGGAGTCAAGCTAGCCGGGCTGATGAGAGGTGTTACCTCGAAACCGGTCCGGTCCTCGGATGCTTGATTCCGTTCTGGGAAGGACATGGCTTTTGTAGTTCAGACTGGACTGTTCCCATGGGGCACAGGGTCAGAGCTGATTTGCATATCGCCATTGTCTAACCCAGGGTGGTGTGGAGTGCAAACAAACGATGGATTTTGGTCCAGATCTTTGGACTGGGTTGAGTGTGTGACATTGATCCACATTCGGTCCATCACCTGTTGTGTTTGCATATTCCGCCCTAAGTGCGCTGGGGATGCCCAGACGTGGGTCCCAGGCACTCCACACCACTGGAGTCAAGCTAGCCGGGCTGATGAGAGGTGTTACCTCGAAACCGGTCCTGTCCTCGGATGCTTGATTCCGTTCTGGGAAGGACATGGCTTTTGTAGTTCGGACTGGACTGTTCCCATGGGGCACAGGGTCAGAGCTGATTTGCATATCGCCATTGTCTAACCCAGGGTGGTGTGGAGTGCAAAAAAACGATGGATTTGGGCCCAGATCTTTGGACTGGGTTGAGTGTGTGACATTGATCCACATTCGGTCCATCACCTGTTGTGTTTGCATATTCCGCCCTAAGTGCGCTGGGGATGCCCAGACGTGGGTCCCAGGCACTCCACACCACTGGAGTCAAGCTAGCCGGGCTGATGAGAGGTGTTACCTCGAAACCGGTCCGGTCCTCGGATGCTTGATTCCGTTCTGGGAAGGACATGGCTTTTGTAGTTCGGACTGGACTGTTCCCATGGGGCACAGGGTCAGAGCTGATTTGCATATCGCCATTGTCTAAGTCAGGGTGGTGTGGAGTGCAAAAAAACGATGGATTTGGGCCCAGATCTTTGGACTGGGTTGAGTGTGTGACGTTGATCCACATTCGGTCCATCACCTGTTGTGTTTGCATATTCCGCCCTAAGTGCGCTGGGGATGCCCAGACGTGGGTCCCAGGAACTCCACACCACTGGAGTCAAGCTAGCCGGGCTGATGAGAGGTGTTACCTCGAAACCGGTCCGGTCCTCGGATGCTTGATTCCGTTCTGGTAAGGACATGGCTTTTGTAGTTCGGACTGGACTGTTCCCATGGGGCACAGGGTCAGAGCTGATTTGCATATCGCCATTGTCTAACCCAGGGTGGTGTGGAGTGCAAAAAAACGATAGATTTGGGCCCAGATCTTTGGACTGGGTTGAGTGTGTGACATTGATCCACATTCGGTCCATCACCTGTTGTGTTTGCATATCCCGCCCTAAGTGCGCTGGGGATGCCCAGACGTGGGTCCCAGGCACTCCACACCACTGGAGTCAAGCTAGCCGGGCTGATGAGAGGTGTTACCTCAAAACCGGTCCGGTCCCCGGATGCTTGATTCCGTTCTGGGAAGGACATGGCTTTTGTAGTTCAGACTGGACTGTTCCCATGGGGCACAGGGTCAGAGCTGATTTGCATATCACCATTGTCTAACCCAGGGTGGTGTGGAGTGCAAAAAAACAATTGATTTGGGCCCAGATCTTTGGACTGGGTTGAGTGTGTGACATTGATCCACATTCGGTCCATCACCTGTTGTGTTTGCATATTCCGCCCTAAGTGCGCTGGCGATGCCCAGACGTGGGTCCCAGGCACTCCACACCACTGGAGTCAAGCTAGCCGGGCTGATGAGAGGTGTTACCTCGAAACCGGTCCGGTCCCCGGATGCTTGATTCCGTTCTGGGAAGGACATGGCTTTTGTAGTTCAGACTGGACTGTTCCCATGGGGCACAGGGTCAGAGCTGATTTGCATATCACCATTGTCTAACCCAGGGTGGTGTGGAGTGCAAAAAAACGATGGATTTGGGCCCAGATCTTTGGACTTGGTTGAGTGTGTGACATTGATCCACATTCGGTCCATCACCTGTTGTGTTTGCATATTCCGCCCTAAGTGCGCTGGGGATACCCAATCGTGGGTCCCAGGCACTCCACACCACTGGAGTCAAGCTAGCCGTGCTGATGAGAGGTGTTACCTCGAAACCGGTCCGGTCCCCGGATGCTTGATTCCGTTCTGGGAAGGACATGGCTTTTGTAGTTCAGACTGGACTGTCCCCATGGGGCACAGGGTCAGAGCTGATTTGCATATCGCCATTGTCTAACCCAGGGTGGTGTGGAGTGCAAAAAAACGATGGATTTGGGCCCAGATCTTTGGACTGGGTTGAGTGTGTGACATTGATCCACATTCGGTCCATCACCTGTTGTGTTTGCATATTCCGCCCTAAGTGCGCTGGGGATGCCCAGACGTGGGTCCCAGGCACTCCACACCACTGGAGTCAAGCTAGCCGGGCTGATGAGAGGTGTTACCTCGAAACCGGTCCGGTCCTCGGATGCTTGATTCCGTTCTGGGAAGGACATGGCTTTTGTAGTTCGGACTGGACTGTTCCCATGGGGCACAGGGTCAGAGCTGATTTGCATATCGCCATTGTCTAACCCAGGGTGGTGTGGAGTGCAAAAAAACGATGGATTTGGGCCCAGATCTTTGGACTGGGTTGAGTGTGTGACATTGATCCACATTCGGTCCATCACCTGTTGTGTTTGCATATTCCGCCCTAAGTGCGCTGGGGATGCCCAGACGTGGGTCCCAGGCACTCCACACCACTGGAGTCAAGCTAGCCGGGCTGATGAGAGGTGTTACCTCGAAACCGGTCTGGTCCTCGGATGCTTGATTCCGTTCTGGGAAGGACATGGCTTTTGTAGTTCAGACTGGACTGTTCCCATGGGGCACAGGGTCAGAGCTGATTTGCATATCGCCATTGTCTAACCCAGGGTGGTGTGGAGTGCAAAAAAACGATGGATTTGGGCCCAGATCTTTAGACTGGGTTGAGTGTGGTACATTGATCCACATTCGGTCCATCACCTGTTGTGTTTGCATTGTAAATGCGGCGCACCATGGGTGGTGGAAGCGTGGCGCACAATTACTGGCCCATCCCTGCTAATTTGCAGGGATGCGCCAGTAATTGTAAATCTGCCCCTTAGTGTCTAGCATTACGCAGTTGTGTAAAGTACACTCATACATAATTACTCAGGCCAATGAAATGAACAAACAAAAATCTAAAACAATAAGCATAGTAGCACCGCCACTGAGCTGGAGAGCAGTGCACCTGAAATGCAATCACAGAACATTTTGAAACATAATTTACCTACAATCTAATTGGCAGCATTATTGCTCTTCGGAAAAAACTAAAATTTGCAATATGATAACATATAGAGCAGGAGAAAATAGAGTAGTGATTAAATAGCTACTACTCACCAAGCCTGGGGATCTCGACTCCTAGCAGGTGGTGTTCGCGGTCCAGGAGGTCAGACCACCGGTGCGTGGCCTGGTTGTAGGTACGCCGGACCCGAGAGTGTTTATACATGGCCCGGTACACATTGTCCCACAGCTTCCGACGCTCCCGGAGCCCGTACCCGCTAGCGATCCTGCCGCCTGGCGCGATGGTCTTACGGAGGCGGCACTGCACATAGTAAACCAGTGCGGCCACCTCCTCCGCGCTGAAGATCTCCCAGGCTGTGACTAGCTCCCCCCGCAATCGCCTGAATGGGAGCTGGGTACAGGGTGTGGGACCCTTCCCCTTCTCCTTCCCGGCTCTCTTTGCCATGGTCCTGTACAGCAGAAAAAAAAGGGAAGAATAGGGAAAAAGTAAAGTAATATTTTTTTTTTTAAAGTAGCTTTAAAAGTAACGAAAAGTTAAAAAAAACACAAAATATAGATCTAGAAAAAAAGAGGTATAGATATAGAGTAGAAAAGATAAAAAAAGTCCAAAGAAACAAAGGATTCTACAGATGAAAGGAGGTTTAGAAAGCATGCACAGAACCATAGCAATGAATGAAAAACAAGATGGCCGCGCCCATTTAGGACCGCGTGGGATAGTTCACGTGATTTTCCCCCCGCGAGTACGCAAAACACACGCAAACTTGTAATAGCGTGCCGCACACAACGCGACATTGTCAATTGCGCCCGGAAACGGAAATACGCAACACGCACAAGATGGTCACGCCCATGTACGACCGCGTGGGCAACCTCGCGGTTGGTGCGCTGCAAGCGGTCCACGAATAAGCAAAAAAACGGGCGAACACGAGAAAAAAAGAGAAATCCACAAATTTGCACAAATTCGCGGATTGCAAGTTCAATTACGAGCGAATTCGCGCGCCGCGAATCTCGCGGATTGCAAGTTCGATTTCGAGCGAATTCGCGCGCCGCGAATCTCGCGAAATTGCAGAAAAATGAATTTTGCAAAACTGAAAGCATTTAGCAGGTGCAAAAGTTCAAGCTAATTTGTAGCCATTCCCTGTAGTGTTTCCTGAGGGGCCCCTCCAGAGTTCAGTTGCCTACTTGCAACTATTCTCTGACGCTGCTCTGACCCTCAAAGCAGGGTCAGAGAATAGTTACAAGTATGGCAAAATGCTCCTGTAAAAAAAATTAAACTGCAACCGGAAGCACTTACAGCTAAGGAAGCAGGTGCCAGACTTGAAGCTCAAATTCAGTGACACATTAACTAGCCCCAAATGAATTCCTCTCAGTTGAGGCTGGGAAGGTGTGCTTTGCTTTCCCCCCATAATCTACAGTGGTGAACAAGAGGGTGGCAGTGGCAAACCAGAGGGTGGCAGTGATGAACCAGAGGGTGGCAGTGATGAACCAGAGGGTGGCAGTGGTGAACCAGAGGATGATGAACCAGGAGATAGCAGTGATAAACCAGAGGGTGGCAGTCTTGAACCAAAGGGTGGCAGTGGTGAACCAGAGGGTGCTGTGATGAACCAGAGGATGGCAGCGATCAACCAGAGGGTGGCAGTCTTGAACCAGAGGGTGGCAGTGATCAACCAGAGGGTGGCAGTGATGAACCAGAGGGTGGCACTGGTGAACCAGAGGGTGGCAGTGCAGACCCAGAGGGTGGCAGTGATGAACCAGAGGGTGGCAGTGATGAACCAGAGGGTGGCAGTGATGATCCAGATGGTGGCAGTGGCGAACCAGATGGTGGCAGTGATGAACCAGAGGGTGGCAGGGATGAACCAGAGGATGCCAGTGATCAACCAGAGGGTGGTAGTCTTGAACCAGAGGATGGCAGTGATCACCCAGAGGGTGGCAGTGATGAACCAGAGGGTGGCAGTAGTGAACCAGAGGTTGGCAGTGATGATCCAGAGGGTGGCAGTGGCAAACCAGAGGGTGGCAGTGATGAACCAGAGGGTGGCAGTGATGAGCCAGAGGGTAGTAGTGGTAAACTACAAGGTGATGAACCAGAGGATAGCAGTGATGAACCAGAGGGTGGCAGTGGTGAACCAGAGGGTGGCAGTGATGATCCAGAGGGTGGCAGTGGCAAACCAGAGGGTGGCAGTGATGAACCAGAGGGTGGCAGTGGCAAACCAGAGGGTGGCAGTGATGAACCAGAGGGTGGCAGTGATGATCCAGAGGGTGGCAGTGGCGAACCTGAGGGTGGCAGTAATGAACAAGAGTGGCAGTGATGATCCAGAGGGTGGCAGTGGCGAACCAGAGGGTGGCAGCAATGAACCAGAGGGTGGCAGTGGTGAACCAGGGGGTGCTGTGATGAACCGGAGGGTGGCAGTGGTGAACCAGAGGGTGGTAGTGGTGAACCAGAGGGTGACAGTGGTGAACCAGAGAGTGACAGTGGTGAACCAGAGAGTGGCAGTGGTGAACCAGAGGGTGCTGTGATGAACCATAGGGTGCAGTGGTGAACCAGAGGGTGATAGTGATGAACTAGAGGGTGGCAGTGATGAACCAGAGGGTGGCAGTGGTGAACCAGAGGGTGATGAACCAGAGGATAGCAGTGATGAACCAGAGGGTGGCAGTCTTGAACCAGAGGGTGGCAGTGGTGAACCAGAGGGTGCTGTGATGAACCAGAGGATGGCAGTGATCAACCAGAGGGTGGCAGTCTTTAACCAGAGGGTGGCAGTGATGAACCAGAGGGTGGCAGTAATGAACCAGAGGGTGGCACTGGTGAACCAGAGGGTGGCAGTGTGGAACCAGAGGGTGGCAGTGATGAACCAGAGGGTGGCAGGGATAAATCAGAGGATGGCAGTGATCAACCAGAGGGTGGCAGCCTTGAACCAGAGGGTGGCAGTGATAAACCAGAGGGTGGCACTGGTGAACCAGAGGGTGTTAGTGATGATCCAGAGGGTGGCAGTGGCGAACCAGAGGGTGGCAGTAATGAACCAGAGGGTAGCAGTGATGATCCAGAGGGTGGCAGTGTCGAACTAGAGGGTGCTGTGATGAACCAGAGGGTGGCAGTGATGAACCACAGGGTGGCAGTGGTGAACCACAAGGTCATAAACCAGAGGATAGCTATGATGAACCAGAGGGTGGCAGTGGTGAACCAGAGGGTGGCAGTAATGAACCAGAGGGTGGCAGTGTTGATCCAGAGGAGGCCAGTGGCGAACCAGAGGGTGGCAGTAATGAACCAGAGTGTGGCAGTGATAAACCAGAGGGTGGCAGGGATGAACCAGAGGATGCCAGTGATCAACCAGAGGGTGGCAGCCTTGAACCAGAGGGTGGCAGTGATAAACCAGAGGGTGGCAGTGATGAACCAGAGGGTGGCAGTGATGATCCAGAGGGTGGCAGTGGCGAACCAGAGGGTGGCAGTAATGAACCAGAGGGTGGCAGTGATGAAACAGAGTGTGGCAGTGGTGAACCACAAGGTGATGAACCAGAGGATAGCAGTGATGAACCAGAGGGTGGCAGTGGCAAACCAGAGGGTGGCAGTGATGAACCAGAGGGTGGCAGTAATGAACCAGAGGGTGGCAGTGATGATCCAGAGGATAGCAGTGATGAACCAGAGGGTGGCAGTGGCAAACCAGAGGGTGGCAGTGATGAACCAGAGGGTGGCAGTAATGAACCAGAGGGTGGCAGTGATGAACCAAAGGGTGGCAGTCTTGAACCAGAGGGTGGCAGTGGTGAACCAGAGGGTGCTGTGATGAACCAGAGGATGGCAGTGATCAACCAGAGGGTGGCAGTCTTGAACCAGAGGGTGTCAGTGATCAACCAGAGGGTGGCAGTGATGAACCAGAGGGTGGCACTGGTGAACCAGAGGGTGGCAGTGCAGAACCAAAGGGTGGCACTGATGATCCAGAGGGTGGCAGTGGTGAACCAGAGGGTGGCAGTGATGAACCAGAGGGTGGCAGGGATGAACCAGAGGATGCCAGTGATCAACCAGAGGGTGGCAGTCTTGAACCAGAGGGTGGCAGTGATCACCCAGGGGGTGGCAGTGATGAACTAGAGGACGGCAGTGGTGAACCAGAGGGTGGCAGTGATGATCCAGAGGGTGGCAGTGGCTAACCAGAGGGTGGCAGTAATGAACCAGAGGGTGGCAGTGATGAACCAGAGGGTAGCAGTGGTGAACCACAATGTGATGAACCAGAGGATAGCAGTGATGAACCAGATAGTGGCAGTGGTGAACCAGAGGGTGGCAGTGATGATCCAGAGGGTGGCAGTGTCAAACCAGAGGGTGGCAGCGATGAACCAGAGGGTGGCAGTGGCAAACCAGAGGGTGGCAGTGATGAACCAGAGGGTGGCAGTGATGATCCAGAGGGTGGCAGTGGCGAACCTGAGGGTGGCATTGATGAACCAGAGGGTGGCAGTGATGATCCAGAGTGTGGCAGTGGCGAACCAGAGGGTGGCAGCAATGAACCAGAGGGTGGCAGTGGTGAACCAGAGGGTGCTGTGATGAACAAGAGGGTGGCAGTGGTGAACCAGAGGGTGGTAGTGGTGAATCAGAGGGTGACAGTGGTGAACCAGAGAGTGACAGTGGTGAACCAGAGAGTGGCAATGGTGAACCAGAGGGTGCTGTGATGAACCATAGGGTGCAGTGGTGAACCAGAGGGTGATAGTGATGAACTAGAGGGTGGCAGTGATGAACCAGAGGGTGGCAGTGGTGAACCAGAGGGCGATGAACCAGAGGATAGCAGTGATGAACCAGAGGGTGGCAGTCTTGAACCAGAGGGTGGCAGTGGTGAACCAAAGGGTGCTGTGATGAACCAGAGGATGGCAGTGATCAACCAGAGGGTGGCTGTCTTTAACCAGAGGGTGGCAGTGATGAACCAGAGGGTGGCAGTAATGAGCCAGAGGGTGGCACTGGTGAACCAGAGGGTGGCAGTGCGGAACCAGAGGGTGACAGTGATGAAACAGAGGGTGGCAGGGATGAACCAGAGGATGGCAGTGATCAACCAAAGGGTGGCAGCCTTGAACCAGAGGGTGGCAGTGATAAACCAGAGGGTGGCACTGGTGAACCAGAGGGTGTTAGTGATGATCCAGAGGGTGGCAGTGGCGAACCAGAGGGTGGCAGTAATGAACCAGAGGGTAGCAGAGATGATCCAGAGGGTGGCAGTGGTGAACCAGAGGGTGCTGTGATGAACCAGAGGGTGGCAGTGATGAACCAGAGGGTGGCAGTGGTGAACCACAAGGTCATAAACCAGAGGATAGCTGTGATGAACCAGCGGGTGGCAGTGGTGAACCAGAGGGTGGCAGTAATGAACCAGAGGGTGGCAGTGATGATCCAGAGGGTGGCAGTGGCGAACCAGAGGGTGGCAGTAATGAACCAGAGGGTGGCAGTGATGAACCAGAGGGTGGCAGGGATGAACCAGAGGATGCCAATGATCAACCAGAGGGTGGCAGCCTTGAACCAGAGGGTGGCATTGATGAACCAGAGGGTTGCAGTGATGAACCAGAGGGTGGCAGTGATGAACCAGAGGGTGGCAGTGATCATCCAGAGGGTGGCAGTGGCAAACCAGAGGGTGGCAGTGATGAACCAGAGGGTGGCAGTGATGATCCAGAGGGTGGCAGTGGCGAACCAGAGGGTGGCAGTAATGAACCAGAGGGTGGCAGTGATGAACCAGAGGGTGGCAGTGGTGAACCACACGGTGATGAACCAGAGAATAGCAGTGAAGAACCAGAGGGTGGCAGTGGCAAACCAGAGGGTGGCAGTGATGAACCAGAGGGTGCCAGTAATGAACCAGAGGGTGGCAGTGATGATCCAGAGGGTGGCAGTGGTAAACCAGATGGTGGCAGTAATGAACCAGAGGGTGGCAGTGATGAACCAGAGGGTGGCAGTGGTAAACCACAAGGTGATGAACCAGAGGATAGCAGTGATGAACCAGAGGGTGGCAGTGGTGAACCAGAGGGTGGCAGTGATGATCCAGAGGCAAACCAGAGGGTGGGAGTGATGAACCCGAGGGTGGCAGTGATGATCCAGAGGGTGGCAGTGGTGAACCAGAGGGTGCTGTGATGAAGCAGAGGATGGCAGTGATCAACCAGAGGGTGTCAGTGGTGAACTAGAGGGTGCTGTAATGAACCAGAGGGTGGCAGTGGTGAACCAGAGGGTGGTAGTTGTGAACCTTAGGGTGACAGTGGTGAACCAGAGAGTGGCAGTGATGATCCAGTGGGTGGCAGTGGCAAACCAGAGGGTGGCAGTGATGAACCAGAGGGTGGCAGTGATGAACCAGAGGGTAGCAGTGGTGAACCACAAGGTGATGAACCAGAGGATAGCAGTGATGAACCAGAGGGTGGCAGTGGTGAACCAGAGGGTGGCAGTGATGATCCAGAGGGTGGCAGTGGCAAACCAGAGGGTGGCAGTGATGAACCAGAGGGTGGCAGTGGCAAACCAGAGGGTGGCAGTGATGAACCAGAGGGTGGCAGTGATGATCCAGAGGGTGGCAGTGGCGAACCTGAGGGTGGCAGTAATGAACAAGAAGGTGGCAGTGATGATCCAGAGGGTGGCAGTGGCGAACCAGAGGGTAGCAGCAATGAACCAGAGGGTGGCAGTGGTGAACCAGGGGGTGCTGTGATGAACCGGAGGGTGGCAGTGGTGAACCAGAGGGTGGTAGTGGTGAACCAGAGGGTGACAGTGGTGAACCGGAGAGTGACAGTGGTGAACCAGAGAGTGGCATTGGGGAACCAGAGGGTGCTGTGACGAAGCAGAGGATGGCAGTGATCAACCAGAGGGTGGCAGTCTTGAACCAGAGGGTGGCAGTGGTGAACCAGAGGGTGCTGTAATGAACCAGAGGGTGGCAGTGGTGAACCAGAGGGTGGTAGTTGTGAACCTTAGGGTGACAGTGGTGAACCAGAGAGTGACAGTGGTGAACCAGAGAGTGGCAGTGGTGAAACAGAGGGTGCTGTGATGAACCAGAGGGTGGCAGTGGTGAACAAGAGGGTGATAGTGATGAACCAGAGGGTGGCATTGGTGAACCAGAGGGTGGCAGTGATGAACCGGAGGGTGGCCGCGATGAACAACAGGGTCATAAATAGGCTAGACACATAGAAACAACATGTTCGTAACCGTTTCGACCACACAAGTACGTTCGTGTTCCCGAACTTGTAAAAATCCCTTGCGAACTGGCAAAAACCCTTGCGAACGTGCAAAAAAAAGAAATTCGCACAAATTCGTGGATTTTGCGAATTGCGAGTTCGCTTTTGTACGAATTCGCGGACCGCGAATTCGCAAATTTCGCCCATACTTAGTCGAGATTGATTTGCATATGACTGGGTTCAAATTGGAATGGCATGGTGAGAAAAATATTTCTTCTTTCGTACTTTGTCTCTGAAACGGAAGTTAAAAATCTCCAGCAGGATGAAGTAGAATGCTGTAGCTGAAGACAATTCCATGAGGCCAAATACCCCTTTGGTGAAGAACCGCTGAAAAAGATTTGCTGGTGCAAAGAAGAACGTGGTGGGATGGGACACAAAGTCAATTCAACCAGCGATGGATCTTGGGCGGATAGGCAAGCTGGTTTCCCAATGGTTCTAATAGCACGTTTAGGCCATAATTTGTCTGTCTCAGTTTTGGATTTTGACCATCTGGACATCTTTAGCACCACGTTCAAGGGTATTGGACTGGAGGAGCACAACTTGAAGGGTCAGGACTAACGCAGGCTAGATCCACGAGAGAGTTCAAGACGGAGGAAGCCTTTTGTGTGCCTGTGTATCAGAACAGGAGGCCATCAAATTAGCCCTTGTAAGGTACTCTGGAGGGCCTTGGGACAGTGGAAGATGTAGGGCTCAACCACAGGACTGGCCTCTGAGGGATCAAGGCAGCTTCTAGATAGCAAAGCAGTCCTTTCAGGTGCAGCAACAGTCTTGCAGAGTGCAGAGCAGGTCACAGCAGCAGGCAAGTCCTCTGAGAGTACTTACGCAGGTCCAGTAGTGAACTGAAGATTTGTTGCCTGAGGTCCCCTTTTTATATGCTGGTGCACTGGATCTGGAAGGTGAGAGAAACTTCCAAGGAGTGGCTTTGAAGTGTGAAAGTGTAACGCACTCTATTCAGTTCCGAGTGGGTCTGGGCTCAGTTCTGCCTCCCCCATCTTTCCAGCAGATGGCCCATTGATGCACACCCAATCCCTCCATTTTGTGACTTTCAGGGAAGAATTCACAAAGTCTAACTGTCAGTTTACCCAGTCATGTGACCCAAGACAGGCTATAATCAGAAAAAACCAATGCCTCAGGATCGATAAATGTGCTAAATAGTAAGATAAAGAGAAAATAATTTAAACTCTTCCTATCGATATAATTCTCTTCAATAAATCTCATCGGTTTACACTATCTGTAGTAAAGAAGGAAACAATATGCGTACACCTATTTTCAATTCCGATTAATCTATATTGCATTTCTTTCTCTGCAAAAAGTCATATTTTCAAAAACAATATACACATAAATACATTGATACAACATATATATATATTTATTTACATTTATACATATAGCACAAACAAAGGTGAATAGAACTTTTTTGCTCTCTTAGCCCACTCTTTTATATCAGGATGCACCTCACCCGTTATTACACAATTTTGTATCTCAACATGTCTGTCGGCGCGTTTCAGTCACTCCAGTCAGTCTGGCAGTCAAAGGTCTCCACTCCAGCCGTTGTATGTGTGCCAATTAATGCGTTGCACTACCCAGGAATGGGTCGTCACTTTACTTTTTTTTACAGTTTTTTCGAACGCTGATAGAGTACTTCTATTTCCCACCGGACACCTCACAATCTTGCAAAGCGAACGCCGGCATACACATACAGCGGCTGGAGACTTTGACCGCCAGACCGACTTATCTAGGTGCTTATCCATATATGGTCCATGACTGGTGAATGCTACATTCTATTCATTCGTTACAGTGAGGTAGAATTGAAAAGTACGTACTCGACTGCCCTAGTCCTGATGAGGCCATCAAGTAGAGTGGCCGAAACGCGTTGACAGACATGTTGAGACACCATACAAAATTGAAATAGAATGTAAAACAAGTAGAGAGCGCCTATAATAGAAAAGGGTTTGAATTTACTAAACCTCATGGCAACTTCAAAAACAGTGATCTAATAGAAGAGACTGCACTGTGTTAATAACAGATGAGGTGCATCCTGACATAAAAGAGGGGGCTAAGAGAGCAAAAAAGTTCTATTCACTTTTGTTTGTGCTATATGTATAAATGTAAATAAGTGTGCATATATATATATATATATATAAAAATAAATAAATATATATATATATATATATATATATATATATATATATATATATATATATATATATATATATATATATATATATATATATATATATGTTGTATCAATGTATTTATGTGTATATTGTTTTTGAAAATATGACTTTTTGCAGAGAATGAAATACAATATAGATTAATCCGAATTGAAAATAGGTGTACACATATTGTTTCTTCCTTTACTACAGATAGTGTAAACCGATGAGATTTATTGAAGAGAATTATATCGATAGGAAGAGTTTAAATTAATCTTCTCTTTATTTTACTATTTAGCACATTTATCGATCCCGAGGCATTGTTTTTCTCTGATTGTGAATTATCACCCAGATGCCGAAGGGTTAATTGGGTTACCCCCTACTTTAAATAGCCAAGACAGGCTATAGGCACAAAAGTGCTATGGGCTGGAAAATGCGTCTATCATTGCAATTACATAAACACCAAATAACTACCTTCTCCCAATTTGAAATTACACCTTATTAAATGTAAGGAGGGATCCCCAATGTTATCCAATGGGAGATGTATGTCTCACAGTAGTGAAAAGCGAATTTAGGAGTTTTTCACTACCAGGACATGTAAACCTCAAAAGTACATACCCAACATTTTAATTATACAGCACCCTGTCCATATGGGCATAGAACCTACCTTAGGGGTCACTTATATGTAATACAAGGGGAGCTTTAGGCTTGGCAAGGGAGTTTAAATGCCAAGTAGACAAGGCCTTTTAATACTGCATTCAGGCTGCAATGGTAGGCCAGGGACATGTTTTAAAGGGCTACGTATGTGGGTGGCACAATAAGTGCTGCCTGCTCACTAGTATAATTTAAATTACAGGCCCTGGGTATATGGTAAACCCCTCTACAAGGGTCTTACAGGTAAATGAAATATGTCAATTCGGTATAAGCCAATGTAACTATGTTTCATGGAAGAGAGCACAAGCACTTTAGCACTGGTTCTCAGTGGTGAAGTGCTCAGTCTTAACAAAAATAAATTCAGTAAAAAGTGGAGGGAAAAAGGCAAAAGGTTTTGAAGTGACCCTGTAGAGAGGACCGGGTCCAACAGCCACCACTTGCACAACAGAAGGAGAGCCTTTCATATTATGTTGAACATTACTTCTATCAGTGAGGTACTAACAGTTACTACTGTTTTGTGGGGTGGAGACTGTGTTTCGCTCTTTGCGAAGGAAGTCTCCCTCAGAGAGTGTCTGTGTGTGTATATTATGTGCTACATAGGCTGGGAGAAACTCACTGCTCAATGTCTCACCCAGTCACAGACATGAGGTGCCTGCTCCGTTATCTCAAAAAAGCTCTCATATGCTCACAAAATGGAGCCGTTTTACAGTGTGGGTAATACTTTTAAAGAGTTTCCACTCCTCTTTCATGACTAGAATAAAAGTTGAGTTTAGGACTGTGATAATGCATTTCCTGACAAATTAATGGGACTGTGGCTTCTCTTTCTCTGTCTCTTCATCTATGCCAAGCCCGTAGTGGCACAAGTTGACCAACTGTGAAATGAGGTGGTGTGCATATCTGCACAGCCTGACATGGGTGAATGGAGTTTATGCTCTGTCATTATCTTTGGGTGAAGATCGCATCAGTCCCTAAACATTCATGAACAATGTCCTAATCTTATCTGCAGCTGTGAGACCCAACATGACATAAACAAGTGAGGGACTGCTATGGAGTAAGAACACAGTGATTGTAGCCAAATCAGGCTGTTCGGTCTCCCAGCACATCTCACTACAAGTAAAGTTGTTTCCATAATCTGGAGCATTTCTCAAACTGTTAGCTACCAGAAACACAATCATGCGCTAAATTAATTGATTTGATTTATCTGAGAGTGTTTCTAATTATACAGCATGAACCAGTAATATCACAAGCCGTGTTCCAGGCTCTGAATTTGGATTTAATGGCTCATAGATCTGCAAGCCCAAACTATTTAAAGGCTAAGGCATAGCTTCAAAGCTTCCCAGCTTGTTTGCCACTGAGCCAGTTCTGGTTTTGTGGCCATTATCCGGCATGTTGGGATGTTTCACTCCTTGCTGGTGTCAAAATGAAACACAGATCCCAGAATGCATCATGCTACTGGCTGAAGAGGCAGGATTGGCAGAATCTTCTGTGACACATGGCAGGGTACTATTGGCAGCAGTGTTTGCAACATGGAGGTTGAATGGCCATTACCACTTAGATGTGATGGTGTTCCAACGTGCTACCTTTGCATGCCTTTTGGCTGAAATGTAGGAGTGTGGCATCCATCCCAAGATGTGAATTACTTTTTCAAAAATGTGAAGGGTGTAAAGTGGCCTAATTGATGGACCAGCTATGCCTTTGTGGGCCACATAATAACTGATAACACACCCATGGATAGGTGGTTGTCGGATAAGGCCACGAGCCACCTTACACCCATATCTTTAAACCCTCAGGCAGAGCCCTGCCCTGAGGGTTAAAGTGGACACATTTGGGGCGTGGAGGATGGGATGGCTCTCCACAAAGGGTTGTGTGTATAGGACTCCGAATGAGGGTACTAAATAGCCAAGACAGGCTATAGGCACAAAAGTGCTATGGGCTGGAAAATGCGTCTATCATTGCAATTACATAAACACCAAATAACTACCTTCTCCCAATTTGAAATTACACCTTATTAAATGTAAGGAGGGATCCCCAATGTTATCCAATGGGAGATGTATGTCTCACAGTAGTGAAAAGGGAATTTAGGAGTTTTTCACTACCAGGACATGTAAACCTCAAAAGTACATACCCAACATTTTAATTATACAGCATCCTGTCCATATGGGCATAGAACCTACCTTAGGGGTCACTTATATGTAATACAAGGGGAGCTTTAGGCTTGGCAAGGGAGTTTAAATGCCAAGTAGACAAGGCCTTTTAATACTGCATTCAGGCTGCAATGGTAGGCCAGGGACATGTTTTAAAGGGCTACGTATGTGGGTGGCACAATAAGTGCTGCCTGCTCACTAGTATAATTTAAATTACAGGCCCTGGGTATATGGTAAACCCCTCTACAAGGGTCTTACAGGTAAATGAAATATGTCAATTCGGTATAAGCCAATGTAACTATGTTTCATGGAAGAGAGCACAAGCACTTTAGCACTGGTTCTCAGTGGTGAAGTGCTCAGTCTTAACAAAAATAAATTCAGTAAAAAGTGGAGGGAAAAAGGCAAAAGGTTTTGAAGTGACCCTGTAGAGAGGACCGGGTCCAACAGCCACCACTTGAACAACAGAAGGAGAGCCTTTCATATTATGTTGAACATTACTTCTATCAGTGAGGTACTAACAGTTACTACTGTTTTGTGGGGTGGAGACTGTGTTTCGCTCTTTGCGAAGGAAGTCTCCCTCAGAGAGTGTCTGTGTGTGTATATTATGTGCTACATAGGCTGGGAGAAACTCACTGCTCAATGTCTCACCCAGTCACAGACATGAGGTGCCTGCTCCGTTATCTCAAAAAAGCTCTCATATGCTCACAAAATGGAGCCGTTTTACAGTGTGGGTAATACTTTTAAAGAGTTTCCACTCCTCTTTCATGACTAGAATAAAAGTTGAGTTTAGGACTGTGATAATGCATTTCCTGACAAATTAATGGGACTGTGGCTTCTCTTTCTCTGTCTCTTCATCTATGCCAAGCCCGTAGTGGCACAAGTTGACCAACTGTGAAATGAGGTGGTGTGCATATCTGCACAGCCTGACATGGGTGAATGGAGTTTATGCTCTGTCATTATCTTTGGGTGAAGATCGCATCAGTCCCTAAACATTCATGAACAATGTCCTAATCTTATCTGCAGCTGTGAGACCCAACATGACATAAACAAGTGAGGGACTGCTATGGAGTAAGAACACAGTGATTGTAGCCAAATCAGGCTGTTCGGTCTCCCAGCACATCTCACTACAAGTAAAGTTGTTTCCATAATCTGGAGCATTTCTCAAACTGTTAGCTACCAGAAACACAATCATGCGCTAAATTAATTGATTTGATTTATCTGAGAGTGTTTCTAATTATACAGCATGAACCAGTAATATCACAAGCCGTGTTCCAGGCTCTGAATTTGGATTTAATGGCTCATAGATCTGCAAGCCCAAACTATTTAAAGGCTAAGGCATAGCTTCAAAGCTTCCCAGCTTGTTTGTCACTGAGCCAGTTCTGGTTTTGTGGCCATTATCCGGCATGTTGGGATGTTTCACTCCTTGCTGGTGTCAAAATGAAACACAGATCCCAGAATGCATCATGCTACTGGCTGAAGAGGCAGGATTGGCAGAATCTTCTGTGACACATGACAGGGTACTATTGGCAGCAGTGTCTGCAACATGGAGGTTGAATGGCCATTACCACTTAGATGTGATGGTGTTCCAACGTGCTACCTTTGCATGCCTTTTGGCTGAAATGTAGGAGTGTGGCATCCATCCCAAGATGTGAATTACTTTTTCAAAAATGTGAAGGGTGTAAAGTGGCCTAATTGATGGACCAGCTATGCCTTTGTGGGCCACATAATAACTGATAACACACCCACGGATAGGTGGTTGTCGGATAAGGCCACGAGCCACCTTACACCCATATCTTTAAACCCTCAGGCAGAGCCCTGCCCTGAGGGTTAAAGTGGACACATTTGGGGCGTGGAGGATGGGATGGCTCTCCACAAAGGGTTGTGTGTATAGGACTCCGAATGAGGGTACTTAGTCAACTTTTAAGGGAGAACAGTTTTTTCTTCTCATGAAAAGGGAATGAGTATAAGAGTTGACAAATTGCTTTGTCAACTCTCCAACTCATTTTTTGTTGCAGAAAACAAAAATAGCCTTCACAATATCTGCCCAAATCTAATGTAGGTTTACAACCTGGTGAGTTCGCACTTATGCTTGTTTCCTTAGTTTAAAATAATAGTTTGTACTTTTCGAGTGCATTACTTTTGAAGTTTCTGCACTTTTTATTTCAACAACTGAGGTGCTATACAACACGCTGGTCCCAAGAACACCTATCATTTGAGAGCGACACTTCGAGGGACAATGTCAGAGGAAAAATGCACACAGTGCTGACGACTTTGCAAAGACTTGGTGCATTTTATTTGCACTTTAAATCTCCACATTAAAAAATGGAGCACAGCTAACAATAAATCGTGAGCATTTTAATAACTCCACAGGTAATGAAGAAGCCCTTGTGCCATCTTTGCTGCATGGGCCTCATAGTTGTGTTAAGGCGGCACACACAGAGAAGAAAAATATCACCCTGCCACCCACCTCTCCTTCCCTGGACCTTTGATCTAAGCTTTTGTGTTCTCAATATACAGGTACATTTGCTGGTGATGAGATGCCTTACTGAGTCACAGTGTGCCAACGACCACTCATTTATGTCATTGGATGTATTCCCCCTACATTGATCTTACTAGAAGCCATAACATCATTTCCTTTGATCTGCTTTCCATGTCATGTGATGGGTTTCTGTGATGTTATCAGCAGGTCAACGGTCATGTGATGATTTTAAGTGACAGCATCAAGCTAATTAGCTTACTTTTTTTTGTTAACCTAAACACATACTATCTTCTTTTGCCTCCAGAATGTTACCAAGAACTGTCTGTGGGACACAGGAGGGATTACTTTGTATTGTATTGTATTGTATTGTAAGGGGAATTTGTAAAGCGCGCTGACACCATGGGTTTCCTGGTGCTGGTTGGAAACAGAAAGACCAGGGGGACTTAGCTGGATTGAGGGAAAAGCCATGTTTTTAGAGTTTTACGGAAAAGAATGAGAGAATTAGAGGTTTTGAGAGAGAGGGGAAAGGAATTCCAAAGTTTTGGGGCCAGGAATGCAAATCGCCGGCCTCCAGATCTGCAGAGTTTAATAGGGGGGATAGACAGGAAGTGAAGGTGGGAGGATCTCAGGTTCCGTGAAGGACAAAAGGGCTTGATGAGAGATTTCAGAAAGACGGGGCAGGAGCCAGATATAGATTTAAAGGTAAGGCAGCCGATCTTAAAGGCTGCCCTCGAAATGACAGGGAGCCAATGCAGTTTGGAAAGAAGGGGTTTGGCGGATTGCCACTTCGGGATCCCAAGGACCAGTCTCGCCGCTTGATTCTGAACAGATTGCAGTCTGGAAAGAGATGTTTTAGGCAGACCATGGTAAATAGAGTTCGAAAAATCTAAGCGGGAGAGGACGAGGGCCATGATGACTTGCAGAAGGGCTTCAGGAGTGAGGAGATAGGCCACCTTCCTGATCCTGCGCAGCTGGAACATGCAGGAGGAGACCACCGTCCCCACTTGGGTCCCGAGAGAAAGGCCGGAGTCAATAGTGACCCCGAGACTCTTTACCGAGGCCACGGGGGTGGGGGGGGCCAAGGTCTGCCGGCCAGAAGTGCAGACCCCAGTAGGTAGAGCTCCTGCCAGGAAGAAGGAGCTCCGTCTTTCCGGGGTTCAGTTTGAGCTGGTTTTGACACATCCACTGAAGGATGTGGGACATGGCTGCCTGGAAATTAGGGATAGCGGAGGGGGAATTGAGAGGAAAGATGAGTTGCAGGTCGTCCGCGTAATTAAACACGGTGACGTCCCACTGCCTCAGAGAAAAAAGAAGGGGTCGAAGATAGAGATTAAAGAGAAGAGGGGACAAAGAGGAGCCCTGGGGGACCCCACAGGGTGAGTGCTCCCTAGGAGCTCTGAAAGTGCCCAGGCTGAGGGTCTGAGACCTCCCGGTCAGGAAGGATTTGACCCATGCCAGCGCCAGGCCCTGGATGCCAGCCTGCTCGACACGGTGGAGGAGGATGTTGTGGTCCACCGTGTTGAAGGCAGCTGACAGGTCTAATAATACCAAGGCCTGGGGGGTACCCTTGTCAGCGCCGTCTCTCAAGGCGTCCAGCACGGCCAAGATCACAGTCTCCGTAGAGTGGCGGGGTCTAAAGCCGGCCTGGTTGCCCTCGAGGAAGTTGGAGCTCTCGATGAACTGTGAGAGACAGGCGGTGGCGTGGCCTTCCAGGATTTTGGAAAAGAAGGGCAAGAGGGAGATAGGGCGGTAATTCGCCGGAACGGCGGGGTCAGCACCAGGCTTCTTCAGAAGAGGCACCAAAACGGCCTCCTTGAAGGAGCTGGGCACTGTACCGGACGAGAGAGAGGAATTCAGCAGGGGAAGGATGCAATCGGGTAGAGAATGGCAGATGTCTCGTAGTACGGTGGGGGGACAGCAGTTGTCTGGAGATCCAGAATTAGTGCAGGTAGCCAATGTGGCCAAGGATGCGGGATCTAAGGGAGGGAACTGGGAGAAAGAGAGGGCATTGTGGGGAGGAGAGACAAAACCAGCGCCAGGGGGGATAGCAGGGATGGTGTCTTTGATCAAAGCAATTTTCTCAATGAAGAAGGTGCTAAGCGTGTTACAAGATTCCTGTGTGGTGGCCTGAGTCGGGAGTGTCCTGGGGTCGGAAGTGAATTCATTAAGAACTTTAAAAATCTCTTTGGACTTGCAAGGGGCGGATAAGATTCTTTCTGAGGCGTAAGCTTTTTTGGCTGCAGAGATGGCTGTTTTGTACTTGTTGCGCGCAGTGACGTATACGCCTCTGCTAGGTGAGCAATAGTCTCTCCTCCACCTGCGCTCTGACCGGCGGAGTTCCAATTGCAGGGTCTTGAGATGGGGGGTGAACCATTTGTGAGAGTTGCGATGTCGGGATCGGGGGAACTTAGTTGGAGGGGCAAAAATATCGCTGGCTGTCGTGAGCCAGTCAGAGATATGCCCGTGAAGCTCGTTGGTGCTTGAATCGTTGGGAAGCAGAGGGCGTGTAAGGGCAAGGTGAGATAAGAATTTAGAGGAATCGGCGGCTCTCCACTTGCGTGCGGTGCCGCCCTCCTGCAGTGGGATCCTAATCTGGCCGATGGCCAAGAAAGTGGTGTCAATCAAAAAGTGATCGGACCATACACAAGGAGTTATGAGCGGACAGGAGGACTTGACCCCGTGAACCCAGATGTGATCAAGAATGTGGCCGCCACAGTGGGTGGCGGACCTGACTAATTGAGTGAAGTTCAGGCTCGAGAGGGCCTCGAATAGTTCGGAGGCATGGGGGCCGGCGTCCTCATGCTGGAACCAATAATTAAAGTCACCAGCAATGACAGTGCGGGGGGAGGAGGTGGCCAAGTTAGTTAACTGTTCAATAAAAGATGAGGGGAATGAAGGCATGGGTGGGGAGGACGGTATAGTACCATAAGGGCAACTGCCCCGACCTCGGTCCCGAGACGAAGGACCAGGTTATCCACTTCAGGGAGGGTCATGGAAGCGGAGGCGATAATCTTAAGATTCTTGCGTATTGCCGCTGCCACCCCTCCTCCGGAGCGGCCCCCAGGACGGTTGGTGTTCAACAGGAAGTAATCTGGAGGTAATGCTGCGAGGATGTCAGGAAGGGAGTCGTCGGTGAGCCAGGTCTCAGATAGTCTTTGCAATGAGGAGTCTCTGTCTGCAGTCACTGCTCCTTTATCTTATTAGTGGGAGTCTTTCGACGAGGGATAACATTGCAGGAAGCACAATGTAGGTCCTAGAAAGCAGGAAACAGGAAATGCTGGTGAGTCCTCTGGGCCTGATGCAACCAGCTCCATTCTGAAGGATCCCTCATGGTGGGAGCTCGGATTTTGGTACTAAAGGGCGTCTCTTCATTTAATCTTTTAATAGGCAGCCCTATGCACTTCTTCGAAAAGTCTGCAAACATAAGCATCCATAAATGATGTTCTTTTGTGGTTAAACATATTTCACACTTTTAATGCCTTTTATACGTTTGCAAAACAAAATAAAAAATAAATTGATGAATTGTCAATGCCAGACCTATTGGCTCTCCCAATGCTTGTTTATAGGTGCTGTGATTGTCTCATTAGCGCACAATGCGTACAATCAAATGACCAGCACTGTTTTTAAGCCTGACTTTTAGAGGTTGCTGAAAAGGGGTTTGTTAATAAATAATGCTTGATCCATTGGGGTTGGCCAGATAAAAAGGAGTGAACACTGGTGTTTAAGCCGCTGCAACACCATTTGAAAACCATAGACAATCTCACCCCTCCAATCACCGTTAGACCCTTGCAAGGAACTGATACTTCTTCCTGAGAATTTGGTATGACATAGTAATCCTAGCAGATGAAAGTTATATGTGTATTGTGAGACTTGTAGGTGGCCTTTAATAGGATAACCAATATCAGTTGTCCCTGGCAGTGTGTTGCCAGACTCGCTTTGATTATTTTCATTTATTTTGGTCAGTGCCCCACTGTCCTCGACATAGACCTGCAGGTCATAAAATCATCTCCATTATTACCTACCAGTTTAGTATCAATAAGGATACCATCTGTACCTAACAGTTCTGGAAATGTACTACAATGTGCTGAGTAGCTGCTCAGAGATTTGCAGGTCAAAGGACTGAACCCTGGTTCGGCTATTTCAGGCTTACATTGTACAGAGGTTAGGAAAGTGAGTACATTTAAGATCATTGACTTTGTGGTATATGGTCAAGATTATTAAGAAAGTCAACTCTCTGATGATTTGTAAGCACAAACAGACCAGGTGGAAGAGGAATGTAAGGATCCCAAACCAGTCATGCATCCATTTTATTAATCACTAGCAGCCGGTCCCGACGTTGTCCGGGTATGAGTTGCTGCCGGCGAGTAGTATATTGTTTTGTAGGATTTCGTTTTGATAGCATTTCTTATCTGTGACAGGCCTGTGAAACGCTCTGATTCACAGTGCACTGCTGATGCACTTAAGAGTGCGCGTTCAGTAGTGTGTGAACTCGAGTTTCCCTACTTTATTTTTCCTTGCAATATTATATAGCGCGAACTTGACTACATGGCATGCGCACAATTTACATTACAGAAGAACACATTCATTTGTGGTAGGCACGGGGTGACAAAGTGATTTGCCTGGAATCACAGGATGTTGAGCTGATGCCGAGATTCGAACGTAGCTCCCCAGCTCTAAAGTTCGCAATTCTAGAACTTGTGGCAGGAGGTGTGTCTAAAAGTGTATGTCGGTGCTGGCAATCAATGAGAGAGACCTGTTCATTTTTCAAATGGGTGGTTAAAAACATATGAGTATGTTGCTGGAGATGTGGGCCGCCGTGCCACCAATGTACTTACCCGGGGAGGGTAAACACCCATTATTCTGCATACTTTCATTACAAAAGTACCATGACATGCGTTTACCAAACATACATTTGCAACGAGATTCATTGTAAATGCATGCAAGGGGTATTTTAAAGGTTCAGGGCTAGCTTTGCGTTTTGGGGTACAGGGGTATTTTTAGGGTTCAGGGCTAGGTTTTGGGGTACAGGGGTATTTTAGGGTTCAGGGGTAAGTTTGGGTTTTGGGGTGCAGGGTTATTTTTAATGTTCAGGGCTAGGTTTGGGTTTTGGGGTACAGGGGTATTTTTAGGGTTCAGAGGTAGGTTTGGGTTTTGAGGTATAGGGGTATTTATAGGGTTCAGGGCTAGGTTTGGGTTTTGGGATACAGGGGTATTTATAGGGTTCAGGGCTAGGTTTGGGGTTTGGGGTACAGGGGTATTTAATGGGTTTAGGGATAGGTTTGAGTTTTGGGGTACAGGGTATATTTATAAGGTTAAGATGGGTTAGTGTAAGGGTGTTGGGGTATTTTAAGGAGTACGGGTGGGTTATGATTATGGGGTGCAGGGGTATTTAAAGGGAGCAGGGTGGGATTCGTTTTTAGGGTGTAAAGGGTAATAAAATAAAATAATAAACAAAAATAATATAAATAATGTAATTTAAAAGAATAAATGTTTTAATTAAATTTTAAAAATGTATGTATATGTATATATATATATATATATATATATATATATATACTACTATTATAAAGAAAGAACACAAACCTTTTTTGGCAAGGTAAACTCGGGAACCACAGCGTAAATCCACACACCCAATACATTGTTGTAATCCTCAGGGTGTGCAGATGGACATAGGCTATAGAAAATAAAAAAAACTTAAATTTAAATATTTAACTTAAAAAAAAAAGTAGTGCCCTGAAAGTAGCGCCGGTAGCGACGCTGATGGCCACGACGTAGCGCTGGCCGCAACGTACGTGATGAAGAGGAGGAGCGGCGGTGAAGTGAGGAGCTCGGGAGGAGCGGCGGCTCAGGAAGGCTCTGGGACACGGGACGGGAGGGAGTCGGTGCGAGAGGTTGGCCCCGAACAACGGCGGTAAGGCTCAGAGTCTGGGGGCAGCATTTCAGGCTTGCGTGCACTCCCGCCCCGGACCCCGCCCGCCACGACATTGTCCGGGACACAGACAATGTTGTGGCGGGCGGGGGTGCACGCAAGCCTAAAATACTGCCCCCAGCCCCCTTCTGCCCCGGGCAACGCTGGGGCGGGCTGCTACACAGACCCACGACTGATAGTAACACTCCTGTTCACATTACAAGACTTGATTCCACCGTCATTCTCTCCCCCCTCAGGAACTTCATGATTGTAGAGAGGTGCACCAACCTTCATCAGCTGCGATCTAGTGTTTGGAGACCTGGGTGAGACATGGGAAGATTGGGGTAGTAGTAAGTGTTTTCCTTTACAATCCTACAACAAAGAAGAATACCTTTTAAAGTTGATTGTTGTGACAGTACAGAAATAAATATCTGCCTTTACCAGTATTTACTACAACAGTATTTAGTTACAATAATTAAAAATGTTAGAGTGCACGCAAGCCTGAAATGCTGCCCCCTGCCCCCTTCTGCCCCAGGCAACGCTGGGGCTGGCTGCTAGTATATATATAATACACATATATACAAACATATATTTGATGGGTTTTTTTCCGAAAACCCGCGCCCCGCACACTCCCACGCCCCCAGCACACGATATGAGACATGGCATGAAGGGCGGAAATGTACCACACGCCCCCAGCATTTGTCACACCCCCAGCACACGCTCACAGCACAACGCAGACACGCCCACAGGGGACTACTTTGCTGGCACTGTTCTTTTACCTTTTAAATGTATATGGTTGGCGTCTGCATAGCACATGTCCTTCTGCTGCAACTGCCCTTTCCAACGCTGTATTGGGTGTTGTGAATGGTGCTGTGGTTCCTGAGATTACCCGCCTCAAAGGTTTGGGCTCTCTCTTTATTATATTAGTATAGCTAAAATGATGTAAATGTTTTCATACATTTAGACCACCTACTATGGGCCTGATTCACAAATTTAAATGTACACTTTTGTTTAAGTTTACTACTTTTAGATATTCACAAAGGTAAGACCAAAAGTCTAAATTTACGGCTTTTGGTATTCACATAAGGCATTTACGGGTAGTAATCTCCCCACTTGCGACAGCATCTCTGCCCCGATGGTGGAGATTCCACTCTGGATGCGGAGAGTACACTACTTACCCGGAGTGTACTCTCGGCACCCACAGTAGAATCCCCGCACTCAGGAGGAGATTTCGCCCTGTGTGAGGACGTAAAGATACTAGATGTTGTGTTTATTGGTTAAATATTTGAGTCCTTTGAAGTTTTCTAAACTGAGAGGGATTGGTTTCAGTGTAAAGATGGACTGGAGGTGTGGTGCTGATTTTTATTACTATGATGGAATGGGTTCTGTCACCAAACCTCACAGTTCTGGATGTTGAGGTTTCTGCAATGAATTGAGAATTAGACCACAATATGCTGATATAGCAATGCTATGAACATGTTTTGCATGTAAAGTCTGGGAATTGAAGATAGAGACTTCTGTGTACCATTAGTAATGCTGTAAACATAATCCTTTCGACCCTTTGCTTTACCGGAAGCCAGTCACGCTGCTGGAGGAAAGAGGTAGTGTGGGTGTTTTTAAGATATTGTGTAATGAAACACACAGCAGCTTTCGAAATCAATTGCATTCAGTGTAATATAGAGTACAGGGAGGATAGCTAGAGCAGTTTCCCATAATTTAATTGAGATCGAACAAAAGTGTTCTCAATAGAGGTGGGAAATTGGTCCTCGATAAGAGGGAGGAGTGGTTTTATGGTATTCAACAGGCAATGACAGGTTAGGGAGCCGTCCGATGCTTGCTATTTCAGTGAGAGGTCGCTGTTAATGTCAATCTATTTCAGAAGCCAGCTCAAGATCTCAGATAGACATGGTTCTTCTGCGGTGAGCAGTAATTCTGTTTTTAATGGATTAAGTTGAAGAAAGTCCTTGAACATCCACCATCTAGCATAGGGCACAGAGCAGGCAGTATTTTGGCACAATCCTGGGATTTAATGCAGCGATTTAGATTTGTCCGACTCAAAATTAGTTGTGTATTATCAGTACATGTAAAAATGTGTACCCGTCTTGTGAAGAGCAAATATTAAGGGGAGTATGTAAATATTAACAACGGTGAGGGTAAGACAGAACCCTTAGGGACCACACATCTAAGTAATCAAAAAATGGAGGATAAATTACGGATGGGTTTCTGTCCTTCAAGAATAAGTCATTTTATGCTCGCTAGCTTGTTGCCAACCAGTGATTTCCTCTTGTTTTTCCTGGATTTTTTTTAAAGGCGAAACTTTGTCGAAGGTGGGGATTACAGTCTTATTAATTGTGTGGAACTAACTGTACTGGATAGCCATTGCTAGTGAGTACTGATTTTAGACTATGTGCTACTAATGAGGCTATTCTAGAAGGGGAACAATTCTTTAAGCGCCTTTTGTCTTCAGGGGTTGGTGTTTGGATTGGCATTAAGAATATCAATCAAGGGAATTGTGGTTGTAGTGGCTAAATGGTCACTGCAAATCATCTTGATGGGGTTGTCTACAATGATTGACTCGATAGAAAAGATGAGGTTGAGTAGGTAACCTCCTCTACGTGTGGGTTTTAAATTAATCAATTGGAAGTTGTAAATAGGGGAGTGAAAAATATGTGCCATTCACTTTTGTGTAATTTGGGTAAAATTATGCAAAATTACACAAAATGATGTGAAATACATATCTGCCATTTTGTGCAATGCTTGACGTGAGGACATGTTTTGTGATTTAAAAAAAGCATGAACAATTCAATTGCTGGAAACAACACTCTTGTGTTCTGGTGGCGTCCTGCAGTGACTGCCTGTTTTGTGAAATCTCACCAGGAGGTGGTCTATTGCATGAGAAAAACAACGCTACCTGGTGGTTGGCAGAGTTTTTGCTAAATTGCATGCTCCAAGCAGAGTGTGGAATGGGCAAAGCTCTGTGTACTCCACCGGCGGAGTGAAGTTTACTGCCCACTCCTAATTGTTATTTCCGAGGCTGCAGAATTAACAAGCCATTTCCACCCACCTGACACATTTGCATTGGCATTCCATTGATTTTATAACAATTTTTTTAAGTCATGATAACATTTAGAAAAATTGGTGATGTGACTATTTTTTTGTTATTTTTAGGTGTTCTACCTTCTTGTGGTGTTGAGATCTGATCTTGGAAAAAGTTTTTTGCAGAGTTAATGCTGTTGTGCCTTTATGTGTTTTCAAGTGTGAATATAATTTTTTATATTAAGTCACTGGTCTATAATTACATTTTTCTGAATCCATATTCCCAACTGTGTATATGTAAAGTGCTGTCCCTTTTTCTGCACTCCCGTTTCTCTCACTCTCTGAAATAGTTCCTGTTGGACCCGGCCCTTTGGGCAGGTTCACCCCTAGAATTTTTGCTTTTTCCTAGCCTGTTTCTGGAACCTGGTGGTGGTGATTTGAGGCCTCTGTGCACTTTTTCACTGTGGTACAGTGCAAAGTGCTTGAACTCTCTGTGAATGAGTGGTGAGTGACCTGCCCTCCCATAGGAATGAATGGGGAATATGTATGCCCATGGTAGTTGATGTGTGGGAGTGCAGGGTCGAGTTTGATATGTACGAACTCGTGAGACTGAATGCTGCAAAATGGTATATGCGGCATGAGTGTGTCTAGTCTAGAAGTGCCTCTTTTAGAAGTTGGCATATTTGTGTAATTTGTGTCTAGCGTGTGATTGGCTGGTGAGCCTGGGTCAGAGTGCCTGGGCCTGCTTGTGGATTGACTGTCTGGTTTGAGGGTGACAGGGGCTGGAGAGCCCAGGAGGTTGTCTGAGTCAGCCCATGGATGAAAGGCAGCATCTGCTGCCAGGGAAGTGGGAGCAGATGGCACCTGATAGCGAAGGGTTGTGCCTGCCTGACTACAAAGCTGGCTCCACCTCTTGCTGGGCGACTGTCACCTCTGTCCCTGATACTGAAGGGACTTCCCTATAACCAGTTCTAGCTGGTTCTCACACTGCCTGCTTCAAATGACTTCAAAGGACTTCAAAGACTTTTCACTGTATAAGAAGGGGCTGTGTCCCCTTCCAAAATGTTCTTGTTTCTAACTTGAATCTGCCAGGGGCATGCTGCTGCTGGCACTCAGGGGAATCCCTGGGCCCTGCCTAGCTCCTGGACACCTGATGGACTGATGGGGGACTCTTCCTGACTGTCCCCCTGCTTACTGGACTCCTGAAGGACTTATTGCTGGGACCTGCTGTGTGCTGTCCTTGCTGGGGGCTGACTGGACTCTGCCCCCTTTGTTCCAGGGGGGACTTTATTGTTGGACTTGCTGTGTCCCTGGGACCCTTCTTGATGCAGGGTCGTTCCTGTGGCAATGTCTATGCCCCTAGCGCATTGAGAGCGCTCTTTGCGATATTACGGGCGATTTTAGCGTCTCACGCCCGATGCGTGAGACTTGGCAGGTGCCTACCCTGCGATGTTGCCCGTATTTGGATTATCTATCCTGCCAGTGCCCACCTCGCTTATTTTGGGATTTATCGTCCTCTGGCAGGTACCTACCCTGCCAGGGACCTTGCTGCGATTTTGTTTACTTTCCACGAGGGAGCCCACTCCTCGTGAAACTGTGCCCGCCTGCCTGCCTAAGGAGAAGGGCTGCTGCGCTGCCTGCAGCGACCCGGAAGTGGTTGGCCGGCCGGCCAATCCCAGCGTGGCCGGCCGCAAGTTCCGCCCCCGCAGCAGAGAGAAGGAGAGAAGCTGCCCGGGTGAGGAGGCCGCCGAGAGGAAGAGTGAAGATGGCGGAGAGCCGGTGAGTGCAGAGAAGGGGAGGGGGCATCGGGGCACATTGCCGGTGCCCGCCCCTCCCCTCCGGTGGATCGCTCGTTGTGCTCCCGCGGCCCGGGGCTCCCATAGCTGTGGAGAGCCCCGGGGCCGCCAACCTGGAGGTGCGGCCTGCCGGTGAGTGGGGCAGACAAAGGGGAGGGGCGCCGGGACACATTGTCGGTGTCCGCCCCCCCAGTAGCGTGAGCCCGCGCTCCTTGGCAGTAGGAAAAAGGGCGGCCCCGGTCGGCAGTGGGTTGCCCCAACGTGCACGGAGCCCGGAGAGGCTCCCCGCCCCATTTTGTATTTAGAGCCCTGAGAGGCTCTGGGGGCATTTTGTGAAGTTTGAGTCCCCCGTAGGGGACTCCACCGTAAATGGAGAGTCAGGGCGGCCCCGTTTGCCAGTGGGCCGCCCCAACGCGATAGAGAGCCCATGAGAGGCTCTTGGGGGCCATTTTAGTTACGAGGGGGCGTCGGGGCACATTGCCGGTGCCCGCCCCCTCCTGCCTCCGAGTGTTAGGGTTAGAGTCCGGTGAGGCTCATGGGGGCAACATTGTATTTAGAGCCCTGAGAGGCTCAAACGCTGGGTGCAAAGTAGTTTCAGAGCCTGTGTGGCTCAATGTGGCGCAGTTTGTGCTCAAGGGGCACCCCTTTATTTCAGAGCCCCTGCCACAGTTTGTGATTCCCCAGCTGCCCAGCACTTTGTGGGCAGCTGCCACGTTTAGGCTTTTGCACTTTGTGACTGGCGCTGCATGGCAGCGCGCTCTGACATTGGACTCAGGGCATCCTGGCCCCACAAAGCCAGTTGGCCTAGGGACTGCCACAGGTGGTGGCTTATGTAAGTTATGCGCAATGTGATTCCTATGTTTTTAATAGTATTTGCCTACTGTGTGTTTTTGCGCTATTGACTTATGTTCTGGCACCTCTGAATGTGTATGCATCATGTGTCTTTCTTTCCATGCGCGGCACCTCTGAATGTTTTAGGCATCATGTGTCTTCTTGCGCTGCACCCCTGAATGTGTTTTATTGCATCATGTGCTTTATTCCTAACACCTCTGAATGTTTTAGGCATCATGTGTTTCTCTTTATTACTCCTCTGAATGTGTTTCATGCATCATGGGTAATGTGTTCTGGTATACCCCTAAATGTATTTTATTCTTAGGTGGTTGTCCTTTTTAGTACAGGTGGTCCTAGTAAGGTCCGGGTTCCTGTTACCAGTGGATACTGGTTGTGATCTTTTTGATTACCATTTTATGTTTAGTATTTCTTATTCTAAAAGTACTATATCTGATTCTGACAGTGGCCCATGTGGCCCTGTCTTGTAAATATTCCCTTATGAATGTTGCCCGTGCCAGTTGGCACAATGTACATGTGTGATTTTTATCTGATATGTGTTTTGATAATACAAAAGTTATTTTATAATAACCTTGTGTGGAGTCTCTTTTGTGGTGTGCCTAGTATGTTGTTGCTGTTGTGCGCTGACGCAAATGCTTTACACATTGCCTCCGAGTTTAGCCTTACTGCTTGTGCCAAGCTACCAAGGGGGTGAGCAGGGGTTATCTTGGCGTGTGACTTCCTTGCCCTGACTAGAATGGTGGGTTCTGCCTGGCTTTGGCGTCAGCCTTAGCCTACCAGAAATAGCCAGTTCTAACAGTTCCTTTTTCTTGAGTCCCTCATTGAACTCTTCTCTGAATGTTATGGTTATGATTATGTCATGTGTTTTACGTTTCATATACTGATGCAATATGCAGTTTAGCACAGTAGGCAGACTAGATTTCCTCACATTGATACTTACACTAAACAGGCCCAGTAGTGGCACGCCTTTTGTTATTCTCCTGAGCTCCCAGACATACTTTTCCAAAACTACTTTTTTTTAATTTCAGCATCTTATTTGGATTCATGAATCACTGCTGCCTCGAGCAAAACAATTCTTTTGGTTGTGCCAAACGGTGTGTTTTAATGTTTTCTTTCGTTCTATTTTTACTCCACCTAAAAGAAGGCTACTCTTAAAATCGTTTGATCCCTGCCAGTTGAGTGCATTTCTGTTCTGAATCTGATAATGTCATTAAAATAGGAGAGTTTAAGCTCAAACTGTTCCTTCATTATTTCTAAACGTTCCGTATCTTCCAATCGCCCGTCTCTCTATTAACTCACCTTTTCTACGGAGTAAAAGCCCTCTTTTTAGATTTATCCAGTGTATCAAAAGCCCAGTTACTCTTGGCACATATGGGAGACAGGATCTCTGTGGCACGATATTAAATCTTTAAATACTAGAAGGTCAGATAACATTTTCTCAATGTATTTATTTCTTTTTTGCAGTTGTGCAGCACAAACTTGTTCCAAAAACTTTAGATCGGTTTACATGGGCACCAGATTACATTACACATTTTTGGGGCACAGGGAGATAGGAGCTTGATTTAAGGTTTGGCAAATGGTTCAGTTCATCAGCGTGGCAGAGGATAGTATTTTAGCCACCTTGATGGATTACAATATCCAACATTTAAAGATGGCTACAGACCCAATGGTCATCTCTGTACATTCAAAGAAATCACCATCATTATTGTTCTTTTCAAGGTAGAAAATGTTTGGTGGATGGCTGTCGTTTGATTTGACAGCAGTACTCCAAACATTCTAAGCAGGAGTTTGTTTCTGAGAGGAAAAAAGAAAACAACGAATTACCCCCCACCCCCAGCCCCTAAACTAAGGAATTTTCTCCCAGGGAATGCGGGTCATTATTTTATTTTCTATCCGAGGGACACAAAAAAGAACCTCACATTACCCACATCACATAGGGTCTTGTAAGAAACCATTATAAATCTAGTCCCATCATATTAGTGTAAAAGTGTTTCTAGTGTGCCGATATGCATTTTGATATTTTTGATGAGATATTTATATTGCTGTTAGATGTTTTCACTTTCTACAGTTTGTTTAAGCAGTTTGTAATGTGAAAAGTTGCATAGACTGGCAGCGCACAACTGTACGTTTTTATTTCAAACCGTGTGACCTGTGCAAAGTGTGTTTGTGCATTCCTTAAGTGACATTTTCCACATCTTCTGTTTGTGGTGTACATTTCTTTATATTATATAATATCTTTGTCAAAAGCTTGTAAGACAAATATAATAAACTTAAAACAGTGACAATAAAATGTGCTAATTGTAGTTATCTATTTCTTGAAATGTGATGTAATTAAAGATTGAATTCCGTTTTTGACAACTTCAAAATTCCAAGCTGAGGGGCTTATTTACAAGTCTTGGTGTACGCCCAGACGTGGGTCCTGTGCTCTCCATGCCACTGGAGTCAAGCTATCCTGGCTGATGAGGGCAGAAAGCCCTAAACCAGTCCTAGAATGCTTGTTTCCAGTCCAGGGAGCACCTGGCTTGGCAGTTTGGGCTGGACTGTTCCCATTGGGCGCAGGGTCAAGACTGATTTGCATTTGGCTGGGTCCAAACTGGAATGGCATGGTGAGCAAAAAAACGATGGATTTAGGCCCAGATCTCTGTACTGGGGTGAATGTATGACATTGTTCTGCATTCTGTACATTAATTGTTCTTTTTGCATTTCCATCGCAGATGCATCACTTTTTATGACGTATAGGCGTTGCAGTGTGCTGGCCCATATCTACATATTGTAAATATAGCCCCCTTTTAAACATTCCATCACCAGGGCTGGAAATGCCGCAACGCACATTTCCCTGCGAGACCGAAAAGGTGGGGACCATATTTTTTTTTTTTTACTGGGGTCTGGTTTTGCAGCGTTGGTGCATTATCGGCCCCCAGTAACAAAAGCAGCAAGTGTTCCTACTCTCTCGGGCCAGGTAGTGCTTCCCCAGGGGCTGGTCTGAGAAATCTGCCAGGGCTTATTGGGTTCCGGGTCCACCCCTGTGCATCACTGCGCAGGATCCTCCTTAACATCAGGAGTTGTTCCAGAGGCTTTTAAGCAGGCCATAGTGCTACCTATTTTGAAAAAGCCCAGCGCAGACCCTCTTGTGATGAGTAACTACAGACCTATTTCCCTCCTCCCTTTCTTAGGAAAAATTTTGGAGACATATGTAACCAAGTGTCTGAGTACCTTTATGGAAACTTCCTCCTTCCTTGACCCCCATCAGGCCGGTTTTCGCCCACTACATTCCACAGAGATGGTGATTGCGGCAGTAATGGACACACTTAGAAATGGTGCCGACAATAATATCCCCCAAGCCCTTGTACTGTTAGATCTGTCGGCGGCTTTTGACACGGTCGATCATACCATCCTGATCGACCGTGTCAGCAACCCCGGCATCCGTGGCGTCGCCCTTGATTGGGTCCGATCCTTCTTGCAAGGCCGTTCCCAGGCAGTCCACCTCTCCACCTTCTCTGCCCCTCTTACCCCCCTCACTTGCGGTGTTCCCCAGGGTTCAGCTCTTTCCCCTCTCCTCTTCAACCTATTTATGCAACCACTCATGGCATCCCTTCGTCACTCCCCAGCTACAATATATAACTATGCAGACGATCTGCAATTGATTTTCCCTCTGGACACCTCACCCTCTTCCCGTCTTAACACCCAAACCACAATGCTACTCATTTCCGATTGGATGGCTCATAGCCAACTCAAGTTGAATCCGTCCAAAACGGAACTTGTTCTGGTGGGCGGCCCTACCAACCCTTGGGACGACAACTTTTGGCCCCCTTCCCTTGGCTCCCCCCCTCGCCCGGTCAGCACTGTGAAAAGCCTAGGAGTGATCATCTCTGAGGATCTATCTATGAAACCTCAGATCTCAGCAGTAACATCATCCTGCTTTTTCCAGCTGCGCAGGATCCGCAAGATCTGTAGATTTCTAACCAGAGAGGCACTCATTCTAGCTATATTGGCTCTGGTCATCTCCAGGGTTGACTTCGCTAACATTTTGTATGCGGGGATCCCTGCCTATCAACTTCAAAACTCCAGCTAATTCAGAACCAGGCGGCCCGCCTGGTGTTTCACCAACCCAAACACCAGCATGTTTCCCCCCTCCTGAGGAGCCTTCATTGGCTCCCGGTGGCCAAACGGTGCTCCTTCAAACTCGGATGCACCTTATTCAAATCCCTTCACAATCTCGCCCCGAGTTTATCTCCTCTAAACTCAAGCGATACCTCCCACCTCGCAATCTTCGATCCTCTGCTGACAATCTCATATGCATTCCTTTGAACCGCCGCAAAAAACACGGCGGCCTTCGTTTTTCTTTTTTAGGCCCCACCTTCTGGAATTCTCTCCCTTCTTCATTTCGCCACTGTCCCACATACGAGCTATTCCGAAAAACCTTGAAAACCTACCTCTTTAAGTCGGCCTTTGAGTAACACGTCCTGCCCCGGTTTGTCATGTCTGTTATGAGCGCCAAGAAACCGTCTCGGTGTACGTGCGCGGTACAAATTTTTTAACATAACATAACATAACATCACTTCATAACAGCCCATACTCAGTCAAATGTTCTAACTGCAGCAGTCTCTCCCTGCCAGAGGCAACTACCCTGATGCACCACAGTGCACACTCTGAATCCAGGAAAAACAAAAATCCAGCATTGAGACATAGGTCTTCTAACCAGTGGATGTATGGCTTGACACATACATGCAAGGTTCTGTTGGGGACAGGATTTCAGTCCTGAACCTTACTGTATGACACATACCAAAGTATGGGACTACATTAGGCAGAGTTCGCACCAATAGTCTACATTTTGAAACACACCCTGTTGTTGCTTGGTGGCAGCAGCTGTACAAATAATGTCAATTCTCAGTTATATGAAACACATAAACATGAGTGAATTCCACCTCAGATAAAAAAAAACACTGAATGAAGTATTACACCTTGCGCCTATTCTGAATGAAGTTGACACAAACCCTCTGCAGGAGATCAGGGGATAAGACATTGCTCAGCTGTGGCAGGTGGCCTTAACAAGAAGTCTTTCAAGTAACTGGTAGGTCTTGCTGGTACAGCAGAGCTCTTTATAAGTCCACTGATAAGCTTTATATCTGAGATGCAGCTGTGCACCAGTGATCAATCTGAGCCCCTAGTTGCAAAAACCTCATTTTTGTGGATCAACACCAGCAAAATATTTCCTCATCAGACTTTGACCTAGTGCAAGAGATAGAAACATACAAGGGGGAAAGGAGGAAGAGAAATGCAGAATAAAACGTGCAAAGGGGCAAACGTAGGGATGAAAAAAGCCTGCAAGAGTGTTGTAAAGGGGAAGGCAGCGGCTGGGATGAATTTAAGAACCATGAGGGAAATAATTACTACTCAGCCTTGGTACTTGGCATGCTGACAATCAATTGTGCCAGCAGTGAATTTCTGAGCAAAACTTTGGGCTCTGTCACCTCTTCTTTTCAAATTAAGCACTGGTGTGCACATGCAGGACATCTTTTGGTAGGGCACAAACATCAACACTATGGTGTCTCACAGAATCCTGTGAGAGTACTGGCTTCTGGGAAAAATAGCTCATAGTTTTAACAGTGTATACTTGCCATTAGAGTTCTACACAGATTGAATTCAGTGTAAAACTACCAAACCTTGACATGTGAGATTCTTTAACTGAGCAAGTATGGAGTGCAACCCAAACGAGGGGCTATGGAAGCATAGGGAGGTGCTTGACAACAGGGCTGATAATTTTTTGTCATTATAATAGCATAAATGTGCACACCTTTTACAGGGGTCCAGAATCTGTTGAGCCAGATGGTTCTTCTCACCATCAAACCTGACATGAGGTGGAGGAGCCATGTATCATAACTGTACGGGTGCTGGATACAGAAAAGCAGCATGTCAAATTGTACTTATTGTTAGAATACTGGGCAGTGTGGCTTACAGATGTTGGACTGGGAACAAATAATCTTATATATAGAAAAATAAACTGTAGAGGGGTACTACATCACGTAATTTCTGCAAACGTCCATGGAGTTTAAGCTGTAATGACTTGCAATCAGATGGTCATAAACCAAAGTCTATTCTTGTTGGAAATAATTTATTCTCCAAGTGCAGAAATGTTCAAATATTCTTATTTTCAAACCAGTTTGTCAAGTTTTGACGGAACCAGCAAATGTGTTTCGTCCCAATAAGGAGACTTCAATAGGGCCTAAAAATACATATATACAATGATCAACATATAAATAGACTTTTTTTTTTAATTGTTGTTCCCAATTCTTTAGGTTAAAAAAATCTTTTTTGTTTTTTTTTATATAGAATTAGGTGTATATACCTTCAGTATATCCATTTTCTAAATCAAATTATGCCTAAAACCCAATGCTGGCACACATTCGCTCTCTGACCATAATTTAGGGACCATCCTTGCCCCCAACAGTTTACCAACAGTGATGACAACTCAAAAATACACCAATAGTCTATTGTTTAAATCCTTATCGCTCCATGGTAAGTATATCAATGAGTTTGGTTTATAAAGGAGAACAAAATGAATTACTTACAAAGCGTTATTTCGTATACAATTCCGGCAGTTTGCATGTCCTCAAGTACAATATATTTATACTTACTGATAAAAAAGAGAAAACTTCATACATATATCCTAATTAAGCTCCTTCTATACATGATATTATTTACAAGTTTGTTATCCTTTTGAACTTTAGAAAGCCTTTGTTGTGGAAAAAGTAGATTATCACGAGTCTCACTTGGACTCATCATTATCAACGCCCAAGTGCGAACTTGTACTTATTTATGTTCATAATGATATTCCAATTACACCATATGCAGTTTGTGCTAAGCAAAACATGTATTTTTCTGATTAGTCGTCACACTATCGTAACCACTTATGAAATCCTATTGATTATAACATTTGTTTCCAGATGCCAGCGCAACCTTTCTCCATGTTGCAACCATGTTCAACGTAGCAGGGAAGCTAGAAGCCCTATCTTTCAGCATATGAAGGAAATGCTCCCCAGTGATTTTAGTTTTACTTTCCATGGTATCCAAAGAAAGCACCTCAACCCCAAAAGGGGGAGATGGAGAATTGATTCTTAGGCAGAATGAAGCTAAAAGGATAGCAATGTTAAGATCAGTGGAGAAGGGTCTCAATACAGAAAATTAACTCAGTATGGGGTAGAGCAGTGCCAGCTATGCAGGAGATGGTGCACCATTTCACCTATGAATTTAGGCATGGAACTTAGATACACCAACATCAGGTCATAGAAAAACGTAAACATGGAGTATCAGCTGATATCCTAACAAATGTTAGGATGATGCATCTGTGTGCATATTGGTACAATCCTATATGCCTAGTAGGAATTGAGAAGTGTGGTGTGATGCAGTGTCAATTTCAGCATGTAGCCACATTGAATGGCGACTTGATGAATTTCTAAGGAAACAAATGTGTGATAGAGCAGGTACTCCTTCCCTTTATGTTGCTCCAAGCTCCGAAGTCTTATGTGTAGATGCGGGCGTTCAGTGTCTGTGGATCGCCCCAAACCACAGTCAATACGAATGTATTAAAAAAAGAGCACTCCTCTCGCACTCTCACTGTCGCACTGCAAAAAGGAATTGATCCCGCCCATATATTTTTGATTTATCCAAGTACTCCTGTTAAAACTCATTACAAACGTAGCTTTTTTTGTTGTCCAATATTAAAACCTATACTATTGTTTTTTCATCACAACAGAGACAGTGTGATAGAATCTGTAATCTTTATTGACATCTTCAAATACCAGCTGCATGCCAATCCAGGCTTTATACACAGGTACATACAAATCAATCACATTTTGAAGTTGACACGCTGACAAGCTGTATGAATACTCAATGCACAGTGAGAGCGCAAGAGGAGTGCTCTTTTTTTTAATACATTAGACTTAATGAATTTGGCATACCACAGATGGAACTTAAATAATAACATATATTACATAATTAAAGAAAAATATAAAGAATGAAAAAATATCAGCTAGTTGAAGTATCCGCTGAGAATACGAAAAAAGGATAGGATGATGCCTTAATGTATTTATTTGTATAGTCCCATGTTACAAAGAGGGAAACAAAGATTAGATGCAACGTAAAAATCAATAGGATATGAATACTTACATGGTTTAGATAAAATAGGATACGAAGCACTTCATTGTAATTGCGAAACACAGGTTTTATTTCACGAACAATCTTGGAGGTACGGATTTAAAGATGGCACTCGTCATTGACTGGAATTACAACATGTACTATGGGAAATTAAAGATGTGGAGTATGGGATAACGAAAGGCTGGGACATTGTCCCCTCGCCTGTATCACTTAAAGTTCAAAGAATACAATGGAATTGTATCAAACAACAGACACATAAATCTATAACAATATATTTGGAACTGTCGTTTGGTGAAAATGCCATACAGAAAGGGATTTTCCCTATTAGTGTGTTGCTGTAATAGGATCATGACTGTAGTGCGATATATCAAATGATTGTAGTAAGAAATTCCAACATGGCGCCCAGTGGTGACTACATTGACACATAATGGAGTCCAGGTGTGGGATATGAAACTGATTAGGCATGAGCTTTAAAAGTAGACAGGAAATGGGGTCACCTTTTTGCATAACAAACAAAGAACTCTTAAGTAAGTAACTGTCATGCCGTGTAACATCTCAACATGGGTAGTGGCTTGTCTGCCTTAGCTAATTGATAGCTTCAGCATCCAATAGGATGTGAGGTCGTTGCTTTGCCTAATGCAGAATTCTTAAGTGGGCGAACTAAAGGTATTGCACACGTGTGTGTGAGTAACATCGTAACATCGTAACACTGGGTAGTGGGTAGTGGCTTGCTACGCAGTTCTAAACTGGTAGCTACAGAAATATTGCACTAATTGGGTGTTGGCACGCTACTGTTGCTTATATGTGCTATTTTGTTTGGCTCATAACAGGTAATAGCTGGCCGCTAGCATGTAAAACACCCTTGCAACACAAAGATAAAAAAGGAATGTGTTGCTTAGCACAAATTGCATATGGTGTAATTGGAATACCATTATGAATATAAATAAGTGCAAGTAGAAATAGAAAGGGGATGGTTAGGATACATAAATAAAGGAATGTTTTCTCTTTTTTATCAGTGACCATAAATATATTGGAATTGAGGACATGCAAATTGACAGAACTGTATATGAGATAACTCTTTGCAAGTAATGAATTTAGTTTTCCTTTATAAACAAAACACATTGATATACTTACCATGTTGGAGTCATCATCACTGTTGGTAAACTGTTGGGGTCAAGAAAGGTCACTAAATTATGACCACAGAGTAAATTTCTGATAGCATTAGGGTGTTGGGCGAAATTTGATTTAGAAAATATAAATACTGAAGGTATATATTAAATCTTACATTAAAAAACAGATTTTTAAAAAACCTAAAGAATTGGGAACAACAAGTAAAAACTTTTGCAATGTCTGTTTATATTTTGATTGTTGTATAAATTTATTTTTAGGCCCTATGAAGTCTCGTCATTGTGTTGTAACATGTCAGCTGAGTCGGTCCAAAATGGAAAACTGGTTTGAAAATGAAGAATATTTGAAAAATTCCAGCATTTTGTGAGCATATTCTGTCCAACAGAAATAGACTTTGGTTTATGACCATCTGATTGCACATAATTACAGCTTTAACTCCATGAACGTTTGCAGAAATTTGGTGGCTGTCAAATCTATGGGAGTGTGCACAGAGATATGAAAATTGGGAATACTGACCAGTGCAGTCTTTGAGAATCTCTATTGACACTGGTTTGTGTATAATCATATATATAGTCTTCAGAAATTCACACATCCAAAAAAGTGATGAACTCTCAGCACCTTTTTTCACTCCTGTAGGAATCCCCATATGCATTTATGGACTTGAAAGTTGAGTATAGGTTGGCCCAAGTTGTGGTTTGCCTTGGAAGTTTAATAACATGTATAAACAAGTATGTTTCTGCACATTCCCAAGTTCTGGTCATATACCTTTTCATCCTGCAAATGGTCAGAGATTTACTCCTTTTCCAAGATGGATAAGGGTGAACGGATCATCCCCAAAGCTGGTGTAGGTGCTGTGGAAGGACTTTCTCCACTGGGAAAATGTTTTCCTCATGATGAAAAAATGCATTTGCACATGAGTCTCTGTTCTACCTGTGCAGAGTTCACCGCAAAGGGATACTAGGACCCTTAAGAAAAAGTCACATGGTATTGCAAGCGGTATTCCAAGTATGATGATTCAGGGAGTACTGGGAATGTTTGCAAATAGAACATAAGTCATAAAAACAGGTTCAGGGAGGGATATAAATCTCTGCCCATGCTTTTAGTTATTTTTGTGAATAGGGCCCTATGGTTCTTTTCTTCAGAAAACCACACTTAATTACAAACAGATCACAGATCTTCCAGTTCAATGAATGCCCATATCAATTTAAACCAATTTGAGCCCTCTACCCTGGCATTATAAGACTTTACAATTATCAGCATTTGCTCTTGGATAGTTTTGCTCGCTTTGCTGAAGCAAGCTATAGCTCTGGCCCTGCTCAGAACCTCTTCCTTATTACCTTCAGTTACAATGTATTCTGCTGCATGCTCACAGCAAAGGAGATATTACATTTAGCATGTTTTCGTTTGGCTGTGGGTCAATTACATGATCACTGCAAATATGCCCCCATCTTTCATTTATTGAGGACAATTACTGTTAACTCTACTGTGATGACAACTTGTAGATGTATATCAAATGTTATCATCATTCCCAAAGTCCAGTTACCTAAAGGACCACAAACGTGATGGCTCCATGCTAAACAAGGGAAAAGATTTGTCTTCCATGTCGATCATAGACGATTTACACCAAGAACTTGACCAATGCAACAGAACTGCCACAGTCCTTCACCAAAAACTTGACCTGTGCAGTAGCAGTGTTGGGAGGGCAATGTCCCCTCCATAGTCCACTGTAAGGCTTGGCGATAAACTCTGCTGTACCGGCGGAGTTTGCAGAGTTTTGCCCACATGGAGTTTCAGCAAAACTTCGCCAACTACCTCATGGTGAATTTTTTTTCTCATTGTGGCTCTCCAATGTTCATTTGGTGAGCAAGTATATGTGTCCCCTAGCATAATTTTTCTGCACTAGAATGCCACCCTGCAAGATTTTCTTTACTTGGGCGGTCATGGTTTGTATTGAGAAAACTGCCACTCAAGTAGAAAATCAACTTGAAAGAAAGAAAGAAGCAGTGCCCTCTGGCACATCGTATGGTGACGTTCGTGCTGATTTTACAGCACAGAACAAGCTGTCAGTGCCAAAAATCAGCACAAGCAGTGCTACGTGGTAAATTCCTTCCACCCGAAGAACTCCCTGGAATTACCCTGAGTTTTTATTTAACTCTACGGAATCTCGCATAGTGAAACTCTGTGAGTTCCACACACCTTAAGTTCACTGACCTGAGCACCCAACTGTGAGTATCTGGTATCCTGGTTTTTGATTTTGGCCCTACCTTCATATTAATCAAAAAATTGTCCACAGAGAAGTAAGCCTGTCCTTTGACATGAGTGAGGTCTTGGACCTCACTGTGACCTGGAGGGGTGCACCAATCATGCCTTCATTTTACAGACAGTGGGATGCTCCCCCTGTCATGGGATAAGTACATAGCGCTGTGGTGGCAGCAGACCATATTTTCTGAATCCATAGTAGTGAGCAGTTGTTTTTGTCTGTGCCACTGGAATGGGGGCCTACTGGTCCACTAGTGTAAGGATGCACTTCTATGTGCTTACCCAGATTCTAGCAAAACATCTCACGATTTTGGGTCCTGAACATTAAGCAGGGAATATCATTGTATCTTAAAATCACAACCAAAATATTATGGACAAAAGTATTGACAGGTACGTATTTATAGTTTTATATATCTACAAAGTCCTTAGATGTGGAGCTAAGAATTGTAAATATATACTTCCCTATATTTGCTTATCTTTCATTATTTTTATCATGATATTTGGCAACAATATTAAAGTATAACAATATTCCCTACTAGAAATTCCAGTCCAAATCTATCCCAAATGTATGTTGTGGGTGTTTCTACATGTGGCACTAGTTGTACTAGAGTAATGAAGGGGCATGGGGACATTATGAATATGGCAAGCCTGGCTTTGTTTCCAAGAGCGAGGTGAGGTTGTTTTCCCAGACAGGGCAAGTGTATTGCTGAAGCTGGAATGAAGATGTACACAATGAAGTGGAAAAAGAGGATACAAGGCTGCTTTAGAACTTTGATTAGGTCTTTTGCGGAGAAGAGCTGATAAGCAGTCTACTTGAATCACTGCCGTTTGGAAGCTAGTAGGGATGAAGGGTGGGCATGCTGTCTCTGTTGCTCAAGGTGAAAGGGACTACTTATGTGAAGCCAGCTTTTTGTCTTTCCTTTGTTCACCCTTCAGTGTGACTGGTGATAGCCACGTGCAATAACACCTCTCCTTTTTGTGCCTCTGTTCTGCATGCTCCAGCATGGAGTCTGCCTTAATGTGGAGAGCATCACCCTGCACAAAGGTGTGTTGGGAGAGCAACCTGTAGAGGACACGTGAATGGAGAATCAACCCAAACATGTTGTGAAATGGAGATACTGTATCCATACCTCTTATCTGGTTTGAATGTATACATGTATCACCCACTGACTCCCTTGCTGTTCCAATTATAAGTTCTCTATATCCAAGGAAAGTAATACTCCACAGATTACTCAAATGACAGTTGTGCAACCAGAGCTAGTGTCTGCTTGATAGCTATCTCCCAGAGGTGAAGGGATATCACCTTTTGTCTACCCTTTGCTGCAAGAGCTGATTACCCTACCAGTCCTGAAGTGCCTAAAGGTACAGCCTGCTTGCTGAGAGAGGAAATGAGCCTACCAATCCTGTGGGAGTAGTGACAGGCCAGGACAAAAAAGGTGCAATGAGAGCCTGGCAGAAGTGGAGCACTGAGGATGGCCATTTGTGTGCCTTGGTGTCGATGGGCCCCAGATCCTCCAGAGCAATTCCTTGTGGAAAACGTGAAGTGGGGGCATGATCTCAGCAACTGAGCCCAATCAGTGAAGTTACGCCATGACCTGAGATGCCGAGTTTGATCTGTGAAGTTGCAGGATGGCCTGAGCTGCCTGAGACCTAAGTGTGCCTGAAGCCGTTGTGCTGTTGTTCCAAAAAACAAGGGAAACCCAATTTAACAATTGTTCAGAGACCTTGTGTTATTATGTTATTACTAAAGACAGTGGTCCCTAGACAGTTCGAGATAAGTAGTGAAGTAAATATAGACTAGATAGTTTCTATATTCTTTGTCCAGCCAGACAGAATTTGATATTTGACACATGAATTAGCAGTGAGTTTCTATACAGATTCAAGTGGGACCCAACCTGCGTCCTACTACCACATAAAAAAACGGCATACAAGAAAAGGGAATTTAGGCAAGGGAGAATGGTCTGCGAGCCATACAATATTGCAGACTGTTATAACAAGAGTACACTATTGTGGCAAATTATACAATGTATTTATAAGCATATAGTGGTAAATATTGTCGGTGGCGTTTCGATCCCTATGTCAGAACAAAGGGATCATCCTCAGGACATTGTATTCATTCCTATAAACATTGCATTTTTAGGACAGTAACTTTAAGCATGAAAACATAATTATTACATACAGTGTAAACAAAGGATAGAAGATTGGGGAAAAAATTAGAACAAATTAGAAAAACACGAGATTAGGGTGGGCATGGATTACAAATCCAGTATACGCTCTTAAAGGCAGTATGGCAGAGGTGGATTAAAACAAAATTCAGTTGAGTGGCATAATGCAGAACCTGTGCCGAGTGCTCAATTATAGAAATTGAAAGTAATAAGCGTTTGGTGAAAAAAAGGAAAGTATTTCAAACCACAGTAGTGAAATATTTAAAGCCACAATAGAGAATTGTTGAAACAATAAAAATTGACATTACTAAGAAGATTTGAGAGAAACAGAAAATATTAAGGTGTTGGGGTAAAGCGATCAAGGTGAATACCGGACGGCAGGAATAAGTGCCATGTTGGAACGGTTACGGGTGCCGATACCTAGCAAATTGCAGTATTGGAAGGAGCGTGCGGTTCCCGGTGGTCAAGTTGATTTAATTGTGATTGCTCTTACCTGCGGCAAAAATGACAGTGTCTAGGGCCGCAGTGATGTGATAAGGTGTCTGGAGTACTGGGTATTAGACCGGGTTAAAACATCCTAGAAGCAAATTATACAATTATAAGGAGTGTGGTACACGCTCGGTAGAGAGTGGTGACGTGTGCAATAAGTAAATCTTACAGCGGTCGGTCCGCGCTGGAGTCAGTGGACTCTGGGGGGAGGAATTAAAACCGGTTTCAAAAACGGGTATTGGGAAGGACAAAGTGATTAAGAAATTGTTTCTATAGGTGGGGCTTTCCTAAGAAACGTATCAATTACAAGGCTCTTGCATAGAACAGCGGCTAACTCCAACCTGCGTAGAGAGTGGGTGAAGGATTAGGCCAAGGTGGTAGGCAAGCCTGTTTTAATAAACACCACTAGTGGCTCTGAGACTTACGGTTTACTGGGCGTGTAGGAGCCGTGAATGGGTTCCTTGCCTGCGGGTGTGACGATGCTCGTGATGACTATGCTCGGGGTGGAGGTGTAGTTAAGTGTCTAGGGGTCCTATGGGTCTGATCACGTGACCAGACATAAGCTAGGGTGATGTGAAAGGGAGTGAGTGGATCAAAACAGCAGCCATTTTGTAAGGTGTAATGAAAGTGAATAGGGGGTTTATTCCAACCCATGGAAAGGACATAAAAGAGCGTATTTCCAACAATTAAACTTTTAGCGCTTTACTCTTTGTGGACTTCATTGTATCCCAGGTAGCAATTATAGAAGACAGTAAAAAGAGATTAAAATGAACATAATAAACACTGTACAGGTTCATAAGGAGAACTGAATGGTGTGGTTGTGCCATGTTCAATTTGTTCGTACATCAGGCTCAGGAAAGATTACACAGTTGAACACTTTAAAGCAAAGAGGTCCAATCCCTAAGACGGTTGAGGCCGTGATGAATGCTCCTGGTTTTTAGTATCCACTTAAGTTCCTCCTTATTCAGAAGCTGATGGACATCTGCACCTCTCGGAGGGATTTTTATGACAGTGATAATTGTCCATTTCAGGTCCAGTTCTGTGTGGCCAGTCTCGATGAAGTGATCCACCAAAGGTGCGTTTGGAGTTTTACGCTGAATCCTGCTCCAATGTTGGCAGATCCGAATGCATGCTTTCTGTGTTGTCTCCCCTACATATATTTTGTTGCAGGGGCAAAAAATCGCATAAATAACATTTGTGGTATTACAGTTTGTGAACTATTTTCTCTCAAACTTTATTTGTTCGTATATAAAGTCTTTCCCTTCCACATTGGAGTCACACACAAGACATTTGCCGCATTTGGAATGTCCTGTTGAATGTGGGAGCCCCCACAATTCATTCAGGGTTCCTTTGGGTTCTGTGGTGGGTAATGCAGCACGTACCAGATGGTCTCTTATGTTTTTAGATTTTTTAAAGGCAAATAACAGGCGCTCTAGGTTTAGTGGGCCTGCGTTAATGGTTTCCCAATGTTTCTTAATACTTTTCTTAATGGCATTAGATGCACGTGAAAAAGTAGTAACACAGACCAGCGAGCTCTGTGTCTTTTTTACCTTAGGTTCCAGAAGCACATCTCTAAGGCAGTACCATGCCCTTTTTAAGGAACTGCGGATACGTTTACGTGGATACCCTCTGGTGCAGAGTTTATCACTCAATGTCTGGGCTTCACCTAAATAGTCTTCCTTTAAGTAACAATTTCTTTGTATGCGTAGAAACTTGGAGTAAGGGAGTGAGTCGTGAAGAGCGCGGGGTGGTGGCTCTTGTAACTCAGTAGTGTGTTGCGTTCAGTTGGTTTCCTATAGAGGCTGGTAATCAACTTTCCTTCTTGGTGCTGGCTTTTTAAATCAAGAAATAGGATTGTTTGTTTATTTTCAGAGAGAGTAAAAGTAAGGCCGCTACAGTTGTTGTTCAACCAGTGAAGGAATTGCAACAGTAGGTCATGTGATTCTTGCCAGATCATAAGTATGTCATCTATGTACCGCTTCAACCGTGCAATGCCGCTGTGGAAGGGGTTCATAGGATTAAGAATGAGTCTTGATTCGAGGTCATCCATATACAGGATCACCAAATTAGGGGCAGAAACTGCTCCCATGGAAGTACCCCTGGCTTGGCCGTAGTAATGATCACCAAAGAGAAAGTCGTTTTTGGTCAGACAGATTTCCAGAAGCTGTAGCAGAAACAATGTGGGTTCTGCGTGTGGACTGGGGCGTTTATTCAGGACCCCTTCGATAACAAGCATTGAGTCAACTTGTGGGATTTTAGTATAAAGTGACTCCACATCCAACGTACACATTGTTTTTGATGTGGGGTCAAATGGGTATTCCTCAATGAGATTTATCATAGACATACTATCGCGTATGTAGCATTCAGTTTCTAGTACAAATTCTTTAATGAAGTGATCAACATATTGTCCCAACATTCCCAAAATTGAACCAAAGCCAGAAACTATTGGCCGGCCAGGCGGGGTTTCTGACTTTTTGTGCATCTTAGGCAAAGTGTATATCACAGGTGTTCTTGGAAATTTCGTATTTAGAAATTGATGTTCTTTTTTGCTCAGAAAACCGGCTACAAGGTCTTCATTGGTGACCATGGGCTATAAATGTCTGTATTTCTTTGGTGGGGTTGTAGGCAGTCTGCAATTATGGTCCGTATTGCCTAGTTGTCTCAAGATTTCAGTTTTGTATTTTTCTTGTAGTACAATCCCACCGCCCTTGTCTGCAGGTTTATTAACTAGACAACTATTGGATTTGAGAGCTCTCATCAATTGAGATGTTGTAAGGAATGAACATTCTCTGCCTCTCCAGTTCTGATATGTCTTTAAGTACCTGTTTCTCGAAGGTCAACGTTTCACCGGGGACCATACTTGCAGACGGTGAGAAAGTGGAGGGTGGTCAGAAAGGGGTATTAGTATTAGCTGTGGGTGTGGGATTGAGGAAAAAATAACTATGTAGTCTTATTTTCCTAAAGAATTAAAGGAGTTCTGTTTGGATGTCAAGGAAATTAGGACGGACTGTGGGTACAAATGAGTGATCTTTATTCAATATGCTCTGCTCACTGTTGGAGAGTTGGTAGTTTGTCAAATTAAAAATGGGTAGCATATTGTTTGGCAGGGACTCGGTGTTTGTAGTGGTGATGGTCACTATGTCATTAGTTCGGTTACCATTGGTAGTGTTGTCGACGTGTGTAGCGTTCTCCTGGGGGGTTGGGCCAACGTTGTGGTTGTTTCCCTTTCCCTTTCTTGGATGGTTCTGGTTGGCCTCTGCCTAGAAACGGAATCCTGTGCCGAGTGTTTGGTCCGTCACCCTGGTCTGAATTGTCAGAGGATTCGGCCGATGTAGCTTAGAATCCAACTAGATTCTGTCGTCTATTAAAACGGCCCATGGTCTTGGGTTTTGGGGGCAACTATACGACCTATTACTGTAGTAATCTTTGGCTAGATAAGGACTTGCACGTTCTTGGGAGAAGGCTTTGATATCTTTCCTTACTTTATTGGATTTTTTATTTTGTTCTATTCTGTAGAATTCTTCAATCGTTTTATGCACTTTTTCCAGAAGTTTCTTATCCACACTGGTGGGGCACTGGTCTTTAATCTGTTTTTCTAAGTCATCTATTTCAGTAGTAAGTTTTTTTAGTTCCTTTGTGGCTATATCTATCCCTAACACCATCCAGTGTCTAGAGCATTTGGTGCTAATATAGCTGAATCATATGATGTCTTTCGGATTATCAGTGAACACACCTTGAATATTGCGAACTTGCAAACCTACAGGGATTATATTAGCCTTTAGGTATTCAGTTAATAGGTGTATCATTAACTGTAATCGTACAAACTACTTTTTACTCTTCTCTAGTTGTTCTCCTAGGGAGGTGTTCTGGTCCTCAGGGGTGTCAATGGACTCAGAGAGCAATGATGGGCCCTCTGAAATTTTCATATTGTAATCTTCTGAGTTCAGAGGTGTATGGTCAGACATGCCCAGGGAAAGAAAGTGTGGGGGGAGGGAGAAAAGGATAGGTGGGGTAGATGTGTCGGAGGACAACCACGATTGCGCTACATATTCTTCCAAAAAACAAGGGAAACCCAATTTAGCAATTGGTCATTGTGCACCATCCAACTAGCGGGGCCAGTGCAAAGCCTCACCACCTGCTTGAGTGAACACAGTGAAAATGACCTCAATGAGCCTGAGTTCAAGCATCCCCACACTACCTCCTTAAGATTCCTGTGAATGCTCACCATCGCTACCGCTGAGAAGCAAGTGATAAAGGTGCTGTACCTGGCCCAGTTTTCAGAACCATTCTAGGTTGGACCACGGGATATTAGAGGCAAACAACTTCACCCCCTGAGTTTCAGGCCTAGTATCCTTTCCTTGACCATGGCCCACAAAACAGGGTCTGACAATCTGACTATCTTAAAAGAGAGCTTAGATATTATCTTTATTTAAAAAAAAATATCTATCTTTATGAAGCAGAGAGGAAAAACACTTCTCTGGAAGGTGGTTTAAGCACTGTATTTGTTAAAATCAGATGAGCAATATTGATGAGTAGAAGAAATTGTGGCCACAAGTCATTGCATATTTCTTGTAGTTGTGAAAAAACAAGTAAAACCCACTCACGGTGTATTAGACTAACCTTTGTACACCTGAGGACTATTGACAACATATTTAAAAACATCTGTTGATAGATACACACGATATACTTCTACGTTATACATGTCCCATAAGTTATTGTGGTACAAAAAGGGGTGGTGATGGACGGAGCATCTGAATCAATCAAACACTCACACCCAGTCAAAGGATCTGGGCTTAATCCATCACCGTTCACCACTCTGCCACCCCAGTTCAGACATGGCTATATGCAAATCAATCTGACCCTGTGACTCATGGAAACAGTCCAGCCCGAACTGCCAAGCCATGTCTTCCCTGGACCGGAAACAAGCTTCCGAGGACCAGTTTCTTGCATTCCAGCCGTCTTCAGCCCGCCTTGCTTGAATCCAGTGGCAAAGTGAGCAAGGGACTCACGTCTGAGCATAACCTTCCACACTTATGGCGGCAAAAAGCGGTACAAAAGGGGGTGGTGATGGACGGAGCATCTGAATCAATCAAACACTCAAACCCAGTCAAAGGATCTGGGTTTAATCCATCACCGTTCTTTAGCCCACTCTGCCACCCCAGTTCAGATATGGCTATATGCAAATCAGTCTGACCCTGTGCCTCATGGGAACAGTCCAGCCCGAACTGCCAAGCCATGTCTTCCCTGGACCGGAAACAAGCCATAAGTTATTGTAGCATAGAACTAGTAAGAAAAGCAGCCCATGGTCAAAAGTCTGGATCTAAACTGAGATATTTAGCTACAAGTTAGCATCCTTCTAGGGCTTGAATCAAGACAGACCAAGTACTTTCCAGAACTTCCAAGGCAATATTTTGTATTTTGTTGCCCACTATGTTATCACTGGAGCTTTCACTGAGAAAACAAAAGAGGCGCTGGATCAATTCAGTGAATGACCCTATAATAGGATTAGTAAATCCCAAGCCGTATTGCACAATATTATCAAGGAGCTTAGTCGGATAGACATTTGGAGCCCTAAAAATAGTTAGAAGTGGGGTTTCACATTTATTGTAAGACATATGACCATGTTTTACATATGACCACGTTTTACAATTGGATTATTTCCTAATCCATGGTTCATTTGGCAACTTGGTTAACATTTCAATTCATGGTTAATTACATCTCTCAAATCGTGCTGGAGTCATTATGACAATAATCCCTGAACAAAATCAACAAAGAAGATAGAGATACCTAACTGACTTGGGGGGTTAGAACTACCTCAACAGACAGGTGAGGAGCAAGAGAAACCAGAATGGTAAGTGACAGCTGTAATTATGAAATTATAAAATACCAAAGAATCTGCTTCTGCAGGACTCCCATCAGATCAAATTAAACATTTAGTTAATCAAATGGCTCCAATACTGGCGAAAGTATTCAATTACATTTTACAAGGGGAGCGTCCCTCAGTAATGGGCCCAGACAACCATTACTCTTACTTCAGTAAATAGTATTGCATCCCTTGCAGCATGAAGCCAACCATGAGGAGTAAATGCCCATTTCCTTGCTCAATATTGACTATAAGCGTTACTCTGTGATTCTGGTGAATAGACTAAAAGGATTCTTACACCCTCTGAAACACCATCACCAAAAAGGCTTTGTACCAGCTAGACAAATGAGGAAGGTCAACTGTAGATCAATTTGCCCCATTGAATTCTGTTTAATTGGTGGTTTACATGTCAGATGCTGCTAAAGCCTTCAAACTTGTGAATTGGAAATTCCTTTGGGCAACACTAGTACGCTTTGGCTTCAGGGTAAAATGATCATAGTAATAAAAAGCAAGTATCAGTACTTATGAAAATATCTGTATTAATGGGAGCCTGACAAATCAATTCCAGATAGCTTGGGGTGCGAGACAGGGTTGCCCACTATCACCTGGGTTCTTTGATTTGCAAATTCAGCACCTGGTGACAAATTTCAACATTTGATATAGGTGTGATTCCCTTTTGTACCCTAGGGTACAATCGTAAGCTGACTTTAATTGTGCTCAATGTAATAATACACATTTCAGATCCTCATAAGACTATTTTAAAAGTGACTAAAATCGTGCAGCAGTTTGATCAGATTTCATGTTACTGAGTCAATAGACCTGAATTGATGGTTGTGAAAGTTTGTTATTCGTTGGCATGTTTTGTAGAAGAAATGATATGCCATGCTTTTAAAACAACAAAAACCTAGGCATGTTGCTCTCCTCTGATCTTAAAGAGATTGTTAAACAAGTTGAGCCATTGTTGAAACATTGGATTCATCTTCCACTTAACATATTTGGCTGGGTTATCCTAATTAAAAAGATGATGATTTCATTGTATCATTTTCTGTTTAGTTGTAGCTTTCTTTATTTAAGCAGGGGTGAAGGGCCAAGATCCAGGTTCCCTTAAATAGTTTTGTTTATTTGTGTGGGGCAGCTTAATTCAAGCTACTGTGGGCTAGCTGCACAGATTTGAGTACTTACAACTGCGTGCATGAGCCAAGAAGTACAAGAATAAGGAAGGCAAATGATTTTGACCTGCCTTGAAATGTGAAGTCACTCTTTTAAGTGATGCAACCAACAAAGGTAGGCAAGTGCCATAGCTTGCTCCCGGATATCAGTTTTCTTGACTTGAAAACGCTCAAGAAGGTCTGGAATGGATGTTTGCCAATGTGAGAAATTGAACATAACTGGAAAGTATTAATAGATCTTATGTATAGCACTATGAAAGCAGTATCATTGATGCTGAATCAATTCCTCACCATTCACACGGTTCATTGGGCTCCTGAAAAGCATGGAAAACTCAGAACCAAAAGAATGACCTTATACTCCAAATGCAAACTTGCTCTTACTTTACTTAATTTTGCTGCCAGACCTCAAATATGTAGATATTGGGTTAAAGGCTCCCCAATCTTTCATCATTGGGAGTGAGCAGTAAACAAACGTATACAATTGTTATAAATATGTAAAGGGTACAAGATTGATTTTTTAAATACTTTTATGAATTAATGTTAACACAAACCTATCCTCTATTTGGAGGCAAGTCCAGTGATTATGCCCAGCCAGCACAGATCCGATGGATTTTTTAGCCCAAGCGCTCTCTGTACGAAGAAGAGCCCAGATGACTTCTTTTTCTGAAAGAAGGTTTCCTGCTATACAGAAATTGTGTTTGGTGGACAGCTGAGGGTAAAAGACAGGAAAAACAATGGTTCCTTCCTGCCACACAGCCTCTGCCTTCTGTATATACCCTCCATTGCAAACAAATTGACAATATACCTGACATCCTACCACCCACCCACTACCCTCTGTGCCTTATCATCCCTTCCTTGAACAAAGCTGCACTATCCAGTCTCACATTTAGAGCAGAGAATTCGCACTCAGTGAGATTTGCTTGTCATTGTATCATATTTTCCACTGTCAGTGCAGGTCTGTAGTAGGGGTGGGCGTAGTTCGCGAAGTAGCGCTACGCGAAGTGCACTTCGCACTATGCGAACTTCATGTAGCACTACGCGAGCTGCGTAGTAGCATGTTTGCACTGTGCAAGATGCGTTTTCAATGATTGCACAGTGCGGACAAGCATCCGGCACTGTGCAATCATTGAAAACGGCATCTTGCACAGTGCGAGCTGTAGTTTTCTGCTGCTCGAGTAGATTATTACTCGAGCGGCAGCTTTCTCAACGTGAACTGGTAGTTTCTCATTGAGAGCGGTCGCCAGCATGCGCAACAACTCACAATGAGAAACCTGACCTCCCCGCGTTGAGAATCTCGCCGGAATGTCATTTTGCTTGCTCCCGGTCGCGAACATGACGTTGAGGACCGGGAACAAGCAAAAAATGACCGCTGCACTACGCGCGTTTGCACTGTGCTACGTACAGCTCGCGTAGTGCAAAGTTGCGCAAACTTTGCTAACTCCGCGAGCGTAGCATAGTGCTTCGCCCAGGGTTAGTCTGTAGAGACCACCAGCTGATGGAGAATGTTGTGGTTGGTGCCAGCAGCATGCCACATGCATTGAACTACCAACCTCATATTAGTGGTGCCCCAGGAGAGGTGAAGAATGTAGGTAAGACGCCATTCTGTTGGCTTGCTCAGCCCCAGCACAGGCAGAGAAACATAGAGAAAGAAAGCACTTCCCCTAGTTACTAAACAGCGGAAAACAACCTTTGTTCCCAATAGTTGTTACGTCATAGAACTGAATAACTAGATTTTGAATCAATTTATTTTCACTCATGTTTCTCTATTTCAGCCATACTGCTTACTTTGTAAAATTGTAGGTTCCAGTACCCAATGTTTTTCTCAGCCTTGGCAAATGTCAAGGCTCTGTAGTCTGGATTCTACCTCATGCCTCTTTCTTACAAAACCATTCACTCCCTAACCCTTTATTTCAATGTTGTGTTTTTTTATATTCATCCCTGCTTGTCTCTCTTTGTCCCTGTTTTTCATCTTTCTCTTCCTTCTCCTTTCCTTCGTTTGTATTTTCCACTCTGATGCTCTAGGTAAAAGTCTGATGAGGAAAAGTAAGCCCCTGTCCCCAAAAATGAGTGCTGTGGACCCCACCTGCAACGTCAGCGAAAATTAGGCATTGGCTCTATATGGTTTATCAAGTGATTGGCACATATTTGAAATGTTATAATCAGGTTTATTAAGGGTTTGTGTATATAGGAAGGTTAAATCGACACAATGAACTATGTATTCTCTACAAATATAAAATGTAATGTTGGATGTGTTTCTTATAGTGATTTTTTGTTTTAATTAGGTTAATCAAATTTTAAATCGATTTGGAGAGAGACAAGTATTTATGTCCTGATGAAAGTGGCATCTTAATAATTCGTTACCACCGAAACGCGTCAACACCAATTTTTCTCTTGGTTACTTCCAGGAACTACCTCATGTCTATCAATGATTATGTTCTAAAAGACTGATGGTGTTTATGATATGATTCCTGTTGGAATGAACCGCTTTTGATGAATTTATTTCCTCACATTTGGTTTGTCTCTTCTGAAAGTTCTTATATTTGATTATATGTATTTGATTGTTTTAATACTTTATTGTCATTTTTAGTATATTATGTAATAAACCCTATTTGTGTTGCATAGTTTATAGGTTTTTTAAATCTTTTTTGTAATATACAGCTGTCTTTCTTGAGTTTAAGGTCTTTTACTACCATAATTTCTTGGTGTGTATGCATATGTGTGTTTGAATATTATCATTATGTTTGCTTGATTTATGGTTGACTAGTGTTGCATGTCCTAGAGAGCTTTATTTTTACATTTACTTGTGGTACCCTGTCTCTTGGCCAGTGGGGTCGCTCCCATTTCTACACACGTACATGACAATGGTCAACGCTCACAACAGGGGAAATCTCACAGCAGCTTCGATGATCTATAAAGAAATATATATATGTATATATATATATATATATATATATATATATATATATATATATATATATATATATATATATATATATATATATATATATATATATATATATATATTTGTTCCTGTGACTCTTGATAGTAGAGTGCCGCTGGTCAAACCTAGCAAGATTAGGACTTCAGTTTCCACAAGTGTAAAGAATCAATTCAGAGTTTTTGTTTTAAGTTCTTATGAGAGATATATAGTTGCATTTTGAAGGTGCAGGCAAAGCACCTTTTTAGGTCTGACATTCGCCAAGACCATTTGATTTTTGTAAAATTATACGTATAATATAGTTACTTAAAGCGGCTTTCAACCACCTCTCTACGTTCATTGGCCTGTTTTGTCATTCACACTTTGCTTCCATCCACTCCAACATACAGCATGGGTCAGTGAGGCAGTCTACTTAAGCCACAGGGTGACTTGACTTTGAGTGACTACATTTTTCTCTCTCACAATGAGCACATCCACACACATGGTATTCCCTTCAGAGCCAATGAGCTTTTTGTTCTAGTTTTCAAATACTTTTACTGTTACCTTTGTGTTTAGAACCTGATATGATAGCAGGATGTCAATGCTGGTATAAATGTTTTTGGAGTGAGTTTTATTTTTCTGACTCTTTTCTCTAACTCTATTTTATTAATCTAAAAAAACTTGTGGAGAACACAGCCTTTTGAAGGACAGCAGTAACAATCAAAAAACAGCAGCTCACATGAACTCTGAATATGAGCTCAAGAGTGAGCTCTATCGTTGGAATCTTATTTGTCAATATTTTCCTTTTCTTATTACGTTCTTTATTTTCTTTTCTTTCCTTCTTCTTCTTTCTTTCTTTCTTTCTTTCTTCCTTACATTCTTTCTTCCTTTCTTTTCCTTCCTTCATTCCTTGCTATTTTCTTCATCCTTTGCTTCTTGCCATCTTTCTTGCTTTCTTTCCTTACCTTCCTTCCTACCATCTTTCTTGCCTTTTTTCCTTCCTTCTTTCTTTCCGTGTTTTTATCTTTTGTTCTTCCTTTCTCAGTTTGTTCTTATTTCTTTCTTTCCTTGCTTTCTTTCTTTTCTTGCCCTTTTCCTTCCTTCTTTCTTTTTACTTTGTTTTTTTTCTCCCGTTTCTTTCCACTTTTTCTCCTCCATTCTTTCCTTTCTCTTTCTTATTATTTTCTTTTTCCCTTCCTTCATTCGTTATGTATTGCTTTCCTCATTTCCTTCTAGTTTCTTTTCTTCCTACTTTCTGTCCTTCCTTTTTCTTCTCTTCTTTCTTTGCAATGTTCTGCTATTCTTTTATTGTACATTCTTTCTTAAAGGCAAGATGCTGGCGGACAATGCCAGACCAATTAACTTTTTTAGGTGGGTTAACCCCTAAGAATTATCACTAAAAGCAGAATTACTCTTCTCGTGTAATTCAAACAAAATCTTGCTGACTTTTTAGGTAATTGCATGTGATTAAAGTTTTTATTTTATTTATTTTAAGGTTTTTGTAGAGCGCGTAGTAACCCTTGAGCATCCCAGCGCTTGAACCTGAACTCAGGAGGGGTCAGCAACGGAAGGGGGTTAAGAATCAGGGGAAAAGAAGAGTCTTCAGTGCTTTCCTGAACTGAAGGAGATTAGATTCAGTTTTTAGTCTCCGGGGGAGGCTGTTCCAATGTTTGGCCGTGTTTACCGAGAAGCGGCGTCCTCCGGACCGAGCTTTTTTAACTCTAGGGACAGTGATGAAGTTCTCTCCGCTAGAACAGAGAGCTCTAGTCGCTTTGTAGGGAATGATGAATTCATTGAGGATGGGTGGACCTTTGTTATGGAGAGTCTTATGTGCCAGACAGAGGGCCTTGAAAGCAACCCTTTCTCTGACTGGGAGCCAATGAAGAACCTTCAAGGCTGGCTTTGCCGAGGATCTGGCGGGGGTGTCAGTGAGTAGACGGGCCGCGGCGTTTTGAATTCTCTGCAGGGTATTGAATGTGGCTTCACGGGCACCCAGGTAGATTGCATTGCAGTAATCTAGCCTCGCCAGGATGAGGCCCTGGATCAATAGTTTCTTGGAGGTGGCAGGAAGCAGGGGGAAGACCTTCCTGCAGGCCCTGAGAAGTCTGAAGCATATTCCTGCCGTCTTTTTGGCCTGAGTTCTAAAGCTCAGGTCCTTTTCGATCCATACGCCCAGGCTCTTAACCTCCTCCTGGGGTGCAGGGGGGTCACCTAGGCAGTCGGGCCAGATGTTCGGCGGCAAGGAGGGCCCTTTATGTCCAAGCAGCAGAATCTCGGTCTTGGACCCATTCAATTTCAGCGCTGAGGTGTTCATCCAGCTGTGGATTTCAGAGAGACAGCTGTGAAGGTCAGAAGGATCTTGGTGAGGGTGTGAAAGGGTCACCACTAGCTGGGTATTGTCGGTGTAATTGATGATCGTTACGCCGAAAGGGTTGACCAATTTCTCCAGCGGGGACATGTAAACGTTGAATAACGTAGGGCTAAGAGATGAGCCCTGCGGTACTCCACAACGGAGGGGGATTGCGGGGGAGTGGCTGTCATTCTCCCAGACTTGAAAGGAGCGACCATCTAGGAAAGATGTTAGCCACTTCAAGGCCGTGCCCCTTACTCCAATGTCTCCCAGTCGTTGGATTAAGGTGTGATGGTTTACAGTGTCGAAGGCCGCACTGAGGTCCAGGAGGATCACTGCCACTGATCCTCCTGTGTCCAGAATGCTTCTGGTCTTCTCCACTGCTGCCAGGAGGGCGGTGTCGGTGCCCTGGCCTGGGCGGAAACCTGTCTGGGAGGTCCTGAGTAAGTTGTTGCTCTCAAGGAATAGTGATAGTTTTTTGTTCACTAGCTTCTCCGTGATTTTACTGTTTCCTGGGAGGAGGGAGATTGGTCTGTAGTTGGCTAGGTCCTGGGGGTCCAGAGAGGGTTTCTTCAGGAGCCCTTTGACCACCACCGCTTTCCAGCTTGGAGGGACTACTCCCTGCAAAAGGGAGGAGTTGATGAGGGATGTGAGAGGAGGGATAATGGTGCTGGACACTTTTTTCAGAAAGCGAAGTGGGGCAGGATCGAGAGGGGAGCCACTTTTGATTGTGTCCAACGTCGCGGCTACCTCTTCCGTAGCTACTGGGCCGAAGGTGTTGAGAGAGGGTGAGGGGCCATCAATGGAATGAGAGTGGTAAAGGGGAGAGTTAGAAGGGTCCCCGTCCATGTGGCCAGCAACGAAGGGGGGTAGGGACGCGAGAATTTTTTGAATTTTCTCGTCAAAGAAAGTGGCTAGTTTAATACATTTACTTTCCGCTGCTTTGGAATCCAGCGGTTTCGCAGGGGGGTCTGGAGCATGGAGGAGTTCTTTAAGAATGGCAAAGGTTTCATGGGCCGAGCAGGAGGAGCTCTTGATTCTATCTTCGTAGAATGCGCTTTTGGTTTTGTGGAGTTCCAGTTTGTAGGATTTTAGGGAGGCACGAAATATGTCTTTCTTGTCTGCCGTCTTATCTTTCCTCCATATGCGTTCATTTCTCTTGCATTCCTTCCATAAGAGATTTAATTCGGGGGTGTACCAGGGGGAGGGGTTAACTCTCTTGGTACGTTTAAGGGTGCTAGATCTCGGGAGGATGCAATCCAGAGATTGGGTGACCTTAGTATTAAATTTGGTGTCAGCAGTAATGGTGTCTTGAGAGGTGGGGGGGGGTATCTTCACTTAGTTTGGCTGCTCATTCATCTGGGACCAGTTTGTGCCAGCGTCTGATAAGGGTTCTGATTTTGGGAGGTTGAGGTGGGGGGATGTTGATGTGCCATTCAAAGGGGACCAGGAAATGGTCGGTCCAGGGGAGGGGGATGTGAGGGCGAGTATTCAGATCTTGGATATTTGTGAAGATAGGATTGAGTTACTGTCCTTTGTCGTGATCGGCCTGTGGGTTTTTTAGGCCGAGGCCAGTGGAGGAGATATCTTGTAAGAGTTCGGCGGCCTGCGTGTCGACCGGGTCCAGAAAATGGATATTGAGGTCCCCTGATAAGAGATAATTAGAGGAGGTCGTACACTCAATGGTGATATGGTCGAGGAGTTTGCTCGGGAATTCGGCGGGTTGGCCAGGGGGGCGATATACAAGCAGTCCCGACAGAGATGTTACTGGAGAGATTTGGATGGAGAAGCGGCAGCTTTCACAGCCTTTGATGTTGCCATCAGAGATTCTGCAGGTGAAGACGTCCTTGAATATTATGGCTAGGCCGCCTCCTCTACCACGTGGTCTATTCAGAGATCAGATTTGATAGCCTGGAGGGAGTGCGAGGACAATGTCGGGGCCGTTGCTGGAAGTGAGCCATGTTTCAGTGAGAAACAAAATATCCATAGCGTGGTTTAGGATCAAGAGGTTTATTTCGTGAGCGTGTTTGACAAGCGACCTGCAGTTGAGTAGGCCTAGTTGAAGTCCACTTGGTTCCGAGTCTGTGCCGGGAGGATTGCAGCGACTGCAGCCGGTAAATGGGTTATCGCCCATATGGGTGTAATTGCAGGAGGGATGTTTTTGTGTGTTTGGGCCAGAAGCCTATCACGGGTGTAGGCAGGGCATCTCTTTAGAGAAATGGGCAGAGTAACTGGGCCTGGGTCCGGCTGGGCCCAGACGGGCTTGCCTTTGGCGGGCCTTCGGCGCGCCCGCTGCGCCCGTCCGCTGCGCTGCCTGAACTGACACATGATTTATGGAAGGAGTTCGGGGCGTTGGAGGGGAGGGCGTGGCCAACAGGGGTGGGCGTGTCCCGTGGCTCCTCGAGGCCGGTGATGGCGGCGTGCGAGCGATTCCTGCCCCTAACAGCGTTTAGATCGGCTGTTTGGGGAATGCCAGGTAAGTGCTAGGGAGTAGGTGCAGAGTGATTAAAAGCAATTTTACACACAAGTTTTAAAAGCAGTTTCTCAATTCTGAAGAGCGTGACTCCCGGCTTTCCGCCTCAGGAGGTTCGAGTATGATGCGGCGCTAGTAAGCAGTGCACGCTTTTATACTTGGCGAGGGGTGGGCGTGGCCAACAGGGGTGGGCGTGTCCCGTGGCTCCTCGAGGCCGGTGATGGCGGCGTGCGAGCGATTCCTGCCCCTAACAGCGTTTAGATCGGCTGTTTGGGGAATGCCAGGTAAGTGCTAGGGAGTAGGTGCAGAGTGATTAAAAGCAATTTTACACACAAGTTTTAAAAGCAGTTTGTCAATTCTGAAGAGCGTGACTCCCGGCTTTCCGCCTCAGGAGGTTCGAGTATAATGCGGCGCTAGTAAGCAGTGCACGCTTTTATACTTGGCGAGGGGTGGGCGTGGCCAACAGGGGTGGGCGTGTCCCGTGGCTCCTCGAGGCCGGTGATGGCGGCGTGCGAGCGATTCCTGCCCCTAACAGCGTTTAGATCGGCTGTTTGGGGAATGCCAGGTATGTGCTAGGGAGTAGGTGCAGAGTGATTAAAAGCAATTTTACACACAAGTTTTAAAAGCAGTTTATCAATTCTGAAGAGCGTGACTCCCGGCTTTCCGCCTCAGGAGGTTTGAGTATAATGCGGCGCTAGTAAGCAGTGCACACTTTTATACTTGGCGAGGGGTGGGCGTGGCCAACAGGGGTGGGTGTGTCCCGTGGCTCCTCGAGACCGGTGATGGCGGCGTGCGAGCGATTCCTGCCCCTAACAGCGTTTAGATCGGCTGTTTGGGGAATGCCAGGTAAGTGCTAGGGAGTAAGTGCAGAGTGTTTAAAAGCAATTTTACACACAAGTTTTAAAAGCAGTTTGTCAATTCTGAAGAGCGTGACTCCCGGCTTTCCGCCTCAGGAGGTCCGAGGTTCGAGTATAATCCACGGATTTACGGTAGTTACGACCACCCCTAGGTTTAAGCCAGACTTCATCCATTAGTCTGTGGTTGTGTCATTCACATTTTTCTTCCAATCACTCCAACATGCATCACTCCAACATGCATCAAGCGGCAATGCATCAGTCCACTTCAGCCAATGACTGAGTTCACTATGAGTTACGTCATACTACCCTTTCCCAAGGAGCACATCCTCACACAAAGTCCATGGAGTACTATGGTAATATGTATTTTATTTAGACAAACAATTTTTTTTTCCTTAAGCCAATATTTTTTGTCTTTTAGGCAAATGAAGGCCAAGCAGCTTCCTGAGAAATAAACTTTTCCATAAACCTTGAGAAAACAAAACAAGAATCATCAAAAGGCTGGCATCCAACGCTAGACTTATTGGTTTTGCCAATGCTTGTTTTTACTTGGCAATTGGCTTTATATAAGTTCCTAGTTATGACCCACATAAGGCCGTGTGTCCAAAATTCTGTTTGTTTTTGAAAATATCAGACCTTTGCTTGCATGTTTTGGCCTGTGTATTTCAAACAATTGGGAATTATTGGAAACGCATAAACCACCCACAGTAATATATAAATTGAGTAAATACTTCTTACTTACCTAAAAATGTCAATCTGCCTTTGTGTGCCTAATCCATAACCTTTAGGCTTCGGAAATGCCTGAAACTTTACTGCTTTGACACATCTTTAGTAAGGTTTGGCTGTTCTGTCAGTGTATTTTATTAATGGGCATTATTATTGACATGTGTCCAGTCTTTGGTCCTTTGCATTGTCTGTCTCAACAAACCTAAGATGATTGAATGTCGAGTTGGCTTCCAGATTACTGTAAGAATGCAAAGGCTCTCTCATCTTAATGATAATGTGGTTACTGTTCGTTTTATCATTATTCATAGGCATCCACCCTTTATAATTATCCCAGTAATGTTTGTTTTAAGTGCATTATTAAAGGATAAATCATAGTTTGTGGGTTTCACCAAGCCCACGCCTGCAATCTCACTTCAAAATGTACAAGTGAGGACAGGAACCCTGAACATGAAGCAGAGTCATAAGTACCCCGGAGCACTTTTTTGGCCATGTTTGAAGTTGTAGCTTTGCTACAAAAGTAAATGTGTGCATTGCTGTACAATCAGGCTCCATGATTGATTCATGCAACAATAGCAATTGCTATTAAAGCCAATTAATTTTTACTTTACTTTTAACTTTGATACATGAAGTCATGTCTAGCAGTCTCAACTATGTTTTTGAAAATCAAAAATACTATTGTGGGGAATAGCAATGTTGGGCGACTGGGCAGTGGTATCAGTGGTGATGTCAGTCGTGACTGATGTCCCACAGAGCACAGACCACACGCCTCCTTTCATTTGTGTAAGAAATCCCTGTTCCATGCTTGGTCCCTTGGTACAACGAGCAAGACTTTCCTAAAAGAAGGTATGTTTGTTTTAAAGTCACTTAAAAGAGAAGAGAAACAAGTCAAGTCACATACTAGGGAAAAGATTTGTAAAAAAATGGGCCAGAAGACTGAAAAGTAGCACAGGTTCAATTTGAATTTGCTGTTCGGATCAAATTATCTGAGTCAAGTACAGAGGTTCACTCACTGAAGCAGTGTTAAGTTAAAGAGTTCCAGTGGGGTAGTAAGTACCATATACATGGGGTCTGTTGTTGGGTGGATTGAAGGCTTAAAGGTGCAGGGTGTAGCGCAAAATGTAATGAAGCTTCAGTACAGTAGTGTTCAGTGGACCCTAAACTATGCAGGGAAGGCTGGTTGAGATGGGGTTGAACATGGGAGCATGCCCTCAGACTCCTTGGGCTACAGATAATGCTGTGCACCAAGCTGACCTACAGGATGAGTGAGATGAATTCATAGGTCCAACAGTACATCTACCCTTAAGACAACTTAGAAATCAATGGGCAATGTGGTCCTTTCCTGTAGACAAGGATTTTGACTCGAAAGACAAAAACAGGTTGAACTTCACTAATTGAGTAGGATTTTGAAGGACACCCTCACTTGATGGTATGCTTCATCATAGGGTCTACTTCGCAACGCCAATAAGTGAGTTCACTGAGAGCTCTCTCCAGGTGTCTGTGAGTGTGAGTTCCCAAATACCAGGACTGGAGTCTCAAGCATTTCAGGTTTCTTGGTGTCCCCAATTATCCCATGGCGCACTTTGCCATCTAGTGGGTCAGGGAATACATTGATTAGTAGTGGGCACAATGTATTTGTTAATGCCTCCCTATTGCAAAGTTAAAACTGAACAAGAGCTTTTAGTACCAAATTGTCTAAAAGTTCTCTTTACTGTGGGAGCGAATGCCAGTGGTAGTGTGAGGCTCCTAGCAGGAGTCAACACTTTTCATTTACTGATATAGTTCCTTTATCTTTATTCCACATATGGTCATTTAAAGAGGTTTAGAGCATACACTTTTCATATTGCAACAGGTTAAGTATGTTGCTTAGGTGGCATTCACACTATTCATAACACATTACAACAGGTTAATATGGGAGACAACATTTAGCTGTCCAAATCATTATAAATACTCTCAAACTTGTTATACCTAACCCCAGGACTAAAAACAAAAATGCAAAATCCCAGTACAGAAACATGACAGCTAGAACTTCCAGAACAGGGGTATTAGAACCTGTCTGGATGTGACTTTATTTTGGTTTGGGGGGCATGATTTGAGTTGAATATCAGATTGATGCTGAAGATTGTGACAGCTCATTGAGGCAAACTGCAGGGATGTGGTGAAAATTACTAGTATGATTGTAGGTTTATTCAGGGCGAGTGCTACTAAGCCAGTGCCCCCTTCTCTGTCATATTCAGCAACTCCTTCTCAACACAGGCTCTTTTAGGCCTTTCAACACTCAGGCTATTTGTGACAAAAATCATGTCAAGCAAGGCATCAACTTTCAGCATAATAATAATAATAATAATAATAATAATAATAATAATAATAATAATAATAATAATGATAAGCAAGCTTGTAAAGCACCTGGTTACACCCACTGGTGTGTCCGTACGCTGCGGTACAGACTCGTCAAGTGTCCGGGGGCAGGACCCGGGTAAGTGTAGACACATCACGCCTCCTCAGCACCCAGGCTTCTTGGAGCAAGAAGGCAGGTTCTTTTCAGGGTATGGATCCAAAAAAGAAAACCACTGATACCAGTTGTAGAGATGTGTGTCAGGAGAAATGTTCAAGAGAGATTCAACTGGCAGCAACAAAATGTAAGTGTAGGCCTACAGGTATGCCTTCTATTCTTCTCTCCTGTTCTGTAGTCTCTCAAGCATCAATGTTTAACAGAGTAAGCTTGTTGACTATATAACAATTTGTGATGGTCCCTAAACAAATCCTGGATCTTCATTTTTTTTTTAATGAGTGTACTTCTAAAAGTTGTTCTTGGACCAAGTCCAGGCTTTCACCACACAGCAGGTAAAAACAATTGTCTACAAAGCTCTGTGGGAGACCTACTGTCTCTATCACACAGAGCAGACCTATTATAGCGTGCTTTCTGGGTCTAAATCACATGAGAAGTTGTCGTTGTGTACGGTCAAGTTTCAGTCATGGTTCAGTTGTTGAGGTCTGCAGGATAACTAAGTACATCCTCAAGCATGGGCTTTGTTGTATCCTATACACACATGTTCAACACAAATGTAAAATAACCAACCATGGTGAGTTCTGAGAGTGAACCCTTCACTGCCCTGACCTGGAATGTTATTGGCCTTGGGGATAAAATCAAAAAAGGGCTGGTGATGTCCTTTATAAGGCATACTCACTCGGACGTAGTGATGCTGCAGGAGACCCACCTTAAAGGAACAAAATGTGGAGTCATAACGAGGGGGGCATATAACGTCTTGGTATACCTCCGGCTCTAGAGGGGTAGCACTCCTGATTAAGAAGTCACATCCTTTCTGTGTGGCGCACACGTGGCTAGACCCCCAGGGCACATTTGTTGGGCTGACGGGGAAATTGGGAAGAAGAAATGTTACTATCCTTTCAGTTTATGCCCAGCGAAATTACAATCTAGGACATTAAATAAAGTGACAGAAATACTATTGGAGATGTTGAACTCAATACATATAATCGGCGGGATTTCAATGACATGATGCATGCACCCATCACCTGCAAAGGGGATCATACGCAGGTGCCCTCCACCACACAACTGACATATCTTGCTGAGACACTGGGTCTTGTAGATGTCAGACACCTGCATCCAGGGACACAGCAATACTCATATTACTCGGGCGCACATCGGGTCTACTCAAGATTGGAGTATGTCTTCCTCCCGAAGGGGTAAATACAGGCTATACACGAGGCGGAATACATGGCCAGGGGTCTGTCGGATAACTCCCCTCTATAGATAAGAGTGGGAGACTGAAATCGAGTGGGACATATGTGCTGGAGACTGTCTGCATGGGACTTACAGAACTTGACAGTGCTAAAGGCCACTAGAGCGGACACAAACATTTTCTTTATCGTGCAATCAGGAGTAGTACCTGGGAAAACATACAAAACGGTCCTGCGCGACAGGGGACAAAACCGAGTAGGGTGGGAGAGGAGAAAAGATCACAAAGAGTTAACTTACCTAGAAACCCAGATCCTTACCCTTGAGAGATGGAATATCTCACAGACAGACCCCCAGATACTCCAGCAACTTACAGATGTACAGCATCACTACAAGACTCTGGCTACCCAGGCGGCCAAGGTGGAGGCCCAGGCAACCTTACATAAACTCTATGATGTAGGGGATAAAACAGGGAAACTCCAGGCATGCCTTAGCCATAATGAAGTAGAGGCTTGATGGGTGGTGAGCATTATAGATACACAAGGGATATTGTTGTACCCTTTGGCACAAGTAGACATTGGCAGCCAAGTAAAGTTCATAAGTACCTTTATTCTGTAGCTGGTTCAAGTACATCCAGATGGTACACAAGTACATGAGACAGGTAGTCCAGGTAAACAGGTAAACAGGTGATGTAGATGTAGGTAGCCAGCAAACAAGCCCTTAGTTTCAGGTGACAGCAAACCCCACCAGGAGCAGCCTGCTTCTCAGCCCATCTCTAACTGTCATTCCTCACTCACACGGACACCCAACATTCCATGCATCACTGCATTACCAACATTCTACTCTAAACAGACACACTGGCTAAGCAGCTGGAAGATAGATAAACTACAAGAAATAGGTGAACTATGCAGGGCATCACAGATATCACAGATGACTGACGAGCAGATGGTGCGGACCTTCGCGTCCTACTATGCGAACTTCTACGACGCCCGCCCCCTGTGCCCGACCCCTGCCACCACAGATTACTTAATGGAGTTACATACCCCATTATTGGACAATGCCGATAGGGAGGGGTGAAATTCGGACATTACAATTGAAGAACTTAAATTGGCCGTAGCCCAACTGCGTCCCTGTAAGACCCCAGGACCAAATGGCTTACCGACTGAACTCTATAAGAAATGTGAAGATCTCTTTAGTCCTCACCTCTTAAATCTCTTTAACAATGCGTGCCAGGAGGGTGTCCTCTCTTTAGATCTATGTATTGCCACAATCATCCCTATGCATAAACAAGGGAAGCCCCAAAACAAGTGTGAATCCTATTGCCCAATATACCTACTCAATACGGAGGTGAAGATACTGGCAACTATCCTCTTCACAAGACTCCATCAAGTAATAATGACCCTGGTTCACAAGGACGAGTCGGTATTCTTGCTCGGCCGGGCGACAAGACTGAATTTGCTCAGGACCCACAATTGGATAATGGAGGTCAAGGACCGCGCCACCCTCCACCTACTCCTGTCATTGGACACAGAAAAGGTGTTTGATGTGGTCCACTGCAAGAAGTCCAAAGACTTTCCCATCCGACAAGGTACCAGACAGGGTTGCTCTCTATCCCCACTGCTATTTGCTCTTAACATAGAGATTTTGGCTTGTGCAGTCTGACACCAATCCTGAGATTCACAGGTTTCGCATCACTCCAGGAGATATTTCGGAAGAAAATATCTCCCTGTATGTGTACTATATACTTCTATATATCATGTACCTGACTACTACGATTCCTACCTTGTTTCACATTATAGATAGATACGGACTCCACTTGGGGTATACAATAAATTGGCACAAATCAATATTATATAGCCCAGGCATTCTGACTATGTGACCCACACTCCCCGGGGACCTCCAGATAGCCCATGACAGGTTTACCTACCTGGGAATTGACCTCACCACTGACAGGGACCTCTGTTATAAGAAAAACATTAAACACATTCTTGAAAATTTTGCAGATGATGCACAAAGATGGGAAGCGCTCCCACTCACCATTTCAGGCCGGGATGCTATGTTTAAAATGATTATTCTGCTCCGATTTCAATACGCAGCACAGAACAGGTACGTCCCTCTTTTATGCGCCACCTTCTAAGAAATAGAGGCTGAGCTACGCTCACGCCTGTGGTTAGGGAAACAACCATGGATTGCACTCTATACCATACAACGGAATCACTATAATGGAGGGATATCGCTCTCTGACATAGAGGCCTATTACTGGGCAGAATAACTGGTCACAGTAAATGAATGGATACATGCACCAGGAGACCATCCCACCTACAGATTAGAGAGGGAAACTATGGCTGGATATACCTGTCCGCACTATCTCTATTGAGGCAGAGGCAAGGGAAGACTCCTCCCACCCACACAAGCTACGATAGAGGCATGGGGGAGAGCAATGAAGGCATTGGGGTGGGACCGGAAACTCACTAAACAGACGCCCCTTTGGCACTGGAATTAGCTGAAAGAAATAAGGAAGTTAAGAGACTTTGGAGGTTGGGATGACATACTTATCTCCACCATAGGCGATATTTTGGACAAGGGTAAGTTTAAAGTTTCCAAACCCTTCAGAAGGTCTTTGCACTACTGACTTCCCAGTTCCTCAAATATGCTCAAATTAGGCATGCATGCCAAGCCGAAAATAAAATGGATTTCCCACTGCCGGACCATGCACCATTGGAGGGGAGACTGCTCCAGGAACATATTTCTACCAAGGCAGTGTCACTTAAATACCGGACCCTCAACAATAATGCCCCAGACAGACTAGGCAAGTTACGATCTACCTGGGAGGGGAACTTGGACACACTGAAAACTATAGATTGGTAGTTGGCTTTGATGCACCCTAGGGGGTGACAATTAAATCACACCTCCGTCTCATTCAATACAAAATACTCGACAGAGCCCATTATGACAGAGCCAGACTACATAAAATAGGATGAGCTAGTGACCCTACCTGCCAGAGATGTGGACATGAGAGGGTGACTTTTGCCACAACCTCTGGGACTGCACTGTAATACAGGCCTATTGGGGGAGGATACTGCAGGAACTAAGTAAGGCATTGAAGGTCGATATACCCGCGGACCTTAAATATATACAGTTGGGAATCCCAAGCGGTGTGCACCTGAGTCAGCTGCACATTCTCTTTATTGCATTAGGACTAATGATGGCAAGAGGGAAGTAGCGAGAACCTGGGGAGCTGCCAGCGCACCACTACTCCGAGAGTGGAGAGCTGGGATGGATAGGTGTATGACAGCTGAAAGGGTCATCGATAAGGCGAGGGGGTGCCGGAAGAAATTTCACAGGGTATTGGGTAAATGGAGGAAATTCTATGGTTTTGATGCCGTAGTGGGTAATGACTAGCTGGATACTAGAAGGATGTTCCTCTCGGGCTCAATGATCTGCAAAACGTCCTTAGTACCTAAGGAAAAGGGAAACCCCACGGAACCAAGATGCAAATGTGTGTGCTCTATAAAGATGACTTCTCAAATTACCGAGAAGGCTATAAAGATGTACTATCTGATGTATGATTTACTAATGAACGACATTGCATGACTGTACCTGGTTGTGTTATGGTTTATTTTTTTGTCTTTTAAAAAAAATATAATAAAAATATTTATTTTAAAAAAACGTTGTGGTCAAGGAAGCTCTTATACAGGGTTGTTGCTAGTGGTATATGAAGAACTCAGATTAAACTTGAGCTTTTTCTTCCCACTTTAATATGTTATGGGGTGCCTGGATTTGGCTAATAGAGAATATTAAAGGTGATACTAATAAGGAAAATAAGTGCTCCCTTGCATCAAAAACCGGTCTACGTGGTTCAGCTACCTATCACAGCCCAGAGGGTCACAGGGCTTTCCTTGGGTCCAGGATATCAGCTCCCCTAATTTCTCTTGGTGTATTCCCCTTCCTTAGACACTACACTACAATGTTTTGAACAACATACACATTCATGCATGCCAAACTTCTAAACAAATAAGGTTCGCTGGTCAATTCATTATGAATGGGTGGGAAGAGAAACAGATTAAAGACAGTATTAGCCATCACCTTAATCATCAACTCTTGTCTTTTCACCACTTGTGAGCACTGCAAGCTCTATAAATAAAGAGAGTTTGTGAAATGTCCCATGAACAAATAACAGCATGCATCTGTTACATCTATGAGTGGACTGGTGTGAAATGAATATGATACCACTCTTGTCTGTCATCGATAGTACTGCGGAGAATGGATATCATGGCATAACCCTGATCAGTTTGGGTAGATACCCACTAGTCATAATCAGACCACCTCTGAAGTTATTGTGGATGATATCAGTAAATTTGGACCAATACTCATTTCTTTATTTACCCATGATCTGCTATTTTTTACTGATTTGGTGTGGTGCGTACATGGGCAGATGCTGTAATTTGTAATATTCATAAGTGAAAGCGTCTGTGAGGACATGAGCAGTGCAATGGGGAGTAATGATTACTCCACATAACTCACCATAACTGGCCAATTTTAGGATTTTAGGTTTATGATCTTCACAATAATATTAATTTGATTTGCAAGGGGAGCAAGTGGAATTTCTAAAAAATGTTGTATCAATTTTTATTTTGTCTTGTGAGTAAAGAACCACATCTTATATTTAACACGTTTTTTTCCAATGATATAGAGATAGGAAGACAGACAGATAGATAGACAGTTCTTGTCTGCACCTTACATTCTTCTTCTGTCAACCCGGTCCCATTGGTCTTTTTGATTACCCGTGACCTGAACTCACCACTACTTAACTAACTGAAGATAGAAGATTATTTCAATGACTGTTTCACTTATTTAGGCCTGTGAATTGAATAATGTTGAGCTTTATTTATATAAGGTCAATGAGAATACATTATTTATTTAGTTTCCTGCCATTCCTTACTCTGAAGGCAGCTTTCTGACCGGTTCGAAACATCAATTTTAGAGGAAGATTGTTTATGTACAGGAGGGTATCCTTCCTGCACATAAACAATCTGAAATGGTGTTTTGAAGCTTCTATGTGTGCTACTTAATGCACATAAACAATCAATGGCCTTTTGCTGTTTCTCCTCATTTTCCCTTGTCTTAATTTTGGCACTGCCCCATATTTATGCTGCCCTTGTAAATATATTTATGCTGCCCTTGTAAATATATTTATGCTGCCCTTGTAAATATGGGGCAGCATCAAAATAAATGGGTGTCGCGGTGGAATGCCCACCGCAACACCCATTGACCACCTCTTTCACACTAGGTATAGCATGAAAGGAGGCCTTATTCACAAGGTGAAGTTAAGCCACATTAAGTGGTTTAACGCCACCTTGTAAATAAGGCAAAGTCCCTATCGCCACCACAATGTCAGAAAAATTGGTGTTGTGGTGTCGATAGGGGCTTGTAAATATGCCCCTTGGGGCAGTATTATGAGTTTGGTGGTGTGGGATAGCCCACACCCCCAGACCCATGTCAGAACCGTTCCCCAGAATAGGAGTTTTCTCCTGTCTGGCGGGCTGTTTTAAGGTGTTCCCACCGCAATTGGAATGTCAAAATCAGTGCCTCCAGAGCATGGGCTATTGCAGTCCATGCTGTTCAGGTACTGGTGTGCATGATGTGCCCCCCTTTGTGAATCGACATGACCTGCGGCACCATGGGCCTTTAAGTCCCCTTTGTTTCCTCATTGCCACACTTTTCATGGCAGTTGCACCGCCATGAAAAGTGTGGCGTTAAGGAAACTCATAATATGCTTGGTGTGGCCATTGCAGCCCCACCAAGCATATTGTGGCCTCAGGACCACCGCACAACCACCATGGAATGAGGGTTGCCTGGCAGTTGCCTTGGTCCCAGGGCGGCCAACCACCCTAGATGTAATAGGGCGGTCGGGAGACCCCCACCATGAGTCTGGCGGTCCATGAACCTCCACACTCAGAATAAGGTCCTTGGAATTACACAAGGGACACATTTTTGCTCATAAAGTGGCAATCAGTTGTACTCCATGTTGTGACAGTGCTGTAGCAAAATGGGTCTGGAGATGATAGGTAATGTGATGTAATATAACTATTGATGCTCATATAAAGTAATGTGATCGAATTCAAAGTTGATAAATATGGTACACCTGAAACTAGCAAATTAAATATGAAATAGTTTTGACAAAAATCCCTGCTCTCATAAACGCATTCGATGTATTCTGTCCATCAAACATATGGTTAATATTAGGACAAGAGTGTATGTAAGACCTGCAAAATTGCGTTTTTAATTATGTTTTTATTATTTATTGCAATCCATTTAGTTTCGAAATGCAAATGTTTTACAGCCATAACCTTGAAATAATATGGAAAATGAAACATAAAAAAAGTTCAGAATGTGGGACAGAGTAAAAGTTAGAATATACACCTGGCACAATGCAATAATGACAGGTGGTACGTTTTATCTTTAGATTCCATCAAATATCCGTGTGGTTAGCTCCATAGTGGTCCATGCCGCTTCTGCTTTGCTAGGCAATAAGGCTTGTCATACTGGTACTTCAAAGTCTGTTTTAGCCATTATAACCAAAGATTTAAAAATACCAGTGTGTAAAAAGCAGCTTGTCAAACATCTTGTGATTGTCTCACGGTATCATGTTTGGTCTGCACATCCACATGCTATACAATTTGCAGATCGTGACGTGCACCCATTTTGCATCAAACTTTGCCCCTTGAACAGCGCTTTGCTTTAAGATCCCCTCATGAAGAGCAAAATAACTTTTTTGGGCCCAACAGCCTCTGCTCTCATGGCATGCATCAGCTAATGGTTCATTGAGATTGCTCCCCTGGTGCACACCACCTTGTGATCCTGGCACACACCACTCAGTGCTCCGACCTTGCATTTTGCCGTATGCCTGCTGAAACCCCTGATATGTGACACCGGTGAAATGCAAAAGGCGTACCCAGGTCCCCACTGTGATTTACGTCTATTTGTATCAATGGCGTAGCTAGATGTACTGCCACCTGGGCACCGGGGGTGGCCCCTAATTTTTCAAACGGGGATGGGGCTTTGGGCAGCATCCGACAGACAACTTTTCCTTTGGGGCCGGAGGGATGGTGGTAGTTGACAGACACAACTCACGCTGTCCCCCAAAACAGTGTCGCTCGAGGCGGACTGCCCCTCTCCAGCTACGCCACTGATTTGCATTAATGGCTGTAAGTTTATTGGTTTGTGTGTATAGATGCCTGTTTGTTGTTGAGCTTTGAGTAAATAGATATCTGCAGGTGTATTGGTCTGTGTCAATGTGTGCATCCGTGTCAGTGTGTTGTGCCTCTGAATGCACAAAGGGGCATATTTATGGGTTTTTGGCACAGGGCATCGCTGCAAATCACTGAGCTGTGCTGCCCTACATGAAACTGAAAGTGCAGGAATGTGCTGTATAATTGGCATGCTTGATTCCGGTCCAGGAAAGACATGGCTTGGCAGTTCGGTCTGGACTGTTCCCATGAGCCACAGGGTCAAGACTGATTTGCATATGGCCATGTCTGAACTGGGGTGGCTTGGTGAGCAAAATAACGAGGGATTAAACCCAGATATGTGACTGGGGGTGAATGTTTTGCCATTATGCAACATTACGTCCATCATCTTGTGTATTTTGTTGTTCACCCTATGTGGGAAGGGTATGCCCAGACGTGGGTCCCATGCTCACTAAGCCACTGGAGTCAAGCTATCCTGGCTGAAGACAGCTGATTGTCAGAAACCGGTCCTAGGATGCTTGATTCTGGTCCAGGAAAGACATGGCTTGGCAGTTCGGGCTGGACTGTTCCCATGAGCCTCAGGGTCAGACTGATTTGCATATAGCCATGTCTGAACTGGGGTGGCTTGGTGAGGAAAATAACAATGGATTAAACCCAGATCTGTGACTGAGGGTGAATGTTTTACCATTGTGCAACATTCCATCCATCATCTTGTGTATTTTTTTGTATAATTGGCATGCAGCGCATTCCTGTCGTATTCCTCTTCGCTGTCGCTGTTTCGGCAGCCTAGCGCCAATGCAGGCACCCATGCACCTTGATGCGAGGGTGCCTGTGTTGTAGGTAGATTGTATTTGTGTAGGAAGGAACACCTTCCTGCACAAAGAAATCCATAGAAGTGTTTTCCTCTTTCTATGTGTGCTGCAAAATTATGTGTAAGATTTTGACGCAGACCCAGCTTTACAATTCCTTGGGAATCTGGGAATGTACCAATACCACAGGAGTTGTGTGGGAACACCCAATGCAACCCCCATGGAATGACTCCTTTGTGCAGAGTAAAGCGATGCAGCAATTTGCACTGATTTATGAAGTCACTCAAAGCCACGCATTGTGGCTTTGCATGGATTTATAAATCCTACTTAGAGACTTTGCATGGTGCAAACGTGACACAAGCCTCTCATAAATATGCTCCATAATGTAAAAAGACAATCATACTGTGTATAGAAACATGTCAGCATTGTGCTAGCAGCTCCCAAAAATATGAATATTGTTAGTCTCTAACCACAGTCAAACCCTTGAGAAGGCTTTTTTTCACTTCCATTCTCCTCTCTTAAATATGAGATTACAAATATCTTTGGGTTACCATATTATACTTATCTCTTATTATGAATATTATCTGTCCCACACACTTTTTAACAAAATGGTGCATTATGTTAGTCCCTTGTGTTTTTCATGCAACGCTTTTCCACCAGTGTATATACCGATATGTTCAGAGGACTTGTTCGTAAAAGCAAGTATAATTGACTACATAGATTTCTGATAATGCTGCAAACTAAAACAGAGGCTGAGCAGGGGTGGATAACGTAGTTAATTGTGTTAATCTGCGTATAGACAGTGGTCAGGTCCATCAGTGACATGCACTTAACAGCAATCCTGTTAGGATCTTGTACCACAGATAATATTATTTGCATTTTCCCACAAGTACAGCACTCTAAAGCCTTATGGCAATTGAGTTTGTGCAGTAAGAACCTTATAATTGTGTAGCTAAAAGTTATTACACAGGCAAAGGTTAACTGTCTCAAAAACAAGTAGAAAACTAAGGGTTGAAGTCACCCCCTCTGTTTTAATGTACCTTTACTACTTATTACTATTCAGTGAGTAGTACTACTACTGAGCAGGTTTCCAGGTGTATTCCTGGAAATATCACCTGACCTTTTTTTTCAGAGGTTCCTATTTATAATGTATTGAGTTCTCTAGATCTGAGAACTCCACATAAGGGGAAAAGCATACCCTGTGTTTCTTTCTTCTCCACAGGACAAATATTTTTCTCAATAGAATCCTCCGTCTACACCCAGCAAGCCAGGGGAGGATATCTTTCCCTTCTCACCCTGGAAGCAAAGTTACTCAAGCCCTGTGTGGTAGTAAATGTTTGATTATTTCCAATGTGGGGAAGGGTTGGATCAGAGTAAGGAATGCCCACAAACCTACATCTCTATGGACATTCCCAAATCTTCAGGGCAAACAACAAATCGGAATGGCAACTTCTCATCCTTTAAATGGGATTACACTGATGATAGAGTTTCACTCTTGCAAAGGGGTGTTTATCTGCTGGGAAATTCTTTGCCAATACCTGCCAGTTGAAAAACTGTGTCTTAAATGCATATTTATGACAGAATTTACATTTCTGAATGGGGGTTATAGCAAAAATTCCCATTTTTGCATGTTCAATTCCACTTAAGGCTAAATTTTATTGTTGGTCTAAGCACTTAGTATATGCTACAAAGTGTACCGAGGGCCATTAAAGTAAGTGAAGCTAGTGGACTGTAACACATAATGGGCCACCACTAAAGTGAATGTGAAACATGACTGCAGGCCTGCCACAAGTAACATCGCTGTGCAGGATTAAACTGTAAATTTCACTTGTCAAAATGAGCACTTTATGACAGGCCTAAATCCTCCTTTTAAACATGAATAAATAACCCCTAAGTATACCTTAATGCACATTAAGGCAGGGTGCATGGAATTTAAAAGTAGGACATGAAAAATGTGAATGTAAAACCAATGCTTAAAGTAACAAGGCCCCAAAAGCTATTTTCACTGTAGCTGGGCTAGCTGTTCCAGATGAAAACAATGGGATATAATATTAAAAGTAAAACGTTTTATCTCTGCCTATGAACCAGCGAAAACATTCATTCTTGGATTTTTGTAAAGTATTCATTATGCATCCTATTAATTGGAAAAGTCAGACTTGTACTAAATATTTCACAAAAGATTATTTTAAAAAGTCACATTTTGCCTGCCTAAATCCTCTATAAACCCATGTGCATGAGCTTCCAACTGTCATCCAGGAGCTGAATAGTTCTTGATGAGGAGTGAACTTGCTCCCAGAGCTAAGACAAAGGCATTGGGTGTGAGCAGATTTTCTGTTCCTCTGACAGAATGACCATTTGGGCAGTGGCCAGTAATTTAATTATCTTTAAATAGTTCTACACTGTCACAGGCAGATGTAGCTAACACCTGGGCCTACCCACACTTTAGTCCTTTTAGCCAGCCATACGCCATTTTCAGTGGGAGAGGGGCTGCCCTCAGAACCAGTTTTGAGTGACCACAGAGGAGGGATTGCTTTTTTTCCTGGTCACACCTTTACGGTGGGTACAGCAGCTCTGCACAAGGGAAGAAACGATCTGTCATCTATGTTTAGGTAGACGCACTTTTGGCTTATTTGCAGTAGGGCACACAAGAACAGCTGCAAACATGGTTGGGGTTACCCCTGTGACATTTTTACCTATTGTTTAGGGTGGGTCCAGGAGTCAACCCCACCCACATACTAGCATCAGGCATAACTTTCACACCCCTGGACACCCTCTTCGGGTTACTACTGAACGAATGGAAGTCAAAATAAGGACTACACCTGCTGCTGGGACCTATAAGTAGAACCCTAAGGGTTGTAACTATTCCCACTTGTTCCTGGGACAAATAGGTGGACAGCAAGGGTCTGCTGGTAGACCTCCTGTTAAGCTACAGCAACACAAAAGCTGTAATAAGCCCACTTTCTTAAAGAGCCTAGCTGATCAGTTTCAAGTGGACCTTACCTGGACCTTGGTGGCAGCCTTTGTTGGAGCGAGTTCTGACCCCCAAGTACTATTTCTGAGGTTCAGTATTCCTTGGCTCATGTCAAAGGGGGCTCCTCCTGCCTAACCCTAAAACCGGGGACTTAGAAAATGTTTGAAAGCTTTCTGCTTGGAGAACCGACAGAACATCCAGGACCAACCTGCCAAGCCGAGCCACTGTGGGTGCATCGCTGTTGGGCCTTCCCGGTAGCCTCTCGTAAGTTTTTCTTCACAGCAGCTAATCTGATTTAGTTGACCTGATGCCGACCAGCATCTGACAACGTCAAACCTTCTTCAGCTAAAGCTCCAGTCTTGTCCCACTGGAGGAATTTGACTTCACGAAAAGTGTCTAAGTCTGTAGTTAGAAAACTTCACCAGGTTCAATGCGGAGCAGCATCAGACTGATGTTGATTACTTCTGAACTTGAACACCGGACATTTCCCACTCTGAGCTTCTTCCTACATCATAGACAGCTTCAATAGACCTTGTCAATCCATCTTTGACAATCCTGTCTTCCAATCAAATGTGCTGCCTTGCCCCGCTTTTGACTGCACAGAAAATGTCTATGTCCGAAGTTAACTCTTTGACAAGGACCAATATGGTCCTCTTATTTGGCCTGCAATCCATCGTGGTCGGCCTACAGCCATAACTTTATCCCTGTCAGTGAAGCCAGTTGCCCCACAGTTGGTGCTTTGTGCTCTTGGGGACTTTTTTTTAACTTAAAAAATCATCTCTCTAATTCCTTTTATTGGATTACGTTTTGGTGTCATTTGGTTTATTAAAATATTCTGTTTTTATAAATATGAATGGGAATGTTATTGTATTGTGTTCTGTTTTTGACTTTTCAACTGTTTAGTTACTTTCAAATACTGCACACATTTTCCTAAGTAAAGCCTCCTTGCTCTGCACCATAGCTACCTGGGGTTGAGCTTGGTTTTCAATTACTGAAACCTTTACTGGACTGACCTAACAAGAACAGTGACATTATTATTTGTGGTGAACTACCACCCACCCGGAGAACTCTAACACGGAGGAGCAGGGAGGCCGACTGAACCCCCAAAGGCACAAGAAATACAAGAATCGACATAAAGAACAGCCAAGGGATCAACTTATCAAACTGATCTTATAGATATGAATACATAAATTCGTGATTCCGAATTGACGAAGGGATCCTGAGCCTTTGAAACGGACCCGATAATTAATTCCGGTGGCTCCTCCGTGTAGAAATCAATCTATATAGTTACCTCATCACAGGTACCACATACTCCTAAGCAACAGACGCATACAAGTCTTCCAGTTGTTTTAGAAGCCTTCTAAATTTAATCAGAAGTTTCAAAAAAACTCAGATTGTCAGTCAAAATGTCCTGATGAAGGTGTGAACATTGTGACACGAACACCGAAACGCCGCGTCAACACCTTCTTTTGACTTTTTTAAGCATATTCTTTCACTATGTGGAAAATTGATTTTAACGTATTTTAAGGATTTAGATTGTAACCCTTAAGGGAGGTATTATAATAAATTGTATTTTTTTATACACATTTATTTTACTTATGGTGGGTTTGTTTATCGTGTAAGGTTTTTGGAGATATAATACGAAAAGAGTTCTATTTTTCTGCTATTATAAACACATTAACTAGTATTGCCCTAAGACCTGTCTGCCCCCTCACTACTAGACCCTAGCTAGTACCTAGGACTCCATTTACTATTAGTAATCCACAGGGTTTCCTATTTTCTCATACTTCTGAACTTGAACACCAGACATTTCCCACTCTGAGCTTCTTCCTACATCATAGACAGCTTCAATAGACCTTGTCAATCCATCTTTGACAATCCTGTCTTCCAATCAAATGTGCTGCCTTGCCCCGCTTTTGACTGCACAGAAAATGTATATGTCCGAAGTTAACTCTTTGACAAGGACCAATATGGTCCTCTTATTTGGCCTGCGATCCATCGTGGTCGGCCTACAACCATAACTTTATCCCTGTCAGTGAAACCAGTTGCCCCACAGTTGGTGCTTTGTGCTCTTGGGGACTTTTTTTTTACTTAAAAAATCATCTCTCTAATTCCTTTTATTGGATTACGTTTTGGTGTCATTTGGTTTATTAAAATATTCTCTGTTTTTATAAATATGAATGGGAATGTTATTGTATTGTGTTCTGTTTTTGACTTTTCAATTGTTTAGTTACTTTCAAATACTGCACACATTTTCCTAAGTAAAGCCTCCTTGCTCTGCACCATAGCTACCTGGGGTTGAGCTTGGTTTTCAATTACTGAAACCTTTACTGGGCTGACCTACCAAGAACAGTGACATTATTATTTGTGGTGAACTACCACCCACCCAAACTAATAATCCACTTTCTCACAGCTGCCTTATTATTTTTTCAAACAATACCTGTGCTTGCTACGTCATTAAACAATCTATGCAAAGGAAAGTTAAAACATCAAGCCAACTACAGCACTGTGAAGTCTAAAGAAAATATGGAGACAAGTGCATATTGCTTATTGTCAATAAATACAGCCATAAAAATGCTCTGAACAAATGGGGCCATATTTATGATATTTGTGACACAGGGTGGCACAATAAGTCACCTTGCTGCACTGCCCTGCGCCACAGGGAAAGAGCAGGAATGTGCCATATTTCTCCAATACTGTCCTTTCCCCTGCTGATTTGGGAGCCTGGCTAAAACGCAGGCACCTATGCACCATGGTGCAAGGGTGCCTGTATTGTAGGCAGAATTGTTTTTGTGCAGGGAGGGACACCTTCCTGTACCAAAACAATCCTGAGAAGTGTTTCCTCTTTCTCTGTGTGCTGAAGAATGCAGGACATATAGAGGAAAAACGAGGAGAAATAAAGATATTTTCCCCGTTACGCCTCTCCTGGGGAGGCGTAACGTTTTGCCACATTCTCAGGTTTACTAGTCTTTGTAAATCTGGGAATGCATCAGAAACCATGGGAGTTGTGTGGAAACACCCACTGTAGTGTCCAGGGAACTCTTCCCCTATACAGAGTAAGGCAACAGGAGGAGGGACCGTCCGCAGGGGCAGCGGCGGTCCCTCCGTTGCAATTAGGATGTGACCGCCACCCTGGCAGTCACATCCTGTATCTTTAACCTTGCGGCGGGTGCTGCTTGAAGCAGCACCCGCCGCAAGGTTAAAAATGCATGTTTAACATTTACATGCACAAAGCGGCAGGCACCGCACGGTGCCTGCCGCTTTGTGCATGTAAATGCTGGGGGGTACCATAGGTACCCCCCATGTGCACCCCCCACCCCCGACACCCTGGGGGCTCACAACAGGCCCCCAAACACCAAAGACCACATGCTTTTCCACGGCAGAAAAGCCGCCGTGGAAAAGCATCTGACGATGCACATCCTAATTTGGCTAACGGTGTCTTGCAGACACCGCCACCAAATGGCCCTCCAAAACCCATCGATCAGCGGCGGACGGACTTGCCATCCGCCGCTGGTCCCACCGCAATCCCACCGCCATCCTAATCTGGCGGTGGGTGTATTCTGTGGCCGCGGCGGTGAATCTGCATCCGCCGGTCTGGAGGATGCGGATTCACCGCCATCCTAATGAGGCCCTTAATTTGTATTTATACTTGTATTTATAAAGTGAAACCAATTCCTTGAGGCCATCACAGTGCTACGAGAACCAGGAACCGAAATACATAGATGGCAAGAAAAAGCGATCAGCTCATCTCAAGGATTAGGATGACGAGCACCACTCTAGTGGTACTTTATGGCATTGTTCATTACACTAAGTCAATTTCTTTCCTTTCTTATGAGGGCGAGCTCTATCTGGGAACAAGCACTGCACTCACCCTTCATATATAGTGAAAGGCTTATATCGTCTTTGCCATACCATCATGACATATGTATCTGACCTTTTTACCCCCAAATACTGTTTATAATACCCAACCTGTATCAAAACAGTCAAAGACACTCCTCAACAGTCAGCAATAGTTTTTGAGTAAATCATTGCCCTTCTTGGAACACTGGTTTACTGGTTACAAAGTGCCACTTAAAAATATAAGAAAATGACAGATATGTCCCCAAAAACTGTCACTGCAAAGGCCATATTTTGAAAAATGAAACCATTGAATAGTAGGTCTGGCAAAAAAGCATCAAGCTACCACAATGTTCAAACCAGCAACACTGACACCCAAAACTAAAGAGGCACATGCATATTTATCCAACATCGAATTCTAAAGTACTGCCACAAACCAGGACTGTAGATCAAGTGGCGGCTGCCATATACCAAGGGTGGTGAGGCGTGGACAGGGGATGCAAATTGTTTTTATAAAAACATAGTTATCTTGAGACACGATGTCCTCCTCCACTAATTGTCTCTCTTCCAGCTCGGCTCCAATGCGTGACCCAGCCAACTCTCCTAACCAATCCAGGCGCTGCTCTCACTAGCATGAGATCAGCGCCAGGACTGGAGGGAGCGGCCTCACTCAGGGCTCTCAAGAGCACCGGAGGAATGTGCTTTTTCTAACCCAGCTGTCTAAGACAGCTAAGTTAAAGAAGTTTAAAATGATCATGTCTGGCTGGCCCTAATATGTCTGACCAGCCAAAGAGAAATACGCATTTTAAAGTGTACAGCTTCCTGCTGCCACTCAGCAGCACTGGCCCAGCCTTGTCCTGTCACTCAAGTTAGGGCGGGACAGTTGCTGAAAAATAAAACGGCAATAAATAAGGTTTATTCCATTTTGTTTTTCAGCTCCGGCCTGGCGCTTTTCTTTGTGGGGCAACGCTCCTCGGCTCAAATGGAGAAGCCCTGCTTGCTTAGATCTCAAAGTGAGCGGTGTGGTTAATAAACCCGCTAAAAACACACAGCATGTTGAGTCAGGTCAAGTCACATGGAAAAAAGATAAAAGTCCACAGGAATTCAACTGATGTGAGAGAGTGGTGCCATGATGTCTTCTTCACCTGTTTAATTTACATCGTGCCCCATAATCCCAGCACTGACTGTGCTGTTGATGGAGCAAGGATTCGCACGTAAAGCGACTTGCTCACACTCATGAACCTCGCCTAACGTATAATCATATTAATCCAACTGTCCGTCTTATATTTAGCATTTTCCCCAACACGCGGGCGTTCCCGAGAGGCTTGCCTGTGTGTCTTTTCATCCTCACAATGCTTGCACTAAGGAAATGGCTGCTTTGCAGAAATCCAGTCTGCGCATGCGTCGGTCATACCCATGTGATGTGACGCACTCGCATTTTGGAGGGATTGTATTGCTCATGCGCATTGATGCTAAAATGGCCGCTTGTCCCTCACCATGCTCTCTGCTTGCTACTGCTGCTTTCGCCTATCTGTCTTTTCGCACTAAACTTTAATACTATTGCTGTTATAAAATAAGGGGTGTGTTTAAATCTATCACGGTATACAGTGTGATCATTTTTTTGTATGATTCTAATTTGTTCTCGCTTACTTTTCATGTATCGCGTCTCTGGGGGGCCGGTAACACATGAGCTACGCCATGATGAAGCTCCTCTGAGAACTGTCATGTGACCTGAGAAAAACCCCACTGCGCAGAAGCTAAAACAAGCCAGCTGGCTCCCGAAGCCCAATGCGCCTGGGAATCATCTCCAGGAGACTGAATCTTACCTTGAGCGAAGCAACACTGTTGCTACCTGCTATGTACTGTATTGTCTTGCTGTATTCCTATGCATGGGAACGTGAACCTAAGGGGCGGGTAGGGAAAAATTACTAGTAATGATGGGAACACTGAATTCTAGGAGGCGACAATGACCAAGTCACCTCTCCTGACCAATCATAATGTACGAAACTGTCACTTGCAACATTGGTGGGTGGTCTAAGGGTCCCCAAACAGTATAATTGCCCTAGTGTAGCTTAGGAAAATTGTCCGACTTGTCCGAGTAGCAGACCTGTCACTGACCCTACGAACTCTATAGGTGCTCAATCTAGAGTGCTGCGGAGCACTCTGTCCATACTTTCCACAAAACTCCTAGGGGTGGAAATAGTCTTAACTGCTGGCGAAGCACTTTGCTGGGGAAATTCGAAAACCCAATCGGGGTTACTGACGGATTACTTGCAGAGAGGGGTAACGCAGGCGTTGCTTCTGAAGCTGTGGGTGTTGGTCGTACCTTGGTGAGCCCAGTCCTGACCCAAAACCTGAGGGGTATCCTGTCCTGATTGTCCGTGAGCTGTACCTGCTCGTATTCGGGTATTCCTGTCCTGAGGGTCCTTGTCCCCGTCCTTCCAAACTGACCTGTGGCCAGGGTTAGTCCTCATTGCTAAATTAGGTAAATATTACTCTGTGGGTTTGTGTCTTTCTCTCACTTTCTCTTCTTTTCTTAATAAAGCACTCTTGCCTGTGATATTGCCCTATCACCTTGAAATGCAAATTATATGCAATTGTTTATTAGAATTGTTCCACTTCTCTCCCCACCTGTAGGAGATTATCAAACTGTCATATTTTATTAGTGTGTTCCAGTTTTCCCCTTTCCTTTAGCATGGTTGCAGTGAACTTAGTAAGAATAGCATAAGTAGCCTAGTTTAAATATACATTCCAGGTCCTGTTCATGTCCCTCGCCTTAATCTAAACTTGTGTTGAAAAGCGTGTTCACTAAATGCTCATATCCTATAGTGTTCCCAAATATTCTAATGGTACTTGCCCTAGTCCATAGTTATATTGTGGCTTTGGTTTTACTGATAGATGTGTTACTGTGTATTTGGCTTATTATTTTGACATATCCTTTCTAAATCTTTTGATAAAACCTTGAAAACTCACCAGGTGTCTGTGGTCATTTTACAGTATATAAAGTGGACAAATGCGTTTGTGGTTTATAGAGTATATTCTTTCTTAGGAAACCTGTCACCTGTCCACTGCTAGCTCCTGATCCGTTAGGAGTAATGTGCCTGTGGTAAGTCAGGTACATGAATAGTAAGTGGTGTAAGAGTCACCCCCCGAATTACTCATAGTGGCGTGCAAGAAATCACCCGGTTCACACAAAACTCAGTCTTGGTCACTCGCGTCAGGGCCCAGTGCGCGGGGAAAATTGGTAAACTTGTGACCCGGGTGACCTGCGCGCTCTATCAGTAATTTTCTGGTAGCAGTGGTATGGTTAGGACTAGTTAAGATAGGTAGACAGGATAGCTGATAAACAAACCGTGAAAATAAAATGTGCTGCTGATTTTCTACTGTATTGGTTCAAATAATTTGAAATGTTTTAAGGATTTATATATAAATGTATATGATTTTTGCATTGCTGCTATAAATGTTACATGTCGTATTAACACAGAAACTGTTTGTAAGCGTTCAGTGTAGTCCGTCTCCCCGGGGAAGTATATAGCTAACGGTGAGTAGAATCCGGTTAGCTGAAAAGGTCACTTGTTTAGAGTCATTAGTGCAGGGTTAAGAATACCTGGAAGCACTAATTAGGATCTTCTTGCATCTGAATATATGATAGCTACGAGTCTGGTATAAAACTTCCCTTGTGATATCACCTAGAAAGGGTCACATGTGGGAGGAGTAATAGGGTTTCTGAGGCTTGACTGGTAAGTAAAATAGTCCGCTGGTGAAATCCTGGCTCAGTACATATCCCAGACAGAAGTGGATGAGTCAGAAGAATAACGGGTTCTATATTACTAGTGTGAGAGGTTAGGCAAAGAAGTCTATCCAGAGTGAATGAAAAGTAGACAGAAGTGGTTTACTTGTAGTGAGAGAAAATTTTTCTATCTATTTAGAACACTCAGACACAGTGGCAGACGTTGTGTGTTTGTAACTAAATTTTGCGCTCGCACTTTAGGAAAAGTTAAAAGTTTCCGTTACCTTGTGAAGGAGGGAGTCGGTCGAAAGGCTGCTCTGACGTCACTCCGTGCCGCGCTGGTATTGGTCAGGACAGCGGGTGTGTAGTGAAGCCGAATTTGTAAGGGAGGTGTGAGTGCCGGAGCGTGAGACTTGGTCTCGCGAAAGGCCGCGCACCCATTGGACAAGGATTTTTGTATTCGCAGTGTTGATTGGTTTCTACAAAATAAGAGTCGTGCTAGCATTGGAAGTACAAAGGTAAACAAAATTAATCAGGCCGAGTTAGAAGCGAGCCTGGAAAGGCATATGTGGTATCCTGAGTTCTTACCTAATCCACAAAACTCAGGCTTCTATAAGGAACAGATTATACGAGGTAGACCGCACATGATATATGGAATAAAGAGAAAAATGTCATTTGCCGACAGGGTAAAGAATTTCTTCAAAACAGATAAGCCCATTAGAACGAGGGAGGGTGTGATCATTCCTCCACTGAATACTCCCGCTTCCTTCATGATGTTTGAAAAGGGGTATCATACCTGTATATGGCTAGAGAATTGGGCCAAATATACTGCAGATGACGGAGTCCTAGCATTTCCTATTGATGGTACATTTAATGGTAGGATCCTGTTTAACTTAAGGACCCGCATGAATGAATTACATCCCAGACCCAGATTAACCCAGTACGAAGCCTTAGAGGAGTGGGAAATTGAGGCTTTAGAGAGAGATAGACCCCGGATGGACAAAGGAGTGAGTAAATGGTACCCAAGGGTCCATAGAGAAACCAAAGAGCAGAAAATGAAACATTGGAGACAAAGCATGATGGTGGAAGGGTTGTTTCCAATGATGGGGGTATTAGAACAAGGGAAAGGAAAAAGTAAAGAAAAAACCCATCACTCAATGCCCGTAGGGGACTCAGAAGATGAGCACCTAGAAGATTTATTGATGAAAAACCCCCCTCCCTATGTAGCCGAGTCAGAGCCTTTAAGTTCACCAAACCCGTTTGCCAAATATCCCAGATGTCGGAGGGATAGCGAGACAGATGGAACAGGTACAGACAGTAAAACCAGTGAAGGAGATGGGTTTTGCAGACCTAAATCCACGGTCCCGAATTATCAGCCGTTTGGAGAAGACCCACCTCGATTGGTTACTCCAACTGCCCCAAGTATTTACCCTCCCTTGGTACCCCAAGTATTGCATGACAATTCCGCAGGAAAGGTTTTAAAGGAACAAGAAAAGGAACCCCTGGCTAGGCAGCGAGATGACTTAGTCCGGACCATAGCCCAGATACATCCCCATCCAGATTCCCTGACTATCCCAGTAACCATTGGGCCTGCTATTCCTCTTTATAGGGATAACCTGGCTAATCCTCGTCCTCCTGTTATCTCCCCAATAATACCTACTCCTAGCATCCCACCCCCGAGAAAGGAAGTATTCATAGATGACGATCAAGAGAGTGAATGTGAATCAGTGGTTCTGATGGATTTGCCCATTAGAGAACCTAGGACCAGCATGTCGGGGACAAGAAGTCAGAGTAGGCCAAAAGAGGTTTTGATTGAAGGTACATCTGGGGTTAGGAGTGCCACAGTAGTATCACCAGAAGAATTAGACAGATGGACCAAAGAGTTGGAGAAAGAGACCACTCCCCAATCCAGACCGTTAGAGATCTATAAATTAAGGATAGAAATAGAAGAGATGATGGCTGGAAATGTAGGATTAGACCGCTTAAACTCCTACAGTGAAGAAGAGTTACTATTCATCAGTAAAAACCTTACCCGGAATGCTAGATTGCTCCATGAAAGATTGATGGACACAGCCACAGAAATGGGAATCGATGTCAGCCGCTCCAAAATCCTTCAGAAACCCTACAGAGTAGATTTTTCGGACAAAGACTTAGAGAGCTTGAATGTGGTAGGAAAACAGATCCAGATAAAGGAATTATTGAAACTCTTGCAGAAATGGGGAGATGTAGGGAAATGGAGAACCCGGTGGGCAAAGAAAAAGGAGGACAGCAGGGCAAAATCTCAAGCTTCAGAATATGTGCTTAAAGAAGTAACCCCGACAGAAAAATTGTGTCCCATGAGAGAGGTCCCGGGGGGAAAATACGTCCATGTCCCTTGGTCCCGACAGGATATTGTGTTGTTTACAAATGACTTCCCGAAATTACGGGAGAAGCCAGTTGATTGGTACAGACAGGTCGAACGCTTCATAAAGGTTCAGAAATGTCTTCTGAAAGACCTGGATGGGTTTTTCGACATTGTGGTGCCTGTAGATCTGTGGACCGAGTGTAAAATAGAAATTGATTGGCCCAGTGAAGAATATGCAAGAGACGAGAAAACAGGAGCTCCCTCACCTGAAGTAATGAGGAAGTATGATCAAGTCATACAGTACCTCAAGAAAAAGGTGCCTGCAAAGGAAACAGATTGGACCAGGATAGATAGAACCACCCAAGAACGCGATGAAACTGTCCATTCCTTTTATGAAAGGTTACTGCAAGTATTTAAGACTTACAGTGGTATCGATAATGTGGACATGAAAGACATGACCCATTTCAGTTACAGATTCGTACTAGGATTAAGACCTGAAATATCACAAAGGATTGGAGATAATAAAATAAGTTGGCAGGGAAAGCCAATAGATGATGTCCTGAAATATGCAAAATACTGCGAAGATGAAATCGAGAATAAAAAGAAGGCCCTAAAGGAAAAGGTTATGTGGGCCCAGGTGAAATTGGCTGAACAGCAAGAAAAACAGTTAAGTAATTGAATTCCAATAATAATGCTCAGAATGCCACTGCTGGGGGAGGAGGGAAGCCCCGAGCAAAAATGAGTCGGGAAGAGGCTATGAAGAAGTTCCCCTGCCACGGGTGTGGTCAGATAGGGCATTGGAGAGACGAGTGTCCACACCTGCAGGCCGGTAATGCCCCTATAAATGGTTTAAATCCACAGGTGCAGAAAGAGGGAACAAGAAAGAACCAGCAACAGGTAAAGCTACCTGCAGTACCTCGCGCTCCTAGACAGAATTATAAGAACCAGGGCCAGCAGAATGAAAGGGCGGAGATATGGGAAGGAGAGAATGGAAGCAATGCAGCGATTCCACAGTACCTGTTAAATGATTCTTTCCTCTGTGATGAACAAGATTGACGGGGCCTGAGAGGGGAGGACAAGGAGTGCGTACTTGGCGCCTCCTTACTGGTAGACCAGACTGGACCATACATTGAAGGAAAGGTTGAAGGAAAAGACGTCACCTTTCTGTTGGACACTGGTGCTACCCGGTCCACTGTGAGAACCGTGGATGTTCCTAACCTACCCCTCTCGGGAGAAGCAATCCAAGTAGTGGGTGTCTCCAATCAAATAATAAGTACTCCAGTAACTGAGCCTATGGAAATCTCCATAGGAAACTTTAAAGAAATGCACAGATTTGTGGTCTGGGATTCCAGTCCTGTGAACTTGTTAGGACGCGATTTGTTGTGCAAAATGAACTGCACCATCTTTTGCTCACCAAAAGGCGTCGAGATTCAGACCCCCGATGAAGATGGTTTGTACAAACTGATGTTAGTAAGACCTGACGCTGACATTAAAACCTTGACGATTGAAGACTTGCCTGAAGAGCTTCAGTTAAGAGTGGTACCAGAAGTGTGGGATTTCACGGGAAAAAATGTAGGCTTAATGGCAAACGTGGATCCAGTTAAAATAGCAATAAAAACAAATGCAGTATATCCCAAAACAAGACAGTACAAAATGAGTGCAGAAGTAAAGGCAGGAGTCGCAACTGAAATTACCCGATTGCTCGAAGCAGAAATCATAGAAGAAGTAATGAGCAGTCCCTGCAATTCGCCTATCATTGGGATTAAAAAGCCTAATGGAAAATACCAAGTAGTGCAGGACCTGCGCACGGTAAACCAAATTGTTGTACCTTGCTGTCCCATCGTGCCCAACCCTGCAGTAATCTTGTATCAGATTCCTTGGAATGCAGAATGGTTCACTGTCATTGACCTGTGCCATGCATTCTTTTCCATCCCATTGCATCCAGAAAGCAAGTTCCTTTTTTAGTTTTGAATTTGACAGCCATATCTATGTCTGGAATCGTGTCCCTCAGGGGTACACTGAAACTCCTTCGATTTTCAACCAGATCCTAAAGAAATGTCTTGAGTCCCTGATACTGCCCGGAGAGTCCGTTTTGGTACAGTACATAGATGACCTTTTAGTGGCATCTAAAACTCAAAATGACTGTGTCACCGACACCATCGCCTTGCTGAATCACCTGGAAAAGGGAGGACATAAAGTATGCCCTGACAAATTGCAGTTCTGTAAAAACTCAGTAAAATATCTGGGGCACCAGATAGAGAAAGGGATCCGAAAGGTCACCACAGAAAGGATCAAGATAATTAAAGCAATGGACCTACCCCGAACTCAGAAAGAGGTGAGGATGTTTCTAGGAGTTGTGGGGTACTGCAGGCAGTGGATTGTGGGATTCGCAAATCTAGCCAAACCTTTGATAAAAATGACCAGGAAAGGAGTGGAAGACCCAGTCAGTTGGGACAGTGAAAGCATGTCCGCATGGGTAACATTGCGAAATTGTCTATGTACCGCTCCTGCATTAGGTATGCCCGACTATTCCAAGCGTTTTGAACTATTCTGTGACACCAGAGAAAATTGTGCGCTCTCAGTCCTGACCCAGGATCATGGGCTGGTCAGACGTCCCGTAGCCTATTTCTCAGCCACTCTAGATCCGGTGGCTGCTGGTTTGCCCGGATGCCTGAAAGCAGTAGCTGCTACTTGTGTCAGTCTGGAACAGAGTGAGAATATTGTCATGGGACATCCTGTCACTGTATATGTTCCACATTCTGTTGTAATTCTACTGACAAGAACCAAGACCCAGTATCTCACACCTAGTCGGCTGACTAAATATGAGAGAATTTTGATTGGTGCTGAGAATGTAACAATTTCTCGGTGCAACATCCTAAACCCAGCAACTCTGTTACCTGTTCCTCTGGATGTAGACGACGAGGATGAAATGGAACATAACTGCATTGATCTAACAGAATTCAGCACTAAGCCCCGTCCTGACATCCGAGAAGTAGCATTGCTTGATGGGGATCATACAATGTTCGTGGACGGCTCATGTTTAAGACATGAGAGTGGTGGTCTGTGTGCTGCCTATGCTGTAGTCACATTGACCAACACCATCGAAGCCTCTTACCTATGCGAAGTGAAATCTGCACAGGTAGCCGAGCTCATCGCATTGACAAGAGCCTGTAGGAGGGGTAAAAACAAAAGAATAACCGTTTATACCGACAGTCAGTACTGTTACGGGGTTGTTCATGACTTCGGCCAACTGTGGTTACAAAGAGAATTCATGACTTCCTCAGGTACCCCTATCAGAAACGGAAAGGTGGTACAAGAATTATTGGAAGCTATTCAATTGCCCAAAGAATTGGCTGTGGTCAAGTGTGCGGCTCACAGATCAGGAAATGATGATGTGACAGCCGGGAACAGATATGCTGACCAAATCGCACAGTTTTGTGCCCGACACCAAATGTCCCTCCAAATTGGGTTATGGGGTGGACACAGCTGCCAACTGATGTTGTTTGATAATGTGTCAACGTGGGATGAATTAAAAGACTTACAACAGTCAACAGGCAGGGAAGAAAAAGGTAGATGGAGTGAGAAGGAATGCAGAATGAGGAATGACGGTGTGGTGGTAGACAAAATTGGAGTGCCTGTGCTGCCCGACAGTCTGATAGATCCCATGGTCAGGATGATACATGAACCAACACATATGGGAAGGGACGCCATGTGTCATGTGTTTGACAAGGTGTTCTACAATTCAAAATTCAGGAACCAAGCGGAAAGGTTTTGCCAGAGGTGCCTAGTGTGTCAGCAATTCAATGCAGGAAAGAAGACGGTAGTGGAGCAAAGTACCATTGGAAAGGCAGTAGGTCCCTTTGTTAGGATGCAGGCAGACCTTATAACAATGCCCAAGTGCAAGGGATATAGGTACGTCCTGGTTATAGTGTGCCTGTTTTCCCGGTGGGTGGAGGCTTACCCAGCAAAGAAAAATGATGCCTTGACTGTAGCCAAATTATTGCTCAGGGAGTTGATACCTAGGTTCGGCATTCCTGAGACGATTGAAACAGACCAAGGTGGGCATTTTGCCAACGATGTCCTAGAAGAGCTCTGTAAGGCCTTTAAAATGAAGCAAAGACTGCACTGTGCCTACCATCCCGAGGCGTCTGGGGTGGTTGAACAGATAAATGGCACAATCAAGTCCAGATTGGCGAAGATGTGTGATTCCACCAAAATGAACTGGACAGAAGCTTTGCCCCTTGTGCTGATGAGTCTGAGAAGTATTCCAAATCGAAAAACAGGCCTGAGCCCCCATGAGGTACTAATGGGGAGAGTGATGCGACAAGCATGGGTACCTGGACACAAACTGCTAAGCATTACTGATGATTTGGTGCTAGAATACTGCAAGCAACTGGGTGACCAAGTGCGTTCCTTCTCCCACCAGATTGGAGAGACAGCTGACGACTGGCCCAAGACTCCAGCACATAAACTACGACCAGGTGATTGGGTGGTGTTAAAGAAACACACCCGGAAGAGTTGCCTTGGACCAAAGTGGGGAAAGCCAAGACAAGTGATTCTTGTCACCACTACTGCTGTGAAGTGTGCTGGTGTACCAAAGTGGATCCATGCCAGCCACACAAAGCGGGTAACCGGAGAAAACGCGACTGAAGCTGAAGGCAGCACCGCTGAGGAGACTCCCGAAGAGAGTCCGGATCTTGCTGACATCGAACTGCCGAGCACCAGTCGAGACGTTGATTGGTACCCTGCCGACGACCAGGTTCATGATCCCATACGAACCAGGAAATATTCCTACCTAGACAGTGAGTGGGATAGTCCAGGTGAGACAGAACTAGAGGACGAAGGTCAGGTCAACGAGACTCACATAACACCTGATCAGGAAATAGGCCAAGTAGGGACAGATCAAGACGTCGACACTCCACCTGAGACTCCGGAGTCTGGAAAGGGACAGATAGTGGTCAAAGCTGAAGTTCATGCGGAAGAAAGTGAAGAAAACAAAGTGCATGAACCAGAACAGATAGAAATAGATGAACGTGTTCAGGAATCAGAATCCAGTTCATCTGAAAGCAAAGAAAACCTACAAAGCGAACCTGAACAGGACCAGTTTGAGGACCAGGCAGAAGAAATAGATGAAAGACCTGGAACTAGTCAGACAGGGAGGGAAATAGACTCTGTCAAACACAAGGAAAAAAATAAAAGAGTGCACGAGGAAGGCCAAGTGTCCTCGACCACTGAAAGTCGCAGCAGCAAAAGTACACCCAGGTACGTCAAAAGGCTAAGACTCCGAATAAAAACAGTCGAGGAGAAACTGAAAGACCGTAAGAGGGCTGAAAGTGAAAGAAAAGCAGCCCGAGGCAAGTCTCTGAGAAAGAGCGACAGAGTGAAGAAACAGAATAGACTGTATCGGAGCCCCGAATGGACATACCTGGTGCTGGAAGAAATTGATGAGCCTAATCGCAGTGGAAAAAGTGACGAAGAGTCCATCACTGATCGGAGTTCGGACGAAGATCCTCCTTGAGACAAAACAGAGCGAAGCCTTGGTGTAAAGAAATGAAGAGGGGTTGCAAAAGCCACCTGTAAGCTAAAATGTCTGATTCAAACGTAGCTGGAAGGTCCAGATTTGGGTGTTGTAAAACTTGCTGTAAAATATGCTTATGTAGTGTAGCTATGCTAATAGTGATGTGGATAGGATTAACAGTCTTTATACCTTTTATGATAAGTAAAGATCCTAACTTGTCCCCTACTGAACCTGAAATAATAGACACAGACGTTGCACAGACTGCAGAAACACCACGAAGCTTAGAACGACGTGACAATTCAGTTAGTTTGAAACACACACGACCGAATTTAGAAGCATCAGATGAGGGCGAACTGCACTTTCACAAGATGAAAAACAGGACGCATTTAAATGTTTTCGCTAACTTGTTAGTGCATTATGTAGAAGCTATGGAAATAGAAGACTGTTATGTCTGCATGAAGCTACCCACGTCTGTAGCTGAAGGTGTGACATATCACCACTTACCCCTAACCTACGGAATTTCCTGCAGTATATTAGCTAGCTTGTTTTATAGAAGCACTTTGCAGTACTACTATTCAAATGCTGATGTAATTTTTTCTGAGCTGCCTATTAGAGGACATCTAAACCTTGTCCATGTTAAAAGCGAAGTAACCCGTTGTATGGGTGAATATTTCCTGACTATAGGTGACATAGACTTAAATGAAGCACGACAAGAAAATCTGACCTGTTCTTTGCAAGAGCAGGAAAAGATGTTTATAAAAATGGCAGACAGAAGGAGGGAAAAGTTTCAGAAAAAGGCAAATGATGAAAAGGATAGAGTCCCTAGGTGGGCCGAGCACATGGACAACACCTCACAAGGCGAAGCTAATCCTGCTTTGTTGCTGGATTTTGAACGGAAAGGAAAACTTTGTCTCCATAGAGAAAGGACAGAATATTATAACAATGTATTCATTGGTTCCAGCAAGTGTGAACATAATTATAAGGTAATTGGAGGTTGGGGTTTCAAAAATGGGTCAGAACCTGTGTTTCCCGGAATATATTATATATGTGGGAACAAGGCTTATTTCAAATTGCCGGATCACTGGTATGGAAGCTGCTACTTTGGCATTGTTTTCCCGAAAATATACCATGTGAATAATGCTGCTGAAAGCAATGATGAAGATACTAGAGGTTGACAGTGCCTGGACGAGACTGACTGGAGGTCTCTCCTCAATAGGTAGTTGGTTTTCTAACTTAGGTAGAAATCTTCTGTGGAAAATACTGATGCCAATAATAGGAATAGGTGTGGTTGTTCTGATCATATTCATCTGCTGCAAATGTCAAAAGTGTAAAAAGAAGTACACAGCAAATAAGAGAGGGGTGAAAAGAAACATTGATGAATTAGAATTAGAAGAATTAAGGAATCAAATCTACAAGAAGGTGAAGAATCACCACTCTCATAGAGAAGCCGAGAGAAAACTAAATAATAAATTTGTCGAGATTGAGATGCATGATATGGAAGAATGAAAGTTGGCATCTGTTTCCTTTGTAGTGATGATAGTAAATATCATCAAAGAGGGGATTGATGGAGCAAGGATTCGTACGTAAAGCGACTTGCTCACACTCATGAACCTCGCCTAATGTATAATCATATTAATCCAACTGTCCGTCTTATATTTAGCATTTTCCCCAACACGCGGGCGTTCCCGAGAGGCTTGCCTGTGTGTCTTTTCATCCTCACAATGCTTGCACTAAGGAAATGGCTGCTTTGCAGAAATCCAGTCTGCGCATGCGTCGGTCATACCCATGTGATGTGACGCACTCGCATTTTGGAGGGATTGTATTGCTCATGCGCATTGATGCTAAAATGGCCGCTTGTCTCTCACCATGCTCTCTGCTTGCTACTGCTGCTTTCGCCTATCTGTCTTTTCGCACTAAACTTTAATACTATTGCTGTTATAAAATAAGGGGTGTGTTTAAATCTATCACGGTATACAGTGTGATCATTTTTTTGTATAATTCTAATTTGTTCTCGCTTACTTTTCATGTATCGCGTCTCTGGGGGGCCGGTAACACATGAGCTACGCCATGATGAAGCTCCTCTGAGAACTGTCATGTGACCTGAGAAAAACCCCACTGCGCAGAAGCTAAAACAAGCCAGCTGGCTCCCGAAGCCCAATGCGCCTGGGAATCATCTCCAGGAGACTGAATCTTACCTTGAGCGAAGCAACACTGTTGCTACCTGCTATGTACTGTATTGTCTTGCTGTATTCCTATGCATGGGAACGTGAACCTAAGGGGCGGGTAGGGAAAAATTACTAGTAATGATGGGAACACTGAATTCTAGGAGGCGACAATGACCAAGTCACCTCTCCTGACCAATCATAATGTACGAAACTGTCACTTGCAACATTGGTGGGTGGTCTAAGGGTCCCCAAACAGTATAATTGCCCTAGTGTAGCTTAGGAAAATTGTCCGACTTGTCCGAGTAGCAGACCTGTCACTGACCCTACGAACTCTATAGGTGCTCAATCTAGAGTGCTGCGGAGCACTCTGTCCATACTTTCCACAAAACTCCTAGGGGTGGAAATAGTCTTAAGTGCTGGCCAAGCACTTTGCTGGGGAAATTCGAAAACCCAATCGGGGTTACTGGCGGATTACTTGCAGAGAGGGGTAACGCAGGCGTTGCTTCTGAAGCTGTGGGTGTTGGTCGTACCTTGGTGAGCCCAGTCCTGACCCAAAACCTGAGGGGTATCCTGTCCTGATTGTCCGTGAGCTGTACCTGCTCGTATTCGGGTATTCCTGTCCTGAGGGTCCTTGTCCCCGTCCTTCCAAACTGACCCGTGGCCAGGGTTAGTCCTCATTCCTTAATTAGGTAAATATTACTCTGTGGGTTTGTGTCTTTCTCTCACTTTCTCTTCTTTTCTTAATAAAGCACTCTTGCCTGTGATATTGCCCTATCACCTTGAAATGCAAATTATATGCAATTGTTTATTAGAATTGTTCCACTTCTCTCCCCACCTGTAGGAGATTATCAAACTGTCATATTTTATTAGTGTGTTCCAGTTTTCCCCTTTCCTTTAGCATGGTTGCAGTGAACTTAGTAAGAATAGCATAAGTAGCCTAGTTTAAATATACATTCCAGGTCCTGTTCATGTCCCTCGCCTTAGTCTAAACTTGTGTTGAAAAGCGTGTTCACTAAATGCTCATATCCTATAGTGTTCCCAAATATTCTAATGGTACTTGCCCTAGTCCATAGTTATATTGTGGCTTTGGTTTTACTGATAGATGTGTTACTGTGTATTTGGCTTATTATTTTGACATATCCTTTCTAAATCTTTTGATAAAACCTTGAAAACTCACCAGGTGTCTGTGGTCATTTTACAGTATATAAAGTGGACAAATGTGTTTGTGGTTTATATACTCTATATATTCTTTCCTAGGAAACCTGTCACCTGTCCACTGCTAGCTCCTGATCCGTTAGGAGTAATGTGCCTGTGGTAAGTCAGGTACATGAATAGTAAGTGGTGTAAGAGTCACCCCCCGAATTACTCATAGTGGCGTGCAAGAAATCACCCGGTTCACACAAAACTCAGTCTTGGTCACTCGCGTCAGGGCCCAGTGCGCGGGGAAAATTGGTAAACTTGTGACCCGGGTGACCTGCGCGCTCTATCAGTAATTTTCTGGTAGCAGTGGTATGGTTAGGACTAGTTAAGATAGGTAGACAGGATAGCTGATAAACAAACCGTGAAAATAAAATGTGCTGCTGATTTTCTACTGTATTGGTTCAAATAATTTGAAATGTTTTAAGGATTTATATATAAATGTATATGATTCTTGCATTGCTGCTATAAATGTTACATGTCGTATTAACCCAGAAACTGTTTGTAAGCGTTCAGTGTAGTCCGACTCCCCGGGGAAGTATATAGCTAACGGTGAGTAGAATCCGGTTAGCTGAAAAGGTCACTTGTTTAGAGTCATTAGTGCAGGGTTAAGAATACCTGGAAGCACTAATTAGGATCTTCTTGCATCTGAATATATGATAGCTACGAGTCTGGTATAAAACTTCCCTTGTGATATCACCTAGAAAGGGTCACATGTGGGAGGAGTAATAGGGTTTCTGAGGCTTGACTGGTAAGTAAAATAGTCCGCTGGTGAAATCCTGGCTCAGTACATATCCCAGACAGAAGTGGATGAGTCAGAAGAATAACGGGTTCTATATTACTAGTGTGAGAGGTTAGGCAAAGAAGTCTATCCAGAGTAAATGAAAAGTAGACAGAAGTGGTTTACTTGTAGAGAGAGAAAAATTTTCTATCTATTTAGAACACTCAGACACAGTGGCAGACGTTGTGTGTTAGTAACTAAATTTTGCGCTCGCACTTTAGGAAAAGTTAAAAGTTTCCGTTACCTTGTGAAGGAGGGAGTCGGTCGAAAGGCTGCTCTGACGTCACTCCGTGCCGCGCTGGTATTGGTCAGGACAGCGGGTGTGTAGTGAAGCCGAATTTGTAAGGGATGGGTGAGTGCCGGAGCGTGAGACTTGGTCTCGCGAAAGGCCGCGCACCCATTGGACAAGGATTTTTGTATTCGCAGTGTTGATTGTTTTCTACAAAATAAGAGTTGTGCTAGCATTGGAAGTACAAAGGTAAACAAAATTAATCAGGCCGAGTTAGAAGCGAGCCTGGAAAGGCATATGTGGTATCCTGAGTTCTTACCTAATCCACAAAACTCAGGCTTCTATAAGGAACAGATTATACGAGGTAGACCGCACATGATATATGGAATAAAGAGAAAAATGTCATTTGCCGACAGGGTAAAGAATTTCTTCAAAACAGATAAGCCCATTAGAACGAGGGAGGGTGTGATCATTCCTCCACCGAATACTCCCGCTTCCTTCCAACTTTGTTTCTTGCCTTCAGGACATCCTCGCCACACTGGTTATTAACAACTCTTCAGTGTTGGTGTTGGGTGACTTCAATTTTTGGCACAACGATCCCGCCGAAAGCCCCCTCTCTAAAGATTTTACCAGTCTTATGACCAGTCTTAACATTTCTCCCCTTGTCCACAGCCCCACCCATGTTCATGGCCATTCGCTTGACCAGGTTTGGACCCTAAATATCCCTACTACTCCCCCTGTCATCTCCCCCTGCCCCTGGTCGGACCATTTCTTAATCTCCTTCTATCTCGCGTTAGCCCCAGCGCCTAAACCTCCTCTCCCCAAGAACACCTGGGTTAGAAAATGGGGTAAGGCAGACATGCCATCTTTCTGCTCATCCCTAGCCAACTCCTGCCCTGACCTCTCAGGTCTCGCCGCCCCGGACCAGCTGATTACCATCGATGGCTGGCTGACCCGGGCAGGCGACGACTTTGCTCCCCTGAGACGGATCACGGTGAAGCGTGCCCATGCTGCTAATCGCTGGTTTACCCCCGACCTTAAGGAGAAGAAATTAGCCGCACGCAGAGCAGAGTGTGCATGTAGAAGAGAATATTGCCCCGCCAAAAAAACTATCTACCTCTCTGTGCTCAAAGTATATAAACAAAGCATACTTGATGCCAAGACCCTGTTTTATTCAAACAGGATACCAGCAGCTGAATCTCAATCTAAAGAGATTTTTTCCACAGTACATGAGCTTGCCTCATCCAACAGAGCTACGGCCTCGATCCCCCCCTCTCAACCGCTCTGCGACTCACTCAACGATTTCTTCGTTGATAAGGTCGCAAAGATCAAGGCTAATATCCCTCCCCCTTCCCCTACCTTCATCAATCCCTCCCCTCCCGTCATCACTTCCAAATTCACTTCCTTCCCCCCCTTTGACCATAGCTACACTTTCTCCCCTGCTCCAAAAGGTAAAGTCAGGTTCCCCCCTAGACTTTGCCCCTGCTCGCATTTTGCGAGAAGTCTTCCTACAGTGTCCTACCCCCCCCTCACATTTTTAAACGACTCACTCAAATCCGGAGTGGTCCCCACTGCCCATAAATTTGCGGCAGTCATTCCCATCCTAAAAAAACCCGGTGCCGACCCTTCATCCCCTTCCAATTACCGTCCCATCTCCCTTTTACCCTACTTGGCCAAGGTTCTAGAGACCCATGTAACCAGCACCCTGAGTACCCACGTGGAAACCAACCACTGCATCTCCCCCCGGCAGGCGGGCTTTCGCCCCCTCCACTCCACGGAGAAGGTAGTGATCTCAGTGATGGACAGCCTACGCGAGGGCATTGATACCAACCTCCCCCAGGCCCTCATTCTTTTAGATCTATCCGCCGCTTTTGACACGGTGGACCACTCCATCCTCCTCACCCGTGTCAAGGCGGCGGGCATAGAGGGCCTGGCCCTCGCCTGGCTCAAGTCCTTCCTGAGTGATAGGGCTCAGGCAGTCCACCTTGCTGGTTTCACTGCTGCCTCTCGTAAGGTTGCATGCGGAGTCCCCCAAGGTTCCTCTCTTTCCCCTCTCTTGTTTAATTTATACATTTACCCCCTTATTTTTATGTTACAGCAGCTCGAGGTCACGGTGTTCAATTACGCCGATGACCTCCAGCTAATTTTCAACCTTTCCCATTCTCCCTCCTCCGCTTCAAATGTCCAGTCGGTCATGTTGTTCATCCAGGATTGGATGAACTGCAACCACCTCAAACTCAACCCGGACAAGACGGAGTTAGTCTTGACCAGAGGTGGTTGCAGTCCCTGGTCCCCTTCCCACTGGCCCTCCTCACTTGGTGTTCCCCCGCTCCCAGTTCCCAAGGTCAAGACCCTTGGCATCTTCCTGGATCCCTCACTTTCCGTTCACTCTCAGGTCAATTCGGTTGTTTCCTCCTGTTTCTTTTCCCTCCGCATCATTAGGAAGATCTCTCGCTTTTTTTCTTTACCCGCCCTAAAAATTATAGTGATGGCCATGGTGCTCTCGCGCCTTGATTATGGGAACATCATTTATAATGGTGCTCCAGCTTACGCCATTCGCCGTTTGCAGCTAGTGCAGAACCAGGCTGCTCGCCTGATTCACGGCCTGCCCAAATACCATCGAGCCACCCCCCTATTGCAGGCCTTGCACTGGCTGCCGGTGAAAGAGCGTGCCCTGTTTAAGCTTGGCTGCACCACTTTTCAGGCTAAAATGGGCACCGCCCCGGAATTTATTTGTTCTGCCATCACTCCCTACACACCTGGAAGAGAGCTTAGGTCCACTCATCAGGCCCTGCTAACCATCCCCCGCTTCAGCAAGAAAAAGACTGGCGGTACGAAATTCGTAGTGCTTGCCCCTACGTTTTGGAATTCCCTTCCCTCGGAACTCCGTATGTCTTCCTCCTATATCGAGTTCCGGAAGGGTCTCAAAACCGTTCTCTTTTCCCGAGCCTACAATGCTTAAATCCCCCTCCGCTCCTGCCTGCTTCCTCACAATCCAACAGCGCCAAAAAAACGCATGGTAAAAGCGCGCTATAGAAATGTTTTTAAATTCAAATTCAAATTCATGATGTTTGAAAAGGGGTATCATACCTGTATATGGCTAGAGAATTGGGCCAAATATACTGCAGATGACGGAGTCCTAGCATTTCCTATTGATGGTACATTTAATGGTAGGATCCTGTTTAACTTAAGGACCCGCATGAATGAATTACATCCCAGACCCAGATTAACCCAGTACGAAGCCTTAGAGGAGTGGGAAATTGAGGCTTTAGAGAGAGATAGACCCCGGATGGACAAAGGAGTGAGTAAATGGTACCCAAGGGTCCATGGAGAAACCAAAGAGCAGAAAATGAAACATTGGAGACAAAGCATGATGGTGGAAGGGTTGTTTCCAATGATGGGGGTATTAGAACAAGGGAAAGGAAAAAGTAAAGAAAAAACCCATCACTCAATGCCCGTAGGGGACTCAGAAGATGAGCACCTAGAAGATTTATTGATGAAAATCCCCCCTCCCTATGTAGCCGAGTCAGAGCCTTTAAGTTCACCAAACCCGTTTGCCAAATATCCCAGATGTCGGAGGGATAGCGAGACAGATGGAACAGGTACAGACAGTAAAACTAGTGAAGGGGATGGGTTTTGCAGACCTAAATCCACGGTCCCGAATTATCAGCCGTTTGGAGAAGACCCACCTCGATTGGTTACTCCAACTGCCCCAAGTATTTACCCTCCCTTGGTACCCCAAGTATTGCATGACAATTCCGCAGGAAAGGTTTTAAAGGAACAAGAAAAGGAAGCCCTGGCTAGGCAGCGAGATGACTTAGTCCGGACCATAGCCCAGATACATCCCCATCCAGATTCCCTGACTATCCCAGTAACCATTGGGCCTGCTATTCCTCTTTATAGGGATAACCTGGCTAGTCCTCGTCCTCCTGTTATCTCCCCAATAATACCTACTCCTAGCATCCCACCCCCGAGAAAGGAAGTATTCATAGATGACGATCAAGAGAGTGAATGTGAATCAGTGGTTCTGATGGATTTGCCCATTAGAGAACCTAGGACCAGCATGTCGGGGACAAGAAGTCAGAGTAGGCCAAAAGAGGTTTTGATTGAAGGTACATCTGGGGTTAGGAGTGCCACAGTAGTATCACCAGAAGAATTAGACAGATGGACCAAAGAGTTGGAGAAAGAGACCACTCCCCAATCCAGACCGTTAGAGATCTATAAATTAAGGATAGAAATAGAAGAGATGATGGCTGGAAATGTAGGATTAGACCGCTTAAACTCCTACAGTGAAGAAGAGTTACTATTCATCAGTAAAAACCTTACCCGGAATGCTAGATTGCTCCATGAAAGATTGATGGACACAGCCACAGAAATTGGAATCGATGTCAGCCGCTCCAAAATCCTTCAGAAACCCTACAGAGTAGATTTTTCGGACAAAGACTTAGAGAGCTTGAATGTGGTAGGAAAACAGATCCAGATAAAGGAATTATTGAAACTCTTGCAGAAATGGGGAGATGTAGGGAAATGGAGAACCCGGTGGGCAAAGAAAAAGGAGGACAGCAGGGCAAAATCTCAAGCTTCAGAATATGTGCTTAAAGAAGTAACCCCGACAGAAAAATTGTGTCCCATGAGAGAGGTCCCGGGGGGAAAATATGTCCATGTCCCTTGGTCCCGACAGGATATTGTGTCGTTCACAAATGACTTCCCGAAATTACGGGAGAAGCCAGTTGATTGGTACAGACAGGTCGAACGCTTCATAAAGGTTCAGAAATGTCTTCTGAAAGACCTGGATGGGTTTTTCGACATTGTGGTGCCTGTAGATCTGTGGACCGAGTGTAAAATAGAAATTGATTGGCCCAGTGAAGAATATGCAAGAGACGAGAAAACAGGAGCTCCCTCACCTGAAGTAATGAGGAAGTATGATCAAGTCATACAGTACCTCAAGAAAAAGGTGCCTGCAAAGGAAACAGATTGGACCAGGATAGATAGAACCACCCAAGAACGCGATGAAACTGTCCATTCCTTTTATGAAAGGTTACTGCAAGTATTTAAGACTTACAGTGGTATCGATAATGTGGACATGAAAGACATGACCCATTTCAGTTACAGATTCGTACTAGGATTAAGACCTGAAATATCACAATGGATTTGAGATAATAAAATAAGTTGGCAGGGAAAGCCCATAGATGATGTCCTGAAATATGCAAAATACTGCGAAGATGAAATCGAGAATAAAAAGAAGGCCCTAAAGGAAAAGGTTATGTGGGCCCAGGTGAAATTGGCTGAACAGCAAGAAAAACAGTTAAGTAAATTGAATTCCAATAATAATGCTCAGAATGCCACTGCTGGGGGAGGAGGGAAGCCCCGAGCAAAAATGAGTCGGGAAGAGGCTATGAAGAAGTTCCCCTGCCACGGGTGCGGTCAGATAGGGCATTGGAGAGACGAGTGTCCACACCTGCAGGCCGGTAATGCCCCTATAAATGGTTTAAATCCACAGGTGCAGAAAGAGGGGACAAGAAAGAACCAGCAACAGGTAAAGCTACCTGCAGTACCTCGCGCTCCTAGACAGAATTATAAGAACCAGGGCCAGCAGAATGAAAGGGCGGAGATATGGGAAGGAGAGAATGGAAGCAATGCAGCGATTCCACAGTACCTGTTAAATGATTCTTTCCTCTGTGATGAACAAGATTGACGGGGCCTGAGAGGGGAGGACAAGGAGTGCGTACTTGGCGCCTCCTTACTGGTAGACCAGACTGGACCATACATTGAAGGAAAGGTTGAAGGAAAAGACGTCACCTTTTTGTTGGACACTGGTGCTACCCGGTCCACTGTGAGAACCGTGGATGTTCCTAACCTACCCCTCTCGGGAGAAGCAATCCAAGTAGTGGGTGTCTCCAATCAAATAATAAGTACTCCAGTAACTGAGCCTATGGAAATCTCCATAGGAAACTTTAAAGAAATGCACAGATTTGTGGTCTGTGATTCCAGTCCTGTGAACTTGTTAGGACGCGATTTGTTGTGCAAAATGAACTGCACCATCTTTTGCTCACCAAAAGGCGTCGAGATTCAGACCCCCGATGAAGATGGTTTGTACAAACTGATGTTAGTAAGACCTGACGCTGACATTAAAACCTTGACGATTGAAGACTTGCCTGAAGAGCTTCAGTTAAGAGTGGTACCAGAAGTGTGGGATTTCACGGGAAAAGATGTAGGCTTAATGGCAAACGTGGATCCAGTTAAAATAGCAATAAAAACAAATGCAGTATATCCCAAAACAAGACAGTACAAAATGAGTGCAGAAGTAAAGGCAGGAGTCGCAACTGAAATTACCCGATTGCTCGAAGCAGAAATCATAGAAGAAGTAATGAGCAGTCCCTGCAATTCGCCTATCATTGGGATTAAAAAGCATAGTGGAAAATACCGAGTAGTGCAGGACCTGCGCAAGGTAAACCAAATTGTTGTACCTTGCTGTCCCATCGTGCCCAACCCTGCAGTAATCTTGTATCAGATTCCTTGGAATGCGGAATGGTTCACTGTCATTGACCTGTGCCATGCATTCTTTTCCATCCCATTGCATCCAGAAAGCAAGTTCCTTTTTAGTTTTGAATTTGACAGCCATATCTATGTCTGGAATCGTGTCCCTCAGGGGTACACTGAAACTCCTTCGATTTTCAACCAGATCCTAAAGAAATGTCTTGAGTCCCTGATACTGCCCGGAGAGTCCGTTTTGGTACAGTACATAGATGACCTTTTAGTGGCATCTAAAACTCAAAATGACTGTGTCACCGACACCATCGCCTTGCTGAATCACCTGGGAAAGGGAGGACATAAAGTATCCCCTGACAAATTGCAGTTCTGTAAAAACTCAGTAAAATATCTGGGGCACCAGATAGAGAAAGGGATCCGAAAGGTCACTACAGAAAGGATCAAGATAATTAAAGCAATGGACCTACCCCGAACTCAGAAAGAGGTGAGGATGTTTCTAGGAGTTGTGGGGTACTGCAGGCAGTGGATTGTGGGATTCGCAAATCTAGCCAAACCTTTGATAAAAATGACCAAGAAAGGAGTGGAAGATCCAGTCAGTTGGGACAGTGAAAGCATGTCCGCATGGGTAACATTGCGAAATTGTCTATGTACCGCTCCTGCATTAGGTATGCCCGACTATTCCAAGCGTTTTGAACTATTCTGTGACACCAGAGAAAATTGTGCGCTCTCAGTCCTGACCCAGGAGCATGGGCTGGTCAGACGTCCCGTAGCCTATTTCTCAGCCACTCTAGATCCGGTGGCTGCTGGTTTGCCCGGATGCCTGAAAGCAGTAGCTGCTACTTGTGTCAGTCTGGAACAGAGTGAGAATATTGTCATGGGACATCCTGTCACTGTATAAGTTCCACATTCTGTTGTAATTCTACTGACAAGAACCAAGACCCAGTATCTCACACCTAGTCGGCTGACTAAATATGAGAGAATTTTGATTGGTGCTGAGAATGTAACAATTTCTCGGTGCAATATCCTAAACCCAGCAACTCTGTTACCTGTTCCTCTGGATGTAGACGACGAGGATGAAATGGAACATAACTGCATTGATCTAACAGAATTCAGCACTTAGCCCCGTCCTGACATCCGAGAAGTAGCATTGCTTGATGGGGATCATACAATGTTCGTGGACGGCTCATGTTTAAGACATGAGAGTGGTGGTCTGTGTGCTGCCTATGCTGTAGTCACATTGACCAACACCATAGAAGCCTCTTACCTATGCGAAGTGAAATCTGCACAGGTAGCCGAGCTCATCGCATTGACAAGAGCCTGTAGGAGGGGTAAAACCAAAGAATAACCGTTTATACCGACAGTCAGTACTGTTACGGGGTTGTTCATGACTTCGGCCAACTATGGTTACAAAGAGAATTCATGACTTCCTCAGGTACCCCTATCAGAAACGGAAAGGTGGTACAAGAATTATTGGAAGCTATTCAATTGCCCAAAGAATTGGCTGTGGTCAAGTGTGCGGCTCACAGATCAGGAAATGATGATGTGACAGCCGGGAACAGATACGCTGACCAAATCGCACAGTTTTGTGCCCGACACCAAATGTCCCTCCAAATTGGGTTATGGGGTGGACACAGCTGCCAACTGATGTTGTTTGATAATGTGTCAACGTGGGATGAATTAAAAGACTTACAACAGTCAACAGGCAGGGAAGAAAAAGGTAGATGGAGTGAGAATGAATGCAGAATGAGGAATGACGGTGTGGTGGTAGACAAAATTGGAGTGCCTGTGCTGCCCGACAGTCTGATAGATCCCATGGTCAGGATGATACATGAACCAACACATATGGGAAGGGACGCCATGTGTCGTGTGTTTGACAAGGTGTTCTACAATTCAAAATTCAGGAACCAAGCGGAAAGGTTTTGCCAGAGGTGCCTAGTGTGTCAGCAATTCAATGCAGGAAAGAAGACGGTAGTGGAGCAAAGTACCATTGGAAAGGCAGTAGGTCCCTTTGTTAGGATGCAGGCAGACGTTATAACAATGCCCAAGTGCAAGGGATATAGGTACGTCCTGGTTATAGTGTGCCTGTTTTCCCGGTGGGTGGAGGCTTACCCAGCAAAGAAAAATGATGCCTTGACTGTAGCCAAATTATTGCTCAGGGAGTTGATACCTAGGTTCGGCATTCCTGAGACGATTGAAACAGACCAAGGTGGGCATTTTGCCAACGATGTCCTAGAAGAGCTCTGTAAGGCCTTTAAAATGAAGCAATGACTGCACTGTGCATACCATCCCGAGGCGTCTGGGGTGGTTGAACAGATAAATGGCACAATCAAGTCCAGATTGGCAAAGATGTGTGATTCCACCAAAATGAACTGGACAGAAGCTTTGCCCCTTGTGCTGATGAGTCTGAGAAGTATTCCAAATCGAAAAACAGGCCTGAGCCCCCATGAGGTACTAATGGGGAGAGTGATGCGACAAGCATGGGTACCTGGACACAAACTGCTAAGCATTACTGATGATTTGGTGCTAGAATACTGCAAGCAACTGGGTGACCAAGTGCGTTCTATCTCCCACCAGATTGGAGAGACAGCTGACGACTGGCCCAAGACTCCAGCACATAAACTACTACCAGGTGATTGGGTGGTGTTAAAGAAACACACCCGGAAGAGTTGCCTTGGACCAAAGTGGGGAAAGCCAAGACAAGTGATTCTTGTCACCACTACTGCTGTGAAGTGTGCTGGTGTACCGAAGTGGATCCATGCCAGCCACACAAAGCGGGTAACCGGAGAAAACGCGACTGAAGCTGAAGGCAGCACCGCTGAGGAGACTCCCGAAGAGAGTCCGGATCTTGCTGACATCGAACTGCCGAGCACCAGTCGAGACGTTGATTGGTACCCTGCCGACGACCAGGTTCATGATCCCATACGAACCAGGAAATATTCCTACCTAGACAATGAGTAGGATAGTCCAGGTGAGACGGAACTAGAGGACGAAGGTCAGGTCAACGAGACTCACATAACACCTGATCAGGAAATAGGCCAAGTAGGGACAGATCAAGACGTCGACACTCCACCTGAGACTCCGGAGTCTGGAAAGGGACAGATAGTGGTCAAAGCTGAAGTTCATGCGGAAGAAAGTGAAGAAAACAAAGTGCATGAACCAGAACAGATAGAAATAGATGAACGTGTTCAGGAATCAGAATCCAGTTCACCTGAAAGCAAAGAAAACCTACAAAGCGAACCTGAACAGGACCAGTTTGAGGACCAGGCAGAAGAAATAGATGAAAGACCTGGAACTAGTCAGACAGGGAGGGAAATAGACTCTGTCAAACACAAGGAAAAAAATAAAAGAATGCACGAGGAAGGCCAAGTGTCCTCGACCACTGAAAGTCGCAGCAGCAAAAGTACACCCAGGTACGTCAAAAGGCTAAGACTCCGAATAAAAACAGTCGAGGAGAAACTGAAAGACCGTAAGAGGGCTGAAAGTGAAACAAAAGCAGCCCGAGGCAAGTCTCTGAGAAAGAGCGACAGAGTGAAGAAACAGAATAGACTGTATCGGAGCCCCGAATGGACATACCTGGTGCTGGAAGAAATTGATGAGCCTAATCGCAGTGGAAAAAGTGACGAAGAGTCCATCACTGATCGGAGTTCGGACGAAGATCCTCCTTGAGACAATACAGAGCGAAGCCTTGGTGTAAAGAAACGAAGAGGGGTTGCAAAAGCCACCTGTAAGCTAAAATGTCTGATTCAAACGTAGCTGGAAGGCCCAGATTTGGGTGTTGTAAAACTTGCTGTAAAATATGCTTATGTAGTGTAGCTATGCTAATAGTGATGTGGATAGGATTAACAGTCTTTATACCTTTTATGATAAGTAAAGATCCTAACTTGTCCCCTACTGAACCTGAAATAATAGACACAGACGTTGCACAGACTGCAGAAACACCACGAAGCTTAGAACGACGTGACAATTCAGTTAGTTTGAAACATACACGACCGAATTTAGAAGCATCAGATGAGGGCGAACTGCACTTTCACAAGATGAAAAACAGGACGCATTTAAATGTTTTCGCTAACTTGTTAGTGCATTATGTAGAAGCTATGGAAATAGAAGACTGTTATGTCTGCATGAAGCTACCCACGTCTGTAGCTGAAGGTGTGACATATCACCACTTACCCCTAACCTACGGAATTTCCTGCAGTATATTAGCTAGCTTGTTTTATAGAAGCACTTTGCAGTACTACTATTCAAATGCTGATGTAATTTTTTCTGAGCTGCCTATTAGAGGACATCTGAACCTTGTCCATGTTAAAAGCGAAGTAACCCGTTATATGGGTGAATATTTCCTGACTATAGGTGACATAGACTTAAATGAAGCACGACAAGAAAATCTGACCTGTTCTTTGCAAGAGCAGGAAAAGATGTTTATAAAAATGGCAGACAGAAGGAGGGAAAAGTTTCAGAAAAAGGCAAATGATGAAAAGGATAGAGTCCCTAGGTGGGCCGAGCACATGGACAACACCTCACAAGGCGAAGCTAATCCTGCTTTGTTGCTGGATTTTGAACGGAAAGGAAAACTTTGTCTCCATAGAGAAAGGACAGAATATTATAACAATGTATTCATTGGTTCCAGCGAGTGTGAACATAATTATAAGGTAATTGGAGGTTGGGGTTTCAAAAATGGGTCAGAACCTGTGTTTCCCGGAATATATTATATGTGGGAACAAGGCTTATTTCAAATTGCCGGATCACTGGTATGGAAGCTGCTACTTTGGCATTGTTTTCCCGAAAATATACCATGTGAATAATGCTGCTGAAAGCAATGATGAAGATACTAGAGGTTGACAGTGCCGGGACGAGACTGACTGGAGGTCTCTCCTCAATAGGTAGTTGGTTTTCTAACTTAGGTAGAAATCTTCTGTGGAAAATACTGATGCCAATAATAGGAATAGGTGTGGTTGTTCTGATCATATTCATCTGCTGCAAATGTCAAAAGTGTAAAAAGAAGTACACAGCAAATAAGAGAGGGGTGAAAAGAAACATTGATGAATTAGAATTAGAAGAATTAAGGAATCAAATCTACAAGAAGGTGAAGAATCACCACTCTCATAGAGAAGCCGAGAGAAAACTAAACAATAAATTTGTCGAGATTGAGATGCATGATATGGAAGAATGAAAGTTGGCATCTGTTTCCTTTGTAGTGATGATAGTAAATATCATCAAAGAGGGGATTGATGAAGCAAGGATTCGCACGTAAAGCGACTTGCTCACACTCATGAACCTCGCCTAACGTATAATCATATTAATCCAACTGTCCGTCTTATATTTAGCATTTTCCCCAACACGCGGGCGTTCCCGAGAGGCTTGCCTGTGTGTCTTTTCATCCTCACAATGCTTGCACTAAGGAAATGGCTGCTTTGCAGAAATCCAGTCTGCGCATGCGTCGGTTACCCATGTGATGTGACGCACTCGCATTTTGGAGGGATTGTATTGCTCATGCGCATTGATGCTAAAATGGCCGCTTGTCCCTCACCATGCTCTCTGCTTGCTACTGCTGCTTTCGCCTATCTGTCTTTTCGCACTAAACTTTAATACTATTGCTGTTATAAAATAAGGGGTGTGTTTAAATCTATCACGGTATACAGTGTGATCATTTTTTTGTATGATTCTAATTTGTTCTCGCTTACTTTTCATGTATCGCGTCTCTGGGGGGCCGGTAACACATGAGCTACGCCATGATGAAGCTCCTCTGAGAACTGTCATGTGACCTGAGAAAAATCCCACTGCGCAGAAGCTAAAACAAGCCAGCTGGCTCCCGAAGCCCAATGCGCCTGGGAATCATCTCCAGGAGACTGAATCTTACCTTGAGCGAAGCAACACTGTTGCTACCTGCTATGTACTGTATTGTCTTGCTGTATTCCTATGCATGGGAACGTGAACCTAAGGGGCGGGTAGGGAAAAATTACTAGTAATGATGGGAACACTGAATTCTAGGAGGCGACAATGACCAAGTCACCTCTCCTGACCAATCATAGTGTACGAAACTGTCACTTGCAACATTGGTGGGTGGTCTAAGGGTCCCCAAACAGTATAATTGCCCTAGTGTAGCTTAGGAAAAGTGTCCGACTTGTCCGAGTAGCAGACCTGTCACTGACCCTACGAACTCTATAGGTGCTCAATCTAGAGTGCTGCGGAGCACTCTGTCCATACTTTCCACAAAACTCCTAGGGGTGGAAATAGTCTTAAGTGCTGGCCAAGCACTTTGCTGGGGAAATTCGAAAGCCCAATCGGGGTTACTGGCGGATTACTTGCAGAGAGGGGTAACGCAGGCGTTGCTTCTGAAGCTGTGGGTGTTGGTCGTACCTTGGTGAGCCCAGTCCTGACCCAAAACCTGAGGGGTATCCTGTCCTGATTGTCCGTGAGCTGTACCTGCTCGTATTCGGGTATTCCTGTCCTGAGGGTCCTTGTCCCCGTCCTTCCAAACTGACCCGTGGCCAGGGTTAGTCCTCATTCCTAAATTAGGTAAATATTACTCTGTGGGTTTGTGTCTTTCTCTCACTTTCTCTTCTTTTCTTAATAAAGCACTCTTGCCTGTGATATTGCCCTATCACCTTGAAATGCAAATTATATGCAATTGTTTATTAGAATTGTTCCACTTCTCTCCCCACCTGTAGGAGATTATCAAACTGTCATATTTTATTAGTGTGTTCCAGTTTTCCCCTTTCCTTTAGCATGGTTGCAGTGAACTTAGTAAGAATAGCATAAGTAGCCTAGTTTAAATATACATTCCAGGTCCTGTTCATGTCCCTCGCCTTAGTCTAAACTTGTGTTGAAAAGCGTGTTCACTAAATGCTCATATCCTATCGTGTTCCCAAATATTCTAATGGTACTTGCCCTAGTCCATAGTTATATCGTGGCTTTGGTTTTACTGATAGATGTGTTACTGTGTATTTGGCTTATTATTTTGACATATTCTTTCTAAATCTTTTGATAAAACCTTGAAAACTCACCAGGTGTCTGTGGTCATTTTACAGTATATAAAGTGGACAAATGTGTTTGTGGTTTATAGAGTATATTCTTTCCTAGGAAACCTGTCACCTGTCCACTGCTAGCTCCTGATCCGTTAGGAGTAATGTGCCTGTGGTAAGTCAGGTACATGAATAGTAAGTGGTGTAAGAGTCACCCCCCGAATTACTCATAGTGGCGTGCAAGAAATCACCCGGTTCACACAAAACTCAGTCTTGGTCACTCGCGTCAGGGCCCAGTGCGCGGGGAAAATTGGTAAACTTGTGACCCGGGTGACCTTCGCGCTCTATCACTGTGAGCTCAGTGGTTTCCACCCTGGCGCAAGCCAGCTGTATAAAGGGGAAAGAGAACGAAACAGGTCCAGGCATGTTTATCATTTTGTGGATGCGAAACGTTGGTTAAAAAGTGGTGGAAGAGGAATAATGTGGTGATTATTTCTGAACTAGAGGTTAATTTACCGTAAATATCTTTGCTTTCATCATTAATTACTGTAATGGTCACTGTTAAATTAATTTGATACATTTGCTGCACAGAAATACCAGACGCAAAGATATCTCAGTGAGCTGAGCCTTTTCCCAAGGATGTAAAGGTTATACTTTACATGTCCCAACAGTGCCAGCTCCACTCTCCATCCCTTTGAGGTTACTAAAATAAACATGATCTGGGTCTCAATGTACAACCTCTGCAATTTGCACAAATCACAGGTTTTAGGACCACAAAGTGTATTTTCGGTGTCTTGAAACACATTTTGCAAACTGGCAAAGGATTTCCGACTCACAAACTGGGTGTATTGACAGATACCTGATTGCAGTTAGGGTGGTGAGTTCTTTACTAACTGCTATTCATTATTGCATGCATCAGTGTTTTACAAATGCAAACAGCGACCTGCATAAATTAGCATTCATTAAGCAGATCGTTCTGAGACCACTTGTAATTGGACATTTTACATTGCCACATATTACTACTTAGGTCACATCACAAAATTAAAGACTCATAGTAAAAAAAAGGTGCACAATTTACAAGCACTTCATGCAGCCAGGCTTTTTATAAATCGGAATTTTATTTAGCTGATGGCAAAGCTATTACTCTATTCATAGAGACTATTCACTTTGTAGCTAGAAATATTTTATTATGATTATTACAAGAGAGAGAGGGGGCTGGTGTTTCCTGCTTGCTGTTTACAATATGTGTTCTGACGTTACTACCTCCCCTAATGTTTCGGCTCCGCCCCTTTGGGCTTTAGCCAACACATGTTGCATATTCCTAATTTGAGCCATGAAGGCCCCCACATTCCTTCAAAGAAACGCAGACATTCTCTGAAAAAAAATCCGGTGTCACATTCGACAGCACTGAAAATTCCTGCATTAAGCGAGATTTTCAAAAACCTGACAACATTTTATCACATCTTTTAGACATTACAAGATGTCTGTTCCTAATTGATCTGAACTGAAATGTTCTTCTTTATTAAAAAAAAGAAAAACCTACTGTGAGGGGTTAGGAAATAAAACTGGAGAATGTGAGCAACTATTTTTTTTCCGTCTCCAAAGGAAGCAGCCGTGCCTCCTTGCACAACGACAACCCTGGGGATACAGCAGTTGTCTTCAAATCTGTGACCATAAAAAATCATTATCTCTGTGAAATACAGCAATTTGGGAGATAATCAAACAGTGACCAGGGGGCAGAGCTGCCAATCTGAAGGATTACGCTCGGCGCGCGCCTGATTCCGCCTGACCTTCCTCCGAGCCAGCTGTCAGCTTGGCGAAAACGCACACGCATCGACTCGGGGCACATTCATTAGACCGTCTTCGGTGCAGAAAGTCATTTGCATAAAGCCCCAGCTTTCTTAATTAGTACTTCATTTTTCCCTTGACTTATTTTGGTGGCTAAGTTCACTGTCTATTTCTCCCTTGCTAGAATATAAAAAAAAAAAAGATGGGCGGCGGAAGGTAGAGAGGGAAACTAGACGATGGCTTTGCATGTTAACTACGTCTTAATTTGGACGGTTATCGTATGCAGCTGATGGGGGTGGGGGTGTTATATAAAACCTGTCAAACGCACCGAAAAAAAACAAGCCATAAAACCTGCTCAGAAAACGTTTGAGGTATCTCGGATCCGTTCAATGTGTCTTTTTCTCTGCCCCGCCTGCCTTGTGCATAAAAAGCGCCGGAGCAGTAAATTTTAATGTTCCGGGTATTTCCTGACAGTTAATGCCCGTGTGGAATAGCAGAGGTGAGCGCAGGGCGCAGGAACCACCGAGGCATGTCGCTGCAGGAAGCACCTTGCCTAGGGCACCTTGTGTCTATCACACGCGATTAGCAGAAGGTGAGCCGGTAACACAATTAAATCGATTTTTTCCTTGATGTCTTTTAAATTAGCAAACGCTTTACAGTGGTCGTCAATTCCAAACCACAGAGGCGAATCCAAATGCGCATTTCGTGTTGGCCCAGTAAAGTGGGAACCAAGTGCTTATTAAAAAACAAAATACCATGTTGTGAAGGATGTGACATTAGAGGCACGTCAAGTCATGATAGAACAGTCCCTTTAGAGTCGGTAGACACACAAACGTGCCGTGTAGCTCACAGTATTTAAGTCAACGTTTGTTATAGTCAGGATGTTCATTTATTCCCATGAGAAGAGGTTACACCTGAGGCAAAACCACAATGACTGAGATAAGGCTTCACAGTTCACACCAAACTACAAGCACACTGCAGAAGTTAAGAGATACATGTGCACAGTTCCCAACTGTCTCCTGCCAGCAGTTCACACCAGCACACCTGGGCTTAAATTCACTTCTTTCCAAAAAGGTTTTGGGAAAGCCAGTAGGCTTGGTTCCAATGAAGCATGCAAACACAGAAATATCTGTCCTTTGTTTTCATTTAACAGATCATGTCATGCTGGGCATTGTCATCTTGATTTGGTTCAACTGGGCTATTACCCCTGAAAATAATAATTTATGAAAGGTAAGCACAGTTATGGAAAGTTGGCTCCTGTGACACAGTCACCTCGTAACCATAGACACTGTAAACTTAGCAGTTGGTGATCTCTTAACAAACACAAGGAGATGATGGACACAGCGTTAAAACTTTTCAGACACTCTCCTCCAGTCACAGATCTGGGTTAAATCCATCATCATTCTTTTGCTCACTTCGCCAACCCAGTTCCAACTCAGACATATGCAAATCAGTCTTGGATCTGTTCCTCGTGGGAACAGTCCAGCCTGAACTGCCAAGCCAGGTCTTCCCTGGATCGGAAACAAGCATCTTGGGTCCGGTTTCGGGGTACCACCCCTCATCAGCCAGGCTAACTTGAACCCAGTGGTGAAGTGAGCAAGGGCCCACGTCTGGGCATACCCTGCAAATTTAGGAGGAACAAAGCAAACACAAGGAGATGATGGGTTGAATGCATCATCGTTCTTTAGCTCACTTCACCACCCCATCTCAAAATAACAGACATTTTTCAGAATGTTTTTCAAAAAGAGGAGAATCTGAGAAATATTAGATAAATGGGTGGTAACTGCTTGCTTTAACTGGAAGAAGTGAACTGCATTACCAAGCTCAGTGTTCCAGAGATTTCAAAGTTTCAGATTCCATGCATGAGTAAACCATTCAGCCTAGCTATTGTTCTATACATTCCTGGCCTTGAAGTCCTTTTTCTCCCATTATAAATTCAGGACTCCAAGTACTGCGTATCAGATAAAAAAAACCTAAGAGTTGTGGTGCTGTTTTCTCTGTGGAGCAATAACACAGTGAATAGCATCAGACTGTGCCTAGGATTACAGCTATACATTTTTGAGAGAGCTTTATGAAATGACCACTGCTGTAAATATACAGAGACACATAAGCATTTCCTTCTATATCAATTCCTCAAAAAGCGTGCCCCTTAAGAAGCAAGATGGCCTTCCTCTTCAGTCCACCCATGCCAACTCCAGTATTTATCATTATAAAAGCAACCAGGCTCATAACTTCCCTCCCTGTCATGTGGGATTTCTTTAGCTTATCCTAAGTTAGTAAACCAGCAGCATGTTACACTGTGGAAGAAGTAGTTTCACTTTTAACACCGCAAAACCAGTGCTTGAGAAATCTATTGTTTGTAATATAAACTTGAAAAGGGACTTACATCCCACCTCCTCTTTTACCTGGCTTCTCATTGGTTCCTGTGCATGCCACTTACCCTTCCTCCATTTTTCTTGGCTGTAGCATATTTTCCTGCATTTTCCAATGCTCGTTTCTCGTCTGCTTCAGTTTCCTGCTGCCGTAATACTGTTAATGTCTGCTTTGGTGGAACTATATTTTCATAAAGTTTTGCCTTTTACTTTGGCAGCATATTTATATAACAATTTATCACCTGGAGAGATTAAGGGCCTTATTACTATGTCGGTCGAAAAGCATTCCAACGGCTCGGTTTCGGAATGGTTTCCGACCGACCCGGGTTCGGTGAGTCTGACCGACCGATTACGATGTTTCTGAAAACCGTTCGGTCAGACTCCCATTAGCTTCAAAGTCAGATTCCAACAGCCGATCCGTGTTGGACAGACCGATTCTTAAAGGCTGTCTCAATCTGACATCGTAATTGCTCTGTCAGAAATACGGTCCGTAGAAAAGTACGAGTCGACTCTGACTGATTTGGAGTCTCCGAATGCCGTTAGGACGCGATAAGCAAAATAAATAATTGATGGATGGAATGCTGGACAATGCAAACATTCACCCCCAGTCACAAAGATCTAGGTTAAATCCATCATTCTTTTGCTCACCACACCACCCCAGTTTGGACCCAGCCATATGCAAATCAGTCTTGACCCTATTCCTTGTGGGAACAGTCCAGCCCAAACTGTCAAGCCAGGTCCTTCCTGGACTGGAAACCAGCATCCTGGGACCGGTTTCAGGGCATCACCCTTCATCAGCCATGCTAACTTGAATCCAGTGGTGTAGTGAGCACGGGACCCACGTCTGGGCATACCCTTCCCACTTAGAGCGACACATGCATAAGAAACAATTGATGGATGGAATGCTGAACAATGCAAACATTCAGAACTTAGTCCGAACCGAGTTGGACAGTCAGAACGGTTTCCAACCATCGTAATCGGTCAGTCAGAAATGTTTCTGAGTCGGTCGGAAACAAGGCTTCCGACACGGATCCGGACGAACCGAATGCCTTACGAAGCCTTTCCGACCAACATCATAATCGGCCCCTAAGTGATTTGCATAGATTCACAGGATGTTACATGGCGCAATCGAGACTCGAACCGAGATCCCTTGCTCTCGAGTCAGCAGCTCTGGCTGCTGCACCACATCCTCATCCACTCCTGTGTTATCTGACAGGGAGCTCTTTCCTTCTCCTGGATGATGATTGATGAAAACAGCTTTTTTCATTACATAGGTAAAGCTGATGCATTACCAATACTTGTTCTTCATTGTACGTATGTTCCAAATTAAATAATGAAAGCAATTGTGCTTTGAAATGACCCCCAACCTTCCTAAGTGTACTAATATAAAAGCCTTCTCTTGGGAGGGACAGTACCCTGGATAGCTCGGGGGCATCCTGTCCTGCCCTGTACCATCATTCTGCTGATCCTATTGGTTCAGTGAGTATTGCAATCATGAACTTACTTTGAGGGTCCTCCCATGAACTGACCACGAGGCTCCAAAGACAGACCCTGAGGTCAAGGGAGCTCCAAAAGTACACCGCTCTTTTAGAGTTTTCAAGTTTCCTGCTCCAGATGTGTTTAGCTCATTCAGGCAAGGTTTATTCTTAACAGACTGGGATTTGAAGGCATGATTTTTTAATGGGGTAAACAGGACTGCAAATCTCAAAATGCAAAGTAATTACCTAGCCTGGATGAGCAACTCACTCATGGATCACGGAAACTTGAGAGCTCTGCTCTTTCATAGTGCCTACTACCTTCTCTGCCCACCCCATGACTGTCTGACTGTGGTGGCAGAATAATTGCAGTAAAGGTCCAGGCCAGAAAGAGTCAAGAGATTTACTTAAAGAAGCAACAGTAGTTTAGAAAGAGGCAAAGAAAAGTGCAGAAAGAGGCACATGAGTTGCAGAAGGATGTATGATGATACAACGAGGGCCATTTCAACGCGGTCTGTTAGATCGTGGTGTTCACAACGCAAGTCATTACATCCACTTACGCTGGAGGGGCGCTGGACTTAGGAATAGTGTGAATTACTATAACAACTCCAGTATACATACAGTGGGGAAGGTGTTGGAAACAGTAATTTACACTATTCCTTAGTCTACAGCGCCCTCCAGTGCAAGCCGATGTAACAACTAACGTGGTGAAAACCACGATGTAATAGTACCACGTTGAAATGGGTGCGTGGTAAACAATGTCTCCCGATGCAGAAATAATCAAGAGCAGTGCAGAAAGAACTAACAGAGGTGCAAAAAAACGTAAGAGGGGTATGGCAAGAAGTTGGAGAGGTGCACAAAAAAGGCTAGAGAGGTACAGAAAGAGGCAGGAAGGGTGCAGAAAGAAGGAAGAGGATTGCGGAAAGAGGCAAAAGAATTGCTGAAAGAAGCAACAGAGGTGTAGAAAGAAGCAAGAGCAGTGCAGAAAGAACCAACAGAGGTAGACAAAGAGGCAAGAGGGGTACAGAGAAAGGTAGGAGAGGGCACAAAGAGACAAGAGAGGTACAGAAAGAGACAGTAGGGGTGCAGAAAGAAGGAAGAGAAGTGCAGAAAGAAGTAACAGGTGCTGAAAGAGACATGAAAGGTGCAAAAAGAGCAAAAGAAGTGCAGAAAGGCAACAGAGGTACAGAAAGAGGCAAGAGAGGTGCAGAAACAGGCAGAAAAGGTGCAAAAAGAGGGAACAGGGGTGCAGATAGAGGCAAGGGAGGTGCAGAAAGAGAAAAGAGGGGTGCAGAAAGAGGCAAGTGAGGTGAATAAAGGATAAAGGATAAAAGGATAATAACGCACTTATACAGCGCACGACTACCCGTAGGCATCTCGGCGCTTGTACGAAAGGGACAATAGATCTTCAGAAAAAAGCAACAGAGATGCTCAAAGAGGCAAGTGAGGTGCAGAATGAGGCAATAGAAGTGCAGAAAGAAGCAACAGAAGTGAAGAAAGAGGAAAAAGGGGTACAGAAAGAGGCAAGAAAAGTGCAGAAAGAGGATACAGAGGTACAGAAAGAGACAAGAGAGGTGCAGAAGCAGGCAGGAAAGGGGCAGAAAAAGGGAACACAGATACAGAAAGAGGCAATAGAGGTGCAGAAAGAGAAAAGAGGAGTGCAGAAAGAGGCAAGAGCTCTGCAGAAAAAAGCAACAGAGGTGCTGAAAGAGGCAAGAGGGATGCATAAAGAGGCAAGAGCAGTGCAGAAAGAACCAAGAGAAGTACATAAAGAACCAACAGAAGTGCAGAACGAGGCAAGAGGGGTGCAACAATTTGCAAGAAAGGTACAGAAGGAGGCAAGAGCAGGGCAAAAAACCAACAGAGGTGCATAAAGTGGCAAGTGAGGTGCAGAAGGAGGCAAGAGGGGTGCAAAAAGAAGGAGCATGTGGGCAGCCTGAGGCAAGAGAGGTGGGAAAGATGGAAGAGGGGTGCAAACAAAGGCAAGAGGGATGCAGAAAAAAGTAACAGAAGTGCTGAAAGAGGCAAGTGAGGTGGAGAAAGAAGCAATAGAAGTGCATAAAGAAGCCACAGAGGTGCATAAAGAGGCAAGAGGGATTCAGAAAAGGCAAGGGCAGTGCAGAAAGAACCAAGAGAAGTACAGAAAGAAGCAACAGATGTGCAGAAGGAGGCATGAGGGGTGCAGAAAGAAGGAAGAGAAGTGCAGAAAGAAGCAACAGGGGTGCTGAAAGAGGCACAAAGGGTGCAGAAACAGGCAAGAAAAGTGCAGAAAGAAGCAACAGAGGTACAAAAAGAGGCAAGAGTGGTACAGAAAGAGGAAAGAGAGGTGTACAAAGAGGCAAGAGAGTTGCTCAAAGAGGAAAAAGGGGTGCAGAAAGAGGCAACAGGGGTGCAGAACGAAGCAAGTGAGGTGCAGAAAGAGGCAAAAGAGGTGCAGAAAGTGGCAAGAGAGGTGCAAAAAACAGACTAGAGAGGGGCAGAAAGAATCCAGAGAATTGCTGAAAGAAGAAACAGAGGTGTAGAAAGAAGAAATAGAGGTGCAGAAAGATGCATGTGAGATGCAGAAACATGCAAGAAAGATACAGAAAGAGGGAAGACAAGTGCAGAAAGAGGCAACAGGGGTGCAGAAAAATGCAAGGCAGGTGCAGAAAGAAGCATGGGAAGTGCAGAATGAAGCAACTGGTGCAGAAAGAGGGAACGGGGGTGTAGAAAAAATGCAACAGAGATGCATATGGAGGCAAGAGAACTGTAGAAAGAGGCAAGAGAGTTGCAGAAACAGGTAAACAGGGTGCAGAAAGAAGCAAGAGGGGTGCAAAAACTTGCAGGAGAGGTGCAGAAAGAGGCAAGAGCAGTGCAAAAGAACCAACAGAGGTGCATAAAGTGGCAAGTGAGGTGCAGAAGGAGGCAAGAGGGGTCCAGAAAGAAGGAACAGGTGGGCAGACTGAGGCAAGAGAGGCGTAGAAAGATGGAAGAGGGGTACAGACAAAGGCAAGAGGGATGAAGAAAAAAGCAACAGAGGTGCTGAAAGAGGCAAATGAGGTGGAGAAAGAAGCAACAGAAGTGCAGAAAGAAGCAACAGAGGTGCAGAAAGAGGCAAGAGGGATGCAGAAAGAGGCAAGAGCACTGCAGAAAGAACCAAGAGAAGTACAGAAAGAAGCAACAGATGTGCAGAAGGAGGCATGAGGGGTGCAGAAAGAAGGAAAGGAAGTACAGAAAAAAGCAACAGAGGTGCTGAAAGAGGCACAAAGGGTGCAGAAAGAGGCAAGAAAATGCAGAAAGAAGCAACAGAGGTACAGAAAGAGGCAAGAGTGGTACAGAAAGAGGAAAGGGAGGTGTACAAAGAGGCAAGAGTGTTGCACAAAGAGGGAAAAGGGATGCAGACAGAGGAAACCGTGGTACAGAACGGATCAAGTGAGGTGCAGAAAGAGGCAAGAGAGGTGCAGAAAGTGACAAGAGAGGTTCAGAAAACAGGCAAGAGAAGTGCAGAAAGAGTCAAGAGAATTGCTGAACAGAGGTGTAGAAAGAAGCAACAGAAGTGCAGAAAGAGGTAAGTGAGAGGCAGAAACAGGCAAGAAAGGTACAGAAAGAGGGAAGACAAGTGCAGAAAGAGGCAACAGGGGTGCAGAAAAATTCAAGACAGGTGCAGAAAGAAGCATGGGAAGTGCAGAATGAAGCAACAGGGTATGCAGAAAAAGGTAAGGGGAGTGCAGATAAAAATGCATGAGAGGTGCAGATGGAGGCAAGAGAACTGCAGACAGAGGCAAGAGAGTTGCAGAAACAGGTCAAAGGGGTGCAGAAAAGGCAAGAGGGGTGTAGAAATTTGCAAGAGACGTTTAGAAAGAAGCAAGAGCAGTGCAAAAGAACAGAGTTGCAAAAAGAGGCATGTGAGGTGCAGAAAGAGGCAAGTGAACTGCAGAAAGATGCAAGAGAGTTGCAGAAACAGGCAAAAGGGGTGCAGAAAGAGGGAACAGATGGGCAGACTGAGGCAAGAGAGGTATAGAAAGATGGAAGAGGGGTACAGAAAAAGGCAAGAGGGATGCATACATTTGGAACAGAGGTGCAGGAAGAAGCAAGAGCAGTGCAGAAAGAACCAACAGAGGTGCAGAAAGTAGCAAGAAGGGTACAGAAAGTGGCAAGTGAAGTGCAAAATGTAGAAAAAGAGGTGCAGAAAGAGCCAACAGAGGTGGAGAAAGGGGCAAGAGGGGAACAGAAAGGGGTAGGAGAGATGCACAAAGAGGAAGAGAACTGCAGGAGGAAGCAACAGCTGTGCGGAAAGAGGCATGAAGGGTGCAGAAAGAGGTAAGAGAGGTTTCAAAAGAGGCAAGAGAGTTTCACAAAGAGTAAGAGGGGTGTAGATACAAGCAAAAGGGGTACAGAAAGAATCAAGTGAGGTGCAGAAAGAGGCAAGAGTGGTGCAGAAAGGCAAGAGAGTTACAGAAAGAGGCAAGTGAAGTGCAGAAGGAGGCAAGAGAACTGCAGAAAGAGGCAATAGAGGTTAGGAAAAAGAACTGTGAGGTGCAGAAAGAAGAAATCTAAGTTCAGAAAGAAGCAACAGATGTGCAGAGAGAGGGAAGTGGGGTTGAGAGAGAGGCAAGAGGGGTACAGAAAGAAGCAAACCAGGTGAAGAAAGAAACAAAAGAAGTGCAGAAAGAAGGGACAGGTGTGTGGAAAGAGGCAAAAAAGGTACAGAAAGATATAAGAGGGGTACAGAAAAAGAGTGAAGAAGGGTGCAGAAAGAGGCATGGGGTACACAAAGATTCAAGTGAGGTGCAGAAAGAGACAGCAGATGTGCAGAAAGAGGCAAGAGAGATGCAGAAAGTAGAAGAGATTTGCATAAACAGGCAAGAGAAGTTCAGAAAAAGAAAGAAATATGCAGAAAGAAGCAAAAGAAATTTAGAAGGAGGCAAGAGAGGCACAGAGAGAGGTGCAGAAGGGAGCAAGAGTGGCTTGCACACCATTAGTACAAATTTAACACCCGCATTTTGCAATAGGTAACAGGTGCCCATTCTAGGTTTGCAAAGGGCCTTCCACCACGCTGTAACACTTGTTGCTGCATTTTTGGTAACGTTTGAGCCATTTGAGCCAGAAACAAGGCTTTTTTTTGTTCAAATCTGCAGATTAGGGAGCAGATGATGAACTACATGGCTACTGCGGAAAATGTATATTTTTGTGAGAGTCGGTGTAGCAAAACAGTCGCATAGTTCCAGTGGTCCTGCTCATACCTCTGACTAGGTCCACAAGTGCTCCTCAGTGATTCCTTCTTTTTTTCTCACTAAGTTCATAGTTGAGCTTCTATAGAAAAGGGGAAGATTAAACCTGAGGTTACCACTCCACAACACAGACTACCATACCACATAATTACTCTTCTTAACACATAATCCCACTCTACATAATTCCTACACACTAAATACTAAATACTTTCTATACACATAATTTCACTGCACAAAATACCACATAATTCCACTACATACAACGTACATCCACTCCCAAAAACATTAGTAAAAAACTTTTACATTTACAACGCCAACAGCTCTATCTCTCGCAAATATGAAACCTATTACATTGCAAATACTTCTTTAACTAGTAGTCGCATTTGTGGAGAAAAGGTGCTGGGCCTCTGGCCAGTGCTCAGGAATTTTGCTGCGGTGCTGAAAGAGGCACGAAGGAGAGAAGACAAGTGAAGAAAGAAGGAACAGAGGTACAGAAAGAGGCAAGAGAAGTGAAGAAAGAGGGAAGAGAGTTGTAGAAGAGGCAAGCAAGTTGCACACAGAGGGAAGAGGGGTGCAGAAATAGGCAATAGAGGTGCAGGAAGAGGCAAGTGAGGTGCAGAAAGAAGCAAGGTAAGTTCAGAAAGAAGCAACAGAAGTGCAGAAAGAGGGGTGTGGGGTGGAGAGAGAGGCAAAATGGGTACAGAAAGAAGTAAGCCAGGTGCAGAAAGAAACAAAAGAAGTGCAGAAAGAAGGAACAAAGGTGCAGAAAGACATAAGAGGGATAAGGAAAAAGGCAAGAGAGGTACAGAAAGAGAGAAGAAGGATGCAGAAAGAGGCAAGAGGGGTACAGCAAGAAGCAAATGAGGTGAAGAAAGAAGCAACAGGTGTGCAGAAAGAAGCAATAGAGGTGCAGAAAGTAGAAGAGATTTTCAGAAAGAGGCAAGAGAAGTGCAGAAAAAGAAAGCAATGTACAGAAAGAAGCAACAGAAATTCAGAAAGAGGCAAGAGAGGCGTAGAGAGAGGCGCAGAAGGAATCAAGAGTGGCTTGCACACCTTTAATACCAATTTAACACCACCATTTTGCAATATGTAACAGGTGACCATTCTAGTGTTTGTGGGTTTGGTTGGGGGTGCACGTAGTAAAGAGAGTCCAAAGAGAATGATATTTGTATGCAAAAAGTTTCTTCTTTATTTATATTTTCTTATCATAAAACAGCTTCTCATTTATCAAATAAATCAGCCAACGCGACCCACACGCTACTTGCCGTTCCGGCTGCTTTGGAATTGGAAACTCGGTCCTTATATACGGGACTGGGCCAAAAAAACATACCGACTTTAAGGAGAAAACACTAGCCGTCATTTGGTCAAGGATCTTTCAAAATAAAGACTGACCTTTTTGATTACTCCACGCCGTCGATACACTGTTGACGAAGGAACTATAGTAAGGGGACACCGTATTCTGCTGTACAGCATTGTATGGCTAGATGCCCAACTGTACAACAAAGCTAAGACCACGGCTGACTGACGTTACTCTCATCCCAGGCCTAAGACATACTGAACGCTATACTTCAATATACCCTACTTATCATCACCTTTAAAGAAATCTATACATTTATATGCCCTGAGGAAGCTCCCCTTGAGGGAGAGAAACAAGTTGGATGATTTATTTGATAAATGAGAAGCTTTTTTATGATAAGAAAATATAAATAAAGAAGAAACATTTTGCATACAAATATCATTCTCTTTGGACTCTCTTTACTACGTGCACCCCCAACCAAACCCACAAACATTCTAGTGATCTGAAGCTCTGTGGCGCCATTCAGCAGCTGACGCAGGGGTTGTTTGTACGAAACTATATAATTATTGTTGAACTGGGACTAAGGTGCGGCATCTGAGGGCCCGCTGCTGCTTTCTGTTCTCTGTGACCATTCTAGGTTTGCAAAGGGCCTTCCACCACGCTGTAACACTTGTTGCTGCATTTTTGGTAACGTTTGAGCCATTTGAGCTAGAAAGAATGCTTTTTTTGTTCAAATCTGCAGATTAGGGAGCAAATGATGAATTATGTGGCTAAAGCGGATAATGTATATTTTTGCGAAAGCTAGTGCAGCCAAACAGTCGCACAATTCCAGTGGCCCTGCTCATACCGCTGACTAGGTCCACAAGTGCTCCTCAGTGATTCCTTCTTCTTTGTCTTACTAAGTTCATAGTTGAGCTTCTATGGGAACGAGGAAGACTAAACCTGAGGTTACCACTCCACAACACAGACTACCATACCATATAATTACTCTCCATAACACATAATCCCACTCTACATAATTCCTATACACTAAATACAACATACTTTCTATCACATAATTTCACTGCACAACATACCACATAATTCCACTACACACAATGTACATTCACTCCCAAAAAGATTAGTAAAAAACTTTTACATTTACAACGCCAATAGCTCTATCTGTAGCAAATGCAAAACCTATTACATTGCAAACACTTCTTTAACTAGTAGTGACGTTTGTGGAGTGCTGGAGAAAGGGTGCTGGGCCACCGACCAGCACTCAGGAATTTTGCTGCGTAGGACTTACAGGAGGTAACAGGAGGTCTTAATGGCCCCCAAAGTCCCTCAGGAGTAAATTGGACTTTATCCCCCATCTCGTAGTCTGCCAGGAGGTGCGTTTGCAGAGTGGTGGAGAAAGGGGGGCATGGTCTCCGAACACATCTTAGCAATCCCACTGTTTTGGCTTTACTGGAGGTAATAAAAGGGGTAGTTGGCCCCCAAGGACAATCTTGAGGGCCAACTACCCCTCCTATTATCTCCAGTAAGTCCCACACTGCAGGATTGCTAAATTCTCACAGCAAGTCACGCTGCCTTTGCTCACCACTCTACAAATGCTCTCCCTTGCACGCTCTTGGGTGGGGATTGAAGTCCCCTTTTCTCAACTGGGGTTCCTTTAGGGGCCAACTAGCCTACCTGTTACTTCCAGTAAGCCCCACAGATTGGGATTGCGAAGAGGTGGACATAGACCATGCCCCCTTATTCCACCACTCTGCAAACGCACCTCCTGTCATGCTCCCTGTTCGGGATGAAGTCCCCTGTCCTCCTGAGGGTCCCTCGGGGCTCACTAGCCCTCCTGTTACCTCTAGTAAGCCCCATACAGCTAGATTGCTAAGTGTGGTCAAAGGCACGCCCCTTTTTACACAACTCTGCAAACGCAACTCGTGGCGCACTGCTGCTTGGGGGATGAAGTCCACTGTTGTCCTGAGGTCTTCAGGACAAAAGAGGACCCCATCGCCCCACCAGTAGTGCACCAAGAGGCACGTTTGCAGAATGGTGTAAAAAGGAGCATGGCCTCAGACACCTCTCTGCAATCCAGCTGTGTGGTGCTTACTGGAGGTACTTGCTGGGCTAGTTGGCCTCCACGGACCCTCAGTATTCAATGGGACTTAATCCCCCAACTTAGAATGCGCCTGGGGTGCATTTGCAGAGTCATGCAGGGAGGGTGTGGGGCCTCCGGCGAGTTGCCAGTTCTTTTTTTTCTCAATTTTTTCTTATTTTATGGGAGAGGGGGGCTGGGTGACCCCCTTCCCTGGTCCACTTCTGGCCCCCGGGGACCCCATTTAAAACAAAAATTAAATTGGGGACGGGAGCCACGTGGCCCCCCTCCAGAGGCCAATTATGGCCCATGGCCCCATCCCTGGGGCCTGGCCAGCCTTCTTTCTTTTACTTTTATTTTTTTGGATGGGAGCCGCGTGGCCCCCCTCCTCAGGCCAATTATGGCCCGGGGACCCCATCCATTGGGACTGGCCATGTTTTATAAATGTATTTATTTATTAAAAATTTAAAAAGTGGCGCCCCTCCCGGGCCAATTCGAGTACCAAGGACTCCATCCCCCGGGGCTTGGCTTCACAGTTGGGGACTGTGGGGGAAGCCCCAATGCCTCCACGGTCCCAGCTGTCCCAGCTTCTGCGGGAGCCCGCATTGCTTTTGGGCAAGGGGAGCTGCTAATATGCAGCTCCCCTTCCCAAAAAGCAATCTGCTTTGCTTTTTGGAAGCGAGAGCAGGTTTCCTGCTCTCGCTTCTAAAAAGCAAAGCAGCGTTTGCTGCGACAGGGCGGGAGCCGTGCACCAGTCCTTCCATAGCAAACGGCAATGTACCGGGGGTGGTCACCCCAGGACATTGCAAGAGGGGGGTGGTGGTCCCCAGGGCCATCAGGGGGTCCAGAAGGGGGCAGTGTGACCCCTCCCTCCCTTCAAGTACAAAGCCCCGGGTAGGTGGTGGTCCCCGGGGCTAGGGGTCCACTACGGACCCCGCATTTAAATTAGTGTATGCCGCGGGGAGGTGGGGGTCCCCGGGGCAGTGTGGGAGCAGGAGCCCACCCACTTTTTAATATTAATTTAGGTCCTGGGGAGGTGGCGGTCACCTGGGCTGCGGGGGCCACATGCCCCTGTGCATAATTAAATAAATCCCCGGGGAGGTGGCGGTCCCCGGGGATTGGGGGGCCTAGGATCCCTCCATATCCAATTAAAGAAGCCCCGGGGAGGTTGCGGTCCCCAGGGCTGCGGGGATCCATGTGCCCCAGCATATAATTAGCATAACCCCTGGGAGGTGGCTTTCTCTGGGGCTGTGGCGGCCCCGTGTGCCCCCGCTATATCATTTTGGCATTGCTTCCGGGACCTGGCCAACCGGGGGCTCATTAAAATGAAGACTGGGAACCCGTGCGTCATTTTTTTTCTTTTTCCGGCAAGGTTTGTGCACCCAGCTCCAATTCTGACAATTTTTATTATAGGATTTTGTGGGCCCTGGTGGTCCCTGTGGGACCCCCTGAGCAGGCCTAGGGAGTCAGGGTGTTTCTGCCCTGCCCCCTTTTTTTCATCTTTTTTTCACTCTTTTTCTTGTGACTCGGTTACCCAGTTCCGAAGAACCTACCGGGTTGCAATGAAGAGTCCTGCATCATCATCGAGGATGCCGTCGACAAGGGGCTAGTTATTCGAAGACCTGTATTGAGGATGCATAGTGCAGGGGTGGCTGAAAGGAAGTTGCAGGTTGTAATGCATGGTCCTTCATTGAGGATATGTCATGCAGTGGTGGTTCTGAAGTGGCTGCAAGAAGATGCATCGTGCTGCATCGGTACTGCTCACAGGACAACAGCTGAGCTGGCACAGCACCTTCAGGCCTACTTTCAAGGGTCCAGGACTTAGGTGGCACCACTTGGGGGTCAATACTCACAGCACACTCAGTTCAGGTGCTGGGTTTGAGGGTATTATAGCTTTTTCTGTCCCTGAGGCTCTAATAAGAATGCCAGCTAATTAGTCCTTGGAGTCACACTGGTGGTCCTGGGATCAAGATGCTGATCCAGTCCTTTCACTCAGGCAGCCGGGCACCAGGGTAGCAGAAACAGGGCAACAGAGTCGCAGTCCTTCTTGCAGAGCAGCACAGCAGTCTAGAAGTGTACTGAAGAGTTGAGTTGTAGGGTCTATTCTTTATACCTCGGTGCCCACTTTGAAATAGGAGTAAGTAGAGGTGCTTGGAATTTCCTGCCTCCTGCCCTGACCCAAGCGTGTCTTACATATCAGTATCCTCTGCCAGTCTAACTGTCTTCTCTATTTGGCCATGAACTCCAAAGCACTCCCGGCCTAAACTGTGCAGAAGATTTTTTTTTTCCTCAAGCAAAAGAATTCTTTGACAGCCTTATCATCAATAGACGAAATGTAGTTCAAGAAATATTTGTTCCGTTCAGGCCACCTCATGTGAGGTTCCCCGAGCATTGAAAGGAAGGGTTAAGGTGGGGTTAGAGGGTTCACTGACACAACATCGATGTAAAAAATATCGATGTTAAAAATATCGAGTGCAAAATATAGACAACAAAAATATCGACTCTTATACTTAAACAGGTAAGTACAAAAATATCTACAAAAAATATGGATGTAAAAAATATGGATGAATTAAATATCTACGTTTATATAAATATACAATAAAATATTATATATTAAATATATATTTTAAATGAAATATAATTTTAGCAAACTTAAATAAATCTAATGTACAGTTTAATAAAATATAACAAATAAACTGAATAAAAAAGAGAATCACACAAACATAATAATGTATACATATATATATTTACTTTAAAACAATTATTAAACTAATATTTTAAATTTCTATTAAAAGTTTAAAATAATATAAAAAATAGAAATATATATTAATGATTTAAAATATAAAAAAAATAAAATCTATAATAAATGAAAACCTGAAAGTATTAAAAAATATTTAAACTTAAATTTCAAAATACAATCAATTTAACAGTAGGGAAACTGTTGGATAGCAAAGGGGTAAAACTAACTATTCCCACTCCAGTGAGTACAACAGTAGAGTAAGTGTTGGATATCACAGGGGTAAAAACTACTATTCCCATTCCAAAGAGTGCAACTGTAGAGAAAGTGTTGGATAGTGGTGGGGTAAAAATTACTAATCCCACTCCAATTAATGCAACAGTATGATAAGTGCTGGATGGCGGAGTGGTAAACATTGTTATGCACACTCCGGTGAGTGAAACAGTAGGGAAAGTGTTGGATTGCGGAGTGGTAAAAAATACTATTCCCACCCCAAAGAATGCAACAGGAGAGAAAGTGTTGGATAGCGGAGGGGTAATAATTACTATTCCCACTCCACTGAATGAAACAGTAGGATAAGTGCTGGGTAGTGTAAGGGTAAAATCTTGTATTCCCACTGCAGTGGGTGCAACAGTAGTGAAAATGTTGTAGCGGAGGGATAAAAAAGACTATTCTCACTCCAGGTAGAGCAACATTAGTGAAAATGTTAGATAGCGGAGGGGGAAAATTACTATTCCCAGTCCAAAGAGTTCAGCAGTAAGGAAACTGTTGGATAGCGGAGGGGTAAAAATTTGTATTCCCAATCCAAAGAGTGCAACAGTAGAGAAAGTGTTTGATAGCGTTGGGGTAAAATTACAATTTCCACTCCAGGGAGAGCAACAGTTGTGAAAGTGTTAGATAGCGAGGGGCAAAAATTACCATTCCCTCTCCAAAGAGTGCAACAGTAAGAAAACTGTTGGAAAGCGGAGTGGTAAAAATTACTATTTCCACCCCAAATAGTGCAACAGTAAAGGAAGATGTGTGATAGCGGTGGGGTAAAAATGACTATTTTCACTCCACTGAATGCAACAGTAGGATAAGTGCTGGATAGCGGAGTGCTAACATTTTTTGTTCCCACTCTAGTGAGTGCAACAGTAGCAAAAGTTTTGGATGGCAAAGGGGTAAAAATTACTATTCCAAATCAAGTGAGTACAACAGTAGGGAAAGTGTTGGATAGCGGAGGGGTAAAATTACCTATTCCTACTCCAGTAAGTGCAACAGTAAGGAAAGTGCTTGACAGCAGAGGGGTAGAGATTACTATTCCCACTCCAATGAGTTGAACAGTAGGTAAAGTGTTGTATAGTGCAGGGGTAACAATTATTATTCCAACTCCAGTGAGTGCAACAGTAGGGAAAGTGTTGGATTGCGGTGGGGTAAAAATTTCTATTCCCACTCCAGTGACTGCAACAGTAGGGAAAGTGCTGAATAGCAGAGGGGTAGTGTTAGACCTGGCATCTTTGCATGGTTTATCCTGTCTTTTTGCCTCTACCTCCTATATTTTTGATGCTGTGCTGGATTTCGTTTTTGCTGGTTTAGATGCTTTGGGCACTTTTCCACTGCTGATCAGTGTCACAGTGCAAGTGCTCCCTGTGTAAATTGTTATTGTGATTGGTTATCCATGATTTGCATATTTGTATTACCAAGAAGTCCCTAGTAAAGTGCACTGAGTGTGCCAGGACTGGTGATTCAAATGCTACTAGTGGGCCTGCAGCATTGATTGTTCCAACCACATGAGTCGCCCTAAAATGGTGTCTCAGGCCTGCCATCGCAGTGCCTGTGAGCAGTCCGTGAACTGCCATGTCCTCCTGGTCAGTGTCCCCCCTGGCCAGGCCTAACCCTTCCCTTTCTGTACACATTGGCCACCCCTAATGAAGGCCCAAGGTACCCCCTTGGGCAGGGTGCAGTGTATGTGAAAGGCAAAGCATGTACTAGTGCAGGTGATATGCTCTGGTAGTGAATTACAGCCATTTTTGTTTTTCACTATTGTAAGGCTATCTTGCCCATAGGCTATCATAGGGAATGCTGGCTACAGGGGCTACTAGCATATCTTCCCATTTGAGCAAGATACGACATAAAAGTCTGGTATCCCTGAACTCAGAATTTAATAACACATCTTTTAGGAAAGGTTGTTTTTAAATCCTGTGTTTGAGAACAGCACTTTTAGAAAGTGGCTGTTCTCTTGTCTAACCTTTCTGTGTGCCTTGGCCGGTTTGTGAATTGACTGTCTGGTTTGAGAGTGACAGGGGCTGGGGAGCCCCCAGGAGGCTAGATGAGTCAGCCATAGGCTGAATGACTGCATCTGCATCTTGAGTGGTGGGAGGGTATAGAACATAGGCCTGAATAGGACTGTTCCTGATCATCAACATCTCTTTTGAAACAGCGACATTCCCGGAAAGCTGGAAGCACGCCGACATCAACGCCCTCCTCAAAAAGCCCAAGGCGGACCCCAAGGACCTAAAGAACTTTCGGCCCATCTCCCTGCTCCCATTCCCGGCAAAGGTCATCGAGAAAATCGTCAACATGCAACTGACCTGCCACCTCGAAGACAACAACATCCCGTCCCAATCCGGTTTCAGATGAAACCACAGCACAGAGACAGCCCTCCTCCCCGCCACAGACGACATCAGGCGCCAAAAAGACAATGGCGAAACATCTGCCCTCATCCTCCTGGACCTCTCGGCCACCTTCGACACGGTCTGCCATCGCACTCTAAAAACGCACCTCCAAGAAGCCGGTATCCAAGAGAAGGCCCTCGACTGGACCACATCCTTCCTCTCCGACAGACCCCAGAGCGTCCGCCTCCCACCTTTCCGATCCGAAAACACCGATATCATCTGCGGCGTCCCCCAGGGCTCCTCCCTCAGCCCGACGCTGTTCAACATCTACATGGCCCCCCTCGCACAAGTGGCCCGCCACCACAACCTCAACATCATCTCCTACGCCGACGACACTCAGCTCATCCTGTCCCTCACTAAGGACCCACGCACCACCAAAACCAACATCCACGACGGAATGAAGGCCATCGCTGACTGGATGAGGAGCAGCCATCTGAAACTGAACTCGGACAAGACTGAGGTCCTCATCCTCGGACCCAACCCTTCAGCCTGGGACGATTCTGTAGTATCCTTGCACTATCCCCTTTTATTATAGAATGTTCTGGCTATGATGCTCTGTGGAATGTTGGCAGTCTGTGGGCTTAGGCTGGCAGTTGGCTTGGGGCTGAGCATCTTGCAGGATGTTCCTGTTGGGGTCTTTATGGTTTATACTACCTTATCTATCTAACTTGCAATAAACCATTTATCTACATCAACTGTCTGAGGACGTGATTACAACAATATTTATGGCGACGAGGTGACCTTCCCACGTACTGGGCAAAGCAGCGAAGCAAAATTCAACACAAAATAACCCAGAAGTAGTCTTCAAAAGAAATAAGTTAAGAAATTCCTTCACAAAAGAGAAAATGACTAGTGCCAACAAGATGATCAACACAAATGGAACAAGAGCCACAAGATACAGTACAAGACAAGAGATATACCAAGAGAGATACCATCTTCAGAGTAAGGAGCCACTAAAGAAACATCAGCGCAGTAAGAAAAAACGAACCCACCAGTGTCCATCACATCGGACAGCCTTTGCCAAAACGTGCTGTGAGTGGTTTCCTTGTACTTATGGTCATCATATGCATCAGAAGTAAGCATGATGTTATTTTTTTTTCTTGTTTTTTGGCTCTTTGAAATTCAGTGCGACCTACGATGTGTCATTTAAAAAAAAAAAACTTGTGCCGGTTAAAGCATGTAGCACACTTTCTACACAGATTTTATTTAATCATTTTTGGTCCTTTGTGTACATGGAAAAAATAAATATTGTTGTAATCACGTCCTCAGACAGTTGATGTAGATAAATGGTTTATTGCAAGTTAGATAGATAAGGTAGTATAAACCATAAAGACCCCAACAGGAACATCCTGCAAGATGCTCAGCCCCAAGCCAACTGCCAGCCTAAGCCCATAGACTGCCAACATTCCACAGAGCATCATAGCCAGAACATTCTGTAATAAAAGGGGATAGTGCAAGGATACTACAGATTCCTGCTGCCGAACCAATCTGGGGACAGCATCGACACCCACCGACCACGCACTCAATCTTGGACTCATCCTCGACTCCTCCCTCTCCATGTCCAAGCAGGTTGACGCCGTCTCCTCCTCCTGCTACAACACCCTCTGCATGCTCCGCAGGATCTACAAGTGGATCCCGACTGAAACAAGAAGAACGGTAACACAGACCCTCGTCAGCAGCAGGCTGGACTATGGCAATGCACTCTACGCCAGAATCCCAGCCAAACACCTACGACGACTACAGCACATCCAAAATCTTTTGAAGGCAAACAGAGGTTTGGCAATACAGTTGCTACCGTGATTTAAAATGCGCCAATGTTGGCATACAATCTTCTGAATATAGTTGCTCTTGGTATTGAACGTGCTTACCAAAGTCAGTCGCTCAGATGGAACTTTATGTACTGGAGGATCCAAAAGTGCCTCTCGGTTACTGTTATTAGCCCATTTCCGTGAGCGTTTGACAAGTGATCGTAGGTAATGTCGTTCAAGTAGTTGTTTAGTAAGGTTATTAGCATGAGATTGAAAGTCAGCAGTTTCCGAACAATTCCTCCGTACTCTCAGAAATTGCCCATAGGGCAAATTATACTGAAGCGCTTTCGGATGATGACTCTCGTACAATCCCTCAAGATGAGACCCTTGAAGTGGTTACCTCTTTTCTGGAAGCTAGTACACTTGATACTCGGCGAGCTCCTGATTGAGTTCGGAGGGGGCCCCTCCACGTACCTTGCAGTGGGGCCCCCTCAGGGTTCATTACGCCAGTGCTGTAGAGTACTAACATGCACGTGCAGCGCGGTGCTCCTGGCAGTGTATTCAGATTCAGCACCTCAAAAACACTCAATAAAGACTGGCAGCGTGACTAACCTACAGAGTTTTCACCATAACTAATCATGAATCCTTTTGCATAGCTACAAATCTCTAACAAACCACGACTGCACGCAGTACTATGAACTTTTGAACTTCAATATGACATTGTTGGCTGACTGGCAAAGACGTAAGCAGGATTGTGTGCCAACAGAGTGCTTATTGTGTTTCAAACCCCAGCTTATGTTTTTGTTTCCCTTTTCGATTAACTCAAGAGAGACTGCATGAACAGGGATTGTGCACTTTGATTCCTGTAACTGTACAAGTGTTCTTGTAAACTGTAGGTATGGTTTGCCAAATGTTAAATGTGAGAGTAAGTTAAAGATGTGAAATATTAAGATTGCACTAATTGTGTTGGTATCAATAGCAGGTCATCCTGAAACGCAAAACAACATTTCCTGTGATGAAAAGCATCTGTGACTAGGAGAGGAATCCAGACCGCATTGTGTATGCTCTCTCACTCTCACTCCCAACCCCACTTCCCTTCCGGAAATGGTGACAGTGCAGCGTTCCACCAGCTGTCGCTGAGGGCAGCTTTCGGAAGTATAGGAGGTGCTGCGCCGTCCCATTGAAACCACCTGGAATTTAGGTGAGTGGCTCACTTTGACACCCGTGGTGCAGTAAAGTATTAATCCCTAAACCTTGGAAAGCAGGCCCAGTGCCTAGGTGCCAGCATGACTTTGGAGTTTTGGGGTCTTCTCTCTTCTTTCTTTCATTTAGAGTCTTTTTAAGTTTCGCCTGGCCGAAGGCTGCGCACTTGTGTGCAGCTGAAATCTTTTGTTTACAATAGTGGCTTCAGGAACGTCCCCCGGCTCCCATTGGCTAGCTCCATAAAAGGAGGCTATCCATTGGGAGCCGGATCTGTCCGTCAAGGCCGGACCAGATTCGGGGGCGTTCCCGCGATTTTTTTGCTCTCCACCCACTTCTGTTCGTCATCGCGGCGGTGGGTGTGTGTTATTTTTTTTTTTCGAGATGGCCTGTTTTCTTCTTTTTACAAGTGTTTGTTGTTGGAGTTGGCTGCAAGATTTGATCTCCCACGAAGCGATCAGGTAAGGAGCATTTTGTTCATAAATGTGTTTTTACTTTGTATCTTTCCCGTCTTATGTTGCCGAAACCGCCCCCCCTCCCGCTGTCCGTGTCTTTACCGCTCGTTTTGTGTATCCCGTCTTATGTTGCCTGCCCGCTGTCCGTATGCACGCCCGCACCCCCTCCCGCTGTCTGTGTGCCTGCCTGACCCCCCCGCTGTCCGTGTGCCTGCCCGCACCCCCCCCCCCCACCCCGCTGTCCGTGTGCCCGCCCGGCCCCCACCGTTCAGATGTACCGGGATCTGCGGGCCATACATCGGAACCATAGAAAGGCGAGCTAAGCCCTCGATCCTTCAGAGGTTGGTTAATTGAAAATAATCGCGCTAACAGCAAAATGCATTGTTTAAAGTGATTGCAAGCGCGGGTTTTAACTCGGTGTGAAACGGGCTATTTCCCTGAAAGAAAGGATCAGTCCTGCGTTTCCACCCCCCCCCCCTTGTCAACAATACACACTTACATTTAACCATCTAAATTCAGCGGGTGCAGATATTCCGCAACAAGGTTCTGTGAATGAAACACTCACCGTTCAGATGTACCGGGATCTGCGGGCCATACATCGGAACCATAGAAAGGCGGGCTAAGCCCTTCATCCTATTGTGAAGCGCTCTGACACCTTTGGGTAAAGTCCGCGCTATATAAAAACGCACAAACAAATAAATAAATAAACTAATTCATCCTTCCGAGGTTGGTTCATTGAAAATAATCGCGCTAACAGCAACATGCATTGTTTAAAGGGATTGCAAGCGCAGGTTTTAACTCGGTGTGAAACGGGCTATTTCCCTGAAAGAAAGGATCAGTCCTGCGTGTTCCTCCCCCCTCCCCCCCACCCCCAATCTCAATTCTCGCCGGCCGGGATGTCCTCGCAGTGTCCATTAGAGTCCAGTTTCTAGATGTGAATGGAATTCTGAATAGTGAAAAGCGGCACTCCAAGAAAGTGTTCCCTTCTGCTGCTCGCACCCCTCTTCTCTTAGGTTCTCTCTCGCACCCCTACACTTGATTCTCCTCTCTATCAGCGCCTCGAAGTGGCGTATTCAGCCATACAGCCCATTCCCGGCACCCATTCCATACAACCCTCTCCTGTCCCCCTGCAGTGCTTTGAAGCGGCCAACAGATGACTAGTACTTCTATGAGCTAGAGAGTGTGCTCTAGAATGCCCGTCCTGGGCGCCGCGACTGCCCACTGGCCGCGCCAAAGATCCTTTTATTGTTCTATAAAGCGCACAATCCGAACTAGCAGGTCTCGGAGCGCTATGCACGAGAGGGTGGTCGAACACACGACAATAGTGAATTGACTGGTGACACAGCAGAGCAGTTTGTTGACAATGCAATATTGGCCCGAGATTAGCAGTCGATGGATTCCAGAACAAAGAGTGTACAATCATCAGTGCAGAGCAGGTTACACTGCACGGAGGGCACACAAAGTTTATTTACAACAAACGGACTACACTGAAATGGTGCGCGTGCGCCCTAAACTGGAAACAAGGAGAACAACACAAGAGACGTGGGATTAGACAGCGCCGCCTAATCTGGGACTGGATTGAAGGTGGCTGCCAGCACAATGTTTACTAAATAGTTATTTTGGAATGGTGTTATGCATTGTTTATGAATCATTGCTTTTACCACTCCAAGATGCCCAGCACGTTGCTCCTAAACAATGATACAACATGTATATTATCACTGACAGACATCCGCCGGCTTCTAAATGTAATTGTATTTTTGGATCGCAAGCATATGCCTGCGAAGTGTAGCTAATGGCAGGTTTTCTTTTTTTCTTCTTTTAACTTATCTTGCTTTTGTGAGTTTGTGAGCCTGTTTTATTGTAGATGGGTAAGTGGTTGAATGCAAGAATGAGTCAGAGGCTGATGTATGAATGACAGAATACATGTATGATGACTTACTGGGTGCCTAAACCCATCAGAGACTGAAGAGGCACTTTGGGTTATAAGCAGACCTATTGGCACGGTCAGTAATTGTTCCGGAGGCAAGTGGACGGGTGCCAGTCACTGCAGGAGACTGGATCCGGATACACCCGCCCCCTTCTTCCAAAGATGAGTGGCCTGCTGGTGCCTGGAGCTGTGATTCACTGGTAGGCTGCGGAATGACTGATGCTAGGAACGCTATACTGGCTACTGTCCCATTTACATAATCAGCCTCGCTCAGAGCTGCCTTACAATTAGCAGCCAGACCATGTGTCAAAAATACAACTCTATTGTTCTAGACCTTCACAGATGCACTATACAAATGGTGCAATAAATAAAAGAATATGCAATCTGACGTTCAGAGGTAGATGAATGTGGGAGGTCATCACATCCAACGCTATCAGAGACTGTGATGTTTGGCTCAGATGGAGGTTTTTCTGTAATGAGGACATCCTCTCCAGACTAAGCAATATTCTAGTTACTTTGCGTCTATAATAGCTCCTAAAAGTATTTTTATGTCTTTCTATTCAGTGAGAAACACGGAGGATGCAATGAAGAAAAATGTATAACTTGTAGTCCTATTTCTTCTTCCTGGTTGTTTTCTTTATGTTCATAGATACTGAAAAATCCTTGTTTACGTGTGGGATGCTTCCTATTTCATCTTGACATCCTAAGCTTAAAGGAGGTTGGTCCTTGCCTCTGTTGCCTGCTTGTTACCCGGTTTTGTGTGTGTGTGGGTGCAAATGCAATAGGTGTCGCATTTGCGAGAGATTAGGCTATTGGCTTTGTAAATGACAATGCCATTTATTTATGTTGTCAAAGCCAACACATAAATAAAAATGTTGTCATTTACAATGCCAATAGCTCTAACTTTTCCAAAGGCGAAACCGTTGCATTGTAAATGCTTGTTTTACCAGATGTTTTCATTTCAGGTCCAAAAGTGGGCTGAGAACTTGTTGGTGAAGTACAAGTCTTACTCTGTGCACTAGCCAGTGATTGAAGAAATACCTATACCCACACCTGAATTGTCTCTTGCACTTTCCCCATTTCCTTTTTTAGCACTTCCTCATTGGCTTATTGATAACATTTTCAGAAGCCCTGAAACAAAGTAGCTGTCACCGTCCTCCACCTGAATGGGCTTTAGCTCTCCTGCTGCACTTACATATTTGCATGCACTGCCCACTATCAGCTTCCAAACTGATTTTCTCTGTTGCTATGATTGGAGCTAGAAAGTTTAATGACGGACCTGGGAATTAATGGGAGCCATCCCTACCGGGTCATTTGGCATCACCATGTCAAATAAGTGCATCCATGGAAATGCTGGCGGGGAAGTGCTTTGGGGCCCTTTGCAGGCCCCCAGAGGGGGTTGGGGGCAAAGGGGGTGCACTTGGGTGGTACCCATGTTAACCCCCTGCAGTTCCATGCACAAGGTGGCAGGCATCACCCGGTGCCTACCAAGTTGAGCATGGGAATGCACAACATCTTTATTTGGCATTGCAGGGGTGCTGCACCTGCCGCAATGTCAAATATGCGGAATGCGACCGCCAGGGTTGCGGTCGCATCCTAATCAGTGGTGCGGGACCGCTGCTCGTCTGACGGCCAGTCCCAGCACTGCGAGGATGGCAGGGGGACTGAAGTCCGCCCGCCATCCTAATGGGCCCCTAAGATGGGTAATGACTCTTAGGTGGATAGTTGTTGACAACACCCTGCCCTCATCGGCTCCGACTCCAAGCATTTTTGTTCTCTGGGAGAAGGGTCATAAACAAGAAGCCAAGGCAGAATACTGAGCCTCTGAAGTGGGGCTGAGAGGCAAAATGTTTTTTTTTTAAATCAGGGTTTCTCAGGCAACACAAAGTACACTTTTTCACTAAAGTAATCAAAAATCTACTTTCAACATTGAATTCGATTTTTAAATTAAGTGAAACATTTCTTTGAACCATTTTGCTAGTATTTTCAGTCAGAGTTATAACATTTTATTTTGTATTAATTTTAATTTGAATTAGTTTATAGATAGACTTCTTCATGTAAAATGTAGCTTTTCCTGCACTGTGAAAAAGTCCTCTTGACAATTATTTAATGTTCAGACATATTATTCCCAATATACAGTAGGGCACATTGTTGTATGCTAAGCATCCAGACCTGTGGGCATACAAGGTTCATTTCAGGGGTGACGTCAAATTGATTTATCTACATGACAAAAACACTTTTTCATGACAAGTGTCATTGCAGTGCTTTTAAAAATGAATTGCAGCAAGAGTACAAAGGTGCTACATGAAACAATACATTTGTGGTTGGTGTAATTATACACTGCAGAACACATTTGAGATTTACCCTCCATGTCACTGGTGCAATTTCTGTGCCAGATTACAATGACACAAGAGAGTTAAAAACACTATTTGTGTGAAAAGAATTTTAAAGTCCTTTTTAAGGCAGGATCACAGAGCAAGTCCTAATACCAGCAAAAAGGGTTCAGAAGAAAGTAAACAATTATTGGCATAGCCAATAGGTCTGTCCTCTGGGACCTTATAAGTTCTCTTACTCCGTCTTTCCACTTGGTGTTTTTATCCCTCTGTTGCACTTGGTAAGTGCTAGATGCGGGAAAAAAAGTGGCTGTGTTCACAAATTAGTGCCCATGAGCCCCACCGGTAACCACAATCTCAAATTAAGCACTCTGTTTTCCCAGTAGTTTCTCTCTTTTTGTTTCTGGGTTCTAAATCTCACAGATCAAGCCACTGCCTCCATCAGCCTGCCCAGTCAGAACTTCAAACCTCAAACTGGAATACTGTAAAAAAAAACAGAAAAGCTCACAAAATGGCCACGTTTGTAACTTTTCAACTTAGGCCACAGTTTGTGGCTTTCAACGTACAATTCGGTTCAGTTGGTGTCATCAGCAGGCACCGTTAATGTGTTCATTTGCAAGCTGTATCACACCTGATGCACAGTTACACATGTAACATTTCTAGATTAGTGGGTCAAAAGGACAATATATTGTCTTGCAAGGACATTTTGAGCAGCGCATTGGTGCCAAACTGTCATGAGAGATTTTAGAAGATGTCTTGAGCTGCTCGTAGTAAACCAGGCCTCCTTGCTACTATTCACTAAGATCCACACTGCAGCAAGTCAAGAGGTAGCCATGCTTCCAAGAGATGCATTTGTGAAATGGATTCATGAGGAGGGGCCTACAGTGACACATTTAGGCAATTCTCTCTGCCTCTTCAGTTCACTCCTTTAAAAACCCTGAGTAAAAAAATAGTAGATTTCAAAGAAATTCAGAAAACGAATTGGTGCTTCTAATTTTGGCTTTAGTTTAGTAAACCAAGACCAGCTGCATCCTACTTGAAATCAAATTCTGACACGCACCTCTACTAAAGCAACTGGTATTTGTTCCCCAGTTCCAGGCGATTCAATGCCCCTGCCACAAGGAGGCCTCCGCGTACACTGATAAGCCGGCGGTCCACGCCGCACCGCTCCAGTTTGAATCAAGCCTTGCTACCCACACAGGCCGAGAATCTCTCCACTTGTCCATGTAAGCCGCTCGTGCCCGGGTTCTCCACCCTGAGCCGGGGCGCTTTGGATAGTTCAGTTGGAGGATGAAAGGGATGGAGGGCGGTAAACAGGCAAAGATTTGTGCTCTTCTAATTTGACTTATTAGCACCGCACCTCGAGCGGCTAAAAACAGGGGCAGCAACACTGACGAGGAAGTCTTCCTAAGCTTTGAACCCTCATTAGGGGATCGGAGGAGTTTAGGGTGGGCGGGCATTCATAGTCCAGGCATCACAGAGCCGCTCATCCTTGACTTCCAGGTCTGGCTCGCTGCAAAGGCAGCCGTCATTGTTTGCAGGTGCGGTGCAGAGGCCCCTTCGACTCATTTGTCTGGGGAGCACCCACCAGCCCCGCACACCCCTCCACACCCAAAGATTGGTGTATTGCAGGAGCGCCTCGCCAACAGAACTGAAGCCGTAAGCTAATTTTGTGCCCAACGATTTCTATCATGAGAAAAACGTATTGTGGCACCTTAGAAGATCTACAACCCACGCCAACACTCAAGTGCAACTGGACTAAGGGGCTCGTTTAGTGACAGAATATTAACTCAATGTAAATCCCAAAACTGAGAGCTTTAAAAGTACGTATGCTTTGAAATGGAGCTGCCTTTAGTTGCTGCTGCCGGCGCCTGTCTTCAACTAAGGATGTTTAAAATCATGCACGATGGAATACGTTTGACTTTTTTAAGAAACACATTTAAGAATTATTCGAATCAGATGGAATGAGACACCATACGCTTTAAAGGAAGGCTAAACAGAAAGGTACTGTAGGAAGTATAACAAGCGCGCGGCAGCAGGGGAGGGGGCCAGTGCGATTTCCTTGCGGGAGCGGGAGACCATACGGCGCCACCATATGGCGCCACGCGCTCCCGCAAGTAAATCGCCAGACATGCTAGCGTTGCCATTGCAAGCAATTCAATGCGTGCACGTATTTGCAGGGAAAGCTGTGCAGATGGCTACAGGTCTCTCTCCTATGCAGCGCATGCGCGCTGCATAGGCGAGACCTAAAAATCAGGGGTGACCACGTGGAAAAGAAGTTATGTTTTGTAACCAACTGAGCTAAGAAATTTTGTGATATATCTGATTTTACATTGAGCCCTCTTGATGAGTAGACAAGGGAATGGATTGACAATGTGCATTCACCAAAGCATAATATAATGCAATGCCATAACATAGAGCAACGTAACATAATGTAGCACAACGCAATATATTTGACCTTAATATTCCTTAGAATATGTCGTATTAGGAATTTTGTGAAATTCGTATTAATATAGTATAAGATGTCCACTTGGCGCAAAACTTTATTTTGCCTTTAAGTACACATTTTGGGCGGGGCTTTTTAAAAACAGAATGTAATGTTGTAATGCATTAAGAAAAAATGATTGTCTTGTCTTCTACCATTTGTTTTTTTTGTGAGCTGCTCTACAAAACAATGTAAGTTGCTCTAGACCGTGTGTGGTGCACAAATTTCAGTTGCCTTTGCCAAACTTGTATGAAAGGTGCAAATAGCTTTGCTCGATGGCTGCTGGGCATTTTCTTCAAACATAGACCTTCATCCCTAGTGGCCTAGTCTTTATTTTCACTACCAATGTCAAATATATGTTGTTCTTAAGACACCAACGCGTCTATCATGAATGATGAATACAAGGAGTGACCCTCTGTCTTTTCAAGGAAAATCCATAAAACACACAGATACGGAGCAAGAAGCTAACAAATAACTTTGAAACAGCACTGGCCCGTACAGGTAAGATGGTTGGGTTGGGTGGGGTATTTGATAGATGACCACGAAGGAAAATTAAATAAATAATTAATTTTCCCTCATCGTCATCTGTCGAAATCCCCCACGCCCCACCCGGCCCCACCGTCCCACCACTGTTACCTGCACGGTCTTGGCTGCTTTGCAAGATAAATAAAACACATGGTGACAGAAGCAGCAAGTGACTATTATTATTATTATTATTATTATTATTGCATTTATTGAGCGCACAGCTACCCGGAGGTTTCCCGGCGCTTGCCTTGGGAACCCGTCCTGGCTTTTCCCTGTGAGATAGCCCCTACAGGGCATCCCCAAGGTGAAAGCCAGGCATCCCGCCGCAGGGGGGCCGTTGTGGAGATTAAGCAAGCTTAATGCCCAGAGTTGCAGAGTGAGAACCCATGATTAAAGCTGGCACCGAAGCGAGAATTATCGAGTCCGTGGACATTTGAGCTCAAGACCCTGCCGCGTCGGGAATTGAACCCTGGTCCCGGGTCTGACCTCAGCTTCCGGGTCTGCCTGCTCTACACCGTGAGCCACACTTCTCCACTATACTGTTCCCCAGCCCCACCTTTTTAAAATATTCCTATTGTGGTAACAACGAGTTCTGGATTATTTTTCAGAAGCCAGAAATTAGTGAATGAAGCACTCAAATTCCATGTTTAGCAGACTGACCCAAACAGATCAATCAGAACAGACAATGACTGCTTGCAAGTGACTAATCCACATTTGAAAAGCATGGTCCACCCTCCACAAGCTAGAACCACATTACTATGTCTGGACTGTACCCCTAATCATAAATCACATTTTTCAGACCTGTTAAAAACATTCTGCTGCTATGAACATCTGCTGGTTGCCAGGGTTATTCAAGAAAAAGATGGTAGATTAAAGCTTCCATACCAGTGCTGTAAATGTGGACTGCATCCTTAAAGTATCCACATGCAGTGGTTAATCTGTAAAAAAAATGTTTCGGAGCTCTCGTCAGGAGGCAGCTTGGACCAGCCCATTTCTCCAGTTAGCGCCAGCTAAAACAGAATCACTACTAACCGTAAAAGGGGGGGAGAGGATATGGTCTATGGCCAGAGCTGCCGACTTCAGAGATGGGGAAACAGGTTCAAGTTTCAGCATCAACATCCCAGGCAAATCCCCCAGTGCCTACCATAATTAAATGTGTACTTAACTGGTAATCATGAAATGCATTGGTGTTGCTGATTAAGCACTGGCGCTGAACACCGCTAACCACTCGCTAAAATTAAGCAGTGTCCACATGTGTTCAAAGTCAATAATTCCCAAATAGTTGATGTGTTACTTTGTATAATAGTGTGCTTCTGTAATACTTTATGTGTCGATTTCGGTGCAACTCTGGAGGCCAGTGCATTGTTTATTTGTTATTAGGTGCCTGTGATTTGAAAAAAAGATATTCTATTCCACTCATACGTTTTTAGAACAAAAATGTCTTAATATTTAACTGTACTTCTTTTCATCACTATTTCATTTTTACTTTTTCAAATTTCTTTATTCAGGAACATTTATCTGTCCTAGAATGTTTTAGATTTAACCATATCCTTCATCAGAGAATGAAAATCCACTTTAAGAAAAAATTCAGAAGATACCTTGAAAACACGGGTGACTTTTTTATTGTTAATTAGGTCAGTACAAATGGATTTAAACGTTGTTGCACTATTTGCCTTAGAGGTGCTTAGTTACACATTATTATGCGCCATAGTGAAGTACCAAAAGTAGGGAAATGATTTATCTTACAGGTATATGGATTGGGAGCAAACAAATCTTTAAGTATTTAGCCACTTTACACAACCCCATAATATTTACTCACATTTAAATAATGATACTTCTTGCAAATTTCAAAAATGGTGATAGGTGCAAAAATGACATCCTCATACCCCAGTATGTACATGTGTCACTGTGAGTACTGCATATCATATGCGCTAGGAAGAAGTGCATATATTTGATACGCTAAAGGAAGCATATTGACAACATTTCTGCTATATGTAATGGTGGTGTGCAACCTTTTAGGCAGTTCCACAAGGATCTAAACTCAATCTAGCAAAATATAGCAAAACCTAAAGTAAACTATCCGAATATACAACTGCAGTTAATTCCTGATCAGCAATCTACTAAAGCCTTCACTCAGCTGAAAAACAGAAAATTCATTTGTTGGCACTACATGTTTTTGGAAAGTCAAGTATTTGAAGAATAACATAATCAACTACTCTCTCAATTTAGAAGTAAGGGGCGCAGTGATGAAACTAACAGCATGAACACAAAAACATGGAAGCAATTGTTAGAAAAGTTTATGAAGAATGAATCAGACCATACAACACATATCACTGAACATTTGACAGTTTCAGGAGGATACATAAATAATATTAACATAATTGGTGAAAAAAATTTAAATTGGTAAAAATCTACACATTTTTCTTTTAGATAAACCATCTGCTTAAAAAAAGCATTCATTTGTCTTGATTCATGGAATCTGTTTACCTTTGTCTTCTGGTTCTGCATGGAGTTGTGTTACTGCAAACCTTTTGAACATATATGCCTTCAAGCGCAGTAGAGGCTGGTGGTTTGCACAGAGGCTGGACACCCCCTAGAAAGAGTCTTCACATATCCGATGGACATGCTACGCTAAAGAAATGAGTGAAGGCGAGAATTAATACACGTCCCATGGGGACACAGGACTTTCATGAGACTTCAAAATGGAGGGGCCAATGATGAATACCTAGAGTATAGGTTCATCGTGATTCTTATTAGCCTTGTTAGGCAATTGTGATACAGGGTTCCTGTAGCCAGGATAGTCAGAAGTTCAGAAACCTCACAGTCTGATATTGCTTGGAAATCAGTGAAAGCCTGACCTGGATTCAGAGACACATTCTAGCACAACACTCCTATTTTAAGAAATTGACATCTAAAATGTCTATGATTTCAAAACGTACATTGTCTTAAGCCCTAAGTAGTGGCTTATTCACAACAAATGTCAAAATCATTTGATAAATTATACAGCGAATAAATCGTAAGAGAGAAAACAATTTAACAGAGATAAACAATTCAACACGGGTGTATACTTAATCAAATGTACATTTATGTAAAAAACTGTATTGTAAAAGGGGCACAGATTACAAATCACATAAGAGCAAAAGTGACTGAGATGGACATTCTTTCATATATATCTTTTAACATGATACACTTTTGTAGAGGCCCATTTCACTAATTGATTCACAGGTAAACCATCTTTGACATTACAACAAATTATTCCTATATTTGTGAATAATGTGCAAAAAATACTTCTTCCTTTTCTAATTCTAAACTTGTCACTATCATTTTATATGTTCATGAGGAATGCATATATTTCTAAAGTTTAAATTGCAATTGGTGGGAGTTGTAGGTGCATTAGAACAATATGCTGAAAATGTTTTCATTACAGTACTTTTTTTTAAAAACAGCTGAATAGTCTTCATTGCTATGACTGATTGTCTTTTGTGGCATGGCCAAATTCCACAGATTTGAATAGACTTCCCATATATTTTTGTCTACATATCTACTCATTTAAAAATCAATTTTTCTAAGTTCATGTATTATACATAGGGCTCCCGGTTTTATTGTATTTTTTTTTTGTTTTCTGTCTGTATTTATCCATATTTATTTTCTGCTAATTGTTTCTGTATCCATATTTACTTTGGGTTTTATGGCAACATGAAGCTGAAATTAGTATATTTCCACATGTATTGAACCTGTAAATATGCACTCATGCTTGAATGCCAACTAGGTTTCAATGCTGTAAACACCCACAGACGAAAAATGAATGCACTTTTAAGAAAATATGCAAATGTCAGTATCAACCTTGTGCATATCTACTGCTGTTAAATCCTCTTTACTAAAATTCCTTTCTTTTTTAGCCCCCTTACCTATCAATCCACACATCTATTGGTCTGGCAGTCATGGCAGACCGTATTTTGAATAACTCAAAAAGTAAACCAATTTCCGTTTTTCTCCACATTTAAAAATAAATACAGACAAGAAAAAAAATGTTTTCTATCTGTATTTATCTGTAAAAATGTGTAAAAACTGGAAAAAAGGGAGCCTTAATTACACACCAAGTCCACTTGGAGTTTCATGACCTTAATTATAGAGGCATTTGACATGGCATTGCAACTCCTTGGTGATTTGCAAATGCATGCCTAAATGGAGATGAGTGTACTTTACGTACCTACTCTTCTTATAGACGCTTATGTCCTAATTTTCAAAAAATACTCATAATATCTACACATTTACAAGAAATCAAAGTTGTAGATTTATGAGTATTGAGAATTCACAAACATGCCCAATAGTTTGCCTGGAAACTATTACTGGGAATTTCATCTTAGATTTGTTGTTTACCAATGCAAAGTTGTGAGCCAGAATATCTCTTCATTGAGCAAAAGCACCTGCTGCGCAAATGAGCAATCATTTTTATTTTTAATGGGAGACACATTTTTCTCAATAGAAAATACCCTTCTCTTCACTCTTACAAAGTATGGTGTGTATCTTTCCTTTCCCATCAAGAGTGGAGTAATTCCAACCTATTGCTGTGCGATAAAGGACACAGAATAGAATTGAACTCACAAGTTAGTATGCGTTCACAAACACTCAAGCAAGAACACCTTGGTCCACCCCTTCACACGCCTTGGGTGGTTTACAACTATTTAATAAACTACTTTTGATGCCAGACAGCCATAAATGGAGCTATTTTAAGACATATGCATGGATTTTTACACATGAGGCCCTGGTGCAGTGAAAACTGCTGCTAATATCAAGTCTCCTCTATATCAGGTATGATTTCATTTATCGGCGACCCAGATCATTAGTCTGCTGACATGCACACCGCTTAATTGTACTATGTTGCTCATTGTCAGAATACTGGGATACTGAGTAATAATGAGGGAACATAGTAGTTGGGCATCGGGAATCGCCAAAATTGGTGCTCTTCTAGTGTGTGCGGGTGACTAACATCTCCAAGGGCAGATTGTGATGAAGCAAACAGTTGGTACAAGCTCATTCCAATAGTGAGATACAAGCATTTTTAGTTTTTTTCCCGAATTTCAGTGGTGGGAGTGCATGTTGGCTCACTATAGTAAATCCCTGGAATGGAACATAACTGAAACTCTATATTCACCCCTGAATATATATTGGGTTATGAATACCTGGATACATGTGACGTGGATTCTTGTATTGGAGTCCCCCCTTTTAGGTTTAAAATTACTGAAGGTTGTAGGTTGGCCCATGTTGTTTGTAATCCTCAGAATTTGATATCTTACCTTTCCAGCATGATCACCTGTGCTCCTTCTTTAGATTCCACAATCCCTCTGAAATTCTTTTAAAACTGAACTGCACAGTCTAGCTTGCACTACCCAGACTAAGAACGTGCATTTTTTCTCTGAATGAAACTATGAAATAGGTCAATACGACCATTGTGTTGCTTGAGAGAAAACAACATTTGGACAAAGGCTTTGGTTTGGTGGCCTAGGCCACAGCAAAAACAAAAACTCTCGCCCCTCCCCACACTGTATACTTTATGATAAAGTTAGCTTTCATAAAGAAGGAATGCGCATAGATCAAGAAATGAAGCGTGGATAACCATAAAGAAATGCACATTGTACTAATTAACTCCCAGCAAATGCTTAGATGAGCTTTGAGTTTGATTGCACGCTGCCTAAATTCGACACCTACCTGACACGTTTCTCTAAATATAAGCCTTCACTCTTGAACTTCAGTACTCGCTTATAGCCAGCGACTGGAGAAGAGGGTCTTGACATTTCAATGGATTTGCAGTAGTGAGCTGCAATTTGTCTTTCCAGGGTAAGCAGAAGTGTTTGTTACGAGGATTTCTTCTGTGCTCCTGGCCTATGCAGGCCCTGAAGGGCATGTATGTCCAAATTGCTGACTGTGAGTATCCTTGAAATAGGTCTGCTTGAACCATGTCCAAAGAGAGCTGGAATAAATGATGAAAAGAAAATCTCCTTCCCTGTTTCACCGAAGAATTATTGATTTCCTGCCATAAGACTAGGAAAGAATTTTCTTGTTGTGGTACTAGCCATTTGATGAGCTTCAAGAACAATGAGGTTTTGGTCCTATCATTGTAGAATGCTTGTAACTGTGAACTCTTTTTCTTGTGGCTTGGAAGTAAAGAAACTCCTGATCAAGGTGCACCTTCCTGGAAGGAAATCAGTGCATCAGTTACAACTGGACTATTTTTCTATTGTGTATGAGACATCTCTCTCCTATATCTGGGCAGTACAGAAGGTCCTGCGGACAATGAAGGCTTGTGCTATTGCAGAGAAATCTGTGCTACCAGTTTGAACTGAACTTTCAGTCGAACAACAATCACAGCTGTGGGGATCCACCCAACAACTTGAACCCATTGACCAATGTTTGGGGAGCCAGTCCTGAAAGTTAGAAGATTTCAGGACAGAACTCTTTCAAAATGTAATTTCTTGCTGATCAGGGAGAGATGCCAAACTTTCACAAAAATATTCAACCTCCTGCTGATTTATCTCAGCCTTTGGCACAATGTTTTAGATTGCAGTGGCATCTCACAGCATAATTACTTGATATCACAACCCTTCAGGCATCAGATTCCAGCCATTTTCTTGTTGAAGAAGTACAATCTCTAGAAATGTTTTCAAGTCTAAAGGTAACATGCTTGCAGTGACAAGTAATAAGCCTTTACACAGCCTTGGTCCACTATCCCTGCCTACTGCACTCCATTGACTAACATTATGTTTTCACATTTACAATGTTTATAAAGGAACAGGTGTAGTTTTCCTTCTAGAACTTGTCACCCCTTTGTCTGATTTTCTTTATTTATGTGTCATTGTACTGAATACATGTTCCTCTTTTCTCTAACTTGGTTTGTCTTCCTTTTATAACTGTATTGCTATTTCGATGTGCCTTATCATGTCAGGAGTATTGGACACATGCTTACCAAGAACAAGGCATGTCTGTCACTTGAAGACAAGAAACATTAAGATTCACGCAGCATCATATTAGACAGTGGCAAAGAAAACTGCATATGGGAGAATGGCAACTGGGGCACAGGAGATGGTGGAGGATAGACAGGAAACATGCACCGGTCACACCAAGGGAAGAGTCACAATATCTTGTATATGAAACTCAGCATCTGGCATCTTTAGCGGCTAATGGAGTAGAGCTGCCATTCCCTGTAAATAACTGTCCCTGAGGGAAGCATGATGAGAGGGAGGACCTTTGTGTCTGTGCTACAGCATGGAACCAGACTAAATTAAAGGAAGATTCCTAGGTGGAAACATGGGACAAACTAGTGGACAAACAAAGTACTTTTGTAAAAGAAGACCTGCTAGAATTTCTCTATCACCCAGAACACATAAAGGATCACACAAACATTTAATTGAGACCTATTGCCTCCTCATAGAGAAAATTGAAATATTTAGTTCTAGACGGCCAATCCATAAGAACTGCAATACAGGAGCAAGGTCTAAATCAAACATTTCCTCAGAGTGACTAGAGCATAATTTTGTCCTCTCCACATTCATTTTTATACGCTTTTGTGAGGGGAGATTCTCTTAAATGGCCACTGTTTGGTGATGTTGAAATCCTTATTTTTTTAGGTCACTCTTTTCAGTTTCCAGAATAAAAGAGTGATTTTTCCTGTAAGATGAACGTGTGGATGTTAGAGTAGACCTGGTTAGTGATAGTGACCATTGTAAAGGAAGCCAATTACTCCTTGGCCAGAAAGGGACCACAAAAATCACTTCCCTCTTTTCTACCTATTTTTGAGTAAAAAGCTTGGAAATTAGAGGGAACAAAGGAATTGTATGAATACATTTCAGAGGCCAACATATTAATTCCCACTGTAACAAAACATTTTACATTTGGAGGAAAGTCATAAAAACATACATATTAGAAAAACATGCATTACTTATCCTTTATAGTTATAATTTTCGTACAGATCACCTCTACTGTTGCCATTGAGCTTTCATAAATCTAATCTTTACCAGATCAAAATTTAAGAATCCATCAAACACTCATTATAATCATTTTACTAATACATGAAAAGTTATTTGTGAGACAGGTCTCTTAAAGTCTGTTCACATTCTAAATTTCAAGCATTCAAAATGTATCACTACATGAAACACTGCACACCACAGTTTCGAAGCATTTTGATCTGCTGCTTCTTCAGGGCTGTTAGGAATAAAAACTGAAGATCACAATTATAAAAACTACCATGGAGTAAAGAGATGTCGTACTATAGGAGTAAACATGTGATTGACATTAACCCCAGTTGAGCTAAAACATTAGCACATATAGATTTACAAACTTACATTTGAATAAACATGCTCTACAGCGACAATACTTGGTATACCGTCTCTATATAGACGGCCACAAAGCATATTTTCATTGTGGCATTTAATTTTGAATGGATTAACAGAAAATACTAAAATATACAATTACCTATCATGTATTACACATGCTTTCCTACATTTTGTTTGGAAAAGAAACAACCTTCCATTTGTAGAGAACTCTTTTTAGTGTGGATACAAAACTCTTTCTCTTTCTCTTACTTTTTGTGCTGCTTTCAAGAGAAGGGGCTCTGTATAAACAAATACACCAAAACAAAATATGGAACAAACATAAATAACCGATTCAATATCAAAGCACTACAATTACTACTTTGAACAGCCTAATACTCATGTGTCCTTGGAAATGGGTCTTGCCTAATCTAAGGCCTATCCATGCTTTTATTTTAACTCTTTTTCCTTTTGCTCTCTTTAAATTTTCGAGAGTTTATCCTTTGTATGCTTAGGTACTTTTTTATAACCTCCTGGAATAATGTTAGCCCGGTCTTTCTTACTGCTACCTTATACAAAGTTCCATTGTATTGGCCCTCAGGAAGAAATAAAATGACTCTTTCACTCTCCTTTTCCTTTCTTTGAATGGCATTTAGTTTGAGTATGTGTGTTTTTTTCCCCAGTGTTTATATGTTTACACTGGTGGGGGCCGTTTCCCTTCTGGTGGGGTTTTATCAATTTTGGGGTTAAACCTAAAACCGGACAGCCTAGGTATACACCACGCAGCAGAGGAGATGTGTCGGTTTAGATGGATCCACAGGCTGGCAGAGCATCTAACGCCCATTTCCAAGAGTCCAGGATAGTGGTTAAGTGGCTTAACGCTGCCTTGTAAATAAGGCAAACCCCCTATCGCCACCTGAAAGTGAGTTGTGGTGGCGATAGGGGCTTGTAAATATGCCCTAGCAACTCTCTTACTCCCGGGCACATAGTGGCAAGAAGATTTACATTAGAATACAAAAACATGAATAAAAACAAATTCTGAGATATTTATTTACTATACAAAAAGAAAATGTATATACTATCTAATATTAACTAATAAAACTTAAATAAATTGTAAACTGAAAAAATATACCCAAGAGACATGTGTTCTCTATTAACCTACACAGGGAAAAATTAAGAAATGCATGCAAAATTACACAAAATCACCATTATTTTAACAAGCTAAACTCCCTTTCCTTTCCCTACCATAAACATTGCCTCATGAATGCATATAAGTTCCTACCTACCTGTGCTGCAGCCCTCTGTCCTCTCCGTCCACTGACTGTTTAAAGGAAACATAACACCAAGAAGATGTCCGCCGATCAGATGAAATGGGAATCTGTGGGGAAATGTATATATATTTTTTACAATATTACATAGCCAATGTTAAAAATTAATAGAGAGTTATAAAATGTATTAAGTAAGATTATATTTTTGTATACTATTAATTTAAAAAAATATAGTGTTTCATACGGCTTTATTAAATAAAAATAAATTAAAAAATTACTGGTTTTGTTTTTTAATGTTGTCATATTTTGTTTAAAAAATGTTTAGAATGCTATTGTGTTTAAATATATTTTAAAACGCTAAAAAAATAAATACCCGCAACCCAAAAAATAAGAAACACTCCAACATTAATATATTCCCACCCTCAAGCCCTATAACTCTAACTTCCTGCTCATAACACTGTGCACACACTATTGCCTGCAATGTGGTGATAATGGAGCAGGTCGAATGACATCAGTGCTTCAAGTCACACACATTCAAGAACGGGAGCCTCCTTGGAACAGCCATTAGCCATATATCTGCATGCACATCATATGGATTAAATACTGTTCACAGCAAACATTTCTCATACTTTCATAAAAGTGAATTGGAATTGGAATTAAATAATATAAAATCGCTCAAAAATAAATACCCACATCACTCAAAAAATAAATACTGACACCTCAAAAATAATATTAAACGCCCTAAAATTAATACACTCTCCAGTCTTACACCCATAAGCCTAACAGCCCGCTCCTAACACTGTGCAAGCACAGCTAAAGATGTGGAAAAATGTGTAAATTAAAAACAAATACCCTCAAACATAAAAATACCCACCTTGTCTAAACCTATTTCTTTTTGGAGGTAAACCTCCCCAAATCCTATTTTAGAACAACTCCAACCATTATTTTCATGTTCAAAACCCCAAACTCCCCCTTTTAACTCCTCTAAACTATCTTTTTGGGGTGTTCATCCCCAAACCCTATTTTTAAACTTTCTAACCTATTTTTTGAGGGGAGTATAGGTACCCAAACTCCCCTGTTTCATCCTTTTTACCCTATCCTTACCTATACACATCCTACACTTAACCTCTAACCCTGAAAATTACTTAGCTCTACTTACATTTTTTGCATTGTAACGGCTTGCAATGTAATGGGATGCATTGTAGAAACTACGTGGTGAAGATACCATGTTGTAAAGACTGCGGTGTAAAGTAAACGTACCTTTTGAAGTAAGTATGAAGGTGGCAATCATGAGGGAAAGATGTGTTGCAGAGCATTAGTTCCCTGTTTGTTTATTTATTTATTTCTCCATTTGTTACTATTTATGTCCTTAGTTTTTTGTTTGTAGCAGTTGGAACTTCCACTGGATTCTATTTCTGTCTTATGCCTGTTCTCCTGCCAGATGTCAGAGAGAGTATGGATCATTGCCCATTATTTCAGTATTTATATCCAGCTTGATTCAAGAGCTAAAACCTTCTAAGGACAATCCGGACATCTTTCATACTCTTGAATGCGGGGTGGCACCTAGGCCCAGGTGATATTAATGTTATGCCTACATAATCTTGCGTAATTTTGGTAACTTTCTATTACTCTTGTTCAACTGAATTCCCAACATTACACTTTTATGCCATGTAATATAATTTCTTGCCATTTGAAGTACAAAGAAATTCCTGGGGCATTGGAACTACATCAATAACAGAATGTAAGCAGCTTTTGTTTGTGGCACTTGTGTGCCTTTTTACAGTAGTTGCTTAGTGCAAAAATGTGTCCTCACATTCAACAGGGACGCAATATATGCTAATGTATAGCGCCAAGTGGCAAGTTTGCATTTCATGTAAATAACTTGGAATCTGGAGTAATTTTGCTGAAATTTCACATAATTGCATGACAGCTAATTATGCAGATTTCGCATACTCCTAGTAGCACTATGGGCTCTAGCAAAGTTTCCCTTTCCTCAAGCAATCAAGAAGGGAACTCTACAATCCTTCTTAGAGCCCAGCCCTTGACAGGTTTCCAAAAATGTATCTGTTGTGTATTTTGTTTTCAAAACATCTAAACAACGTAAATCAAAGGATTGTGAAATAATATTGAACTGTCATGTCATTCAATTTATGAATGACATTCATTTGTCATTTCACGATACATTTCAAAGGAGTCATATTTTAAAATATGAAGGCATTATATGGATTGTCACCCTACACCCTAAATGAAGAATTAAAGTTGCATTCTCTTGTTTAAATTGTTTCCTTCTTCGACCCTTTCATTTCTATTAAAATAATTCAAAAGTGTTGACGGCCTGTTGTAAGGACTCGTCTTACATTTGCTGGGGTGTGGGTGAGAACCAGCCGCCTGATTCATCAATCTTTTTTGCGCTCGCAAAGGGCCAGATTCTGAGAATCTGGCCCTTTGCGAGCGCAAATTTTGCATTTGGGATTCATCATCCCAAATGCAAAAATCGCTATTTAGAGACTCGCAAATTTGCGAGGAATAGCATTTAAGGAATCTCTATTAGAGATTCCTTAAATGCTATTCTTGAAACATTTTAAAATTGCGAATTCGCAAATTTCGGCCGCTATTTACCGCGAGGTCAAACCTCGTGGTAAATAGCGAAAACTTGGAAAAATGCTTTTAAAAGCATTTTTCTAAGTTGCATGTTACACACACACATGTCCTTTGGACATGTGTGTGTGCAACACCTGTGTCAAATGTCATTTGAGAGGTGCTACAGGGTGTCCTTTGGACACCCCTGGCACCCTTCAAATTGCAATCTTATTTGCGATTAGCAAATTGCTAATCGCAAATAAGGAATACTCCCCATTCATTCCTATGGGCCTCTTGGCCCATAGGAATGAATGGGAAGTTATTCCTTATTTGCGATTAGCAATTTGCTAATCGCAAATAAGGAATTATTAGGAATCGCATTTTTTTTGCATATTCCTACATGAATCCCGTTTTGCGAGTCCATAATAGCGATTCGCTATGAATCGCTATTAGGGGCTCGCAAAACGGGAGTATGATGAATCAGGCTGCATGTCATTAGTTTCTGTAAAACATATTTAAGATGAAAAGGCAAGCATCGTTACATGCCCAAGCTGAAGCAACGATTAGTGCGAGAAATCAAGGAATCCGCAAGTGTCCTTAGCCTGTTGTCTTTGCGCAGAGAGGGATCATTCTGCTCCAAGAGATGCCGGCGCTATTAAACACCATTGACTGCAATGCAGTGAAAATGGAGCAGGTCTAATGACGTCAGCTAATCATGGCGTCCACCTTAAAGCACAGGAGCCTCCTTGGAACAGCCATGATCACCATCCATGCATGCGCATCATATGGATTAAAGACTGTTCAAAGCAACAATTTTCGGGAAAGTTGCAAACACCCCTCTATTTCATTGGTGTATGCTCATTCAAAAGCAACACATGATAAAAATATCTAAAAGTGGTTGGCACCACACACCTCTGTCTATCTCCAAAGTAAAAAAGTTGGTTTTGAAGGTGTCCTGTATTGAAGATAATAGTAACAACTGCTGCTTGCATCACCTCGAAATGTAATGTCAAATAAATGCAGCAATACTGTGCACTTTACATTAGTATGGACTTGCGCCGCTAATACAAACATTGCGGTAGGGCGACGCTAATACAAACATTGCAGTAAAAAATACTATTGTAAGTATTAAAACACTTAAACCCCAATCTTTTGCTATTATTTGAATTGAGGCGGTGTCCGCCGGTTCTGCACTAGATTCCTATGTTTGGCATGCCTTAGCAATCTTCAAGAAGGGCACAACTCTTTCAAATCCAGCAGCAAAATGGATCTATAAAGCCCCAGGGCAGAGTGTGGCTGAGATAATGACACAGATAATGTAATTAACCCTTCTGAAGACCTTACGCTTCTAGTTTTAGATAATGATATTTAGTTTTTTTTTCTGCTTGTGCTGAAAACCACATCTCGAATCCCCACACACAGGGGCTAATCTAAAAAAAATTAAAGCACTATTTACATTCCTGTATAATACCCATTCTCATAACCATAACTGGTAGCTGGAACACGTTTCCTTCATTGCGTAAATTCTAAACTCCATCATGTTTTTTTTCGGAATATTAATTTATCCGTATTTGTTCATAAAGGAAGCAAATGTGCATTAAGTGCTTGACTCAAGTCAAAGTGCTATGGCCAAATGTACAAAGCGATGGTTGAAAAATAATGGTCGCAATTTGCGATCAGTGAGCTCTTTTGTAAATCTACCTATGGGGCACATGATTCAGACTCTTAGGAATCGCAATAAAGTTTGCAATTCCTTGACACTAACTTATTAGCTAATGTGACTCCATTCATTCCTATGGGCCTACAACCAAAATGGTAATCGCAAATTGCAAATGCAAATCCAAGGGTGCCCGGGTGCCCAAGGCCCCCCTGAAGCACTCCCAAAAAGGTAAGTGTGCATATGTGAAGCACACACATGCCCTATGGGCATTTGTGTGTGTTACATGGCACTTTGAAAAATGCATCTTTGTGCATTTTTCAAAGCATGCACAAATTACCATCAACTTGAAGTTGATGGTAATTAGCATTTCCTAAATGCACAATTCGCATTTAGGAAAGGCTACATGCATCAGCAAATATGGATTCACAAACTGTTGTTCCCTAAATGCATTTGCAATATAGGTAATTGCAAAAAATTGTGATTACCTAAATTGCGAATGACAAAAGGTACATGCAACTGAAAAGGTCTTTTTTCATTTGCAAACGGGCCGATTCTGCGAAGCGGCCCGTCTGTAAACGGAAAGAGGCTGGAAATATGTGCCCCATAGTACTAATAGGTTGGTTTACAAAATGCTGAATTGGCTGGGTCACAATTCAACCTGCCTCATGAATAGTAATAAGGTAGGTCGCACCTTGCGTCCCACTATGAATCGCAGCCATCACATGGATGATGGCCTGCTGAGGTCAGAAGAGCACCCTGTCTGTGCCTCTGGTTGCTTTTTAATAACTCATTTTTTTTAAATACAATCCTTTTACCTTAAATGTTAAAAGATATGTATTGAAAAAAAATTATGAAAAATGTAAATACAATTTTGAAGAGCATTTGTTTTACATCATTCACAGAGGGGAAGGGATCCCTTGGGGACCCCTTCCTGTTTGCAAAGAGGTGAACGCTACATGTTTGTAGCCAGTAAAGCATTAACGTTTTGTGACTGGATTTCGGTCACAAAACATTAATATATACCATTCCAATCAAAAATTGACGTCCTAAACATCCCCTATCCAAATACCAAATCAATATTTTGTTTTCATACATAACAAAAACACTTTTTGCTGTCCTAAATGACCAGATTCTGTTAATTTTACTTTTTGTGAACAGAAAAAGGGTTAATACATCTGGCCCTATTTCCCCAAATTACATAGAAGAGAATCAATATCTCGGAAGGACACTTGAAATATCCCCATTTTATGAAAATGAAGATGCGTTTGTTGTACTGTGAAATTATTAAGCACATGCCCATCAAATTCAGTTATGTTGCATTATGTAATGTTATATATATATTTATTGGCCAAGCATTCCTCCATTTTGATGGCCTCTACAATCATCAGTTGGTGCTTTTGTTGTATCTTACTATAAATGAATAACAATTTTAGAAATGGTCTTTAAAGGACCCCAAGAAACCCCACAGAAGGTGTTGAAGCTGCAAAATAGTCAACATCAAAAAAACATACCGACCGATGCACATTTGATCAGAGACCGAAGGAACTTTATAATTGAAGAAACTTCAGGCATAGAGTGTTCTAGAACAATAGGCAGGCTACGAAACAGAGCATGCAAATGGCTGGACAGAAAAACTGGCCAAGGATATCTGTAATTGTAATTCCAGGTGGATTTGTAGAGCGCTGCTTGTCACCCGTGAGGGTACCATGTGCTGTGTAGGTGAGTGCAGGCATGTGGTGAGGCTAGGTAGGCCTTTATACAGGCAGTCTCAATGGTCCCTCTAGAAGACTAATTGAATAGCCAGTTCTTCAGCTTCTTCCATAATTCAAGAAGTGAAGAGGAGGCATTGATGCGTTTGAGGAGGTCTTCCTAGATTTAGGTGGCTTGGTAGGAGAATGATCTACCTGCTGTTAAGCTTCTGTGAATGCAGGTTATGTGTGCGAGTGAGAGTGATGCTAAGAGAAGTTATCTGGTGGGTTGGTGAAAGTGAAGCTGGTTATTGAGGTATGTGGGTTCTGTGTTGTGTAGTGACTTCAATGCATATATGAGAAGTCTGAACAGGCGATGCTCCAGGATGGGGAGCTAGAGGAGCTCTCTGAGGAGTGGTGTGGGTTCGGCATGGGAGATTGAGGATGAGTCTCACAGTGGTGTTTTGGATGGTTTGAAGTCTGTGAAGAAGATAGGCTGGGATGCTGGTGCAGAGTGCATTGTTATAGTCCAATCTGCTTGTGATTAGGGCCTGTGTGATGGTATGCCACGTGCCCAGTGGAAGCTACTTGAAACCTTTACGTAACATGTGGAGGATGTGGACGCATGAGGAGGTGATGGGTTGATTTCATGGTGAAGTTGGTGTCCAGGATAAGACCTAGGTTCATAAAATGATCAATTAGGGCAGGTGTTGGTCCAAGATTGCCGGGCCACTGTGTTCCTGAAGATCAGCACTTCAGTTTTGTTGATGTTGACCTTGAGGCAGTTTTCTTTCATCCAAATGGCTACACTGGTCATGTGTTGTTTGAAGTTTGTTTTGGTGTTGACGGTGTCGTCTGAAAGGAAAAAAATGAGCTAGGTGTCGTGGCATAGGAGATGTCATGGGATCTGATGATGTTTGCCAGAGGAGTCATGTACATGTTAAAAAGTGTCAGGCTGTGTGATGATCCCTGTGAGACTACCCAGATGAGGTCATTTAGTTCTGATGTGAAGGGATAAAGCCTGACTCGTTGTATTCTTCCAGAGAGGATGGAAGCTATCCATTCAAGTGCTGGTCCTTGTATTCCAGATGTATGTACTCTGGCAATGAGTATGTGGTGGGAGACAGTGTCAAAAGCAGGGCAGAGGTCAAGGAGGTTGAGGGTGACAGTCTGTTCACAGTCAAGGATGGTTCGCATGTCATCTGTGGTAGCAATTACGACTGTTTCAGTGCTGTGGTTTTTTGAATCCTGATTGGTAGTCATCAAGGAGTTTGTGGTGTTCTAGGTGGTCAGAGAGTTGTCTGTTGATGGTCTTCTCTATGACTTTGGCAGGAAAGGAGAGCATGATGGGTCCATAGTTGCTGAGTACTTCAGCGTCAGCTGAGGTTTTTATTTTCTTAAGGAGGACGGTGACCTAAGGAACAACCTAAAACTGGCAAAGAGAATCAACATTCCAGGTTTGGCTGAGGAAGAGTAACGAGCATAAGGTTGTATAGGAGTTAAAAACAGCAAGTTCATGGCATCCCTGTGGCCATGGCAAACCCTTACAACCCTCCTCCAAAAACAAAGGGTTGTTTCAACCAAAAGGGTACAGCAGGGTGACACTGCAAGAATCCCTCAACAGACGAAGATGATACCTCAGAATTGGACAAACCCTGAAAAAAATGAATAAAATGGAGCAGGATGACAACCGCCATCAACTGGTAAAACACAATAACCAAAAGATTCTGGATGAAAAAATCCCCTAGCACCAAAGAAAGGGATGAAGAGGTAAAGATTACGCAATTTCTTATTTCTGCATAAAGAGAGAGTGGAAATAAAAGGGCCACATGTAAATCCCAAACAAAGATAACAGGAAGAACAGTAAGCAGTAGATCCCAATAGAAATAGACTGAGGATAACTGAACAGGTCCATAAACTTCATAATAAAATAGGCATCACCTGTACAAAATACTGAGGATGACAGTACCAGGGATGGGGGGAGTCAATGAGTATTCATCAAATGTAAAGTAACTAATGCCTATCCAAATATAAACTAACTAATGCCTATCCAGATTTACTACTTAACTAATACCTATCCAGATTTAGAACCTATCCAGATTTAAAGCTTGGTTGGGATAATGGCACAGATAATGTAATTAACCCTTCTGAAGACCTTTGTGTTTTAGGAGATGAAATCTAGGGTTTTTATCTTTGCCTTGACTTCGGGATTCAAACAATGAAAAACAAACTCTAAAGTATATCTTGGAATTATATTAGGGATAAAACCAAAGAAAATTACCCAGATGTACATACCTTCCTAGAGTCTGCAGCCATTGTCCTCATGCAATAAACATGGTCTGCATAATGCAGGGAGTAATTGGCTACAAATCAATAAGTTAGTTTTCAACACCAAATGCAAAAAAGAGGAACTCAAGTGGCATACAGGGAAAGGGTCTCCATAGAAGAATACAGGGAAAGATCATGAGGCAAATCTCGAGAACTTAAGGCTGGTTTCAACACCTAGGGTACAAAAAACAAAAACATAGATACAACAAAGGTGTGAAGCAGGGTTGCCTCATAACCCCAGTTTTATTTAAGTTTTATATCAATGGTATGCTCGAGTCCTTCAAGATGTTATGGAAAATAATGGAGGAGAAGGGAGAAACAATCCTGGGTTACATCCTCCGTAAGAGGTCATGTATCCCAGGCAGAGGGGAACTTATTCTGTAGAACAAGTTATTCCTTATCGGTAATGCCTTACCTTAAAATAATCCCCAGGCATCGGACTGGATTCAGAAGAGTTTCGAGCAGTACCCCTGCGTGCAAGTAGATGGCATCCTTCGGCTCTGTATCCCATAGTCTCCACTGGAAGTGACATGCGTGGTACCTATATGGGCACCACCTCAGCATGCTGATGCCAGTTACTTTTGTGCAAGGATCACAGAGCCACAACCAACACTGACCACTGTAGTGACAAACTAAGGCCCTTAAGAAGATGTTCCCTATACCGCAATCAGTTTGCAGCATGTGGAGGATAGGTGGAACGGTAAGGAATGTGTGGCAAGATAGACTCTCTACCAACTGCTCAATCTGCGTGCATGAAGGTGGGGGGAGCACAGGTTTGGCTGTAGAACCTTCCCAACAGAAGATCCTCTCGAAGAGGCAGACTAATTGGAGGACCGATAGTCACGCTAACATCTCGGGATATCAGACCCTCCATGCCCCATCCGGAGCTACAAGAATTACTTGAGCCAGGTCATTCCTAATCAACTTGAGAACTCTAGGCAGGAGTGGTATTGGCAGAAAGACGTATAAGAGCCTAGAGTTACCCTCGAGACGAAAAGCATCTCCTTGGAAATGCCAAACTTCTGACATTTCAGATTTTCAGCAGTGGCACAGACATCTAACCATGGCTCTCCCCACTACTGAAATAGACTGTTCTGCTAGGCATCTGTGGCTGAGCTTGCCCAGTCTAGTGTTTAGAGAGCCCACCAGGTGTGTAATCACCAGAGAAATACAATGACATTCCAGTCATGTAGAGCGATGCAGGGGTTGTTTGTTGAAATAGCACATGTTGGTGGTGTTATCCATGGACACCTACACTAGTCTTCCCTTGATCGAAGGCACAAAGGTTTTCAGTGGCAAGCGAATCGCCCAAGTTGATGTGGAGCTCAGACTCCGCCTGATACCAGAGGCCTCTGATCTCCGCCTCTCCCAGGTGGCAACCCCAGCCAAGGGGTGATGCATTTGTCAGTACACCCAGCACCGGTTGGGGAAGGGTGAGAGATCTGCCACTGATGCAATCACATTCATTAACCACCAGAATCATAGACTAAATATGCGGGACATGCCACTCAGGAGGCTATGCCAGAAACTGCACTGTGTCCAGAACTGGTCAGGTGAAAAGGAGCTACAGAGAGGGAGTCTGGTGTGACCTCGGCATGTTGAGCATGAACCTCAGCAAATGCAAGAGGTTCACTGTAGTCTGAAAGTGGGAGACAACTGCCTGGGGTGAGGTCGCCTTCAACAGCCAATAATCGAGGTAGGGAAAAATTGGAACTCCCGATCTTCCCAGATGAGCTGCAACTACTGACCTCACTTTTGTGAACACTTGCAGGGTGCTAGTAAGGCCGAACGGAAGCACAGCAAACTGAAACTGCTCTTGGTCCACTGTCAATTGCAGATAACATCTGGGCAGGCAGGATGGGGGTATCGAAATTAGCATCCTGCAAGTCCAATGCTGCCACCCTATCTCTCTGGTCAAGTGCAGACAGAAATTGGGTGAGCAGGAGCATTAAGAATTTCTCTTTCTTCAAGAAAAGGGTGAAGAATGCACAGATGGAGAATAGCACAAAGTCCTCCATCCTTCTTTGGCACCAGAAAGTAGCGAGACTAACAACCACAACCTACGTCTGCTGCAGGCACCTTCTCTATGGCTCCCTTGTCCAAGAGAACCTGCATTTCTTGATGGAGGAAGGCGAGATGGTCCTCCTTCAGATAATCGTATGTGGGTCGCATAGATGATGTGGTAGTCACAAAGGGGGTAGCCCCTTTGAACAATTCCGGGGAACCCAGCGGTTTTATGTCACAGCCCACCAGTGCAGCAGGGTATGGTGTATCCTGCCTCTATCTGATTGTTCCCAATGGTCGGAGGGTAAACTAAAGATGTTTGGAGGCCACAGCTGCTGGGGGGTTGGACTGAGTCGATCCATGGCCACCTGTCCCTCACTGCCTGTGGGACCCACGCCCTCGGCCACAGAAAGGCAGGGAAGCCTGTTGTGCATCCTGGCTGGGACAGTTTGGGTGCCGATGGAGAAACCTTCCATTGCCACGAAAGGGGCCTACGGTGGTTTAGGGTTGGTGAGGGTATGTAACTGTTACCACGCAATTTTTAGCACGCAGTACCGTTACGACGGATCCATTACCACGCAGGATCCATTACCACGGATACCTTTACAACGCATTACTCTACAACGCAGGTACTATTACAACGCATACCATTACATCGTAAGTTTAGGTAAGTTTATAGGTAAGTTTATCTTTTTTAAATAACATTTATTAGGGGTATTGGGTTTGGGTTTTGGGGTACAGGGGTATTTTTAGGTTTTAGGGCTGGGTTTGGTTTTTGGGGTACAGGGGTATTTTTAGGTTTTAGGGCTGGGTTTGGTTTTTGGGGTACAGGGGTATTTTTGGGTTTTAGGGCTGGGTTTGGGTTTTGGGGTACAGGGGTATTTTTAGGTTTTAGGGCTGGGTTTGGGTTTTGGGGTACAGGGGTATTTTTAGGTTTTAGGGATGGCTTTGGTTTTTGGGGTACAGGGGTATTTTTAGGTTTTAGGGCTGGGTTTGGGTTTTGGGGTACAGGGGTATTTTTAGGTTTTAGGGCTGGGTTTGGGTTTTGGGGTACAGGGGTATTTTTAGGTTTTAGGGCTGGGTTTGGGTTTTGGGGTACAGGGGTATTTTTAGGTTTTAGGGCTGTGTTTGGGTTTTGGGGTATTTTTAGGTTTTAGGGTTGGTTTTGGGTTTTGGGGTACAGGGGTATTTTTAGGTTTTAGGGCTGGGTTTGGGTTTTGGGGTACAGGGGTATTTTTAGGTTTTAGGGCTGGGTTTGGGTTTTTAGGTACAGGGGTATTTTTAGGTTTTAGGGCTGGGTTTGGGTTTTGGGGTACAGGGGTATTTTTAATATATATTTACAAATTTAAAAATTACAATTATTTTTTTTTTTATTAATTAAATAATAAATAATTAATTATAATAATTCTAATATAATTATTTACAATATAAATTAATATTTTATACTTACCTATAATTATACTTACGATGTAATGGTATGCGTTGTAATAGTATCTGCGTTGTAGTGTATTGCGTTGTAAAGGTATCCGTTGTAAAATGACCTGCGTTGTAAAAAATCCGTGGTAATGGTATGCGTGCTAAAAGTACGCGTTGTAACATCACACATCCGTTGGTGAGAGACTTGAGAAAAACCCAAGGACCTAACCATAGTTCTGCTGTCCTTAAAGCACACCAGCGCTGAATCCGCCTTCTCTCCAAAGAGTTGAGAACCCTCAAAAGGTGGCATGTCCATGAGGGAAGACTGGCTATCCTCTGAAAAAACAGTTGTTCTCAGTCAGACATGGTTCTGCAAGGTCACTGACAAAAAAATCGCTCTGCCCAGCGAGCCGACACTGTATGGTGAACTTTGCTGCATCTTGCCCGTTAGCAATTGCTTGGGTGAGTATGGCTCGGGCCTCCTCCAAGACCATGGGAAGAGCTTGTGTAACCGAGTCCCATATCGTATGGGAATAACGTCCCAAGAGACACCCAGAGCTAATGATTGAAAGCAATCACTTTTAAAGCTGATGGCTGCTCAAGAGTGTTCTGGAGCTAAGGCAAAAGAAAGGGAGAAACACCCCAAATTATAGGCTGAACAGATGAGTTTTTAGCCGTTTGCAGAAAGTGATCACGCCTGAGATGCATTTGAGTTGGAATAGGAGCTCATTCCAGCACATATCAACGAATACAGAACAGGCAAAGCCACCCACATACTTTCTCTTAATGAGGGGAACTACCAACAGCCATACACACTACGAGCACAAAACCCTAGATGGGCAGTATTTTTACATCCTATCAATCAAATATCTGGGCCCGCCTTATAGAAGGCTCAGTGAGCAATGGTTAGAGCTTTAAAAATAATCCATTTCCTCACTGGCAACCAATGAAAATGTTTGCAGTATTGAGACACCAAGGCACTTTAAGACAATTTAAACAGAAGGTGGATTGCATTATTCTGCATTATTTGCAATCGATAAATTAAGTATTCTGGAATTTACAGGTAGAGAACATTCGAATAATCGAACCTGGAATGAATCAGCTTCCCAAGGATGACAATTTAAGAACTTTCTTAACAATCTTAGTATCCAGAAGCAGACTTTCACTACAGAGGAAATGTTGGGTTTAAAAAAGAGATTATCATCAAAGAGTACCCACAGGCTCCTCGCCACATCTGTGGGGAGTGCAGGCAGCGGACAACTACTAAGCTAAGCACCTGTCTAACCTGGAAGTGAAGTGGAACCAAAAAGCAAGATTTCTGTCTTGTCCGGAATAAATTGAAGGCAGTTGACTGCAAGCCATGTACTAATTACCACCTAAATACATGCAGAGAAAAGTTCCTAATTTGGGGTGGAATCACCATCATAGGTAGGCAATAACTAGATGTCATCTGCGCATGAAATAATGTTAATGCAGAATGATTCAATTAAAAAAATAAGTGGAGACATGTAAATGTTAAAGAGCATTGGGCTCAGTGCTGAACCCTGTGGTACACCGCATTCTAATATCTTCACCTCTGAATAAAAGGGCTCAATCCACACAGCTTGTTGTCTGTGATCCAGAACAGGTCTGAACCACCTTAAAGCCACCCCACACACTCCAATTGATTCAAGGCTCTGAAGCAGAATTTCATATAGAACAGTGTCACACGCCTAAGAGAGATCTGAGAAAATCAAGGCAATGTTACGGCAAGAGTCAAGATTCATCCTAAAAGAATCAGTAATATCCAGCAGATCAGTTTCTGTACTATGCCCTGTTCTAAAGCCAGATTGTGATGGGTGCAGGAGATTCAAAGTGTCCAAAAACTCTGATAATTGTGGGTTAACAATTTTTTTATTTAGCTCAGAGGCAGCCAGTAGAAGGGAGATTGGTCTAAAGTGTCAGGATCGGAGTTAGTTTTTTTTAGAAGGGGAATAACATTTGCCCTTTTCCAGGAATTCAGTAACTTCCCTGACTGCAGGTAGGCAGTAAATAGTTGCAGATATACTGGGCTTATAGAGTCTGCTATCTGCCTCTGAATGTGTGGAGGCAACGGATCCAAAGGCGAATCAGATTTGCATGTGCACAGGCAAATCTTCAGGTCCTCCTTATTGGAGGGTAAAAGATGTATGAGCTTTCTCCTTGCTGAAGGCATCATAGGCCTAAGCACTGAAGTTGTAGAATCGTCAAAATTTTGCCTCAAAAGATTTGACTGAATCCTCATGATTTTATCCTTGAAAAAATCATTCAGCTCAATAGACTTCGCACAATGGTACCTTTACTTTAGAGCCAGTGAATCCAAGAGGATTTTAAAGATTTCTTCACCACTATTATTTGCTTCATTCATCTTTTTAAGATTGAAAGTGCTGCGGGCAAGCTTTAGGTTTTTATGATAGATATGCAGTGCTTGTTATTATTACAATTTATATTCCTCTTGGTAGTGTCGTCTCCATAATCTTCCCTTTTTTTTGCAAAAATTCCTTTTTAATGCAAGTTCGCTGGAGAATTAGCAAGCTGAGGGTGTGTGTCTCTATTTCCTGATGATTGATTCCAGTACAACCAGGTCGGCTGTGGTCAAAAGCCACTTGCCCACTGTCAAGTCATCTACAGTGACATCTCCTGTTAGTATGGGTCTAGAGGACGTTAGAGCATCCTTGAAATTTGGAATTGCTACTCTTTTCCAAGCGTGAGCGGACGAGACATGCATGTGTCATTTATTTTCTTTCAACATGGGCAAGGACTAGGAGAAAGGTATTGAGTATTGGTCCAACCAAATTACTTCTCTAGCACTTTCTGAACAAATCCAGATATTCGAGAGGATCACATAAATGAAGTGTCTCGCTCTGTGAGTTGGCCCAGTGGGTATCAAGAGAAATTAAGGCTGTTAGTGTGTCTAAAAAACACTGGATCAAATAATTCCTAGTATTGTCCACCTGAAGGTTATAGTCTTCTAGGACCATACAATTTGCATCGTTAATAATCTTATGCGCTAATGCCTGGGCCAATTAATTAAAAAATCCCCTGCATAGCCTGGGGGGGAGGGGGGGGATGGTGGAATAGAACCCCAGAGAAATTCAGTGGAGTGGTAGGGAAGATGCCGTCTTTATGTGGAAGCTTGGACCACCCCGCTCTCTGGGGTGGGGTGCTGGGTTAAGAAACTGGGATCCCCAGGAGTAGGGCGATGGCAGCGGGCAATCATCCTATCCACAGGAGCCCCTGTGTAGGGCTTGGACCAGGCTCAAAGTAGGGCATCTGTAAGAGCTTTATTGAAGGGGAGAAGGAGGAGTTCAGAAGGTGACACTCCCTGTTGAAGCACCACCTCCATCAAGACGTTTGTCTTGACCTCCACTGTGGGCAACTGAAGGTCCAAAACCTCAACCGACCTACACACTACCATCTCAAAATAGGCACCCTCCTCCGTAGCCATGCTAGGAGGAGAGACCAGGTCAGTGTCAGGTGAGGTGTCTAAACAGCTGGCCTCCTCCAATTGCCCATACTATTTGTCCTGTTCCTGTTCTTCCTTAGAGAGCTGGTAAACATAAGGCTCCTTAGATCCCACCCTTTTGTCTTCCTCTACAGGTCTCTCAAATAAATAAACCACTGGCTCCACTCTTGGATGCATAGAACCCATTGGCGCAGGAGCTGGCATCCATCACTTTGGCTCCGTATTGAAGTCTGGAATAACAATGGGGCAGAACTGCCTAGGGAGCATCAGTGGCTCCAGGGGCATAGGCCCTGGAGCGGGCATTGAGGAAGGATCACGGTCGTGCTGATGGCTCCTCTTCAGATCCAGCAAGCGATCCATGGAGCCTGACTAGTGCCGAGGGTGAACCTGCTGGCGTGCATTCAGTTGTGGTTCCTCCCATGCTCAAGGGGCATGAAGGTGATCCAGATCCAGAGAGGCCAGGCCACCCAAATATGAGCTGGGCGAGGGTCACTCTGGCTTCAGGAAATTCAGGGAAGCGTGGAGCGGACCTCGGGTTAGGTTCTGCCAACTCGGTGTGCCTGACATGGTGGTGCTCCTGCTTCTCATCGGAAGACTTCGACGGATGCAGTGAAGTTGAAGCTCTCTTCAACTTCTTTGACCTTTTATGCTTGTGGGACTTGTCCAACTTCCCTGATGACTTGAAATGCGATGTCGAACATAGAGAAGGGCTCCGCGAATGGATCCTTGAGCGGTGTGAAGTCGATCGACATCGGGCAGCAAGGACCTTGAGGGACCTCTCCCTCAGCACCTTAGAATGCACGGCGCAGCAGTCCTTGCAGGTCTCGGAGTCATGGTCCAATTCCAAGCACCACAAACACATCAAGTCGGGATCTGTCACCAACATTTGTCTATGACAGGCCACACATGGTTTGAAACCAGCCAGTTTCTTGGGTGACATACCTTCACACCGGGAGAAAAATCTCAAAAAAGGATAACAAAACTTAAAAACAAGCCAGGTATAGAGAGACTGGGGGGTAGCTCAAGCTAGATCAGCACTATCTGGTGAGGAAAGGAAAGAACTGATGAGTCATGGGGAGATATACCACCATATATGACGCTTGGCGTGACGTGCTTTCCTGGACAGGCGCTGTATGATCTTGGAGGATGTGCTCTGCATAAACCTACATTTATAACTCATAAACATCTGTGTGCCTTATCTATGGGCTTTCCTTATGAGCATATGCTTGTGTGTGTGCTCTCACTCCATATAGTTTGTGTGCAGCAGTGTTGACACCATTACGTTATGGTCCGGGCCTGATGAATATACAATCAGAAAATGAGTCAGCAGTGGATGTCGTCATCCTGTTTCACAAGTCTGCAGTGGATGTCAGCAAGTCATTCTGTGTCACGGACCTGTAGTGGACATCAGCATGTCTGAAACTGTGCAGTAAGTCACGCTGCCAGTCGCACACCCCCATGGGGTCATCTTTAATGCTTTACAAGAGAATCTCGCCACAGCAGCTCTCGGCAAAGGTAATATGTCAGTACATACAGGACCACAACTGCTTGAGTGTATTACGCCGCCCTCAGCATCTCATTCCCAGCTTGCTGCAATGTTTAGGGATAGGCACTAGGGATAGCGGGAGGGTAAAGTAACCCAAAGGGTACCTGGTTCAGGTCTGGACAGTTCATTGTTGGTGGGCATGTGTCTAAGATGCCTTAAAGCACTTTTAGTTTGGAGAAGCACTCCATTCCTTCAGGCGATTATTCAATGACTTTACTGAAGGCCACAGCCTGCTGTCCTCCTGAGGCAAGCTACTATGCTACCTGCTGATCTGGTTGCTTGAAATGGTGATACATATACTGAAGTGAGTGTGTTGGGATGTGGAGGGGAGTGCTTGGATTGGGTGTGATGATCTGTGGATCATTCTCTTTATGTTTATATTTATACCATAGTGTGCACCACATCCTCAACACCTATCTGGTATTACATCATGGACGACTCCTACCCGGCAACCACAGAGGAGGATGTCCAGTGTGCCAATGGACCAGATCATGTTTCTTTATTATTTTGTTCCATTCCTCCATTCTCTACATTTTGACGGGGCTGGCAGAAATGATGTCCGCATCACAGTGAGGGGAGTGGTAGGACAAACACCATCATTACTCCTGCTGGGTTCAGGATATCTCAGGTTACTGCATCTGAGATGATATCAGCATTCTCAAATGGGAACTATAGAGGTACCGCTGATTATGCTACATGAAGCCAAACAATGCCACCTACCAGCGCACAAAGTTACTGCTCAAAAATATGATGCCTGGGTATTATTCTAAGGTAAGGAATCTGTGGCTAGAAGTCTCTATCAGACAGTCAGTCGAAGGCTTGTGTGTCCATTTCAAGCATCTAGCCAAGTTAAATATGAAAAAACTCTCGTTTGAAGGAAACTGAGTCCTCTTTTAGGTATCATGATTTGTTCTAGGACCCCCTCTTCACCCCTGTCTGTTGATGATAACACAAGCGAAATTAACCTTGTGAATAAGGGAGTTATTGTGGTGGAGATTACACTCTCAAAATGGTCATTATACTATCATTATGTGTTTCTGAAATAGACAGGCATGAGGGACCTAGAACCAGTAGGATAAAACTATCTAAAGTGTTAGCAATACTTTTTATAAAGGTGCCAACCGGTTGGATTAAAAATAAATAGAGGTCATTATACCAGAGGAGAAGTTTGACCTATTTTAACCTCTTCAGACAAGCCCAAAGTCGGTCTGTGGGCAAGTCAAGTACTTTGGGCACATGGCACCCCTTCAGACTACAAAAAGGATGCAAAAGCAGTGGACAGGAACATGGGGGTTGCTACATATGGCTGGATGCTGTACACAGATGCATTTGAATTCTTACCTCCTGAACAAGCTTCATCTGATAATTATCCCCTACTGAGCTGACTCCCTCGGACACAACAATACAGCAAGCACCATACCCCAAGCCAGTTGGTAAACAGATTTACTCAGACTGATGAAAGACCATTGCAAGCAACTATAGCACAATGGAGTATGACCCAGGACAATGCAGACAAGAGCACCTTCAAATTCTCTCTGAGGTGCTATCACCAAATGATCCCGACCAGCAAACGCGCTGCTCCGGTAGAACACATTGATGCCAGCACGAACAGAAGCACAGAAATCTTTGAAAGTGTGAAGAATTTCAGCACATTGGCAGCTGCCTCCAACTCGATCACTCCCTCGCAGGACCTCTGCAACAAACTCTTTCAAATCTTCAGCAACAAAATCAGCACCATTTACAGCAAATTTCACCTGCAACTGGACTGGAAAGAGCTCGCCAAACACCTCCCAATCTTGTACAAAAAACATTCTAACCACATGGCCTGTTATCACCCAAGAAGAAATCGCTGCCACTATGAAGTCCTTCCACTGAGGGGCCCCGTCGGACCCCTGCCCCCACCATGCCTACTCCAGAGGACAGCAAACCATCAGTGCCAATTTTTCCACAGCCTTTCCGGATGCTTGCAAACATCCAACTGTCCTCCCATTGTTGACCCAACCATCTGTGGACCCTTCAATGCTCACCAAGTACAGGACGATCTCCCTGCTACCATTCAGTCAAAGGTCTTAAAAAACATTATCAACAGACACCTCACCGAATTCCAGCAACACAAAGAGATAATGGATGAACTGCTGAACATTGTCAAACATTCACCCCCAATCACAGATCTGGGTTGAATCCATCGTCTTTTTGCTCACCATGCTACCCCAGTTTGGACCCAGCCCTATGCAAATCAGTCTTGACCCTACTCCCCATGGGAACAGTCCAGCCTGAACTGCCAGGCCAGATCTTCCCTGACCAGAAAACAAGCATCCTGGGACCAGTTTTGGGGTATCACCACTCATCAGCCAGGCTAGCTTGGTTCATAGCGAGGCATAGCGAGCACTGCACCCACTTCTGGGCATACTCTTCCCACGAAGGGCAACTTATAGCAACACAAAAAAATTATGGACGGAATGCTGAACATTGTCAAACATTTACCCCCTGATCACAGATCTGGGTTAAATACAGTGTTTTTTACTCACTATGCGACCCTAGTTTGGACCCAGCCATCTGCAAATCAGCCTTGACCCTGCTCCCCATAGGAACAGTCCAGCCCAAATTGCCAGGCAGGTACTCCCTGGACCAGAAAACAAGCATCCTGGTAAGGGTTTAAGGGTATCACCACTCATTAGCTTGGCTAGGTTGAATGCAGTGGCATAGCGAGCACGGGACCCACGTCCGGGCATACACTTCCAACTAACGGTGAGTTATAGCAACACAAAAAGATGAGGGACAGATTGCTGTACATTGTCAAACATTCACCCCCAGTCACAGATCTGGGTTAGATTTTATCGTTTTTTTGCCTAGCATGCCAACCCAATTTGGATCCAGTCATATGCAAATCAGTCTTGACCCTGCTGCCCGTGGGAACAGTCCAGCCCGAACTGCGAGGCCAGGTCCTCCTTGGGCTAGAAAACAGGCATCCTGGAACCGGTTTCAGGGTATCACCCCTCATCAGCCAGGCTAGCTTGGATCCAGTGGCATAGTGAGCATGGGACCCACATCTGGATATACTCTTCCCACTAAGAGTGACTTTTAGCAACACAAAAAGATGATGGGCAGAAAACTGTACATTGTCAAATGTTCACTCCAGTCACCGATCTGGGTTGAATCTATATTTGGTTTACTCGCTATGCCACCTCACCGAATTCCTCAAAAACCACTAATTCTTCGATGACAGACAGTCTATGTTCAGATCCAACCAGAGCCCAGAAACTGCTCTCAATGCTGCCACAGATTACATCTGTATGACTGTGAACAGAGGAGACACAGCATCCCTCATCTTCCTGGACTTTTCTGCAGTATCTGACCCACTCTCCCACCCCATTCTCAACCAACACCTACATGACATCAAAATGACACGCACTCCGATAAATCTGCTCCTTCTTGACTGGAAGGACCCAGTCAGTCAGCCTAGCACCGTGCACATCGGACACCCACGACCTCATCTGTGGAGTTCTGCAAAGATCCTCCTTGAGCCAAACCTTCTTCAAACCATACACGATCCCTCTAACCAGTATTAACTGCTCACATGTTATCACCATCCTCTCCTACACTGATGACATGCAACTCATTCTCTTACTCACAGACAAAGACACCCAGTACCTGGATCAGGTTAACTGCCTGAATGAGTGAAGTTGCCCACTGAATAAAGACCCACTGCCTAAAGCTGATTACTGACAAGACCGAAATTGTGATCTTCGGGAAGAGCACATCATCTTGCTGCTCCACCTGATAGCCAACAGTGCTAGGACCACCTACCACCACCCATGCCAAGAACCTCAGGATCACCATCAACAGCAAACTCAACAGGACAGCCCAAGTCACCACCTCACGCTTCCATACACTGAAGATGCTGAGGAAACCTTTTAAATGGCTCCCAAATAAGCATGGGCGAATTTTGCGAATCTCGCGTTCGCGAATTTTGCGGATTTGCGAACTCGCAATCCGCAAAATCCGCGAATTCTCGCGAATTTGCGGATTTTTTTTTTGTGTTCGCGCGGGTTTCTGCCAGTTCGCGAGGGTTTTGTACAATTTCGCAAAACGCGAACTTACCTGTCGGGTCGCAAGTTTCGCGAACTTGTTGTTTCTATGTGTCCAGCCTGTTTGGGACACTCTTCTTCATCACTGCCACTCTCTGTCACCACTGCCACTCTCTGACTACTTATGCCACCCTCTGGCCCACCCATGCCACCCTCTGTTTCATCACAGCACCCTCTGGTTGTCCAGTCAGTGTACATTATCGTGGCAACGCAAGCACACCTTCCCTGCCTCAAGTGACCTGAATTAATTTGGGGCTGATTAATGTGTCACAGAATATTTTTTTAGCTGGCACCTGCTTCCTTAGTGCTTCCTGATTAGTGATCTTTTGCACTTGCTAAGTGCTTTCATTGTTGCAAAATTAGTTACAACATCTGCCCTGCCCCAACTGACAATAATGAATTAGGGGCTGATTAATGGATTTGAACCTCCAGCCTGGCTCCTGCTTGTCTCCCTTAGCTGTAATTCAGGACCTTTGTGGCATATGTGTAACTATTCTGAGGTTCAGAGCAGGGTCACATAATAGTTGCAACTGGCAACTGAACTCTGGAGGGGCCCCTCAGGAAGCACTACAGGAAATGGCTACTAATGATGAGCCTGAACTTTTGAACCTGGTAAGTAGTTTCAGTTTTGCTAAGATCGTATTTCTGCAATTTTGCGCTTATTCGCGGGGCGCGAAGTTGTACTGGGAAGCCGCGAACTCACGCGAACAGTGCAAGCAAGCCATGAAATCCGCTGCTCGCGGATTTGCGGATTTTGCGGGAGATTCGCGAATCTCGCGGATTGCGAATTTACCGAAAATCCGCAAAATCCGCGAGCGAAACGGATTTTCCGCCCATGCTTACTCCCAAACAGCACCCAGAACACCCTCTCACATGCCCTGGCTACAAGCAAGCTGGTCTATGAGAACACCCTCTATGCAGGGATCAACAAAATCCTCAACAGAAGTCTGCAGTCCACTCAGAACTAAGCAGCCAGAATCGCTCTCAACCTCCTATGCTGCACTCACATCACACCACGCCTGAAGGAGCTGCACTGGCTCCCCCTTCACAAACGAGGACAATTCAAACTCCTCACCCACAGTTTGAAGGCACTACATTGCATTTTCCTAGAAAACCTCAACAATCTCAACTGCTTTCACAAAACTTCCAGACACTTCTGTTCATCTGGGCTCCTCCAGCCTTCTTCTACATCACTCCTAAATCATGGAACAACTTGCTGCTACACACAACAGCCTCCTCCTTACTCCTTGAATTCCGCAAGAAAATAAATACCTGGCATTTCGAGTGGCTCCACTTGGCCCTAGGTCTTCCTAATCTGACACCTACTCAGCACCAGGATACCCTCCTGAGTGATAGTGCACTCTCAAATCTGCATAACATAACAAGACCAGATTAATATAATTTGTGAGGTATCAAGACGGGGTGCAGTTGAAGGCCAAATTGTTTGTAGTCACTGCTACAATTATTTGACATGAAATAAACTGATCAGCACTAGGTGTACGCGAATTTCACGTAATTTTCTTTTGCATATTTATGTGAAATCTCACCAATATTACTCAGTTATGCACAATTACATACAATGAAAATATGTCTGTTTGCTCTATATTTTAGCGCAACATGTCTCCTCATGTTCGCTTTTGATGCAACGATACATTTTGCAAAAAACCCCAAAGAATGGCTAATAAGACCCGCTCGCATTCTGTTCTTCCCGCGCCTTTACAGTAATTTTGTTTCATGAATGCTGCATAAGTATGTGAAGTAGCGTTATGATGTAATTTCAGGAATTTCGTGTAACAAGCATAACATGAAATTCCTCCAATTTATGGAAATTACACCAATTACAACCTGGCCTAGTCATGACAGCATCGACTAGATCTGGTACCACTCAAATATCTGAACTCAGTAAGCCTTCACATTTACACATAACTTAGGTTGGTAGTGAGATGGCACACATGACTGATGGGCAGGGTAACTGCATGTTGTGTGAGAATGCCCACAACCATCATTTCCATTTTTGTTGGATTCCACTTGAGGCAAGTTGAGTTTATTAGTCTAGATGGTAAATGTTCTAGTTCACTGACAGCCCCGACAGGGCTTGAGTTCAAATATGATTAGGCTGCCACAGTGAAGTGAAGTGAAGCAAGAAAGGAATGATTGAAGGCTGTCAGTTTTTTTATGAGGCAGCATGTCTTACTCCTGGAAATTAATAAATAAGACACACTCAAGCCTGGAGGAAAACAAAAAATATTTTGTGAACCAAGCATTGGAAATCTTGAGCATTTCACATCTGAGCAGGAGTAAAGACAACACTACGGTTTGAAAAATCTTTTTGAATCAAGCCTGTGGTGTTGCAAAATCTTCTACTGTGTATGGAAAGATTTCTGTAAAACAGAAACATTGAAAAGAGACCAGAAACCAAATATGCTATAGACGAGGGCAGCTGTTCATACTATCAGTAATGATTACATTTATGATAAATCGAGAAGTAACTCTCTTACAATCCAGGGTGGCTACAAAAATATAAGCCATTCCTGCACCACGACCTGAGAAATGATGGAAGGTTAAGGCGGTATTTATTTCATATCATGTGTTTAGGGCTCAGCATCTTATAACTATGATTCTGCATGATGTCCAGTTGAAGGGGGTTTAAGTGGTCGCCTTTATGTTCTGTGCTATACAACGACATCTGTGATTTACTTATACTCTTCAATGACAGGCCGGAAATGGGTGGAAGTAAGAGACAACAGGACTCACTCAAGGCTAGTGAGTAATGGCGCCTTTACAAATTCAATAATGGTGATAAAATAACATAGTACATTTTTCACATCTGCATATTTGCTATTACTAGCTTCCTGCTGTGTGAAATAGTGCTCTGTGGATATAAACATGCATTGCTTTATAATATAAACCCTGGGTAAAATCACTCTTCCTCCCTTCTCTTCATATGTGAAGTTACCTTGATTTATCTTATAGGACAAAGGCGTGCATTTTTTAATTATTTATATATAATCATGCATGTCCTCTGTCTCAGAATTTTACAATTAGTGCTTATTAGGTTAGGTTTTGTTATTTCCAAGTGTGCCATTCATGCAAACGTCAGAGGAAAATGGGCCCAGCTTGCATGGAAATGAGAGACATATGTATTTATACGCTTTTTTTTCAAATGATCCAATTTACACAATTTTGGAGTCTCCATCTGCAGAGACTTATCACATCACTAACTGATTTTACCAATAGTTCTGCCAGCAAACTACACGTAATATGAATAAAGTGTAATAACTTATTTTGCAGCCGGCTTACGAGCTTCATTGGTGGAAACTTGAGAATACAACCAAAGCAAACCCAAACCAAATATTTTCAAACAACGGCTGTCCTAATTTCCTCAAATTATCACTTTGCTGTACCGCAATTCCATTCTTCCCTCATTTGGTTTAGATTTTACGTCTCCTATGGTTTTATTAGATTTGCTCTTTCCCGCCTGTGTTTACATTGCAGTGGTTCATGAGGGGTGTCAGATGAACTATCAATGCCAGAGCTTTCGTTATCCAGATACCACCAGTATGAGATGAGAGTATTTTCTGAAGCTAAATGTTGTTTTTACACAAGGTGTGAAGTTGCAAGGATTTTCTGTTGAGAGTTTCCCGTAATTCTCATGAATACTGTTTGTACCTGTAGTCGTGAAGGTTTCTACATGTTGCTTTTCACATTAAAATTTGGACTTTCTAATCCTTTTTAAGTTGTTTTGTGAAAAAATATCACTAACATCTATCTTGGCCGTGAGGAAAATAGTTTTCTTCCAAGAAAGTGGCACTTGCATTTTAAGTGCTAAATAGCACTCACTAGAGAATATTGTTCGTTTATAAGGAAAATCAATGCAAGTGCATAAACAGAGGGGAAATCAGCAAATTCATGAGCCATAGGCAGGCTAATATATACGGGACTCTCATGAAAGAGTGGATGTGTATTACAACTGTGCACATCATTACTTTGAATTGGCCATGATTTCACGATAGTATTTTAAGCTCCAATAAATAAACTGTAATAGGAAAACAATGTATATTTTATGTCATGGTGATTTATTTTGCCACCAGTGGTACCCGGTGATGCTTCAGAGTAGGTGTTGGCTCAAACTATAGACAGGCAGGTGTCAGACTTGAATAGGGTTACGACTTATAGATTTTGAAGGACATTTCGAGAGGATGTGTCTTTAGCTAGTTCAACAATTTCAAGCGGCCTTGGTAGTATTGTAAAACTAGGGTGGAGGTATTTTAAAAGACTATGGGGGATATGTACAATGAAGTGGCGGAGAGTGTCGTTAGCCTCTTGGGCTTAACGACATGCTCCGCCACTTCAGAAACGAAAGGCTGCACCATATTTACAAGAATGTGGTGCAGCCTTGCGTTTCCCCCAGCGCTGGCGCTAAGTTTAACAACTTAGCGCCAATGCAAGGGTGTCTGCTTGCAGGGGAGGATTGGTTATGTGTAGGAAGGTGCCCCTTCCTGCACATAAACAATCCTAAAATGCCATTTTGTAACTTTCATGTCTCCTGCTTCATGCAGCACACATGAAAATTACAAAATGGCAATTTTTTTAAAAAGGTTTGCTTATGTACAGGAAGGGGAACCCTTCCTGTACATAAACAAACCATGGCATTTTGCTTTTTCCAAGTGTGCTGCACAAGGCACCACACATGGAAAAGCAAACATGATGAGAAATAATGCATTTCCCCTCGTTTTGCCAACTTAAGACCAGGATTTTCCTGGTCTTAATTTTGGCGCTGCCTCCTATTTACGCAATCCTTGTACATAGGCGGCACAGTCAAATACTATCGGTGTTGCAGTGGAACTTCCACCACAACACCCACTGCATGCCCCTTTCACACTAAACATAGAGTGAAAGGGTGCCTTATGTACAAGGCAGTGTTAAGCCACGTTAGGTGGCTTAACGCTGCCTTGTACATAAGGCAAGGGCCCTATCACCATAGGAAAGTCACAAAAAGTGACGTTTCCATGGCGACAGGGGCTTGTACATATGCCCCTGAATTCTCTAAGTGTTAGGGGTCAGTTTCCATTATGAAGGAAGATGAAAATGTCTGACCACAATTGACCTATTATCATGAAAATGAAAGCTCTAGTAGTTATGAGCTGATGGATTGTGACCCTTAGGTACTTTGCGCCCCTATTCTGTAAAAACCTATGTCAGCCAAAAAGCTATTGGAGAGAGATAGAGAGAGAGAGAGAGAGAATGTGTGTGCATGTGTGTGAGGGAGGAGATCCCTAAGGTTTGCATCATACAGCTGAGTTGTATCACTGGAATAAGGTGAATAACTTTTTTGGGGGATGCTGAGGTACAATTTCATAAGTGTAGTCATGGTGCAACAACACCTGACCAGATAAGATTCCATGGGTTACCCATTTGTATATGAGCGTGATTGCTTCAACAGATGCAAGTTTTAGGTCTTGCGGGGTCAGCTTTGACTGCTGCATCTGGTGGCTCAGTGAATTAATAAATCCACTCCAGCAATCTGTATTTCAGCTCATCATCAAAGGTTCCTATCTCAGTAGCTCCACTCAGCCTATCATCCTGCTCAGAGAGTTAAAACGATATCCATTGAGCTGGGTAACCAAAAACATCTGGGGTTCAGTGGAAAGATGACCCAAGTAGTGAATATGCATTTTATATTGTAAGTTAGGCCTTCCTGGAGAGTTTGCGATCTATAATCCAGTGGAATTAGCATTTTTACATCTATAAACATAACAAAAAAGGGTTTGATGGCAGCCTACACATTTTAGGTCTTGCCCACCAGACAGCGCAAACAGTCTGTTTGTATAAAGAACTATTCCCAGCTTGCAGTGGACTTAGAGCCCGCCTATTGCTTACCATTGGTTGGCTTTATTGTCACTTTCATTTGTTTGCCTCTTTCATTCATTAGCTTGTGTGGGTTTAACTTCCTTTTTAGGTCTCGCTGAGTGAACGTGCATGCGTTCTCAGCGAGACTTAAGTAAGGCATTACTTAAGTAACGCATGCACATCGCACACCATTTGCCTCTCTCCTCACTCATGCTGGTTTGCTTGCAGCCGGCATCAGACTTCAAAGGAATCGGCTCCCCCACCTCCTGCCGTTTCTGACTTTGCTCGTCGAAGGCTGTCATGCCCAAGATCACACCCGATTTAACAGCCGAGGTAATGCGCCCATAAAGTATATTGTTGCTTCCTGCTACTTTGATGTCACCTCCGCTTTCATAAATAGATCCCAGTCTTTTGCTATCTAGATGTTGTAAAATAGACATGAAAGGTTTAGTTATGTCCTGATTAGGGTCACTTTCTGAAAGTCTCACAGAAACTACACTGTACGCATTCCTACCCGTTCTGGTCTTGTTTCTTAGAGGTTTATGGTGCTGTTAATTCACACTTGCCAGAGATGCCGAAAGAGCTCTTTTGAGCTTCTTATTTAATTATGTGCTAAGAAATATTTTATTGTGTACCATACCATGATGCCAAATTCTGTGTGAAGTCCGTGCATTGCATCAAATGCCTAGAGGCACTGCTGAATTTTGCACAGCCTGCTGGCAGACTCCTGCAGGATTACCACCAAACCCACCTCCACCACGTCCATCATCCACCACCACCACCACCATGTCCACCACCACTACCACCACCACGTCCACCACCACCATGTTCACCACCACCATGTCCACAATCATCAACTCCACCACCACCTTCACCACCACCAAATCCACCACCACTACATCCACCACCACTACGTCCACCACCACCACGTCCACCACCACCACGTCCACCACCACCACAGCCACCTCCAACACCATCACCACATACACCACCACCTCCACCACCACAATGTCCACCACCACTACCACCACCACCACATCCACCACCACGTCCACCACCACCACATCCACAATCACCACGTCCACCACCACCATGTCCACCACCACTACCACCACCACCACGTCCGCCACCACCACATCCACCACGCCCACAATCACCACCTCCACAACCACCTCCACCACATCCACCACATCCACCACCACTACATCTACCACCACTACGTTCACCATGTCCACCACCACCACGTCCACAACCACCACACCCACCTCCACCACCACATCAACCACCACGTCCACCACAACCATATCCACCACCACCACACCCACCTCCACCACCATCACGTCCACCACCACCACCACCACGTCCACCACCACCACATCAACCACCACCACATCCACGACCACCACCACCATGTCCACCATCACCACATCCACCACCACTAGGTCGAACACCCACGACCACCACCACCATGTCCACCACCACTACCTCCACCACCATATCCACCACCACATCCACCACATCCACATCCACCACCACCACATCCACCACCACCACAACATCCACCCCCACATCCACCACCACCATCTCCACGACCATCACCACCACATCCACCACCACCACCACCTCCACCACCACTACATCCACCACCACTACATCCACCACCACAATGTCCACCACCACCATGTCCACCACCACCACCACAACCCCCACCACCACACCCAGCACCACCACCACGTCCACCACCACTACAACCACCTCCACCACCACCATATCCACCACCATGTCCATCACCACCATGTCCACCACATCCACCACCACAACACCCAGCACCACCACTACCACCACATCCACCACCACTACCACCACATCCACCACCACCATGTCCACCACCACCATTTCCACCATATCCACCACAACGTTCACCACCACCACGCCCACCACCACCACATCCATCACCATCATATCCACAACCACCAGGTCCACCACGTCCACCACCACACCCACCACCACCACGTCCATCACCACCACATCCATCACCACCATGTCCACAACCACCACGTCCACCACCACATCCACCACCACCATGCCCACCACCACCAAACACAGCAACACCACCACCACGTCCTCCACCACCACCACCACCACCACATCCACCACCATCACGTCCACCACCACCATGTCCATCCCATCCACCACCACGTCCACCACCACCATGTCCACCACCACCATGTCCACCACCACCACTTCCATCACCACCACATCCATTACCACCATGTCCACAACCACCACATCCACCACGTCAATCACCACCACGTCCACCACCACCATGTCTATCACCACCACGTCCATCACCAGCATGTCCACAACAACCATGTCCACCACATCCACCACCACGTCCACCACCACACTCATCACCACCACCACTTCCACAGTCACCACCTCCACCACCACCCCCAACACCACATCAACCACCACTACATCCACCACCACTATGTCCACCACGATCACGTCCACCACCACCATGTCCACCACCACCACGTCCACCACCACCACCACCACATCCACCTCCACCACCTCCACGTCTACCACCACCACACCCAGCACCGGCACCACCATGTCCATCACCACTACCACCACCACCACAACCACCACATCCACCACCACATCCACCACCATCACATCCATCACCACCACATCGATCACCACCATGTCCACAACCACCACGTCCACCACCACCACATCCACCACTACACCCACCACCACCACCACGTCTACCACCACCACATCCACAACCACCACGTCCACAACCACCACCTCCACCACCACCACATCTGTTAAACGGGAAGGCAATCAACGAACGAAATAACCTTAAGTATTGCCCGGCGATGTCGCCTCTTAACCCACAGAGTATTGATCAATGAAGAGGCAGGCGCTGGAACCTAGAAGGCAGGAAACAAGGGTTTATTCTCTCCGGAGGAGAACACATCAGATCAGATCAACAGGGAATCTTCTCGAGGTGCTCTAACTGCATCTCTGAGGCCTGGCCTTTTATACACGCATTTATGGCAGGAAGACATTCTTTATTACAATAAAGGTACTTTGAAGTATGAAAGACATCCCCTGAATCTTCCGCTTCAGGCCCGTTCCCACACACCCTTACAGTGAGAATCCCCTCCCCAATCATAATACTGGATCGTTGTCGGATGGTAGGAACAGCGGGGTACTCCGCCGATTCCCGGAACGCATGTGGTGTGACAGATCTCATGGGGTGGGAGCCTTGATCTACTGTAACTCCTTTGAAGAGGGGTGGTTCTTTACAGTGGGGGCCATAAACTGCATTCACAGGGCGAGGCGATAGCCTGGGAACGGCCTGGACAATCAAACATGGAGGAAGAGGAGGGTCAGAGGGTGCAATAGTGAATAGGATGAAAGGGAGGTGTCGGGCAGGCACGGGATGTGATTCTCAGGGAAGAGCAGCGCAGATGGAGGGGGTTTACGGCCCATGCATGAGAGAGAGAGAGAGCGGGGTGACCAGTGCGTGGGGGAGATGCTTGCGAGGGTGGGGAGCCGCGCTGGAGATCGGCGGCGTGCAGAGAGAGGGCCTGACCAAGGCATCTAAAATGGCTGCCGTGTGCGACAAAAGTGTGGCATTGGGAAAAAGGCAAGATGGCGCAGATAATGTTTATCAATACGAATTAATTTTCCACAGTCCTCCCTTTAACATTCCCAAGACATCTTGCTGGCCTATTTTCTATCCTTGTCTTTAGTAATAACCACAGGTAGTAAAAATGGGAGTTTAGGTGAGGGAACAGTGCATTACATATACAGTTGTGGGGTCGCGCATGTTCAGATCTATAGGTGGGTATATTACTAGGATGATGCGGGAAGATCATAATACCACCATATCAGACAAAAAACGTTCTTGCTGTGAGAGTGCATTGGGTCCATTTCACAGAGGCCTACAATTATTGGGAATACGAATCTAGTGGGTATATCCATATGTACAACTGTCGTTTCTACGATTCTTTACCATATAAAGTTTAAAGTTTTCTTCGTTACACATATACAGGCGAAGGTGACTGAGGTAGTGTCTCAACAGAAAAATCCTTTTTACATCCAATTGGAGCATACTCAATTCAAAAGGGGTTCGGGAGAGAAACGCAACTTAATACAAGAGACAGTCGGGGGTGATAATGAATGTTCAAAAAAGGTGTCGTTCTTTCCAGCGTCGTATTACAGCGGGTCATCACTGGTAGGTACTTAGTGTTCTTCTTCGTTTTCCGTTGGCACTGTTGAGCACCGGCGGTGGAGCTATGCGCCCAGCTCTATTCCAGATCTCGCGTTGCAGGGCGTGGCCATTCCTTGTTCCCTGGACAAAGGTCCTTTTGTGCTCTGTACCCTAATTACTCTTTCATGGGTACCTTAGACAGGGTATCCATATTCCATTCCTTTTCGTAACAAACCCTATTCTATCTGAATGCTGTGTTTCTTCTTCAAGTCAATTGTCACGAAATCCATGTGGAAAAAGGGGGTGTGGGGGCAATCTTTTCGAAAATTCAAGGGAAGAGAGGGCGGAGTGGGGTCAGATCAGGAACAGACCAGGGGGACAAGAAATTCTATGCAAGTTGGCCCATGCATCGGGCTCAGAGGGCTGGGACTTTCCGGCACATGTTGATCATTGAACAGGGGCTTCTGGTCAGCCCTTTCTTTCCTCCTTGTCGGAAAAAGTGCCTCGTCCTGCGACTCTTTACCTTGCGGTTCCACCTTGGTCGAGGCTGTAGACGTTCCACGATCTGTTGCCAGGCTGTGCATCATCACGTCCGGCCCCTCTCCTCCGGCAATTGTATGACATCCTTAAATAAGTTCGAAAAACAAATTTTAGTGAACTGACAGGGGAAGGTAGTTATACAAGTCTATTTTTCTCCCAACCCCAAGCGACTGGGGAAACATCCATCACATTGGTGTATGCTACTAATTTATAAACCACTTCTGGTGTGTAGGGTTGCAAGTATTTCCACAACCTTCCATCATAACCTTGTCGTTGGCGTTAGTTTTCGTTACATTTATGATCTTGGTATGAAGTCTGAGACCTATTTCATTACAATTATTTATCACATTCAGGTCAGATCCTCTGGCAGAGACCTGTTTCTAGTACAAATCCTGCAAAGCTATACCGTCCTTCAGGGCTTTGCAATTCACAAAAAATGCGAAGTGCTATCATCATGGGCTGACAGGTATCTTTCTGAGAGAGGAACATGGGCTAAGCAATTTTCCATTATGTCGGTATATCCGATCCTTCAGCTAAACATTTTATTTTCAGCGGGGTCTATTGCAACAATCCTCTATTTCGATCTAATTCAACTTCATAAGCATCATTCTCATTTCTACTGGGGTGAGGGGTTACCATCTTACTTTGTGTCATAAGCGCGTTATCTAGCCGAAGGCTACAGTTCAATCAGCAAGGATTCAGGGACATCTTTTGCATTCTAAACTCGGTGGCTTGCTTGTTAATTAAATCATTTCTGGGAACAACGGTTGGCCTGTGTCAGTTGTTAGTCAACCCGTCTCTTACAACCAGGGTGCAAGCCACACTTTTCAAGCTCTGGTCCAGGGGGGGGACAGCTGATACAAAACCGGGGCCATCCTGGGAAAACGGGGACATCCGGATCACTCTAATTTGGGCATTGAGACAATCTGGACGGTGAGGGTCGAGTTACCTAAGGCATTTTAAAAAACCACTGACATATAGCTCCCCTTTCAAGGGTCAGATTAGGGAACATCATTCGTCTTACCTGTCCTTTCCTTCTTGGCCAATTTAAGTTTCATCAGTGTTAACAGAAAGGAGAGGTAGTAACATGGCACAATACGCTTTTTTGTTTCAGTCAATTTGTGCAAATACCGTTGTATTTGGAGCCAATTGAGTCGGGTACCAGGGATCAGGGGGGGGTATAGTGGTCGGTCGGTTAGGAGCGAGTCCTCAGGGTGAGAAAGAGGGAGAGAGAGAGAGAGAGAGAGAGAGAGAGAGAGAGAGAGAGAGAGAGAGTAATGCGCAACAATAGGCTATTCAGTACACGTCAACATCGAAAAGCGGTAAGGAAGAGAGTGGTAAGAGAGGGAGAGAGTAATCGTGTACAATAATAGACTATTCAGTGCAATACACAACATAGAACATTACGGGTCTGTTTTACATATAAAGCATGCGGTTTGGGACGTACGAGTATTAGAACAGGACATACATCAAGTACAAAAAAGACAGACGGACTATTTTACATAAATTTCGTACTCTCGGCCGCTTGCTTAATTTAAAATCATGGTCAGGCGTTCTCCTTTTCAGTATTGTTCGACATTACTGCGATAACCCTCGAGGACCCTGTGGTAAGCTACCCTCCTATGTGTCTATTTATTTGTCATATACAAATACGACGTCCAGGCCTGTTTTCTTCCTCCCACGGGCCGCTCAGTCAGTATTCTTGTCACACAAAAACATTCCCAGATCAGCCTAAGCATACACGATGCAGACTTACGTACTACACGGATCATGATACATGCGTCTTCATACTGCACAAGTTATGCCACATACGCATCCATCAGAAAACTACAAAGGGGTGGCTCTAATCAGTATGGCTGAGCCAGTATCTATAACAACAAGAAGGGGATGCCAGTACTGATACAAGTAACCATTTAGCAATTTAAGACACTCAACCTGAAGTAAAATTCAAGGCTTGGAGCTGATCAGTAGCTTTTATTATTTTGCTTAATGTTATCAAAGAACAATTGGTTCAAAATTAAACAGTATTACATGCTAGGTACAAAAAATGTGGGAAGGAAAAATCTATCATTCTATCAGGCATGTCACAAGCTTACAACAATCAATCATACAGGGACAGTGGGGGACATGGAAACTCATATATTACAGTGGACAGTATTTACAGTGAACAGACAAGCACAAGAATAGTGCAATAGGCCACAGTCTGCTAAATTTCTAAAAAGTTTAGTTATAGAATTATTTACATAAACTGTACATTCCTAACGCAAGTTTTAAATAATCACAATTTTTGATGCAGTCAACCAAAAAGATGAATAAGGTAATGTACAACTAAGGGTGAAAAAGTGGCAAAACAATTCAGGTCAACTTGTCACCCAGGCAGACTTAAAGGTGGTGGAAGGCCTACGCGTTTCGAATCCTACAGGTGTACGAGGATTCTCATCAGGGCCTTTGGTTCTGGGGAAAGAAAAGAAAAAGAGTGATAGTAAGATCAAAGGGTTTGACCTCAAGTGTATTTAAAACGGATCATCATTAGAATCTACACTCAGTCCACACCCTCTCCTATACAGCTTACCAAAACACGGTGTTATAACATCCGAATGTAGTTTTTCACAGCATATATACTGAAGGGGGTATTTTGTACCTGAAAAGTCCGAAGCAGACTTGAATTACATAACGGACTTGGATGCGGTGGCAAAAAAAGGGATTAAGGGCTTTTAATATTACCTGCTACCGTGTTTACAGATGATGCTTTACCAGGTGCGGGGTCACTTTGGAAAGGCTGAAGGGTTCCTAAAAGATGGTGAACATGCGAGATTTTAGGGAGGGTTTGCTACAATTGTCACACCAACAGGTTATCTACAGGTGGCACTTCGCCTTACCTAATATTTTAAAATCTCTATTCTTATTTATAACCGATGTCCCTGTCCTTAGGGTAGCTGTCGCTTTATTTGAGACACTGTCGCCGTGGGAGTAGAAGTGAAGTTGAATCAGAGGCCTGCGAAACAGGAGAGGCAATGTTTCATTATTATAAGCAATTGCTTCAGGGATTAAACAGGGTCGACAGCGGCGCTGAAGCCTAATTCGGCAATTTGGGTTTGTCAACTCAGAAGTTTAATGGACCTGTAAGAAAGCACACGCGGCGCTTAACATTGCGGTTATGAAGTAGAGACAGCCACTAGTTGCGTGCAGGAGGAAAAAAGGAGGACTCAGCGGCTTACCGTGTTTTAAATTACGGCGGGCGTGGTCCGCTAACCGTGGTTGCAAACGTTCAAACCATTCTACGATCCTGCAAAGATATAATATAACAGCGTATCAGCGGGCTATTTTGCCCGGATTACAACACGCGGTTTATATGGGGAAAGCGGAAAAAAGAATTTACCGTCAACATTACACAGCACGCTGCAGAAAGGTGATTTATTCCTGCCAAGAAAGCAGAAGTTTCTAGATTAGTTAAGCAACATAGGGCTTTAACTGGCTCCTAACGTGAAGAGAGTTACTTCAAATACTCACTTTCAAAGGTTCAGGCTGGCGACCTTAGCGACGGCGAACGCGAACAAAGTGGTAACCTTCAGGCAAGGGCGCCTAAGCAGACTGAGCTGCTGGGGAACACCCTTAAATGCAGGTGATTATCAAGGCCACACCCACCAGGTGTGCTGGCCGGTTTAGAAAAAAGAGTGGGGGCAAGAATGAAAACCCGGACCGGAGTGGCCAATCCTTAGTCACTTTCAGACCTTAGTAATATGCATTATAGAAAGAGGCAGGAGGAGAGAGTTAAAGCTTGAATATCTCACTTAATTCATTTAAACCAGACACCGCAGTGTCGAATTTCAGTATCAAAAGGGCTTCCCGTTTTGACAAGGCAAGGTTCTGGTCACCACCTCGCGGATTTTTTTCCACTTTGGAAATTACAGTCCACTTCAAGTCACTAACAGTATGTTGCATACGTGTCCAGTGGAGCACCAGGGGTGCATTCTCAACCCGCTTTTTGACTCTTGATTTGTGCTGCGAGATCCTTTGCCGGATCTCTTGGTTGGTTTTGCCTATATAAAGTAGGCGGCATGGGCATATGATACCGTAGACAACAAACTTGCTCTTGCAGTTACTGAATGATTCATGTTTCCAAAAAATTCCGTTGTGCTGGAACAATGAGCCCTCAATCGAGGATTCACAACAGAGGCAAGTGCCACACTTATGGTGTCCAAGAATCGGGGGCATCCCCATCATTTGGCGCAATGTAGCTGGTTTGGATGTAGGCATATCGGCCCGAACTACATAGTTGGCAATGTTGTTTTCCTTTTTAAAGGCAAATAAAGGGGTGTCTACTAAGCTGTTATCCAAGTCTTTCACTAAATGCCAGTTTTGTTTTATGACTTTCTTCAATTGGTTGGCATTCGGGCAGTATGTCGTAACACAAACCTGTCTTTTTAATTCAGGTTTGGTCTTGCGTACTAGAGTGGTCTTGGCGGTATTATTTATGGCTATGTACGAGGAGGCATATATCTACCAGAACAACCCTTTCACTCAATACATCGGAGCTTGGCTCCGGTTTATTGACGACGTCTTCATGACATGGACAGGTGATAGTAACACCCTCGACCAGTTCTACCAGTGGTTGAATAATAGAACTGCTGATATAAAATTCAGCATTTCCAGCTCAACCAAAAGGATTGCGTTTCTAGATGTGGAAGTCTTCCCTTCTGAAGGGAAATTGGCCACGACCCTATACAGCAAGCCCACGGATAGAAATAAATCACTCATGTTTTCTAGTAACCATCCGAGGAACCTAAAAGAGAACCTGCCATATGGGCAGTTCCTGCGAGTTCGTAGGAATTGCACATTCAAAGAGGATTTTCAAAAACATTCAGAGAAATTAACATCTAAATTATGCGAAAGAGGTTACCCCAAAAAACTCGTGAAGAGCTGTATGAGGCGAGCACAATGGACACCGCGTGAGACCACTCTAGTACGCAAGACCAAACCTGAATTAAAAAGACAGGTTTGTGTTACGACATACTGCCCGAATGCCAACCAATTGAAGAAAGTCATAAAACAAAACTGGCATTTAGTGAAAGACTTGGATAACAGCTTAGTAGACACCCCTTTATTTGCCTTTAAAAAGGAAAACAACATTGCCAACTATGTAGTTCGGGCCGATATGCCTACATCCAAACCAGCTACATTGCGCCAAATGATGGGGATGCCCCCGATTCTTGGACACCATAAGTGTGGCACTTGCCTCTGTTGTGAATCCTCGATTGAGGGCTCATTGTTCCAGCACAACGGAATTTTTTGGAAACATGAATCATTCAGTAACTGCAAGAGCAAGTTTGTTGTCTACGGTATCATATGCCCATGCCGCCTACTTTATATAGGCAAAACCAACCAAGAGATCCGGCAAAGGATCTCGCAGCACAAATCAAGAGTCAAAAAGCGGGTTGAGAATGCACCCCTGGTGCTCCACTGGACACGTATGCAACATACTGTTAGTGACTTGAAGTGGACTGTAATTTCCAAAGTGGAAAAAAATCCGCGAGGTGGTGACCAGAACCTTGCCTTGTCAAAACGGGAAGCCCTTTTGATACTGAAATTCGACACTGCGGTGTCTGGTTTAAATGAATTAAGTGAGATATTCAAGCTTTAACTCTCTCCTCCTGCCTCTTTCTATAATGCATATTACTAAGGTCTGAAAGTGACTAAGGATTGGCCACTCCGGTCCGGGTTTTCATTCTTGCCCCCACTCTTTTTTCTAAACCGGCCAGCACACCTGGTGGGTGTGGCCTTGATAATCACCTGCATTTAAGGGTGTTCCCCAGCAGCTCAGTCTGCTTAGGCGCCCTTGCCTGAAGGTTACCACTTTGTTCGCGTTCGCCGTCGCTAAGGTCGCCAGCCTGAACCTTTGAAAGTGAGTATTTGAAGTAACTCTCTTCACGTTAGGAGCCAGTTAAAGCCCTATGTTGCTTAACTAATCTAGAAACTTCTGCTTTCTTGGCAGGAATAAATCACCTTTCTGCAGCGTGCTGTGTAATGTTGACGGTAAATTCTTTTTTCCGCTTTCCCCATATAAACCGCGTGTTGTAATCCGGGCGAAATAGCCCGCTGATACGCTGTTATATTATATCTTTGCAGGATCGTAGAATGGTTTGAACGTTTGCAACCACGGTTAGCGGACCACGCCCGCCGTAATTTAAAACACGGTAAGCCGCTGAGTCCTCCTTTTTTCCTCCTGCACGCAACTAGTGGCTGTCTCTACTTCATAACCGCAATGTTAAGCGCCGCGTGTGCTTTCTTACAGGTCCATTAAACTTCTGAGTTGACAAACCCAAATTGCCGAATTAGGCTTCAGCGCCGCTGTCGACCCTGTTTAATCCCTGAAGCAATTGCTTATAATAATGAAACATTGCCTCTCCTGTTTCGCAGGCCTCTGATTCAACTTCACTTCTACTCCCACGGCGACAGTGTCTCAAATAAAGCGACAGCTACCCTAAGGACAGGGACATCGGTTATAAATAAGAATAGAGATTTTAAAATATTAGGTAAGGCGAAGTGCCACCTGTAGATAACCTGTTGGTGTGACAATTGTAGCAAACCCTCCCTAAAATCTCGCATGTTCACCATCTTTTAGGAACCCTTCAGCCTTTCCAAAGTGACCCCGCACCTGGTAAAGCATCATCTGTAAACACGGTAGCAGGTAATATTAAAAGCCCTTAATCCCTTTTTTTGCCACCGCATCCAAGTCCGTTATGTAATTCAAGTCTGCTTCGGACTTTTCAGGTACAAAATACCCCCTTCAGTATATATGCTGTGAAAAACTACATTCGGATGTTATAACACCGTGTTTTGGTAAGCTGTATAGGAGAGGGTGTGGACTGAGTGTAGATTCTAATGATGATCCGTTTTAAATACACTTGAGGTCAAACCCTTTGATCTTACTATCACTCTTTTTCTTTTCTTTCCCCAGAACCAAAGGCCCTGATGAGAATCCTCGTACACCTGTAGGATTCGAAACGCGTAGGCCTTCCACCACCTTTAAGTCTGCCTGGGTGACAAGTTGACCTGAATTGTTTTGCCACTTTTTCACCCTTAGTTGTACATTACCTTATTCATCTTTTTGGTTGACTGCATCAAAAATTGTGATTATTTAAAACTTGCGTTAGGAATGTACAGTTTATGTAAATAATTCTATAACTAAACTTTTTAGAAATTTAGCAGACTGTGGCCTATTGCACTATTCTTGTGCTTGTCTGTTCACTGTAAATACTGTCCACTGTAATATATGAGTTTCCATGTCCCCCACTGTCCCTGTATGATTGATTGTTGTAAGCTTGTGACATGCCTGATAGAATGATAGATTTTTCCTTCCCACATTTTTTGTACCTAGCATGTAATACTGTTTAATTTTGAACCAATTGTTCTTTGATAACATTAAGCAAAATAATAAAAGCTACTGATCAGCTCCAAGCCTTGAATTTTACTTCAGGTTGAGTGTCTTAAATTGCTAAATGGTTACTTGTATCAGTACTGGCATCCCCTTCTTGTTGTTATACATACGCATCCATATCATACGAATCGCTCCTCGCTACCAGAGATAGCCTCTGCACTCAGCATACCACCCAATTGTACTAGTCCTCCTGTTGTGTGGAACACGGTGCGTAGGTCTTCTTTTGTTCTTGGGTCGAGAATTCCGTTTGTAGCCTGGAGAGGAAGGAAGGAAAAGGAGGGGAGGGGGGGGGCAGCATTCAAAGTACATTAGCGCGCATGAATACGAAAACCTTTTACTTACCAAGTACCCGACTTATCGGCGGTTTGCTGCATAGGTCGCTCGAGTGTGGTATTGCAGACCGCGTGTAGGAAAGGGTCAAAAGCTAGAAGTACTCAGTATAAGGTGAAGGAGGTGACGGGTTCATGTTTTTCTTTGAGGAAAGGATACGGTCTACAATGATATGGGGCCGTCCCTATCCGCAGAGCACGGAAACTATAGGGGGCGGTAGGTTTCACTGAAGGCTTTTGAGTTTTCAATAGTACGTATCTTGCCTAAGGTCAGACTAGATGACATTCTCTTCGGTGAAGTTTTTAGGAACAAGTTGCCTCATTTTTACTTGTCTTTTAAATTCGAGTTTTCTTCCACGTGCGTGCGTTCCTCGATTAGTCGTACATTATGGGACAGAATACCATACCTCATATTCGACAATTAATAAAAATCTCAAACAATCCTAATATTCAGGCATGGAGTCTGTATTATCTGTACTTTTACCTTTATTGTGAAAAAACGTCAACATACAAATACGGGTCTACAACCATATAGGCCGGCCACGGAGCAGGTTAGAAACGTATAAGGTAAGGGGACATTACGCTGTGGTATATAAAAAAAATACGTAACAGTCGAGCCAGTAATTGCAAAACTGATTGTCTAATAGTTGCAGGATCAGTGAATGTTAATTTAATAATCGAAAGTATAACAGGATCAGTAACGATAAAAATCATCCAGATGCACACCGTGGGCGAGTACCACGAGCAACACTGCTTTGAAGCTACGATAATACAATAATCAATAATCGATCAAAACCAACGTCAACAGGGCTGTCTGCATGCCCAGTCAGTATACCTCCCCGCCCGATATGTGCCCAAAGACCAAGTACATATCCTGTATCATCAAGGCTAAGCAGCCAGGGCACCGTAAGGATTTGCAGGTCCCACCTATATTGACGCCATTTTGGCAGAGGCCGGGCAGGTCCAAAGTTTTAGTTCAAATCCTTCTAACAACCCGCGGCCGGACCAGAACCCCTTTCGGCAGTTCAAAAAGTTTGCCAACACCAACAGAAAGGATAGGCGGCATGGACCGTTTCTCAATGGCGGGGAAAGGCAAAATCTTCCCTACCAGGTCACGTTGAGGTTCCACCGGAACTGATCGAGTTGGTAGTCTACAGTGTTCCTTGGTAATTCAGACAAAAGCTGGCGTCAGTATGGGAGCACCACCATCTTGCGGCAATGTCGTGGCCACTCCGGAGAGCGGGACAGTAGGCGTATCCCTCCGCCGACGCACTGGATCAGCCTCTCTCGCAGCACCAGATGGGGATAAGGCGGTAGTTGCCCGGAGCAGGGGCACATCAATGGAGGATGATCGAGCAACAGTGGCGGTCGCCCCCACCAGAAGCCCGCGGGGTTGAATGTCCATGACTCCTGGGAGATCTTTGGAGTTTGGACAATGTCTTCAAGAGTGTGGCTCATGCTTGAGCAGGCAAGCATTCGAGTTCCAGGGTAGTCCAGAGCCGTTCAAGTGGACCGCGCCCAAATCCGGGGAGCCGGCCGCCATTTTGAGTGTTCCGCAGCAGCAGCCGCTCTCCACCCCGGCCACCGGAGCGGGTCCTCCGGCCATCCACAAAGGCAGTCTTGGTGCAGCTGTCCGGCAGGTGAAACGCTAATGGCTGTCCTGCTGCAGCTGACCGGTGAGCGAAACGCTAAGGGTCGCCCTGCTGCAGCTGGTCGGCGAGTGAAACGCTAAGGGTCGGCCTGCTGCAGCTGAGGAGCCTCCACCTGGGGAGGTGGGGGAGGCCCGTTCGCGTCGCCTCCCCCCAGGGCACCCCACGCCGTCTTTTGGCGCAGCATTATAGGATGGCTGGACCAGGCAACAAAAAAGGGGGGAGCCGCCAGTAAGGCATCCCCTGCCCGCAACTGGTTGGACACTACATCTGGGTGATTTGGGGGCGTGCCTCTGCACGTTGGGTTGTCTCCGGGCTATACGCACAACGACTTCCTCGGCCAGCTTCCTCCCTCCATCCCAGGCCTCCACCGATGCCACATCGCCAGCTGATGGATTTTGTAGGCTTTCTATAGCCCAAAGCCAACTAAAAAGTAGCCCAAAGTAGCCCAATGCTGCAACTCTAAGGAAGGGGGGACAGGGACAGCGTCAAGCAGACGGTGAATGGATTGGGATTGATGTTGCAGCAGGCTGCCATGTAAATATTTGTTTTTTGTTTAATAAAGCGTTTGGACATACTACTCTGTTGGAGTGTTGTATATATATTTATAATCTGGCAAATTAGCACAAGAATGTTACTGCGTAACCAGGGAAAAATATAGCCCCATTGTGCGTGATCTAGCCGACTCTGGCAACACCGAGTATCAGCAGACTTTTATTTGTATAGGGTTTGTTGTTATTGGGCGGGGTGGGTGGTAGGACAGACATGTTTTAGGCAGCGAGGGCGGCGGAGCCGAGCTACCTCGTGGCCATCTCGACCGCGAGCTTGGCCCCTCCCCCTAGTTTCATATTTCTCGCGAAGGGCTATTTCCTAGTGTTTCCATTTTAGCAGGGTCAAAAAGATCCTATCAGTGGCCTACTGATTTTACTCGATTTCTTTTCTTTCCTTTTCTAGTGATTTTTATGCCATAGTTAGCTAAAAAGATACAACGACTAATCCGTATTTTATATATATCCTTTTTATTAGGGGTGCCCTCCGGTGGAGCCGGATGAGGTACCTCTAATAAACGGTCCGGGTGGAACCAATTACCAATCAGTGGGGAGAAGATAGGCATGACAGATTACAAAGGGGGACAAAGGTCCACACTACCTATCCTTCACTACCTGCAAAGACTAGACAGAATATTGCTATTCTACGTTGTTTGCAAACAGTGAATATCTCAAAAAGGAGCTACTCTAACAATCAAAAAGGGAGCTACCCTGACAATCAATCAATCAAACAAACAGTGGGGAGAAAAGATAGGCACAACAGATTACAAAGGGGGACAGAAGTCCGCGTTACCCACCCTTCACTGTCCACAAAGGAAGATAGAGTATTTGTACTCTTCCTCGTTTGTAGGCAGCGAACGTCTCAAAGAACCATCATCGTTTCGCAATTTGTCATTTTGACACGACCTTTCCCGGACCACATGGGCTGTTTCTCGTCTTCCGCTTCCAGCGCCCGATCGTCCTCCAATCTCCGATATTGCCGCGGCACTCCTGATGGTTCCCAGTCAGGACCGTAGATCACTCGAGAGAGGTCGTTTCGGAACCAGTGAAGTTCGGATGATCGGCTGCCACACGAGGGTCTATCGGGCAGGAGCTCTTTCCCGATCGTTGCAGTCGTTCACTCTGTCGTCAGGACCTCTCCCACTGGATCCACGTGTCGCTGATGGGCCCCACGCTTGGGACGCCAATTGTTAAACGGAAAGGCAATCAACAAACGAAATAACCTTAAGTATTGCCCGGCGATGTCGCCTCTTAACCCACAGAGTATTGATCAATGAAGAGGCAGGCGCTGGAGACTGGAAGGCAGGAAACAAGGGTTTATTCTCTCCGGAGGAGAACACATCAGATCAGATCAACAGGGAATCTTCTCGAGGTGCTCTAACTGCATCTCTGAGGCCTTTTATACACGCATTTATGGCAGGAAGACATTCTTTATTACAATAAAGGTACTTTGAAGTATGAAAGACATCCCCGGAATCTTCCGCTTCAGGCCCGTTCCCACACACCCTTACAGTGAGAATCCCCTCCCCAATCATAATTCAGGATCGTTGTCGGATGGTAGGAACAGCGGGGTACTCCGCCGATTCCCGGAACGCATGTGGTGTGACAGATCTCATGGGGTGGGAGCCTTGATCTTCTGTAACTCCTTTGAAGAGGGTTGGTTCTTTACAGTTGGGGCCATAAACTGCATTCACAGGGCGAGGTGATAGCCTGGGAACGGCTTGGACAATCGAACACGGAGGAAGAGGAGGGTCACAGGGTGTGATAGTGAATAGGATGAAAGGGAGGTGTCGGGCAGGCACGGGATGTGATTCTCAGGGAAGAGCAGCGCAGATGGAGGGGGTTTACGGCCCATGAATGAGAGAGAGAGAGAGAGCGGGGTGACCAGTGCGTGGGGGAGATGCTTGCGAGGGTGGGGAGCCGTGCTGGAGATCGCCGGCATGCAGAGAGAGGGTCTGACCAAGGCATCTAAAATGGCTGCCGTGTGCGACAAAAGTGTGGCATTGGGAAAAAGGCAAGATGGCGCAGATAATGTTTATCAATACGAATTAATTTTCCACACATCCACCACCACCACATCCACCACCACTACATCCACCAACACTACGTCCACCACCACCATGTCCACCACATTCATCACCACACCCACCTCCATCACAACCACACCACCTCCACCATCACCACATCCACCACCACCACCACTACGTCCACCACCACAACCACCACCTCCATGTCCACCACCACCATGTACACCACCACCACCACCATGTCTACCACCAACACCACCACATCCACCACCACAACATCCACCACAACCACATCCAAAACCACCACGTCCACCACCACCATGACCACAACCACCACAACCACATCCACCACCACTACATCCACCACCACCATGTCCACCGCCACCACACCCACCACAACCACTACAGCCGCCACCCTCACCACATTCACCACCATCCCATCCACCACCACCACGACCACCACCACCACGTCCACAGTCACCACCTCCACCACCACCTCCACCAACACATCAACCACCACTACATCCACCACCACTATGTCCACCACAATCACGTCCACCACCACCATGTCCACCACCACCATGTCCACCACCACCACCACCACCACATACACCTCCACCACCTCCACATCCACCACCACCACACCCAGCACCACCACCACCATGTACATCACCACTACCACCACCACCACCACATCCACAACCACCACATCCACCACCACCACGCCCACCACCACCCTGTTCACCACATCCACCACCAGGTCCACCACCAACACGTCCATCACCACCACATCGATCACCACCATGTCTACAACCACCACGTCCACCACATCCACCACTACACCCACCACCACCTCATCCATCACCACCACGTCTACCACCACCACGTCCACAAACACCACGTTCACCACCCCCACCTCCACCACCACCATGTCCACCACCACCACATCCACCACCACTGCATCCACCACCACCACGTCCACCACCACCATGTCCACCACATTCATCACCACACCCACCTCCACCACAACCACAACTGCCTCCACCACCACCACATCCACCACCACGTCCATCACCATTACCACCGCCACCATGTCCACCACCACCATGTCCACGACCACCACCACCATGTCTACCACCAACACCACCACATCCACCACCAACACAGCCACCACCACCACATCTACAACCACCACGTCCACCACCACCATGACCACAACCACCATATCCATCACCACCACATCCATCACCACCACATCCACCACCACCATGTCCACCACTACGTCCACCACCACCATGTCCACCACCACCACATCCATCACCACCACATCCATCACCACCATGTCCACAACCACCACATCCACCACGTCCACCACCACCTCATCCACCACCACCAAGTCCATCACCAGCATGTCCACAACAACCACGTCCACCACGTCACCCACCACGACTACCACGGCCACCACCACATCCACCACCACCACATCCTCCACCACTACGTCCACCACCACCACGTCCACCACCACCATGTCCACCACATTCATCACCACACCCACCTCCATCACAACCACACCACCTCCACCATCACCACATCCACCACCACCACCACCACGTCCACCACCACAACCACCACCACCATGTCCACCACCACCATGTACACCACCACCACCACCATGTCTACCACCAACACCACCACATCCACCACCACAACATCCACCACAACCACATCCACAACCACCACGTCCACCACCACCATGACCACAACCACCACATCCACCACAACCACATCCACCACCACTACATCCACCACCACCATGTCCACCGCCACCACACCCACATCAACCACTACAGCCGCCACCCTCACCACATTCACCACCATCCCATCCACCACCACCATGACCACCACCACCACGTCCACAGTCACCACCTCCACCACCACCTCCACCAACACATCAACCACCACTACATCCACCACCACTATGTCCACCACAATCACGTCCACCACCACCATGTCCACCACCACCATGTCCACCACCACCACCACCACCACCACCACATACACCTCCACCACCTCCACATCCACCACCACCACACCCAGCACCACCACCACCATGTACATCACCACTACCACCACCACCACCACATCCACAACCACCACATCCACCACCACCACGCCCACCACCACCCTGTCCACCACATCCACCACCAGGTCCACCACCAACACGTCCATCACCACCACATCGATCACCACCATGTCTACAACCACCACGTCCACCACATCCACCACTACACCCACCACCACCTCGTCCATCACCACAACGTCTACCACCACCACGTCCACAAACACCACGTTCACCACCCCCACCTCCACCACCACCATGTCCACCACCACCACATCCACCACCACTGCATCCACCACCACCACGTCCACCACCACCATGTCCACCACATTCATCACCACACCCACCTCCACCACAACCACAACTGCCTCCACCACCACCACATCCACCACCACGTCCATCACCATTACCACCGCCACCATGTCCACCACCACCATGTCCACGACCACCACCACCATGCCTACCACCAACACCACCACCTCCACCACCAACACAGCCACCACCACCACATCTACAACCACCACGTCCACCACCACCATGACCACAACCACCATATCCATCACCACCACATCCATCACCACCACATCCACCACCACCATGTCCACCACTACGTCCACCACCACCATGTCCACCACCACCACAGCCATCACCACCACATCCATCACCACCATGTCCACAACCACCACATCCACCACGTCCACCACCACCACCAAGTCCATCACCAGCATGTCCACAACAACCACGTCCACCACGTCACCCACCACCACTACCACGGCCACCACCACATCCACCACCACCACATCCTCCACCACTACGTCCACCACCACCACGTCCACCACCACCACACCCACGACCACCACCACAACAGCCACCACCACCACCACATCCACCACCGTCACGTCCACCACCACATCCACCACCATATCCACCACCACTACATCCACCACCGATATGTCCACCATGATCACATCCACCACCACCACGTTCACCACCACCACACCCACCTCCACCACCTCCATGTCCACCACCACCACACCCCGCACCGCAACCACCATGTCCACCACCACTATACCACCACTACCACATCCACCACCACCATGCCCACCACCACCATGTCCACCACATCCATCACCACATCCACCACCACCATGTCAACCACCACCACGTCCACCGCCACCATGTCCATCACTACCACATCGATCACCACCATGTCCACAACCACCACGTCCACTACTACCATGTCCACCACCACACCCACTACCACCCCGTCCACCACCACCATGTCTACCACCACAACGTCCACAACCACCACGTCCACAACCACCACCTCCACCTCCACCACCACCATGTTCACCACCACCACATCCACCACATCCACCACCACTACATCCACCACCACTACGTCCACCACCACCATGTCCACCACACCCACCACCACTCCCACCTCCACCACAACCACACCCGCCTCCACCACCACCACATCCACCACCACCATGACCACCACCACTACCAGCACCACCATGTCCACACCACCATGTCCACCACCACCATGTCTACCACCACATCCACCACCAAAACCACATCCACCACCACCACATCCACAACAACCACGTCCACCACCACCACGTAGGCATGCAGAGAGAGGGTCTGACCAAGGCATCTAAAATGGCTGCCGTGTGCGACAAAAGTGTGGCATTGGGAAAAAGGCAAGATGGCGCAGATAATGTTTATCAATACGAATTAATTTTCCACACATCCACCACCACCACATCCACCACCACTACATCCACCAACACTACGTCCACCACCACCATGTCCACCACATTCATCACCACACCCACCTCCATCACAACCACACCACCCCTACCATCACCACATCCACCACCACCACCACCACGTCCACCACCACAACCACCACCACCATGTCCACCACCACCATGTACACCACCACCACCACCATGTCTACCACCAACACCACCACATCCACCACCACAACATCCACCACAACCACATCCACAACCACCACGTCCACCACCACCATGACCACAACCACCACATCCACCACAACCACATCCACCACCACTACATCCACCACCACCATGTCCACCGCCACCACACCCACCACAACCACTACAGCCGCCACCCTCACCACATTCACCACCATCCCATCCACCACCACCACGACCACCACCACCACGTCCACAGTTACCACCTCCACCACCACCTCCACCAACACATCAACCACCACTACATCCACCACCACTATGTCCACCACAATCACGTCCACCACCACCATGTCCACCACCACCATGTCCACCACCACCACATACACCTCCACCACCTCCACATCCACCACCACCACACCCAGCACCACCACCACCATGTACATCACCACTACCACCACCACCACCACATCCACAACCACCACATCCACCACCACCACGCCCACCACCACCCTGTCCACCACATCCACCACCAGGTCCACCGCCAACACGTCCATTACCACCACATCGATCACCACCATGTCTACAACCACCACGTCCACCACATCCACCACTACACCCACCACCACCTCGTCCATCACCACCACGTCTACCACCACCACGTCCACAAACACCACGTTCACCACCCCCACCTCCACCACCACCATGTCCACCACCACCACATCCACCACCACTGCATCCACCACCACCACGTCCACCACCACCATGTCCACCACATTCATCACCACACCCACCTCCACCACAACCACAACTGCCTCCACCACCACCACATCCACCACCACGTCCATCACCATTACCACCGCCACCATGTCCACCACCACCATGTCCACGACCACCACCACCATGTCTACCACCAACACCACCACATCCACCACCAACACGGCCACCACCACCACATCTACAACCACCACGTCCACCACCACCATGACCACAACCACCATATCCATCACCACCACATCCATCACCACCACATCCACCACCACCATGTCCACCACTACGTCCACCACCACCATGTCCACCACCACCACATCCATCACCCCCACATCCATCACCACCATGTCCACAACCACCACATCCACCACGTCCATCACCACCTCATCCACCACCACCAAGTCCATCACCAGCATGTCCACAACAACCACGTCCACCACGTCACCCACCACCACTACCACGGCCACCACCACATCCACCACCACCACATCCTCCACCACTACGTCCACCACCACCACGTCCACCACCACCATGTCCACCACATTCATCACCACACCCACCTCCATCACAACCACACCACCTCCACCATCACCACATCCAACACCACCACCACCACGTCCACCACCACAACCACCACCACCACCATGTACACCACCACCACCACCATGTCTACCACCAACACCACCACATCCACCACCACAACATCCACCACAACCACATCCACAACCACCACGTCCACCACCACCATGACCACAACCACCACATCCACCACAACCACATCCACCACCACTACATCCACCACCACCATGTCCACCGCCACCACACCCACCACAACCACTACAGCCGCCACCCTCACCACATTCACCACCATCCCATCCACCACCACCACGACCACCACCACCACGTCCACAGTCACCACCTCCACCACCACCTCCACCAACACATCAACCACCACTACATCCACCACCACTATGTCCACCACAATCACGTCCACCACCACCATGTCCACCACCACCATGTCCACCACCACCACCACCACCACATACACCTCCACCACCTCCACATCCACCACCACCACACCCAGCACCACCACCACCATGTACATCACCACTACCACCACCACCACCACATCCACAACCACCACATCCACCACCACCACGCCCACCACCACCCTGTCCACCACATCCACCACCAGGTCCACCACCAACACGTCCATCACCACCACATCGATCACCACTATGTCTACAACCACCACGTCCACCACATCCACCACTACACCCACCACCACCTCGTCCATCACCACCACGTCTACCACCACCACGTCCACAAACACCACGTTCACCACCCCCACCTCCACCACCACCATGTCCACCACCACCACATCCACCACCACTGCATCCACCACCACCACGTCCACCACCACCATGTCCACCACATTCATCACCACACCCACCTCCACCACAACCACAACTGCCTCCACCACCACCACATCCACCACCACGTCCATCACCATTACCACCGCCACCATGTCCACCACCACCATGTCCACGACCACCACCACCATGTCTACCACCAACACCACCACATCCACCACCAACACAGCCACCACCACCACATCTACAACCACCATGTCCACCACCACCATGACCACAACCACCATATCCATCACCACCACATCCATCACCACCACATCCACCACCACCATGTCCACCACTACGTCCACCACCACCATGTCCACCACCACCACATCCATCACCACCACATCCATCACCACCATGTCCACAACCACCACATCCACCACGTCCACCACCACCTCATCCATCACCACCAAGTCCATCACCAGCATGTCCACAACAACCACGTCCACCACGTCACCCACCACCACTACCACGGCCACCACCACATCCACCACCACCACATCCTCCACCACTACGTCCACCACCACCACGTCCACCACCACCACACCCACGACCACCACCACAACAGCCACCACCACCACCACATCCACCACCGTCACGTCCACCACCACATCCACCACCATATCCACCACCACTACATCCACCACCGATATGTCCACCATGATCACATCCACCACCACCACGTTCACCACCACCACACCCACCTCCACCACCTCCATGTCCACCACCACCACACCCCGCACCGCAACCACCATGTCCACCACCAATATACCACCACTACCACATCCACCACCACCATGCCCACCACCACCATGTCCACCACATCCATCACCACATCCACCACCACCATGTCAACCACCACCACGTCCACCGCCACCATGTTCATCACTACCACATCGATCACCACCATGTCCACAACCACCACGTCCACTACTACCATGTCCACCACCACACCCACTACCACCCCGTCCACCACCACCATGTCTACCACCACAACGTCCACAACCACCACATCCACAACCACCACCTCCACCTCCACCACCACCATGTTCACCACCACCACATCCACCACATCCACCACCACTACATCCACCACCACTACGTCCACCACCACCATGTCCACCACACCCAACACCACTCCCACCTCCACCACAACCACACCCGCCTCCACCACCACCACATCCACCACCACCACGACCACCACCACTACCAGCACCACCATGTCCACACCACCATGTCCACCACCACCATGTCTACCACCACATCCACCACCAAAACCACATCCACCACCACCACATCCACAACAACCACGTCCACAACCACCACGTCCACAACCACCATATCCACCACCACTTTGTCCACCACCATCACATCCACCACCACCATGTCCACCACCACTATGTCCACCACATCCTCCACCACGTCCACCACCACCATGTCCACCACCATGGCCACCACCACTTCCACCACAAGGCCACTACCACATCCACCACTACCATGTAAACCTCCACCACCACCACATCCACTACCACCACCAAGTCCATCACCACATCCACCACCAAGTCCACCACCAAGTTCACCACTACATCCAGACCACCATGTCCACCACCACCACGTCCACCACCACCACCACATCCACCCCCACCACATCCACCACCACCATGACCACCACCACCATGTCCACTACCAACACCACCATAGCCACCACCACTTCCACCACAAGGCCACTACCACATCCACCACCACCACGTCTACCTTCACCACCACCACATCCACTCCCACCACCAAGTCCACCACCACATTCACCACCAAGTCCACCACCAAGTTCACCACTAGATCCCGACCACCATTTCCACCACCACCACGTCCCAATTAACAGGGCCCGCAACATACATTCGACTCGTCATATCTTTCGCCGTTTCTTTCGCAACTTCATCCGCAAATGCATTCCCCCGACCCACATCATCCACAACCTTTCTATGGGCACTACACTTCACAATCGCAATCTGTTTTGGCAAAGTAAGTGATTCAAGAAGTTCATTCACTAATTGCTCATGCTGAATTTTCGTACCATGGGAAGTAAGAAATCCTCTCTCTCTCCACAAGCGGCCGAAGCTATGAGCCAGACCAAACGCATACTGACTGTCAGTATAAACATTCACTCGCTTTCCTTCTGACAACACACATGCTCTAGTCAATGCTATCAATTCTGCTGCTTGCGCTGAATTCTGTGCTATACGAGCTGTTTCAACAACTGTATGTAAAGTTGTGACAGCATATGCTGCAGTCGACTCTCCATTCGAAAGCTTAAAACACGAACCATCTACCCATAGCTTACCATCAACATTCGGAAGAGGAGTATCTTTTACATCAACTCTAGCCTTTGTTTCCTTCTCTGTCCAGAGAAAACAATCATGCTGTTCCTGAACATCTGTCTCTACAGAAATCGGCAACAATGTAGCTGGATTCAATGTGTCGCACCGCTTTATGTGCACATGACTAGCCAAAAGCGTCAACTCATAACCTGACAAACGTGCACTAGTAAGATGCTGAGTCTTTGTCCTATTCAATAATGTATCCACTGCATGTGGGACCATCACAATCAATGTATTATCCAATACCAAACCAGCAGACTGTCGGATAGAAACAGCCGCTGCCGCTGTAGCTCTCAGACAACTCGGCAATGCACTAGCTACTCGATCTAACGTAGCTGAAAAATACGCACATGGGCGCTGCTTGTCTCCAAATTGTTGCATCAACACTGACAATGCACAACCTTCTCTCTCGTGTACATAAAGTGTAAAAGGTTTACTGTAGTCCGGGGTACCCAACACCGAAGCAGAACACAAACAATGCATCACGTAATTCAGAAAAACTTTTCTGACATTCGTCAGACCAAGGGAGAGGATACGGAGTATCTTTAAGAGTCAGCGCCAACAGAGGTTTTGCTAATAAAGAAAAATTCGGGATCCACTGTCTACAATACGAGGTGATACCTAAGAAGGCACGCACCTCTCTCTGTGTGCATGGCACAGTCATTTGGGCAATCGCTTGAATTCGTTCTGGGTTCAATCGCCTTCCCTCCTTCGACAAGAGATGACCTAAAAAGGTCACTTCTTGGCGGCAATACTGTAACTTTGAGGGTGACACTTTATGATGAAGGTCAGAAAAATGTCGTAACAAAGAAAGAGTAGCTTCTTTACAAATCTCTTCGTCATCAGCAGCGACCAACAAATCATCAACATACTGGATAAGAGTAGCACCAGAAGGTAACACAAAATTGTCAAGCTGAGTTTTCAACGCCTGACTATAGATGGAGGGACTTTCATAATAACCTTGAGGAGCGCCTTTAAACCGGAAGCTACGACCTCCTAAAGAGAAGCCAAAAATATCTCTACTTTCCTCAGCGATCGGAATACTGAAGAAAGCGTTCTTCAGATCGATAACAGAAAACCAAGCAGCTGAGGCAGGGATCATAGTCAGTAAGGTAGTAATGTCCGGGACAACAGGAAACTGTGGCACAACAATCTTATTGACCTCTCGAAGATCGATCACAAACCGATACACAGGTGGCTGAGAAGCAGCAGTACGCTTAAGGACAGGCAGAACAGGACTGTTACACACATTACCTCTTGTTCCTTCAATTACACTTTTCTCAACCAAATCATAGATAATCGCTAAAAGAGCTCTATCGCCATCACTAGATATTTTATATTGAGGAATACGAGGTAGCCTAGCATTTGACTTAAGGGTGACAACATAGGGTAGAATCTGCAAAAGGCCAACATCATTGGGACCTGTAGCCCAAAGTGTATCAGGAAGAGAACCCAATTCCAGTGGAAGACAGTCTGCAGACAAATACATCGGGGAAATCACTCTCTTACCCATTGTAAGATGTACTCCCGAAGGAGAGCAATGTAATGTTGCATGCAATCTTTTCAACAAGTCCAAACCCAACAGATTCTCACCACAACCAGTCGTTAAAATAAGGGGGGCTTCCAATTCACAAGGACCAATAGAAAGGGGCAAAGGACTAGAAACCGGATTACGAACTGGGGCGCCAGAAAATCCTACTGAAACATTGGTCAAGCCAGACAAAGGTGCGCCAGGGATTTTAGAGTGCATAATAGAACTCTTCGTCACACCAGTATCCAAAAGAAAAGGTTCTGCCACACCTAATGTAACCACTTCAACATAAGGTCCACTCTGGTCTACTGGAACTGACACTACTCCCTCTCTTTGCCCATGGTTGTCCTAACTATCATTATAACCAGCACTCTCACTCTTGACACAATAGTCATCAGCGTAGTACTGGGCAGACTGAACAGTTGGAACATTCTGTCTGTCAAAACAATTCGTAGAATTCTGAGGGGGAAAGGAACGCTCATTCCAGGGAAACATACCACGTCCTCTACCCCTAGGAGCTTGTTGGAAACCACCACGACCTCTATGACCAGATTGTCAGGCGACGTCTTCCTCAGGGTCTGTCGTGAAGTAATAAGGGCCCACCTCTCGATACCTCCAATTCCGAATGTAATTACTACACAGAATCTTGGAGTGATCAAGCGAGGGGAAAAGGGAATTGGGAAGGGGACTGCGGGGAAGGAGATCTGAAAAGGAAAAGTTAGAAACAAAATATTCCGCAAATTCTAAGTAGACTGTGACCTTTGAACCAGGACTGAAAATATTCTTAAACACAAGCTTTTAAACAAGTTCTCTAAGAATCCGATAAACTCCTGCACATTTGTATTCAAGAATCACATTCTTATTCACTATGCTGTTAAGTTTCATTCTCTTGTGAATTGCGACAGATTCTTCTTCAAAGAAATAACACCATACTTTAGTAAATAAACTCCTATACTAAAGTTTGAAGGGCAACCTAAATAAATACCACATAAACATCAGCAAAGAATAACCCTTTTTGCCTTTCGCCAGAATTCTCAAGAAAGGATAGCGCCTAGATAATTTGCGATGGAAATAGAATTTACGCGCTTTCAGATTAGTTTGCGTTCCTCAGAAAAAACATTCAACAACCCTTGCCAGCAATGGATTGCAATTCTCTTTTTGGAAAACAAAATGTAAAAGGATTCGAACTTTCTGTGTTAAAAATCATCTACTGTAAATTGACAGCTTTAATTAAAACCTTTTAAACAAGAAAGCAATTTTTTAACATTTGCACCATGAACTCTGATGTCCTATTCCCTACCTGTAGAGTACGACCTACTCTACTACTCAGATGGACAGGACATCCCTTAAAATGCTCCAACACGATTCTTCTGCACTGGAATGCTGAAAACGGAGCAAGCTGGAAACTGCCACGCCCCCTGAGATGAACACCGAAAGCCTCCGGTGAATTCCCAATCCGAAACGCTGGATCTGTTGGAAACAGGAAAGGGAGCAGGAAGAAACCACAGCCACTCCCTAGGAAAAGACCAGAATAGTGAGCGCAGGAGACAGGGCGCGGTCACGTAAGTTAGCGTGCCTTCGGCGCTTACGCATGCGACCGGGCAACCAAAGCTCACGCATTAGGCGGGCGCTTTCAGGCAACCAAAGCTCACGCATTAGGCGGGCGCTTTCTACATGCCAAACCTCACGCATTAGGCGGAACAGAAGCAGACAGCAATTAAAGGACAGGCGACCTTTGCAGACCTATAAACATGGATGCAAGTTAAATGCACAAGCAGGTTTACAGCATCTTAACCACCAACGCCCTCCCAAGGATGACTGATGCATTTTGCCACACGGGCACCCCCGAATGCTGAGTGGGGCGGGCCCTAGACCACAAGCCACCCTAGCCCTGACAGTACTCCCCCCTCCCAAGAGTGGTCTAGGGCCCGGCTTAAGAGGGTGAAGGAGGTGGAAGCGGCGCAACAAGCGAGGGGCATGGACATTGTCAGCCGGCCCCCAGGAGTCATTCTCAGCACCGTACCCCTTCCAGGAGACAAGATACCACAACTTGGAGCCTCGACGCTTAGAATCCAAAATGTTCTGCACCTCATATTCCCAACTACCATGAACCAAAATCGGTGCTGGACGGGGGGCCAGGTTCTGATTAGCAGGTTTAAGAAGGGAAGTATGAAACACCGGATGGATGCGTAGAGACCTGGGTAACAACAGTTTGAATGTCACAGGGTTCACCTGACGCAGAACTGGGTAAGGACCAATGAACTTAGGATGAAACATACTCTTGTGTTTAAAGTTCAAGTTCTTTGTGGACAGCCAAACTTTGTCTCCAGGGGCATACCCAGGACCTGAACGATGTCTTTTATCATACTGCTCCTTATATTTCTTTTTGCTTTGTAACAAGCGATCTTGAACCTGACGATGGATAGTTTGCATAAGTCGTACAGAGTCTCTAACTGCCGGCACACCATTCTCATCATTGGGCAGAGTCAAAGGAATGGTGTTAGGTACATAGCCATAAAGCGCCTCAAACGGAGAAGATCCGGTTGATGAATGAGGCGAAGTATTGTATGCAAACTCAGCAATCCAAAGTAAATCTAACCAAGATTTCTTAGAGCCCGTAACATAACATCTCAAGTATTGTTTCAAAGTTTGATTCAGTCTTTCAGTTTGCCCATCAGCTTGAGGGTGATAACTGGTGGACATATTGGAAGTGATCTGTAGATTTTTACACCATTGTTGCCAGAACTTGGAGGAGAACTGAGTACCACGATCTGAAAGTAAAACTGAAGGCAGGCCATGTAAGCGAACCACATGTTGCAAGAATAATTGTGCTAATTGACCAGCAGAAGGTAGTTGCTTACAAGCAATGAAATGTGCATATTTGGTTAAACTGTCCACAACTACTAGAATCACAGTATGCTGATTGATTGAGGGCAAATCAGTAATGAAACCCAATGAAATATGCTTCCATGGTTCAGTTGGAATTGGTAGAACCTGTAGAAAACCTTTTGGTTTAGTGTGATCGGATTTACATCTCGCGCAGGCTTCACAATCATTAGCCATCTTCATTACATCTTTTTGTAGCGTTGGCCACCAAAACATTTTTTGTATTTTCTCCACAGTTTTTCTAGGGCCTGGATGTCCAGCCATAGGATGTGAATGTAACCAGTTGAACACAGTTTCCTGTAATTGCAAAGAGGGCAGATATACTTGCTTTCCATGGAAAGGTATCCCTTCTTTGATAGTTTGATCAGCGTTGGGTCTCAGCCATGATTTCCACTGAGAAAGAGGAAAACTTTCATGAATATTCTCCAGGAATTGATCTGCCGAGAGTACACTGATTACTTTGCCAGGATCGATAATAGGTTGAGGGGTTCCTTCAAAACGAATCAATGAAGAGTCTTTTCTGGACAAGGCATCAGCTTTCTTATTGTCTTGACCTGAACGAAAAGTTATTATGAAATCGTACTCAGCAAAGAACATCATCCACCTGAGTTGTCGCGGGGTTAACATTCTGGCTGAACTCATGAACTGTAGATTTCTGTGATCAGTGTAGACGGTCACAGTAAATTTTGCTCCCATAATGTAATGTCTCCATTCTTTGAAGGCTTCTAATATAGCAAGTAGTTCTTTTTCAGCTATAACATAGTTTTGCTCTGCAGGATTTAATTTTCGAGACATGTAAGCAACCGGATGCATTTGACCAGTAGTGTGATGCCTTTGAGAAAAAATGGCTGCAATGGCTACATCTGAGGCGTCAGCTTCGATGATAAAAGGTTTTTCTACGTTGGGATGCATGAGAACGGGTGCTTCAGTAAAGGCCTTTTTTAGTTTCTGGAATGCGTTTTCAGCTTCTGAGGACCATTCAAATTTTACCTTTTTCCTCAACAAACGTGTGATGGGAGCTACCACAGCAGAAAAATGATCAATGAAGCGACGGTAAAAATTTGCAAAGCCCAAGAAGCATTGTATGTCTCGAACTGATGTTGGAGTGGGCCAATCAGCAACGGCTTTAATTTTTCTGTCAGTCATTTTCATTCCAGTTGGAGTGAGGAGAACTTCCAAAAATTCTACTTCTCGGACATGAAAATCGCATTTAGATAGTTTACAATACAAGTTATGAGACTGAAGAGTACTCAAAACCTTTTTGACGTGACCTTCATGTTCAACTTCGGAATTGGAATAGATCAAAATGTCATCTATGTAGACAATAACAAAAAGATCCAAAAATTCCTTCAAGGCATCATTCAAAAAAAACTGGAAAGCTGCTGGGGCATTGCACAGCCCGAATGGCATGACCAAATACTCAAATAGTCCATATCGAGTTTTGAAAGCAGTCTTCCATTCATCATCTTGTCTAATACGAACCAAATGGTAGGCCCCTCTAAGATCCAATTTAGTGTAAATTTCAGCCTTTTTAACTTGGTCCAACAGAACAGGGATGAGTGGTAAAGGATATTTGTTTTTGACAGTGATTTTATTCAACGCCCTATAGTCGATGCAAGTCCTTAACTCCCCATTTGCTTTTGGAATGAAGAACAACGGAGATGCTGCTGGTGACTTGGAGGGGCGGATGAATCCATTCTCCAAATATTGATCAAGATACTGTCTTAAATGTTGGTTTTCTTTTTCAGATAGAGCGTAGATGCGGCAATTTGGGACACTAGAACCTGGTATGAGATCAATTTGACAGTCATAACTACGATGAGGGGGAAGGAGAGCTGCCTTAACCTCACTGAAGACCTCTGTGTAATCTTGGTACATTTTAGGCAAAAGTGTTTCCTTTTCTTCCGCTGTGGCCAATTGACTTAGAGTTGGTTTTGAGGTGTTTAAACAGGAAGTATGGCAAAAGTCAGACAGGAAAACCAGTTCTCTCTTCCGCCAATCTATGGTTGGGTTATGTAAACAAAGCCAAGGCATTCCAAGAATAAAACCATATTGAGGTGCTTGGATAACGTCACATTGAAGCTCTTCCTTATGTATTTGTTGCTTAGCATCTTCACAGAACATAACAACCTTGGAAGTTTGCATGGTTACTGGTCCTCCAGCTAGTACTTTTCCATCCACTGCTTGGACAATTTCTGGAGTCTCTTTTTGTTCACAGATGATTCCTAGGCGTTGGGCAGTTTCTAAATCTACGAAATTACCTGTAGCTCCAGAATCAACTAAAACCTCCATCTGGCATGTTTCACGAATTAACCTGATTTGTACGGCTAATCTAAAATGTGCTTTGTAGTTAGAGACACATGAGTTCACAGAAGGGAAGGCAATGGTTCCCAAGAGATCTCCCTTCAAACATCTTGGGCCAGTTAGTTTTCCGATTTTTGATCTGTTTTTTCCAGAGCCGCTGACTTACTAGGATTAGGAAACCTTCCTTTAGGCTTAGTCAAACAGTCCTTCACAAAATGACCTTTTCGACCACAATAAAGGCATTGTCCATTCTTTCTACGATTGTCTTTTTCTTCTTTTGACAAAGGTTGCCTTAAAGTTCCAATTTCCATTGGCTCAGAACTAGTTTCAGAATTTCCGAATTGAGGTCTAGATTTGACTTCAGATCTCCAATTAGGTTTGTCTGTCCTCTTTTTATCTGATCTTCGTTCAGAGAGTCTGTGATCTAAACGCAGAGTTAGGTTAATCAGTTCAGAACAAACAGTTGGTTGAGGATCAATTTGCGCCAAAACATCCTTTAGATCATCTTTTAATCCTTGATAAAAGAGAGCTGCTCTTTTTTCCTCTGGCCAAGACGTTTCGGCGATCAATCTGTTGAAGTGAGACAAATACGAAACCAGGTCCCTACTACCTTGTTTTAGCTGAAGCAATTCTCGATCTGCAGACAAAGTCACAGTACGTCGATCGAAAACCTTTTCAAATTCTTCCACAAACCTTTTCCAGTTATATAACAAGGTGTCATCTTGTCTGACCAAAGGAACGGCCCAGTTTGCGGCATCTCCGGTCAAGTAAGAAATTAAAAATGCAATTTTAGACTGTGGGGTTGGAAAAGCCGCTGGTCTACAAGCAAAATGCAATTCAATCTGGGTCAAAAAGATTTGCACCTTGGAAGAGTCCCCAGAAAAACGTTCAGGAGCTGCCAAAGGAATCTGGGGGGGCACTGTAACAGCTATGTTCGTAGTTCCCCTACTAGCCCCAGTTTCTAGTACCTCTTCAGGAAGAGGAGTACTCTGCAATTGAATATTGTCTACCTTAGCTGCTAACAAAGCAGTTGCATTCATGGTTTCCTTTAAGTCAGCTTGCATACGCATGATTGCTGACATTATGTCATTAATGGTGGTCATTATGACTTCACGTACAGACCAGGAGGAAAATAATTTGTGGGCTCACTATTCTGTCAGGCGACGTCTTCCTCAGGGTCTGTCGTGAAGTAATAAGGGCCCACCTCTCGATACCTCCAATTCCGAATGTAATTACTACACACAATCTTTGAGTGATCAAGCGAGGGGAAAAGGGAATTGGGAAGGGGACTGCGGGGAAGGAGATCTGAAAAGGAAAAGTTAGAAACAAAATATTCCGCAAATTCTAAGTAGACTGTGACCTTTGAACCAGGACTGAAAATATTCTTAAACACAAGCTTTTAAACAAGTTCTCTAAGAATCCGATAAACTCCTGCACATTTGTATTCAAGAATCACATTCTTATTCACTATGCTGTTAAGTTTCATTCTCTTGTGAATTGCGACAGATTCTTCTTCAAAGAAATAACACCATACTTTAGTAAATAAACTCCTTTACTAAAGTTTGAAGGGCAACCTAAATAAATACCACATAAACATCAGCAAAGAATAACCCTTTTTGCCTTTCGCCAGAATTCTCAAGAAAGGATAGCGCCTAGATAATTTGCGATGGAAATAGAATTTACGCGCTTTCAGATTAGTTTGCGTTCCTCAGAAAAAACATTCAACAACCCTTGCCAGCAATGGATTGCAATTCTCTTTTTGGAAAAATGTAAAAGGATTCGAACTTTCTGTGTTAAAAATCATCTACTGTAAATTGACAGCTTTAATTAAAACCTTTTAAACAAGAAAGCAATTTTTTAACATTTGCACCATGAACTCTGATGTCCTATTCCCTACCTGTAGAGTACGACCTACTCTACTACTCAGATGGACAGGACATCCCTTAAAATGCTCCAACACGATTCTTCTGCACTGGAATGCTGAAAACGGAGCAAGCTGGAAACTGCCACGCCCCCTGAGATGAACACCGAAAGCCTCCGGTGAATTCCCAATCCGAAACGCTGGATCTGTTGGAAACAGGAAAGGGAGCAGGAAGAAACCACAGCCACTCCCTAGGAAACGACCAGAATAGTGAGCGCAGGAGACAGGGCGCGGTCACGTAAGTTAGCGTGCCTTCGGCGCTTACGCATGCGACCGGGCAACCAAAGCTCACGCATTAGGCGGGCGCTTTCAGGCAACCAAAGCTCACGCATTAGGCGGGCGCTTTCTACATGCCAAACCTCACGCATTAGGCGGAACAGAAGCAGACAGCCATTAAAGGACAGGCGACCTTTGCAGACCTATAAACATGGATGCAAGTTAAATGCACAAGCAGGTTTACAGCATCTTAACCACCAACGCCCTCCCAAGGATGACTGATGCATTTTGCCACACGGGCACCCCCGAATGCTGAGTGGGGCGGGCCCTAGACCACAAGCCACCCTAGCCCTGACACAGATACACTATTCGCACACTGAATTAAAATCGGACAACTACTCTTGATGTGACCTTCTATTCTGCAATAAGCGCACTGGTTAGGGCCTGGCGGAAATCGCTGAGCGAAAAACTCGGGCTTCTGTATCAATCTCTGAAACTGTGGGGGTTGCTGAAACTGAGGCTGATTCGGGCGAGGTGGATAAGCTTGCTGCAAAAGAACTTTCGTCTTTAGGTCTTTAGTCTTCTTCTCTACTTTATCCTTCTCATCCTTATCCCTATTCTCATAATATTGTGCAGTAGCCAATATCTGGGCCGACAAAGAAACAGCCCTGTACTCTCAGAATCCTTCAACTTATTACAAAGTTCGGGAAGCAAATTAAAAACAAATTTGTCCACAAACAACCTTTGACCACCTTCTGTACTCATGTCCTGACCACTATGATCAATGAATGTTTCCTCAAACCTAGTGAAGAAATAAGACACACTCTTGTCTTTCTTTTGTTTGCATGCTGCTAACTTATCCCAATTCACTCGTAAAGGAGGCATCATAGTTTTCATTAACTCAATAATTCTACCAGGTAATTCTGCAACTAAGGGCTCGGGTTTGGCCCCTCCTACCTGCCGACCATCTGCAGCAGCAATAATAACCCAAGTATCTCCTAATTCTGGCGCATGATCCTCATGACGGATCTTCGCCCACAAAGGTAGAGGAACTACATTACCCATCAACATATCTATATCAGTTAAATTCATAACACACACATCAACTGTCTGAGACAACTCTTTGTAATAACCAGCAGGATTTTTACGGGGGTCAGGTAAGGTCTGCTCAAGAGCCAGGACCTCTGCTCTTTTCCAAGGGACATGTACCCACACTCGCTGAAAGTGAGCCGCTACACCCTGAATACCCTGATTACCATTAGCAACAACTTCCTCTTTCCATACAGGGGGAACTTCTCTCATAGGATACTGCTTCACTTTCCTCCTAACAGAGGAATCAGGTTCGTACAGTGTCTGAGGCGGAAGCCTAGATCTAAAAACAAGTATCGTCTCTACGGCATCTTCAACATCAGACTCCACTATCGTCCCTTTAGAAAATTCGGACTGAACATCAAGCACTTCCTGCGGAATCGGACCCAACTCATTATTTTCCCATTCCTGACGAAGAAAAGTACACATTACATCAAAAATATACCTTTGCTTAGGCAGATCCCACTGCAAGAAAACATCCATAACCGCTTGTAAATTATACCTAGAAACATTTAAAACCCATCTACGAGCCAAAAGATCCCACACTGCCCGCTCTTCGGGACCAGGAAGCTGAATACGACTCTGCTTACGTTCCGAAACCAGGGTCATATTCAGTGACCCAAAGAGTGGAGACAAAAGACTAGCAACAGTCTCAGTCATTCGTTTTCAAGCAGAAGGAGAAGAAGTTGACATAAGGACAGGAGACAAAGTGTTTTGAGGTGACAGAGACGTAGGGTCAGTAGCAAAGCAAGTTGAGGTTAAAGGAGAGTAAGGCTTAGGAGTTTGAGGCAGAACTGTTAGCAAAGCTGGCGGCCCTGGAGGGGGCTGCGCCGTAGGAGGGAGAACCATCTGTGAAGCAACGGGTGGCAGAACAACAGCAGGTGGCTGTACAACGAAGGGTGCCACAACCGGGGGTAATGGAGGTGCAGTAGCACCCTGCACATAAGGGGGTGGTAATCTCAGTAAATGAGACATCAAAGGATCTTTTTCAGGGTCTTCAGTCACTTTTGAAAGGGAAGACGGCAAGGGCGGATAACATTTATCAATGGCCATGCAACGTTGTCTATCTGACACTTCACTCGCTCGATCTTCCTAATCTTCCTTAAACTGCCTAGAAGCTTGTAATACTGACATATTCTTATCTTTCCTATCTCTCTTCGCTTGTTTAATTTCTCGCTGTTTGGCTTCCTTACGCCAGAGGCGGAAAGAATCAAACATCACCTGCCGGGTTTTCTTCCTAAATAGCGCAACTTCCAGATTATCTAAAATATTTAATTCAAAATTACCATGTTGGGGAAATTGTAAAACACCATCTTTCTTCATATAGCGAACCCATACTTCATTATAGGTGATAGGACCCACTCCATGTTTTGAATAGAGTTTGTAAGTCTGAGTTCCAACCGGAGGTATCGGACACGAATCCTCCAATCGGGAATCCCTGTTGCAACCACAACTAAACCATTTCCTAATTTTGCTAAAACCAGGCATCTATTAGCTCACTAATCTAGCTTCAAACTTCAAGGGGTGATCAACTATCGATACACTTGTAAATATACGAGCCCCTCGGCTTCGACTATTGCAATAACCGAATCAAACATCAAGAAACAAAACAAAGTCGTGGGAGCGACCCACTTATACTTAACGAAAATATCTGTCATGCCACCAGAAGACCATCTATCGTCTCGCTCTACAAATCATCAACCCAGGGTCCAAGACAGGGCGACACTCAGGGCAGCAGTCCTTCGTAGCCGTCGGAAAGCGGGAAGCCTCGCAGCAAAAACCTTCGGACCACAGACGACATACAGAGGTCGATGAAGTGGATGGCCTTCCTCCAGAATTTCCTCACGTGGCTTCTCACGATCCTGGAGCTTGGACCGGTACCACTGAAGTCACCCCAAATTGGGCGCCAACTGAAGAACCGGGTTTTTAGAACCCAGTGGCGCCAGGGGCACGCCCAAAGTCTTCGGATTCACCTGTCTTGGTATACAGAGACACTGAATACTTCTGGATGGCGTGAGAGATCAAATTTATTAGCTGCAGCTAGTAACAGTAATCCCAGAACTACAACACGGTGTACAACTCAGGAAACTGTTCAACTTTTGTAGAGCAAGACATCACTTTTTATCCACATTTTGCTCATTATAAATGCACGCCCACTGCGAAAAACACTGACGAATGAAACACATTTTCCCACACATTATCACATCATAAGAGCTCGATTTACATTGTACCAACCAATAAGTTAATTATTAGAAATGTCCCAAATTCGATCTCCACAAGCCGGACAAAAGCCATAATTGAAAGCACTACCCATGTAATGAAAAGTCGTAAGAAAAGAAACAATTTCAGATAATGAATAGGATAAGATATGTGCAAGAGAACTAAGGTTAACGATATCCTGAACATTGATTGGCAATCTCAGACTATGATCAGCCAGGGAAATTGGCTTCGCAAAAGGGTCAGTTTCAGGTGACGGGGTCTGCGTCCTACAGTTCACTCACAAGTCAGAAAAGGCCTAGTTAATAAGTGCATGAACAACAAAGCCCATGCAACTTTGTTCGTTAGGTTACCTCCACAGGCCTACGTGAGGGCAACACAAAATGGCGTCACGAACAACTCGAACAAAATGGAGTCCGGTCTGAGAATCACAGAACCTCAGGGCTGCTGGTATCTGTGTTGCACCCAAAGCTAGTAATGTGGGCGAACTGAAATGACCTCTGATTTCATGTCACTTTTGGTGTAGAGTGGTCTAACAGTTTTGTGGTCTCGACTTTAGAACTGCCATGGGAATTTCAAGTTGAAAGATAACTTTTTGGGACCTCTCTTACATATTTTTCCCTTGTGAACACTCTAATCCAGATTTGCAGGAGCAACATTTAGGGCCAATACCCTAGGACAAATACTATTGGAGTGCCTCAGCAAACAGATTTCTCTCTGCTTCCTTTCCTTTTCTTTATGGATTGGTGAATTTATATTTAATGGTTTTACGGAAACCCTCCAAGATGATGCTCTTTAATGTGTTCGTGCTTACTATATACCCATCGATTGTGCACAATCAGAAACACTTAATTATGGAAAAGTCATCTTAGATAGAACACAACTGATTTGTGTTAGTACAGAGATGGATTCTGCATGGTGGAAGTATGCTTCAATTTGTACATAGGGTGGCTAGTTTGTTTCTGACATTGTTCACAAATACAGCGAAAATAAATATTACAAATAAAAAAAGGAGAAACAGCACAGAAGGGAATCAAGGGTCAGCAGAGCAAGGATCCTCCCAAATTGCCAAATGTACCCCATTCATATGCTTATATAGAGCCCTAGTATCGAACAGGCATTTAGGCACTTAACATGCAACAGAAACACACACACTTAACAGTAAATAGGAACCAACAGCATGTAAGTGCCTTTCAACTGGGAGTCCTCATAATTACAACAGCTTTGTACATCAGTGTATATGTGGGGGATGGTGGAGTTGAAAGACAGGGGTGAAAATAGCAAGGTGTGTTGCACAGAAAGTCATATTCAAGCAAGAAATAGAATACATATGTTTTAGGTGATTCCTGAATACTACAAGGATCAGCTGGCTTCAGACTGCTGTTATTAGTGAGCTTCAAGATGATTTTGCTGTCCCTAACAAGGATCTGTTCAGTGAGAAAGATGTTTTTAATTTAAAGAACTTAATCCTCTGGACTTTCCTGCTGTGGCGGTTTCTTTGGCCTCCAAGATTTGAAGTAGAGTTTGAAGAGAGGTAGGAGTGATTGTTAGCATTATTTGCATCATAGTTCAAGCAATCTATGTTGATGATTGTCCTTCATTTCAGTGGTAGCCTATGAGAAATTGGGCTGTTCGTTGAGGGGGGGTGAAACCCTATTCAATCAACAGCCACAATTGTTGTCAGGATAAATCACAAAAAGTCACTAACTCTACCTGTACTTACCTTTTGGTAGCTTGGCACAGATGTAGTCAGATGTAACTTAGAGGCAATGTGTAAAGTATTCGCTCATCACTTAGTAGTAATAAATCGAAAACACAACATAAGATAAATATCATACTAAGATAGAAAAAATAGAGTACATTTTAATAAACTCTTTGAGACCCCAAAAAACAAACAATTAGTGGAACCAAAAATATGCAATTTTACATGTTGTGGAGAAAAAGTGGTGATTAGACGCAAGAAGCGGCAATTGCAGTTACATGGTTGCAGTGGACTGGTCCAAGTCACAAGTTCAGGCCAACTGTGGCCGACTTATATGAAGCTACAGAACGAGTCCAAAATTTGGAACGGAGAAAGTTACTCATGCACTAACAAAGAAATGATGAACAACGAGCTGTATTTCTCTCTAAATTTTCTACAAGAAGCCACAGAATCAAAAAATCAATATTGAGACACTGGCCTCTACTCACACTAGAAGATGAGTTTTTTAGTTACAAGAGAAAGAAGAAAGCACAACAACCAGGTACAGCGGGACTCTCCTGTGTCACAACTTTGGGAACTGCAATGCAATAATTAAGGGAAATTAGATATTGCTCCCGACGAAGGGAACTCCCATCAAATTGAAGTTCACGGGTACATGATACAGAAGCAATCGTATATATATTTTGAAATGTCCATGTGGACACACATAAGTTTGAACAATCAACGCAAAATCAAAACACATTTAATAGAACATAAAGAACAGCAAATCCACAGTGGCAACCCATTCCAACCTGTACAATCACAATCCAAGTCAGCTCCGGTTTTGTATATTGGTAAACATTCCAATTCTCCCAGGAGGGGACAATTTGCAACATCTATTGAGAAGAGAGACATTTTTGATAAATCACTTAAATACCTTGTATCCCAAAGAACTCAAAGAACGTCTGGAATTAAGTTGTTTTTTATAAAGACTGAATGCACATATGGTCCAAATCGCAGTTACCTAGTATTAAGTACAGCACATGAATGTAGAATCCACTGTTGTTTAACATCATATCATACTGTGACATATTGGTCATATATGATTAGTATCAATAACCATTATAACCTTTTAGTGTCTAATACAGATACTCTTTCCAGCATCATTTCACAACATCATATGTCACCAGTGGCGTTTTTAATAACACATGTTACCAGCATCATGTATGCTAATTTTGAACACATTTTTTCATTTTATTACACTGTTGACATAACAATAATCTTTTTTCTTTACTGTTTATCAACAACATACGCCAATAGTGACGTTTCTCAATAACAGTTTAATGTACACTTACATTGAACCGATCGTTGACAACTTTTTACTGTTTTTAAATAGCATTCACAAGCTCATAGATTATCTTTTGATCTTCTTCGGTGATACACGAGATAGCACACACATTCAAGTTTTGGCTATCTTTATTGAGAGCAACTTCATTGACACACCAAGAATTTTCCCATTGTGACATGCCATTACGATCTTTGCTTTATGCAACCGATTATCGCATCACATACACGTGAGCATTGCTTATATAGATTTCGGTAAATTACAGCAGTATTTGACATCGAGCACACTTGCATGGTTTGTAGTCTATTTACATTGTCAGTCATGATCACATGACTTGAACTTCCGGTTTTACCCACATCGCCACCCAGCACTGAATTTTGTAACCTATGCTGACCCGAATTCATGAGTGATCACAATGCCATCACGGTGAGTGCTCTTAAATACGGCTGAATTACCAATAATTTGTCTACTATGAGAAGGATCCGAAGTAATGTTTATACGTTCGTTTACAGGCTTTAACCATACTGTCCACGTAACGATTTATGCAACTGTAAGTTATTTAACGTTTTTATATACGTGCACAGCATTGTGGCTATCACAGGCGCGCAACACCCATTGGCCTCAAAGGGCTTCAGCCCCCCCGTCGTGTGTGAGCCTGGGATGAGACACTTTCCGGGCCCGCTCACAGCCGCACCGAGCACTTCACAGGTCTTTAAAAGACCATGTGTATGTTAATGGGGCTTTGTTGTTGTTTCACCCCTTCTAAGAGCGCCTGCAGCTCGACTCTGCCGATTGCCTAAAGATTCAGACCCCACCGAAATTGTTTCTTAGCCCCCCCCCGAAATTTGACTCTAGTTGCGCCTATGGGCTATCATATTGCAGTTCGATAGTAACCTTGAACATTCCTCGGTTTAGGTTTCAGGTATCTTCACGCGCTGCGGCCGTGACAGTGCCACCCACCCGAAAGCTACTGCGTAAGTCACCCATGTCGATAATTTGACCAATTCATGCACATTCGAATTTGATGATTATTTTGGCACCAGGCTGAATTCACTATCAAGTTCACATTCAAAAGCATGCAATTACAAGCACTTTCGTATACACAATCCGCACGGTACAGTGCACTATTATACCATGTGACTTTTACCTTTCACTGCATTCAATGCCCCACCTTTTTTACCTTTCACTTCGTTTTACGCCCCATCATTTTACCGACTTTTTCTCACTCTGAGCCATGATCCATTCCTTCAACGGCTTGTTACGTGTGAGCACTTTTCACTACGATGCACAGATGATTAGCCATCTTGAGTTTCACTCACTAAGGCTTCAGAGTGAGTTTACAGGTTATCCACCTTCATCCCTGCATTACTTTCACCACGGTCATTCATTAACAAATTGTGTCATTAACCAAATGTATCACTATTTACAACAGTTCATCCTGTACCATTTTGAATGAACCATTTTGAATGTTTCATTTCACTTCATGTTTTCAGAAAATAGTCCCCTGATGCAGGGCTAAGCCCGAAACGCATTGAGCAGAAATGAATGAATAACTAAGCAAACCATGTATACTATGGAATCAATAGTATCAAGTTGAAACAAAATAAAAATACAACTTTATGAACAAACCACCTGGAAACTTTTGGAATTTATTTGAAATTTATTGACAGGTGTGGCCATTTGGAACGCTACTCTTTGTGCATATGTTCAAATGTCTATGGTCTAAAACTAGATGATATGAACTATCAGGTTTTATTACGGGAAACAAAGGATTATTCATGGAAGAGGTGCAATTTTCTATTACACCTTTGTTGTGTAGCATTTTAGAATCGAGCGTAATTTACCGATTCGTGCCCATATATAGGTATGAATCACATTGCCGTTATATATACATAGAAACCATACCCATATTTAGACATAACCCATCCAGCCCAAATACAGGCAGGGCTACTTCCACTATTTCTAAAAAGCCACAACAATTTCTTGGAAAACTCAGCTTCAGCAGTCAGGGACATCCCCTTGCTTGAATATTGATTTGTCCTAGAAATCATGGAGTTTCATGGAACTACCATTCCTTTGGGGTTCTTCGCCGACGTTATTATGTCCGACTTTACGTCAAACTAGGCACCTTCAAGGTATAAATATGCCTACACTTGCCCTAGAAAATAGACGGTGGTTCGGAGCAGCTCAACTATCTACTTGCCCGACGCAGCTCGCTACAGCAAGTGGTGAAGGAAGCCGACCCGCCAGCTGACGTACTGATCGAGAGGCTGCCTTTCTCTCGCTGAGAATCCAGCTCCAGTGTTTCCAACCTCCCCTCGCGGGGTGTTGGGAAATTGAGTCCCGAGACAGAGATACCAGACCTCCTTCATTCTAAAACCAAGGTACGGAGCTGATTAGAGCCTAAGAGAAATCTAGGAAAGATTCTTGGCAAAGAAAAACTAAACCTATGCTACACCTCACTTACTTCTTCCCTCATACTAGACCTAGGTTAGGTACATTTGGGTAGGTGTATTTTAAGAAGCATCAGTTGAGTACTTTTTAGCCTTTATTATCTATATATGTATTTATTTTTGGTCTAGGAACCATACAATGCTTTTACAGTATTATTTTATAATACTCTTCTTACTGTACTTATTATACTTTGCAACCAGTATTACGATTGTAGCAGTTCACTTTACTTGCTTGAGAAAGAAGACTGTTCAATAAACCCTTTTATTGAAAACGTCCGTCTCTCTATTTCTCTGCACCTCTGATGAAATGAAGCATGCACAATTGACTGAGTAAAATATCTATCTATTCTTTCCACAACTCTGAAGATCAGTTTAATTCTTGGGGAAACAAAGATGTCATGTTTATGCGGTTGTCAGAAACGAATCCCTTCTTGTTTATTCGAGAAAGTTTCTAGTGACCTCTGAGCTAGCTGGCACTCACAATTAAATCTAATATATTCGGTAGAGACCTAGTCGACCTAAGTCCTACGTCAAATCTATAGGATATATTATTCCAATGCGCAGAGCCTATTGGGAATATAGGAACTACACTACACCTTGGTATTCACGGTGATCTAAGATCTCCCTGACTTTGTTTTGCGTCATGTTTTATTGGGTATTGTTTCTGAGGAGTTGGAGTAGGAGTAGTTTTTACTGGGATTGCATGGTGAGGGGACTCAGCTTCCCACCCTACATGATTGCAGTATAATGCAGGAACTAAGGCTACCGCCCACTCCTGCGCATTTGAATGTTTCAGTGTTTCTGGAACAAGTTCAGACAAGGCCAGTAAAGTCACTGTTTCTCCTTTTGGGCAGTCCATAACAAACTCAGGCGGCCAATCTTTTTCTGCTAAAAGAATGTTGTATCCAAAGAACAGGTTCTCCCAAAAGAGACCTTTAACCATCCTGGGTATGTCCCCCTTCATGGGGAGTGTTATTTTGTATAAATTGTATGGACACTTATCCTAGTATCATGTGTTCCCACCATGATATGTTCATTCAACACCGCTGTCACCAGAAATTCGATCAGATTATGGTGAAATATAGTTACTTCTGCTGCGCTGTGTAGCATTGTCAGAGCCCATTCCCCGTTCAAAAGCTTAGTCCTCAGTAGCTTGGGCATTTATTATTTTAAGGCCTGCTACTTTCTTCTTTTTGAATTGAGGTTTTGATTTTGATTTATCTTCCTTTTTGATATTAAAGTCTGAACTGCAATGTGTGTCTCTTGACTTTGTTTGCTCTTCTGACCTGTGTTCTGACCGTCCTTCCCTTCACAGAGTTTTTTGATGTACCCTGAAAGGAACGAGAGGAATGTGCATCGGTATCCTGATACCGGTCAGGTTTTTTTTTAATGTCTGAGGTTATATCTCCTTTCGAGGGCTCCTGCTGAGGAGGCCCACCCCTCGATTGTGATCTATTCTTTCTATCTTTTTGTTTTTCATTATCCCATTTCATTGTTGAAGAATCAGTTGCTTGCTTGGTGCTATCCTTTTCAGGACTACCCATTACTTGTGGTTTTGTGGCTTTAGCTCCCAAATTATCTCAGTGTATGTATCTTTGATAATTTTAGGTAATTCTTGCTCCTGTTGCGCAGGAATGCATTCCCTCAAGCTCTGGTTTGCTAACATAATTGTTGATACCTGGGAAAAATTGGCTAGTAATTTCATCCCCAAGTTCAGAGCAGGTTCTGCTCCCTACTCATTTTATATTTGTCCTAATAAGTCTGTTATTACTGCTTTTGAAGGGATACCATGAGTTCTGGTAAATATGGCAGTGAAGACTGTACCCCAAGTGGTACAATCCTCTATCAGGGGAGCTATCCCAATTGGCAAGCAGATTGACAGTATTCTGTGTTTTTCTTGTGGGCCTGTGTGTGGAAATACTGCCTCTGACTGTGCAATTTTCTGTGCTATCCAGAATGGCATTTGCTCATGTTTAATTGGCATTCTTCCCATGATTGGGTTCAGTGTTTGTGGTGTAATTTTAGTTGCAGTCCCCTGTAGTTGACCTGTTGTGGTAATTTTAGCTGGTTGATATGAGAGTGTTCTCATGACGAACATTTTTATTATTTCTTTGTGATTTGGACGTAGATCTGCAATTGGCAATGTTTCAACATCTGGAATGCTGAGTGTAAGCCGCTACAATCGGCCAAGTTGCTCCATTTCTGCTGAGTGGACGGAGTCTCACTTTTTCTGTGGTATGTGGGAGGTCACCTTTAAACCTGTTTATATGCTCCTGGTAACTGAGCGGAACTTCATTGTACTCATATGGACAGTATTCTTCTGGTGTTTCATCCGGAGTGTAAGAATGAAATGTTTTTGTGCATGCGTCTGCAGGTGGGAATTTGACCATGAATAGAATACCTCCATCCTAAATGGCTCGTGTGCCTCAATCACAAATGCTATGGTCCCACCTAATGCTGGGACTCCATAGTCTGCTACTTTTAAAGTAAGTGCACTTCTGACATGTTCTTTAAATGTTTATAGCACCTCCCTGCTCTCCTGCTCCCGCTACATTTGCATGTAATGCTGCTGCAGAGTTCTCTTCAAAAGACATTGTTGAAAGAGTTTCAAGGCAAAGGAGATAAGGTTTTATGCACAATGTAGGGAACCTTAATCCTTCAAGTTTGAGTAAACCTAAAGCGAATACATAGAATGTATCTACTCAGCTACAGAAAATTTTCTCTTCCCACTCCAGACGTCTCTGGGTAGATGTGAGTAGAGTTCTCTGAGAAAGCACGACTGAACTACTCAGATTTGACCGTTAAATAAGAAGCAAATCAACGTTGGTGTCGCCACTATGCCCTCCTCTTACCAAGGAGTGAATAGTTTCTGGCAACTATCAAACATGATAACCCTAACCCCTCAGGGATTGTGGAAACAATACAGTACCTTTTGTCCAGTCACTCGTACTTACTTTGTCTCAAAGAGATACACAGGATAAACGGTGGGGACATTTTCAATAAGTATTTATTGAACCAGCCTCTTTCTAGTATACAATACATGTGCTGCAACAAACATTAGACACAAACAGATATATACGGTTATGAGCATCAATAGAGTAAAGAAAAGGTAGAATTCCACCATAGAGCTAAAACAATGAAGATATGCAGGCATATGAATGCATAACAGTAATAATGCATACTCCTACGATGCAAACCCTAACTAGATGTACCTAAATGTACCTTGCATGTATGTAGGTGTATAGCCAAGAATCTCCTTAGGCTAGAGCTAACCCCATTACCTGATGTGGGAGAGCGAAGGACCCCAAATTGGTTTCAAGATGAACACCCCGCAATGGATGTCAGATCACTGCGTTCTGGAGTGCATGAGGGGATCTCAGCTTATTGCGTCAGTGTGTTAGCATGGAAATCTTTCTCCTCTGGTTTGCCCAGCCAAGATGTAGTGCTTATATACCCATAAGCTACTCTCAGGGGTTCTACCTAAAAGTGTACTGTGGGCATGTCAGGCAAGTGTGATGACACAGTTATTAAGAAGAAGATGGTAATCCTGCTGTGATACTGAGAATCCTTATGTATAATACATGAGGCTAGTTTTTGGCGAAAACCTCAGGACAGTGATGTAGCTCCTAACTAGGTAAAATCAGCGCCAAAACCCATTATGTCAAACAATGGTAGGACCGATGTAGGTAAAAGGCTGTGTAACTAACTAGGCTTATATTGGGGTGCATTGGGGTTCATAACAAGAGACACCTAACTGTTGGCACAATCAATGCTGCAGCCCCACTAGTAGTATGTAATTTATTAGCCCTGGGTACAGATGGCACCACTTTATAGGGACTTCTAGGTAAATTAAAATGTGCCAATTAGGTGTAAGCCAATTTCATTATGTTTTAATGAGTCAGCACAAGCACAAGCACCTTCATTCTCATGAGCTGTGGTGAAGTGCTAATTTCAACAAAATAAGTTCATCAAAACATGAGGAGCGAGAACACATGTTTGGGGGAAGATCACTCCTAGTCTGACAGATCTAACACAGCCAATGTAATTGATGTCATATTTGAGGTGGATGTATGATGTTACAACGCATACTTTTACATTGCATACCATTACAACGCGATTTTTACAACGCAGGATCCTTTACAATGCATGCCTTTACAACGCATGTCATTACACAGCAGATGCTATTACAACGCATGACATTACAACGTAAGTATAGGTAAGTATAACTTTTTTAAAATTGTAATTAATTTAATTTAATTAATTTAATTTAATTAATTTAATTTAATTAATTTTAAAATTGTAATTAATTTAATTTAATTAATTTAATTTAATTAATTTAATTTATTTAAAGTCGTTTTAAAAAAAAAAAAAACTGAACCCTAAAAATACCCCTGTACCCCTTAACCCAAACCTAGCCCTGAACCCTAAAAATACCCCTGCACCCCAAAATCCAAACCTAGCCCTGAACCCTAAAAATACCCCTGTACCCCATAACCCAAACCTAGCCCTGAACCCTAAAAATACCCCTGTACCCCATAACCCAAACCTAGCCCTGAACCCTAAAAATACCCCTGTACCCCAAAACCCAAACCTAGCCCTCAACCCTAAAAATACCCCTGTACCCCATAACCCAAACCTAGCCCTGAACCCTAAAAATACCCAAACACCCCAAAACATATACCTCAGTACCCCAAAACATATACTCCTATACTCATACTTATTTTTTTAAATTACTTAAATTAATATATTTAATTTATTTTATAAAAATACATAAATTAATATATTTATTTATTTTTAAAATTAATTAAATTAATTAAATAATGTTAAATAAAATATGAAATACAATTATATACTTACCTATACTTACGTTGTAATGGCATGCGTTGTAATAGCATCTGCTATGTAATGTCATGAGTTGTAAAGGCATGCGATGTAATGGATCCTGCGTTGTAAAAGTAGCGTTGTAATGGTAGTGCGTTGTAAAAGTTGCGATGTAACGGCTGTTTCCCATTTGAGATATCTGGTCAAACATTCTCGAAGAGGTCATAAGCCTGACTGTGGAATCTAATATAACTCTTCAAGTTACCTGTTGTGGCTAATGCATGAGCAGGAAAACAGGTAATGCATTTGGCAGAAAAGACAAAATGTGGCCTGCTCACTTGTGATGGAGGACTTACAGTGTCCATAGATGTGAACATTCTGTGGGCGGACCTGCGAAAAGTAGCGGATAAAGTCTCCACTGTGGAGGGGAATATCGTCCAGCTGCAGGGAGAGGTGGCATCCCTCAAACAAACGGTTTTGCAGCTCGCTGCCTCGATGGGGGAGCTGGAGCGCAGGGTGGAGGATGCTGAAGGGAGAGCATGCTGCAGTAACATTAGGGTCCCGGGAATTCCGGAACGCGTGGAGATGGGAAATGCGGAGCACTTTCTGTAATTCTGGATCCGTACAACACTTGCCCCACGGGACTGTCCGATGTATTTGTAATTGAGCGTGCCCATTGAGCGCCCATAGAGCGTTGGTCCCGCCGCCGAGGCCGGGCGCCCCACCGCAGGCCCTCATCGCTAAGATTCAGAATTACCGGGACAGGGACTGAATCCTGAGAGGGGCTAGGGAAACTGCGAACCTTACTTTTGAGAGTGCCAAAGTGTCGTATAGCCGGATTACACTCACCAAGTTCAGGAACAATGGAAATCCTTCCTGGCAGTCGAGCAGAAACTTCGGGAGCTACACCTGCAGTATATGCTGCTTTACCCTGCTAAGCTTAAGGTCATATTCCAGGGAAAAGCATAGTTCTTTGAAGCCCCCGACGAGGAGGTATGGGAGTGGCTAGAGATCTTGGGGGATGCCTTCCCGCCGGTGGAAGGGGGAGGGGCCAGAAGTACATGGGGGACATGACCTACGAGGAGACGCAATAACAGGTGCAGGCGTTCCCCTGACAATGCTGACCGCGAGGAGAGGTGCGAGTCACAGTGGGCGACGGTGGGGCCCTCCGCCTGGAGTTGTCGGAGTCCGAGGGCCTTCCGGCGCCTCTGGTAGATCCAACTCAGAATGAGATACTGGTTCCGGACACTCTGCAGCCTACCACGGACACTCTCCTGCCTATCGTTGACACGATACCTGAAACGGCAGGGGATTCACTGGCTGTATCTGTGCCCCAGTCCTGAAGGACATATCTGGTTGTGTGCTTGTTTGGTCCTGCAACGTGAACGTTGGCTTACTTGCCTGGACTTACTCACGATGGGGAAAGTGTTTCGACACATTTAGAATGGAAGGAAGGTGCTGTTCCTGGAGGGGCAGATATTCTGCCAGTTGTGTATTTCACCTCTGAGGGTCCAAGTCCCATGTTAACGTCATGCTAGCTGGTTGCGTTGGGAGCTGGGTGGGGGAGGGGAGTTTTCTTTTTCATCTGTTGGGTGGTTTAGCCCTGTTGGGCATATGGGGAGGCTGTGTACATCCAGACACCAGCAGGGGAAGGGCATATCAGCATGTTTTGTTGTTGCAAGTATGTTGCTCATGGGAGGGTGGTGGTTGGGGTTTTGGGAGAGATTGTTGAGGGGGAATGTTGCAGGCATCGTATGTATCCCAGTTCGGGCACAGGGTCGGGATGGTGCCAGGGGTAGAGTTGTATAGCCGGGTTGGCCACGTCATCAGACATGGGGTATACGTTTGTAAGTTGGAATTTGAGGGGGCTAGGCAAATGCACTAAGAGATATAGGGTCCTTCCTTCACAGGCATGGAGTTTCCATTGCGTGCCTCCAGGAAACCCACCTCGATGACGATGGTGCCCAAAAATTGGGGAAAAAGTGGTGGGGTCAAGTGTTCCACTCTTCCTTTTCCACATACGCCAGGGGAATCCTGATATGGGTGGCACCCAGGGTCCCGTTTGCTATCCAGTATGTGGTGGCGGATATACGATACCTGCTCATGCGGGCGAAGCTGGATGGCAGGGATCTTACCATACTGAATTCATACGCACCCAACATAGATGACCCTGGTTTCTTCCTGACCCTGCAGGAGGTCCTGATCCCCGACCTGGAGGCACCGGTGCTTTGGTTCGGAGACTTTTACTGTGACCTGGATCCCATTCCGGATAGGTTTCCACCCGAGATGGCACAAAGCCACGTATGACAGCGCAGCTTAGGGAGGTCATGGGGAATTTGGGGGCTATTGATGTTTGGCGCCTGAGAAACCCGACACATAAAGTGTACAGGAGTTTTACTCCCACTCACAACACGCATAGTCACTTAGACAGGATACTAGTTGTGAATACAGAGTCAAATATGTCCCTTGAGGTTACACATCAGGCCCACTTCTTATCCGACCACTCCCCGGTGTCGTGCTTCTTGAATTGGGGACTCCGGTTTCCCGCCCCCGGACTTGAAGGTTGCTGGCAGATATCCTTCAAGACCAAGTGGGGAGGGGGCATATTGAGACTGCCCTTACCGATAACGTAAACCTCAATTGGGAGGCGGGGGAGCTTACTTTAGCCGCTAGGTGGGACGCCCTGAAGGCGGTGATCCGAGGAGCGTGTATGGTCCTCACTTATGGGGTCCGGAGACAGCTACATCAGGACTTGCAGGAGGTGGAGGATAGTCTCTTAAACTTGCAAACATCGACGAACCCTCATGCCTTGCAGCAAGAGGAGGAGCAGACTGCTCGGTCTCGCGTTCATGACATCCTAGACCGACTTGACAGGTACACCCTTGGCCAATATGGCAGCGTCTTCACAGAGAGGGCGATAAATTGGCCCGCCTGTTGGCTTGGATCCTTCGGCGGGAGCAGACCCCGGAGCGGATAGTGGCCCTGCGGGAGCCTACAGGTGGTATGTTCCACTCAGAAGTGGGCATCCTCTGAGTTCTCAAGTCTCAGTTACAGCTGGTATATGCTGTGGACCCCGCTATCAACGAGACCTCTTATCTTCCTTACCTTCAGGAGTTGACCCTGCAGTCCCTCCCCAAGGCGGCGCAGGACGGGCTAGATGAAACCCTGACACTGAGTGAGGTGTTGCGGCGATGACCCGCTTGCTGTGGGCTAAGTCCCCGGGGAGTGATGGCTTCCCTCCTGAATTTTATCAGGCATTTGAGGGTACACTTTCCTGTCTCCTCTTGCAAGTATTTCTTGAGATGTTCGAACGCAAGTATGAATCAGGGCGGAATCTGTATGATCCTGAAACCTGGGGGAGATAAGCATGTCCCTTGGGCATATCATCCAATCACAATGATCAACACGGACGGAAGATCTTGACCCAGCTATTAGCCATGCATCTGGCACCGCATATGACCCACCTGGTCCATGGGGACCAGTGCGGGTTTATCCCAGGACGTAACACTGCCATGAATCTGCGGCGGTTGAATCACATTATGCTCGAGGTTTGCTACAGTGAGGAGCAGATGGTTCTGTGTCGGTCGACCTCGCTAAAGCATTTGATACAGTCGATTGGGGGTATCTGCTGGAGGTCCTCCGGGCGGTAGAGCTGGGCCCCAACTTTTGTGGCTGGATTTGCATCCTATACATGGCCCTTGCGCCAGGGTGAGACTGGGAGCAGCACGATCGAAGGAGTGGCAACTGGGACGGGGTACATGCCAGGGGTGTCCCCTCTCACCGCTCCTGTTTGACCTGGCCATAGAACCCTTTGCTGCCCGAATCCGTACAGAAATGGCGCAGTGGGGCATTACGGTGGGGGACACGTGCAGTGTCATCTCCTTGTATGCGGATGACGCCTTATTTTATTTGACCGCTCCACGGGAGGCACTGCCGATTTTGCTGCACCACATGGATCGGTTCGGGGAGGCATCGGGACTGTAACTCAACCGTGGCAAGTCTTTGATATTCCCGCTTGCGGGGTATAGTTCGGTGCCACTGGAAAACTTGCCGGACCTCGGGCTGCGCTGGGAACAGGAGGCATTCCGTTATCTCGGAATCGAGGTGGCCCCGACGGACTTGCAGCTGCTAGTCCGGAATATCGATCGGACTCCTAAGTCCCTACAGCAATCGGTGTCCTTTTGGAATTCCTTGCCGCTTCCTTTAATGGGACAAAAATATTTACAACAAGGGGTGGTGAGGGAATCCTTTAATGGGACGGCTAGCCGTCGCTAAGATGGTGATGCTTCCCAGGACGCTATACGTCCTCCAGAATTCGCTATGTCCTCTCCCCGCGAGTTTTTCACACCCTTAACATGTTGCTTACGTCTCTTCTTCGGGCGGGACGACGCAGCAGGGTAGCCCTTCATACTGTCATTCGGAGCTATGAGGAGGGAGGCCTGGAGGCGCCGCGATTCGACCTATACTATTATGCGGCACAACTGCAGCCGGCAGCCCGGTGGTTTGCAGCCGCAGACAGCTGGGAGACGCGACTCTTGGAGGGCAGAGCGAGCGTACAGACATTACAGGTCGCACTGATGCAGGGAAGGGGAGTGGACAACACTCTGCCTTATGTTGTACGCCACAATGCAGGCATCTGGCAGCGGTTTGTGGAGAAGGTTTTACGATGGGCACACTTCCATAGGGAGCTACCGATCTGGATACTGGTCCCTTTAGTTGCCATGGAGGAGCACATGTCCTTTCGCAACTGGCAGGCGGGAGGATGTGAGACTCTAGCTGATCTCTACTCCAACGAGTCCTTCCTGACTTATGAGCAGGCAGAGGAGACTTTCGATCTTGGAGGGGGGCAGTACCTGCACTACCGGGGACTCCAAGATGTGGTAAAGGTTGCCTGGCCTCAGTTCCCGGAAGCACCCCGATGTCCCACACTCTAAACATCCTTCTTTCCTGCGGTAAGGGGCGTAGATTAATCTCACTGCTATATTCGGCTATGAAACAGGATTCCACTCCACCGGTGCCACCTTCCTGGGTAATATAGGAGGCAGATCTTGGCGCTACCCTGGAACAGGGGCAGTGGAAGCCTATAGGGTCCCTCACAATCAAGGTATCGTGCAATACATGGTTCAAATGAATACACTTTAATTTCATGCACCGTACCTATCTGACTCCGATATCATTGAAACGTATCTCTGGGGACAGTGGGGACAGCTGCCCCAGATGTGGTGTTGGGGGAGCGGGCTTCCTACATTTAGCCTAGGACTGGCCTTTGGTCAAGAGCTTCTGGACGGGGGTGGTAGAGCGCATAGCCACCACAACAAGCCTTCGGGTTGAAGTAATCAGGGTTCCCAAGGCCTACATGCTCCGAAGATAACCCACTTACATTCAAGAACTGTTGGCACGGAAGCTGTAAAAGGCAAAGAACAAGTTTATTAAGACCCCATGGGGTGGTGGTACACTCAAACAGCACCCTTCGGTAATGCAAGAGGTATCACACCGAACACCGGTGTGACCCCGATTTATATACAGTTTTGGGGCAATAAAAGATAGGCGGCACAAGTTTGAAACACATTTTAAGGACATATATGGTCATGTTTTGGAATACTGCCAGCTCATTGGAGGGGGCACAACTCCGCTGGTCAGTTTGGCGCACATTCCTAAGGGCTTACTGGTCAGCTGGAACTGCGCATGTGCGGCTTGACCAGTACTAAAAATAGCCTGTTGCTGGGCAGACTGAAGTGGTCAGTGGAACGGACAACGGACTAAAGGGCACGCCGGCCACGAGGCCGCTTATGGTCTAAGATGGCCGCCGTAACATTCAAAATGGCGTTTCCGTATATAGCCAAGTTTAAGGAGGACAACGTGTAGGTTCAGCTAATCGCTAACGCGGCCATGCCAATTACGACAGACGACCCTTTTAGCGTTTAGCTGAATCTACCTCATAGTGAACATAATCAGGATGCTCGTCCTCGATGTCTATTAACATGATTTGTGTTACCTCTTTATGAAGCATCATTTTGTCATGGGCAAGAGCTCGTCTTGATGGTATGCAAGCTGATAGGCACATAGAACATAAGGCTGGGCCACATTGAATACATAGGCATATAAAAAACATTGATCCCACAATTGTACATAGAATCGTCAACAGTTTCCAGCCCCAGGTAGCAAGCATGGACCAGAACCATCCTGAAATTGTCCAAGTCCCATTATCCGGGTGTATCTCAGCTGCAATCTTGTGAAGCTTGGATATGGCATCATAAACAGATGGAGAATTGTCCGGAATGTATACACAGCAGCTGCTTCCAATAATTCTACATGCCCCCCCACGATCAGCCAAAACTACGTCCAACACCATCCTGTTTTGGAGCGTAACAATTCTAAAAATCTGTAGTTCCTCAGTGATGTTTCCCAGGGCAATGGCAGTGTCATTCGCTACAGCCTCAACAACACGTGTCAGTCGTCTTATTTTCCGGCTGTTCAGTGCAGCCCCCACGAAAGAGAATAGTCCCAAATTAAAGTCCACATACTGTTGCAAAGCAGTATCGGTCTGGTCGATGTCATCCAGAACAACAGTTCGCTTAACCCTATTCAAGACGAAATCATGGTATAAAGTATAATCATTGTGATACATTGGTGGGGCAATGAATACAGGAGGTAACACAAACGATACGTAGCACGTGCCCAACCATCCCAATGGAAGCTGATGGTAACCCTTCGTTCCACAAATAAAATACGTATTTCGTGATGCAACAAATGAGATGCCATTCGGGCTATCAAAAGTGAGAGTAGTATTACATTCGCTTCTCCCCACTGCAATCGAACCCTTATTTCTGATACATAAATCGGCTTTGGTAGCAATGACATTAATAACATGTGCGCTGGATACATTAATATTCCTCTGGTTGCTGTACACACGTGGGGCAGACACATTATCGGGCCTGTACTCCTCCCATTCAAATCGAGTACCCTCAGCCCGTGGAAACCCATCCTTGTCATGGGAGCATACTTTATTCAAACGGAAAAGCACCCCCCCCTTTGGTTGGCCATCTCAAAGTAAAAAGGAGGGTGTACCAGGCGTTGCATGATCCATTATGTGAAAACGGGAGTGGAATGAGTGGGGTGCCCCCTCTCTTTTGGTGCCCTGGCAACATCCCACACACCCAGCAATTTGAAGTATTGGTCATGTTATGTGTGTGGTGAAGAATCTGAATAAAGCTGTTATTTAGGTACGTTTGCCGATGTCGTTCTTCATGAAAGGGTAATGTAAAGTGAAAATGTTCAGACGGGGCCGGGGTAGTCGGCAGCAAATGTTCACGTACAGGCACCACAAGTTCAACTACCCAGGCTATAACAGCTATCACCACAATAGTCAGAACAAAGAGAAAGGCACCCAATACTTTTTTTATCTCGCGATGCCGTTGATGCCATAGTTCAGAAATGTTCGTGCAAAGTCTCAAATAGCACAAATTGTTCACAGAGTCTCAGATACACGTGCGTGTATACCTAAAAAAAGAAAAATGCGGTGCTGAACTCCGAGGTAGCCGTTGTTTTCTTCTCCGGGCCAAGACGGGTGTCGCTACACTGGCAGAACTGATCCCCCCCCCTTGGAATTCCCGGTTTCCATTTCACAAACCTGGAGCGGTAACCAACCAGTCATAAAAATGCAAAAAACAATCTTCTTATCGAGGACGCAAGTTGTAGCGCTCTCGTCCGGCAACAGCGTGGTCCGGGAAGGCTCCCTCAACTTCGGCCGACGTCACAGCTGGGCTCTTTTCTTTCTCCAAGATCTCTTTGTAGTCAGTCAGCACAGCAGGAGTCACCAGATCCGGAGAGACACGGCGGCAGTGTGTCGAATGCACCCACCGCTTCCTGTTGGTCACTCGTACAGCGGTTCGGGTTGCAAGGAGGACCTGTTCGGGACCCTTCCACCTGGGCTCCAAACTGCTTGCTCTCTCAAACGAGCGAATCATGACATGGTCCCCAGGACGAAGATCATGGCCCTCTCCAGTAGAGTTGTCAGGGAGCGCTTCTCGAACCTGTTGGTGAATAGAGAGTAAATCATTTGTTAATCGTGCCAAATAGTCATTCATCATAACACAAGGCACATCATGTATTAGTCGCGGCTTAGGCACCCCCCAGCTATTCATGGGGCGCCCAAACACCACCTCATAGGGCGTAAGGCCAGTTCGTGAATGGGGTACTGATCTAAGAGAGAGTAGCGCTAGAGGCAAGGCATCTGGCCACTTCAACGATGTAGACGCCACAATTTTGGCCAGTTTAAGCTTCAACGTAGCATTGTACCGCTCGACCAGACCTGCTGACTGAGGGTGGAATACAGCGTAGAACTTCTGCTGAATCCCTAACCCCTTCAGTACATATTCCACAACCTTTCCAACAAAATGGGGCCCATTATCGCTCCACAGAAATTTACAAACTCCGAAGCGAGGAAAGAATTCCTTAAGCAACACCGTAGCTGTTGTCAGAGCCGTATTATCTTTCGTGGGGAAGGCCTCAACCCATTTGCTAAAGGCACATACCACCACTAGGACGTACTTCAGGTTGTTGCAGCGCTCGAGTTGGATGTAATCCATTTGGAGTACCTCAAATGGCGCAGAAGGTGGAACGAACCCTCCTTTCGGAGTATGGGTCCCCTTTCCAGGATTGTGTTGTAAACAAACTAGGCAGGTCTGCACTACTCTCTTCGCAGTATTAGCAATCTCGGGATGTTCCCAAACTCGTGTTAAGAGCCGAGTGATTGCAAGAGCTCCGACATGCGCCAGTCCATGTGTCATCTGGACCATTGCCTGCAAGTAAGCCGCAGGCAATTTCCACTTCTCCATGTCTTTGCTTCTCCAACAACCCTCGTCATCAAGTACCCCATCTGCTGCCCATGCCGCAAGTTCAGATTCAGTAGCTGATTTTTGAATATCCAGTATTTCTGCTCTAGCATCACTCCATCGCTCAGCCTGCGATTGTATCACGTACATGGGGGAGCTAGTTCGGGACATAGCCGTTTGTCTTGCTATGCTGTCTGCAAAGGCATTTCCTTGGCCCACTTTATCCGTGATCTTTTTATGGGCACTGCACTTCACTATCGCTACTTTCTTTGGGCCAAGCAGCGCATTTAGGAGATCACGCACTAGCTCTCCATGCATAATGTGCTCTCCGTGAGATGTCAAAAACCCACGTTCTCTCCAGAGTAGCCCGAAGTCATGTGCCACTCCGAAGGCGTACCGGCTGTCCGTGTATATGTTCACACATAGACCAGTACTCAATTCGCAGGCTCTTGTTAAGGCTATCAGCTCTGCTGCCTGAGCCGACTTTTGTGGTATCCTAGCTGTTTCTACCACTGTCTTAAGCGTCGTGATCGCACAGGCTGCGGAAGTCGTACCATCTGGCAGCCTTAAACACGATCCATCAACCCACAGTTCCCCATCCACATCTGGAAGTGGGACATCCTGTAAGTTGACACGACCCTTTGTCTGTTCCTCGGTCAGGAAAACACAATCGTGATGTTTTTCTTCCTGACCCTCCTCGGCCGGATAGGGCAATAAAGTGGCAGGGTTCAAAGTAGCGCATCTTTTCAGTGTAATATGTGGCGCCAAGAGTGTCAGCTCATATCCTGTTAGCCGTGCACTCGTAAGGTATTGGGTCTTTGTTTGGTTTAGCAGGGCATCTACTGCGTGAGGCACTAACACCAACAGTTTGTGCGATAACACTATTCCCTCACTCTGTCGTATGGACACTGCTGTCGCTGCTACAGCTCGAAAACACCCAGGCAACCCTCGTGCTACAGGATCCAGAATGGCAGAGAAGTATGCACATGGTCTCTGCTTATCCCCGTGTAATTGCACTAATACTGACAACGCGCACCCATCATTCTCGTGCACGTACAATGTGAAAAGTTTTGTGTAGTCTGGTGTGCCTAACACGGGTGCGGAACAAAGGGCCTGCCTCAACTGCTCAAAAGCCTTCTGACATTCATCTGTCCACTCAAGGGGCTTTGGTGTAGCTTTGGACAGTAACGCTAGCAAAGGTTTTATGATATGTGAAAACCCCATGATCCATTGTCTACAGAAGGACGTCAACCCTTTGAAGGCACGTACATCTCTCTGTGTGCGGGGGACTGGTGTGTCTAAAATTGCTTGAATTCGATCAGATGTTAATGCACGCCCCTCCTTAGACAACAGATGACCGAGGTAGGTCACCTGAGGTCTACAGTGTTGAAGCTATTTCTTCGAAACCTTATGATTGTTCTGTGCCAAAAAGGAAAGCAACGCAAGTGTACTCTGTTCACATTGTGCATAAGAGTCAGCAGCAAGCAGAAGGTCATCCACGTACTGGATGAGAGCAACACCAGACTGCAATTTAAAGGAATCCAGCTGCCTTTTCAAAGCCTGGCTGTAGATGCTAGGGCTTTCAGTATATCCTTGGGGAACACGACAAAATCTATACGATTTATTATTTAGCGTAAAGCCAAACAGGTATCTGCTATCAGGATGAACGGGGATGGAAAAGAACGCATTCTTTAAATCAATTACGCTAAACGTGGTGGCCGTTGGTGGAACCAAGGTAAGCAAGGTCGTAATATCGGACACCACCGGGTATTGGGGAATGACAATTTTGTTGATCTCTCGCAAATCAATAATAAAGCGATAGACTTTGCCGTCAGTATCTCTCTTAAGGATCGGGAGAATAGGACTGTTACAAACATTATAAGGGACCTCCTCCATAACCCCTGCAGAAATCAAATCCTGAACAATATGTGTTAATGCAATTTCACCTTCTCTCGAGATCTTATATTGTGGCACTCGTAGCAGAGGGGCCCCCTCCTTAACAGTAATATGTATCGGTGGAATGCGCATCTCTCCCACATCCGTATCTGAGGTCGCCCATAACGTGTGCAGTAGAGAAGCCAAAGCTGAAATATCGGAGATGGCGTAAAACCTGTCGGGGTCAGGATAATTGTCATTCAGGAGAACCCGCACTCCCTCCGGAGCGCAACGTATTGTTGCTCGAAAATATTTAAGCAAGTCAATACCCAGGATATTGTCTGGGGTATGGGGTGATAACAAAAATTGACCAAAACTAAAGTATTTGTCAAGACATAGTGCAAGGGGCTTGGACAATGGGCTGGGGGAGGGTGTGCCATCAAACCCTACACATGTAATCATTTCGCCAGACAGGGGAGCCCTCGGAACCAAGTTTTTCGACAAAGCGCTACGTGTAGCTCCTGTGTCGACTAGAAATTGATCAGTAGAACCCAGAATACCCGCTGTTACATATGGACCCTGTTGATCTACCGGCACTTCAACTGATTCCTTACCCCGTCCTACGCAGTCCTATGCATGCACATAATCCTGGTGTTCCACATTCTCTCCCTCCGAAATCTGATATTGATTCCGCCTATCAAACGTATTTCGTTCATCCTGGCCACGGCCCCTCTCCTCAACCTTTCCACGATCACTTCCGCCACCTCTCGCTCCCGTATAACCTCCTCTTGACCTTCCACCTCCTCGACCACGCTGACTACGCTGCTCACGAAGTACCGGACAATCTTCGGCCCAATGCCCAAACTCCTTACAATAAGCACACTGATCCTCCGCTATGTCCGTACGACCATACGACGTATTTCCTCCACCCCGTCTACCTCTATCATGCCCTCTACTCTGTGTTCCCCGAACCTGCGCCAACATCACCTTCGTTTTCAATTCCTTCGCCTTTTTCTCTACACTTTCTTTAGCCTCCACTTCCTGGCGTTCATAGTACTGAGCCATAGTTAACAAAGACGCTGGGGTCGCCGTGGCCCAGGAACTTTCACTCGACTTCAATCATTTCGCAATCTCCGGTAGGAGATTAGCCACATACTTATCTACAAACAAATGCCTACCCGTATCGTCTGTTAAAGATTGACCACTGTAATCATGGAATGCCTCCTCGAAGCGTGTAAAGAAATCTGAGACCGTTTCATCGGGTTTCTGTTTGCACGACGTTAACATGGTCCAATCAATTTTTTTAGAGGGAACAAGCGTCTTTAATTTAATCAAGATAGCTGCCGGAAGATCTAGAATTAACTGACAAGGCTTACATGCTGGTTCCCTATCTAAATCAGCAGCATTTATTTCTTTCCATGTCCCCCCCAGTATTGTTTCATCATTATTTTTACGAATTTGCCTCCACATATCAGGCGGTAGAATTAACCCAAAGAACAAATCTATATCCACAAGAGTCATCACACAAGACGAAATAGCCCCTTCCACCCCTTCATAAAATGCCGCCGGGTTTTTCCGAAGATCAGGTAAAGAATTTTTCAATGCCATAACATCTGCTCTATTCCAAGGCGTATATACCCAGTTATACACAAAATACCCTTTCGCATCCTTTGACGATTTATCATCATCTGTACCTTCTCCTTTTGGCGGGACATACAAAGGCGCGGCTTCCCGCATAGGCATAACATGCAGCGCAGAACTCTTATCTGAACCACGGAGAGAACACTGCTTAGTCTGCTCGTCAGGCTCCAACTCAGCCTCCTTTTGCTTCCTTTTCCGCTCCTCCCGCAATCTGGTCGTTTCATCCCGCAGCTTGATCAGTTGCTTGAAAAGGTCATCAACATCTGAAAGATCAAAGTCACCTTTAACCAAATTCTCACGATACACTGACAACGATTTAGGTTCTAACGTGTCTGACAGTTCGCGATACGCGCCAACAACTTCATCCGCCAAACTAGACAGAAAATACATTAATTCAAGATCCGACCACGCCTTTTTCTCCGCAATCAACTGATCCTGAGAAACACATTTCTTATTCACTTTGCGAGCCCAACTACGTAAATGAGCGGACCTCTCCGCAGTAAACCTGAGAGCAGATACACCCTTCTGGTCTGACTTATCCTGTCCATCGTCCTCTGAATCCGCAGCTGGGGCCGTCGGCGAAACGTACGGAGGCGGTGACCGATCTAACAAAGAAAAATCATCAATTTCATTATTAAGGACAGGATAAAGTGGTCGGCGGATAGGAAATTGACCGGTTGTCTGTAATTTACGTTCTCGTTCCTCCCTTTCTTTCTTCTCCTGAGCCTCCTTTTCCTCAAGCTGTAAAGCCTTATCCCGAGCAGCCTTGCGCTGCTCTTTGTCCGCCAAGACAACCTCACGCTTCATTCGCTCGTGCACCGCTTTCTCCCACATTCGCACACAATCAAACATGTTTTGTCTAGACCTGCGTTGAAACAAACATTGCTCTACAAACTGTACTTTACGTAAATCGAACGACCCATGTAGAGGCCATTGCAATTCAGGATCGGCCTTTGTGTACTTATGCCATAATTTGCTGTACATAATAGGGGGAAGGCCATGTTTGATGTACATCTCACGATTTGGTGTTCCCTCTGGGGGAGCCGGCTGTGCTTCCGCTAATCTAATTGAGGTACCCTCTCCAAGACAGCACATCCCTCGGAGTGTGCTGAAAACAGGCATGTTCAAAAAGTATCACGAAAGCGTGACACCGTACAAAATGGCACTTACAGTACTTCACACAACTGTGCCGCTCAGAGGGAAAAAAACAAAGTTAGAGAAACATCTCTACATGCCTGCCTATGTGAAGTGCACTACACATATAAGTTCAAAGATCACAAAATCACAATGTTAGCTAACTCAAATCAAAACGTAGATCGTAGGACTTCGGCAAGCGTCCGAGGACTACCTTACCGAACACAAATCATAGGACTTCAGTAAGCGTCCGAAGACTACCTTACCGAACACAAATCTTACCCAAATTCTCAAATGTCCAGATTCCAACTGCCAAGGTCTTGTAAGCCAAATCAGCCAAACGGCACTTTCTCAGCAACGCAGACACTCGAAAACTCAGTCGGAGACCGGCGCCACCTGGAAGGTCAGATCGGAAGGAAAGGAAAAAACACCGTGGCAGCCAAGACTCGGGTCACTCGTGGCAGCGCGCGTCCATGGCGAGTTTCCAAGCCTTCGTCACGACCTCTCCTTCGGGCATCCGAGTCGCCGATGAGTCCCTTCGTGGTCGCCAATTTGAAGTAATCAGGGTTCCCAAGGCCTACATGCTCCGAAGATAACCCACTTACATTCAAGAACTGTTGGCACGGAAGCTGTAAAAGGCAAAGAACAAGTTTATTAAGACCCCATGGGGTGGTGGTACACTCAAACAGCACCCTTCGGTAATGCAAGAGGTATCACACTGAACACCGGTGTGACCCCGATTTATATACAGTTTTGGGGCAATAAAAGATAGGCGGCACAAGTTTGAAACACATTTTAAGGACATATATGGTCATGTTTTTGGAATACTGCCAGCTCATTGGAGGGGGCACATTTCCGCTGGTCAGTTTGGCGCACATTCCTAAGGGCTTACTGGTCAGCTGGAACTGCGCATGTGCGGCTTGACCAGTACTAAAAATAGCCTGTTGCTGGGCAGACTGAAGTGGTCAGTGGAACGAACAACGGACTAAAGGGCACGCCGGCCACGAGGCCGCTTATGGTCTAAGATGGCCGCCGTAACATTCAAAATGGCGTTTCCGTATATAGCCAAGTTTAAGGAGGACAACGTGTAGGTTCAGCTAATCGCTAACGCGGCCATGCCAATTACGACAGGGTAGCCATGAATCCCTTACATTGTTTACTGGCGTTGGTTCCCAAGCCCAAGAGAAGGAACCTTTCCTATAAACTATTGCAATTAATGTTGATGCTTTCTAGGCGTAGAATGGTGATTACCTGGATGGGACAGAGGGCCCCAGAGGTGCCCACCTGGCTCAAGTATGTAAGAGAATGGTTCCTGGCTGAGGAAACGCATATGCAGCTCACGCGGAGGGATGAGAAGCTGCAGGATGATTTACTCGTCTGGCGAATTACGTGTGCCTCAGTGCTGGCAGAAAGGGGGCGGTCTTCCCAAAGTGAGTCTGATGGGGCAAGCGACAAATTGCTCTCGCCAGTGGGGTTGGGGTCTGACAGGGAGGGGAGGGGGAGGGACTGCTAGGGATTATTTATAACAGGGAATTGGGCGGTGCTCGGCTGCTTCCTCATGCTGTTATTTATTCTTTGCTATTCTGTTACTCCTCATGTGTCTTACCTGTCCAGGTGATACCTGTGTCCTCAAGTGCCGTAATGAGGTTATCAAACTGTCTACATGTGTTGTAACAATGCCAATTTGGGGGGGGGGGGGGTTTGTACATGTTGTATAAACAACAAAAAAAAGTAAAACAAAAAAAAAGTTTATTAATGAAGAGGATGGAATCACAGCTCACAAGCTGATCCCCACTGGGGAACTAGAATGAACCTGATTCCACCATACTACTCGAAAACCTACGAAAGCTTGGACTAACAACTCCTCACAGGAACGCACCAGACCAACACACCCTGCAGGACACATCGTCAATCCGATTTTCATGCCCTTTGAGGACATGAAAATCACTGTTACCATGCACCTTACCTGATCGACCACACCATCGCCCATTTTCAAATCATCTTCCTCACCGTACCATACCATACCAAACCCACCCCCACCCTCGAGGCCAGATGTAACTGGAGCAGACACACAGAATCAAAATGGTCCCACACTCTGCGCATGAACCAGCCCAACCCCACAGGCAACTTGAATTGTGACATCAAACAACTCGACAAATAGATCACATACTACACCGACACCTGGCACCCCACAAAAACAGAAAGCAAAAAAGAACCAGAAAGTAAACAAGTTGGTAAACGGATGGACTACAAGCAATGAAACAACACTGCAAGCAACTGGAGAGAAGGTGGAACCTACATCGCAAATAAGTACAGAAAGACACCTTCAAAGCGTCCCTGAAACACCACCACCAGCAGATCAGAAAAACCAAAAAGAAGGCCCTAGTGGAAAGAATAGGACACAGCACCAACAGATGCAAAGATGTTTTTAGAATAGTAAAAAAATTAGCTGCACTAGCCTTGACCACTAGCACCTCTTATAAGACTTATGCACTGACCTATCAGAATTCTTTAGCAACAAAACTGAAGCAATCTACAACAATTTTAACCCACAGCCAGATCCCACCAAACTCGCTGCCAGCCTGCCTATCAAGCACCTGGGAACACCCTGACACCATGGTAGAGACAGCCAAAACCATGCGATCTATCCACTCTGGGGTCCAACAGACCCATGGCCCCAGCACGTCTTCAACATGGGGGTCTCCCCAAATCAATAAAGTTCTCACTCTTATCCTGAACTCAAACATCACCAGGGCAACATTCCCAGAGACCTGAAAACACGAAGCAGCAAACGCACTACTAAAGAAATCCTCAACTGACCCACCCTGCCAGCAAACTACTGCCAGATCTACCTTCTTCCCTACTCAGCCAAGGTAATGAAGAAAATTACCACCACCTCGACAAACACCAGCTCCTGGACATTACACAATCATGCTTTAGAGTCAACCACAGCACTGAAACAGCCCTCAATGCAGTGACTTAAGACATCAGGATGATCCTCGGATTGAGCGAAACAGTGGCCTCATCCTGCTTACCCTCTCGGCATCCTTCAACGCAGTCTGCCACACTACTCTCATCAGACGATCTTCATGAAAAGGGTCTCCAGGGACCTGCCTTCAACTTGATTTGCTCTTTCCTTGCAGGAAGAACCAAAAAAGTCAACTTGCACCATACAAGTTGGAAGCTAAGAACCTCATATGCAGGATTGCCCAAGGAGCATCTCGCAGCCTGACCCCATTCAGCAGCTACAATACCCCACTGGCAGACCCCATCAGACCATAAGTCACCAGCATTCTTTCCTAGGCAGACAGTGCTCAATTGATTCACTCCCTGCTGGACATGACTCCCGCAATCAAAAACAACTTTGCCAGATGCATATCCGCGCTGACAACCTGGATAAGATCCAGCTGCTTAAATCTCAACACGGGCAAGACCGAAGTGGTGATCTTCAGAAAGAAGACCTAAGTTTGAGACTCCACCTGGTGGCCACCAGACCTCAGGCCCACACCAATCCCTATCGCTCATGCCATGAACCTAGGAATCATCCTCGATAAGTAACTCGACATGTAAGCCCAGATAAACGCGGTGACCTCCACCTGCATCCAAATCCTGAGGATGCAACAAAAATCTTCAAGTGGCTCCTGGAAAACACCAGATATACAGGAATACAGGCCCTGAATACCAGCAGAGTTGACTACGGCAACGGATGTGTGACTAAACAACTACTTCCTGTACCACGACTGCCTGAACCACGAATTTTAAACATCGAACTATTCTTAACCACTACTTATTTTAGAACGACTTCCTATACAACGAATAAAATGTAAATTGCCAATTACTATTTGACGCCTGTATTTTCTTTCTTATCAACATGTTTAATCTTTTTCCATCTGCGTGCTCAATCGTGCCGAGTGAAATTAAAGGCTGTGTTTATCTTCTTAATCTCCTAACAAGTTTCGAGCCCAAACACATCAAGCTGAGCCCCTCTGCACAAGCACAATTAATTTAATTTTAGTCTCGTTATGCTTGTTTCAATTAAGCATTTTGTAAATTATTTTAAGTGAAGATTACTTTTTTAAAATAAATATTTTCCAAATGAAAGGTATACTTTTACATACCAGACGAACATCTTAAAATCATTATTACACACAGTCGCAACATTAAATGTCCATCATCTATTTTTACTCTGCTGTCTCCATTTACGCTTTTCACAGGTCCTACAACCAAGCAGGATGAAACCAGACTACTTCCCTTTACTCTTCTTTGTCCGCCAGCCAGTCTTCAAACGAGACGCAAAGGCTGTCATTGGCATGTCACGTTGCCTGCCAATGTCAATGCTGAAATTCCTTTCCAGAGGTGTGGATGCTGAAAAAGACTGAATTGTGATTTGTTGGTGGTGAGTGACGTAATACTAAACACTCCAACATTGCCGAATCGAAGTGAAGATGAGGGGAAGGTAGGCGGAGAAAAGTGACGTGCAACACACACTGCAGTATCTTATTCTTCGGTGTTCTGAAAAGTCGTTGTTCCGACCTTCGTTGTTCCAGACGTCGTTGAATGTGAGTCTTCGTTGTTCAAACTTCGTTGTTCTGGTTAGTCGTTGTTCTGACTTCGTTGTTTAGGATGTTTCCCTACGGCAACACACCATATGTAGGGAGCACCAATAAACTTCTGAACAGGCTCAAAACCATTAAAAAAACAGTATCAAGACTTGTCCTCAGCCTTGCCGCATCCATATCTCCCCACACCTCAAAGCACTGCAATGCCTCCTCATACACAAGCACACTCAACATAGGCCCCACCTACCTCAATAGCCACATAAACATCCACCACCCCAACAGACACCGCCAATTCGCAGGACTGTTACTAGAACAAGTACTACACATACAAAATAATAGAGCTGAAGAGTGCACTTTCTCTCACTTGGGGAATTAAGTTACACAATATTCCATTCAAACTTATATTGTCAAACGATCTGGTGTTTGAGCAGCAATTTTGTGTCATACATTCAAGCATGGATCAATATTCTTTAAACATGCAATTGGCTATATGCCTGAACAAAAATTATAGATGACAAGCAGTAAATATGTAGGATCAATATGCCCAATGATTTCAAGCTTGAAACCTATGCTAGCATGTCTTGTATGTCCGAGACCACAGCGTTGACATATTCAAAATTGTGCAGATCTTCTCTGCATTTGCTTCTATATAGGGTCTCTGGGTGAACTGGGCCAAATCCTTTATATTTCCTTTACACCACAGGGGACGACCCCCATTCCCCTCCAGGTTAGATCCTCCGCTGCAATTGGCATCTACAATATTTTGATATCTAGGTATTAACATGTATCAGACACCTGCCGATCTGTGTGATGGTAACTTTGGCAGGGCGATGTGAAATCTCTGCTCACAATTAGCCTTCTGGTCATCCTTGTCCCTGTCAGTGATTGGCCATATTGCCCTGGTGAAAATGATTGTGTTATCTCGCTGTCTTTCTTATTTTGCTAACCTACCCCTCCTCCTTCCACGTTCTTTCTTAAGGCAACTGGACTCCTCTGTGGTTATGTTAATATAGGGATCCGGAAGATGTAGGGTGTCAGTTGCTAAACTGAAACCTCTGGTAGATGTGGGAGGGCTGGATTTTCCAGAATTTGAAAGATACTACTTAGCAGCACAGTTGCAGTGTAAACCCCACTGGCTCTCTGGTCATCCCCTTAACAAAAGAGGTCTTTTACTGACTGTTTATAGGGACAGTCTTTTGAATTATCTTCTGTTCCCCTCTGTTCGTCTGACTTCCCATATCACATAGCTTTTTGGGCTTTGATGGGCATATCTGGCCAGGACTAACAAGTTAAGGCTTTCACAAAAATACCCTCATAGGGGTTTTAGAGGGGCCCAATTGAAATACATTCAATGTAATGTTTTGAATAGAGCCAACCTCACCCTGGCCCGTATTAAATGGATCTTCTTAGGATCCATCCCATGTGGCGCCCCCTCCCAGACGGGGACCTTTTCCATTAGCTCTGGTACTGCCCCGGTTGCACACATTCTGGTCTCAATTATTGACAGTGATCAGCTGTACGACTAGTCTTTCCATGGCTGATTTGCCTGGGGAAGTGCTTTAGGGCCTATTTCCGCGACGTGAGCTGGAAAGACATGTGCTTAAATTCCTAGACTTGGCCCTGTTCTTGGAAAAATGTACCATTAGTATCCATTGGAAGCTACCCACGATTTCCTCCCTGCATGTGTGGGCTAGGGTGATGGCCTGTTGGGGTAGTAGGGAAAGTATATTGCTTCACAAGGAGGAGAGGGCAGGTTTGCAAAAGTACTTTATTGCTCAGTCCTGGGATATGCTCCTCAAGCAATTTAAAAATATCACCCTGATTCCCTGTGACATTCATAGATATACACTGCATGCTAATGTTATGACTCTATAGATATGGTGGGAAGATTGGGACACTGGGAAGGGGTGATCCAGTACTATTATGATCCTGTTGGGATGAGACTTAGTGGTTCTGTATCGGACAGCCGAAGGTAGGGGATGCAGTGGTGTGCATGGTATGTTCTGTTTGATGTTTCTCTAATTTATGTTATACCTGAGAGCTTAACCCTCTGGAAAAACTACTGTACATTGCAGCTTTCGAATTTTGCTCGCCATATGATGGACAGGTCTTGTGGACTATGAGTCATGTTACTGTTATTCTGAGATGTGTATACCCCTACACCCTGCATATTGTCTTGTACCTCAATAAACATAGTTTTATAAAAAACATACTGTGCTGTCATGTAGGCCAGTAATAGAATATGATATAGTTAGCAATAGAATCTCATACTTCATCCCATAGTATTAGACACTCATACCCCTAATAGCAGGGTTTCTGTTAGTTAGTGGCAGGCTACGACTATCATGGCTAAGCGGATATCAATGAGACAGATTTCAATACAGTTAAGACCGTTCACTGACAGAATAGTGTGGTGAAAAATAGTGCTGATAAAAATATAAATATAAAAAATATCAAGTCTAAAATATTGTTGAAGTAAATTTCATGCAAAAGAGGTAAACATATAATTTTTTTAATATATATTAATGACTTTAAATCATAGATCAACAAACTGTGGGGTGTGATCCCAGGGGGGCTGTGGCTGTATTCCCCGGGGACAAAAATGTCTCTGCAATGACTTCTAAATGAAGATGGTCTGGAAGTGTGGCCTTGTTTATTTGATGCATATCTAGGCTGTCTTCATTTACAAGCAGCATTTGAACTGCATAAAAAAGTATCGGAACTGTGAAATTAGTGGGGGCTGTGATGAGTGAACATGGTGGATGAGTTAAAGACATTCTGTAAATATTTCATCGTTTTTTTTACGATAAGGTAAGTAAATCTAATATCAAATAATGCTCACACATAAATGAAAACTACACGCAAATTATATTAATCAGTGGAAAATGTAATATTTTACATCATTAAATCTCAAATGGCTTATGAGATAACAGCAGATGTCTTTGTGTGTGACCAGAGAGTCACATAATTGAATTCTGCTTGGTGCAGTGGAGAATAGTGACTTGTACACATATAGCACTACGAGATCATAGCCTGACAGAAAACATTTCTGAATATGTAACTCACTATTATAAAATGTATATGATAGGCTTCAGCAAAATGATTTTTTTTCAAATAAAACAAGTGATTTGAATGCGTATATTTTATTAAAACGTAATCAGATTGCACCTAGTGCCATCATTTTTATGTCTCTATTAAGCCCTTCACTGCGGCGGCTATTCCACCGCAGTGCTAAGGGGGCGGGGCGGCCGCGCGGCGGCCGCATGCTGGTGACGGAACCGCTCCGTCACCAGCGTCGGTTGACCTGTGCTTGTGACGGAGCGGTTCCGTCATGGCCCGCCCCGCTCAATAAAACGTCAAAGCAGGCGCGAAATTCGCGCCGCGCAGGCGCGCCGAGCGGGCCATGACGGAACCGCTCCGTCATCAGCACAACTCACCCGTAGCTGATGACGGAGCGGTTCCGTCATCAGCACTTAAGGGGTTAAAAAGCCGAAGTGCAGAACTCAGCTGATAATAACTTTACATCACCTCTCAAAAATACTAAATCTTTGTAACCATGAAGCTTAGAGTGACTCCCTCAATAAAAGCATATGCTTGCTCCTAAGCAACCTTTACATTTGGTGATTAACCACTTGAACACATTCACATTTCTTTCAGGTAGCAGGCACAGTGGTAAGAATGCCTGCTTGTTGTTTAGCTCTTAGTCCCTCCGTCGGCTTCCCTACACAGAAGACCATAGCCCTCCCTCCCCTACACTTTCAGGCAGAGATGCCTCAAGGCCCGCATTTTAGCAAAAAATATGGGGACTATTTTTTTTTCTTTAATAAGCATGGGTATGTCAGTGCTTTAAATCCTACGCACTTTGACCTCAGATGTTCCTTGCTAGCTTTAGAGCCCGTATGACCCTTGCTGTGCAGAGAACAAGGCCCAAGCAATAGAGGAGGTGACATATGGGTTTTTAATTTGTATTTTAAACAAGAGAGTAATCAGCTCAGGTGTGCCAGTCCACTGGAATGGGCAGAGTGGGCAGCTTGCTTCAAAGGTATGCAAGTTTCGTGGGTACTGCAGATGCAGTGGCACCAAGACCCACCAGTATGATGGGCCAACTAAACCTCGATTTTGGCTGTTTGACATCTTTCTGTGTGTGCATTTCGGGCCATTACAGCCTTGCTGTGCCAGTGTTACTCTGGGCCTCTGAGAAATGGTCGAATGGAGGGGGAAATTGAGGCAGAAAACTCAGCTTTATTTGGGCCTCAGAAAGATGGCGTAGACGGGGAATGTAACAAGATGTGGACCCCAAACTTTTAACAAAGAGCAGAGAAGAACACCTGCTTGCTATCATTAGTGGCGCAAATGCAGTGAGCCTGGGTCCTGGAGTATGAGGGGCCCACTACATCACAATTATGACTGTTCTACTTTCCAAAAGGCATATAAGGAATGATTTTACTTGCACACTTTAGGTCTAAGGTACCCTTCCAGTAAAGAGAGGGGGGGAGGCAATATTTTGGAGGAATTTTTTCCTGAAATGGACAGAGAGCCTGTTTTAATATTGGCATGATAGCCTGCATGATGGGGAAGTAGGGGGGGACTTGCAAAGGAGACAGCCTCTTTCTCTGGGAGTGCAACTAATTTTAGTGGAGCAGCTAAATTGCATTGGGGCCCAGGAATGTTAGGGTCGCACAACACTCCAACTATGGGAAGCAACGTTTTTTGATCAGTTTAATCAAAAGTGTTTGTCTAATGTATTTATTCTTGTCTGATGCATTTATAAGTCTCCCCTTTATAGTGGAAAATGAGCTGCAGAAAAAGTACCCCCAGAATGATATCATAAGCCCCGAGTTCTGGCCGAGCAATGACTCTCCCCTTCTAATCCTTGACACAAAGTTTTCAAGGGGAGCCCTCACTTCAAAACATTTTGCTTAGGGGGGCTCAGAACAAAAAAGTTTGAAGATCTTTGCTTTGTAGTAATACATTTAAACATTTTAAAATATATAAAATTAATATAATGGATAATGTATGATATCATTATATATTGTATAGTGGAGAAGCGTGGCTCAATGGTTAAAGTGGCAGACCCTGCTGCAGAGGTCAATTCCTGCCTCGGCGGCTCTTGGACTCAATTTCCCCGGACCTGATAAGTCACGCCTCGTGCCTAGTCTAATCATGCGTTCCACTCTGTGACTCTGGGCAATAGCTTGCTTAATCTCCACAACGGCCCCCTCAGCACTTGGATGCCTGGCTTTACATTGGGGGTGCCCATGAGTGGACATCTCACAGGAAAGCCAGGAAGGGTTCCACAGTGGTATGAATACAGCGCTACGAGACCTCTGGGTAGAAGGCGCTATATAAATACAAAACACACACAAACACACACATTAATTTATATATATATATATATATATATATATATATATATATATATATATATATATATATATGAACATACATTTAAAAAAATAGAACAATAATAATAAATAATATACGTAACTCTCTCTATATATATATTTATATATATATTTTTATATATATATCTACGCTCCACAGCACCAAACAATTCAAGGCACTCACAGGCAGGTGCGAATACATGCGGGGTTGCACCGGCATCAATATTCCAGCTCCACTTTCTCTCCACCACGGCTTCCGCCAGGAAAGAATCGCACTCGCGGGAACTTGTCGCCATACGTTTATTACAGCAACAGAGCAACAAGTAAACAGACGCATTTCGGAGTAAACCTTTCTCTATGTTTACCAGAACGCCGTACATCCAAAGTATTTAAACGTAATCACTTCCGCCATGAACATCAAACGAGGACTAACATATATCTAGATAGTACCTCTGAACCAGCGCCATCTTTAAATAACAAACTGGTCAACTTTCGAATGCTAAATTCATACGAAAATCAATTTCATAATAAGTTGAAAAAACGAATCACGCCCAAAACGGTCAATCATTATTATGTTCACGCACCTCAATCAAGCCCTAGATGGGCATATGTCATTGGTTAAATACTGAATGATTAGAGCATCTTCAACATAAAATCCAAATCATCATCAATATATCAAATAGGACACATTCCACTAATGATAACATTGAAATGAAATAAAATTGAAGTATAGAGAGGATAGAAGAGAAGAAAGAAGAATAAATGGAGAGTTCAAAATAGAGGGAGAGATATTGCATTGGCAAATTCCACAGAAAAACATAAATATCAATAACTTTTCAGTTCATTTAGACATTATCGACATTTCAATTCAATTCAGTCATTTAAAGGATACAGACACATGGATTGGTAAAGGACCAAAAAGTCCTCCTATTCACCCAGATTTACAGCCAGTTCTTCACTGCTGTTAAGACCATGCAGTGTCTTAGTACGCAGATCGATTATATAGCGTTACTCTAATCTCCTGAGTCTTACAATCCTGTCTCCACCCCTGGGATTGTCAGGAACATGGTCTAAACAGAAGTACGCTAAGACATCTCTATCCCATTGATGATTTGTATCAAAGTGTCTTGCGACTGGGTATGCCTCATCGCCCCTAGCTATCGCTCCCATGTGCTCAAGGACTCTGGTTTTGGCAGGATGTATCGTGCTGCCGACATATCGTAAGCCGCACGGGCATACAAGACAGTAAACCACATAAGGTGTTCCACATGTCATAAATGTGGTTATTTGTTTCCGTATGCCTGCACTCAGGATATTATAGGACAAGATACGTTTACTGGCCCTGCAGGCTTTATATTTTCCACATGGGAAAAACCCTTGCATAGATCCCAATCCTGTTGGTAATTTGGGTGCCGGGTAAGTATGCTCCAATTCATTCGTTAGTGATCTTGCTTTCTTGAATGTGATGAGGGGATTAGGGGGAAGATCCCCTCCTATCACCTCATCAGTCCTCAATATGTGCCAGTTCTTATTCATAATCCTTTTTAGACTCCCTACATCACTCGAAAAAGTGGTGATGAGACGGAATTTGCCCTCGCTAATGTTAGAGTCACTCGTAGTTGTAATCTTGTCTTTCAACAAATCCTTTCTTTTTAACACATTAACCTTTCAATAAGCTTCGTTCAGAGTCTCTTGGCTATATCCTCTTACTAGAAAGTGTTGCATGCTCTCTCTTGCAGCCCTACAAAACTCACTGTCATCAGAACAATTCCTCTTGACTATGAGGAGTTCCCCATAAGGGATACTTCTCACCAGGTTGTTGGGGTGACCACTGGAGGCCTGTAGGACCGAATTCCCCGCAGTTGCTTTGCGGAAAAGTCTGGTCTTTAAACGGCCATTTTCTACATAGATGTTAAGATTTAAGTAATGTACTGATGTAGAACTAACTTCTCCAGAGAATTCAAGATTGACCGTATTAGTATTCAAAATCTTGATATAATCCCTAGCCATCTCTAGTGGCCCATCCCATATGATAAATAAATCATCGATGAAATGGTACCATCTTATGATGTGTTTAGTCCACTCCTGATTGGTCGAGCTCCAGGCCACCTGCTCCTCCCACCAGCCAATGAACAAGTTCGCATAGCTGGGGGCCAAGAGTATACTTTAGTAGTCTTTTTTCAAGAAAGTACTTCATAGCTACCAAACCATCCTGATGTCTTATCGAAGTATAAAGGCTGGTAATGTCCAGTACCATCATTGTGTACCCATCCTCCCATTGTAAAAGGTCAATTTTACTTAACAGATCTTTCGCGTCCCTGATGTATGACTGTAGGACCTTCACATGGCTTTCGGCAAAAAAAGATTCCCTTTGGGCACCTTGTACTCAAATTAACAGTCCTCTTACTTACATAAGACAAACATTTAAAGACATATAAAACTATAGAAGCAATGCAACAAATATAACAATAGAAACATATAAAATAATCCTGCACAGTTTATTCATATACATAGAAACACAAATAAAATTCAATTAAAACTGGGAAGCAGACATTAGTTGAAGAAGGAAAATTATATACAACAAATCAAGGTTTCCAATCAATAAAAAGGAGGTACAAAACAGAAAATTAATTCAGCCAAAAGGTCAGAATTATCCTCAGTTCATGTAAGGTGTATTTCTCCTTTGGCATCGACGCGTTTCGGTGGTTACTAATATATGACCACCTTCATCAGGATTACATGTAATGTCTTCCCACTAGTTCTGAAATTGAAACAGTATATATTTTAAAATCCAGAATTCATTGAGTTAAAAACAGTGTACATAAACAAAACCTATGCAGTGTGAATCCTATTTACATTGCTTCTATAATAGACATATTTGAACATTGAACACAACACGTTAAAATATTTTACAATATATACATTTACTATATATAGAAAAATAACACATTTTATACAATTAGATAAAATAGACCCATTGCCACTAATGCGGACATCATGTCTATATTAGGTCAGAATAATGGTACACAGTCAAAATATCGAGTTGGAAATATCGACCTACCATAATATCGAGTCTGAAATATCGAAGGTGCATAATATCGAAGGCAAGAATATCGTAGGACAGAATATCGACCCAAGACAAGTAATATTGAAATACTTAATATCGATGTAAGTAATATCGAAGTAAGTAATATCGATAGCATATATATCGATGTTACTAATTTCGATGACACTAATATCGATATTTGTATTATTGTATAGTTTTTTATTATGTATGTGTTATATGTTTAATTTAAGTATTTAAAATAATTACTATTATATGTGTATAAATTTTATATAATAATAAATAATTTTATAAGTAAATTTTATGTTTTTGTACCGGAGCGGGTTGTGGGTTTATAGGGGAATAGGGTGGGAAGTAATTTAATTATGGTAAATTGATTAGTAATTCGTAGGATTTATTAATAAATTATAATTAATTGGTAATTATGTGAAAATAATAGGAAAATAATTTTAATTAATTTATTAATTGATATATATATGTTCTGTAGCGGGTTGTGGGTTTATAGGGGAATAGGGTGGGAAGTAATTTAATTATGGTAAGTTGATTAATAATTAGTAGGATTAATTAATTAATTATAATTAATTGCTAATTAATATTGATTAATTGGGAAAAAATTAATTGATTAATTGATATATATTTTCTGTAGCGGGATGTGGGTTTATAGGGGAATGGGGTGGGGAGTAAGTTAATAATAATTAATTAATTAATATATGTTTTTATAAATTTATATTTAATTTATTGGGAAATAATTAATATTAATTAGTTAATTAATTATTATTATTTTGTACATATGTAACATTATTAATTAATTGGTAATTAAATAATAATAATTAGTTACATTAATTAGAGTAATTTATTGATATATAATTTTTAATTACTGTTAATTAATTAATTGGGAAAAAATATTATTAATTATTAAATTATATTAATTACAGGTAATGTGCTAATATATTTACCTTATTTGTTATTGTTCATTAATAATTAATTGCTAATTAAATAATATTAATTAAGTTTGGGTAAAGGAGTATTTTTAGTGTTTAGGGTCAGTTTTGAGTTTTTGGGTAAAGGGTTTTTTTTAGGGTTTAGGGTCAGTTTTCAGTTCTTGGGTAAAGGAGTATTTTTTGGGTTCAGGGTCAGTTTTCAGTTCTTGGGTAAAGGGGTATTTTTAGGGTTCAGGGTCAGTTTTCAGTTTTTGGGTAAGGGGGTATTTTTTGGGTTCAGGGTCAGTTTTCAGTTTTTGGGTAAGGGGGTATTTTTTGGGTTCAGGGTCAGTTTTCAGTTCTTGGGTAAAGGGGTATTTTTTGGGTTCAGGGTCAGTTTTCAGTTTTTGGGTAAAGGGGTATTTTTAGGGTTCAGGGTCAGTTTTCAGTTTTTGGGTAAAGGGGTATTTTTTGGGTTCAGGGTCAGTTTTCAGTTCTTGGGTAAAGGGGTATTTTTTGGGTTCAGGGTCAGTTTTCAGTTCTTGGGTAAAGGGGTATTTTTTGGGTTCAGGGTCAGTTTTCAGTTCTTGGGTAAAGGGGTATTTTTTGGGTTCAGGGTCAGTTTTCAGTTCTTGGGTAAAGGGGTATTTTTAGGGTTCAGGGTCAGTTTTCAGTTTTTGGGTAAGGGGGTATTTTTTGAGTTCAGGGTCAGTTTTCAGTTCTTGGGTAAAGGGGTATTTTTTGGGTTCAGGGTCAGTTTTCAGTTTTTGGGTAAAGGGGTATTTTTAGGGTTCAGGGCCAGTTTCAGTTCTTGGGTAAAGGGGTGTTTTTTGAGTTCAGGGTCAGTTTTCCCTACTGTTGTACTCTCTGGTGTAGGAATAGAAATTTTTACCCTTACGCTATCCAACATTTATTTAATTAATTGTTAAAATATCAAATATTTATTTTATTTTTTATATTACTTACATTTTATTTATGTTACTCTTTTATGTTTGTAAATGTGTTAGTAAATTAGAATATATTTCATTAATTTATAAATTCGTAAAATAATTATTAATACTTATTGTTCAGTGTATATATATTACATATTTACTGTATATATTTAATTAATGTATTCTTAATATATGTATTATTTATTACTTTTAAATATTATTAGATACTTTTAAATATGTTTATTTTATTTATTAGTCTTATAGACTTAATTTTACATTTATATATTTAAAAAAAAAAAATGATATATTTAACATCGATATTTTTTACATCAATATTTTTTTTTCGATATTTTTGTACTTACCATGTTGTAGATAGGATGTCGATATTTTTGCCCTCGATATTGTTGACTCGATATTCTTGTAGGTCGATATTTTTGTAGTCGAAATTCTGTCAGTGATTCCAGAATAATTTACTCTCAATCTGGTAGTCATACCAACCATCGTAGGAAAAAATGTCAAGAGAGGGAATTTTAGGTCATTTTTTTCAAACTCTCAATAGAGTCTTCTAGTGCGTTCGCCAGTATATGGTTGCACACACTTCTCCCTCTGTTATAGCGATTCCTATAAGTCTGAAATCAACAGCCCATACATTGTTGATACAGTGGTGCTGCCTTCCCCACATGGGCCGACCGGAATATTTCATTTTAAAAGTTGTCTAACAACAAAGGCGCACACAAGGACAAGCAGACTCCAGCTTAGCAGTTGTAGAGTCTTTATTCGGCAACCAGCAAACGCATTCGAATATTTCCTGCGCCTCACCCCGACGCGTTTCGGAGCTCTTGCTCCTTGTTCACGGGACAGCTGACTTGTGGCAGATGTATGAGGAGTCCGTCCCTTGTTCAGCGGTAATATCGCCCCCTAATGAGTACGTGTTCTCACTTGGCTTCCTGGGACTTGAATTCCTTATGCTAAAATATTATCCTTGATGGATTCTGCCTTGAAGCATTTTTTTCAAACTCTCCATAGAGCCTTCTAGTGCGTTTGCCGGTATATGGTTCACACACGTCTCCCTCTGTTATATATATATGTATATATATATGTATATATATATATATATATATATATATATATATATATATATATATATATATATATATATATATATATATATATATATATATATATATATATATATATATATATATATATATATATATATATATATATATATATATATATGCCACAGCTTTGACGAAAATCTGCCTATGCCTCTTTTCCATGGCGGGCCTCGACGGGGTTTCGTCTCACCCCCGTAAATCCAAGAAAACACTGTCTCTCCTCACAAGACAACAAGTCGAGGCCCAGTTTGCTTTTTAAGTGAATTTATTTAGGCAACAACACCCAACGCGTTTCGCAGCCTTCGCAAAATTTTTAAAACTGGTGGAGCGCTCCGGCCGGCTCCTATCCTGAAAGTCTCGGGGTGATTCGTCAAGCGGGGGCCGAGAAAAAAGGAGGGTCCTAAAACGTGTTTTCCTCTTGCAATTTTCAATAGGAACCTTTAATCGCAGCTACAGCCCTAACTGCGGAATGGAATTACACCAAATTTTGCAAAGAGGTAGTCCTTGGTTACCACTCTTGCCTTTTGGTAAATGGTGTAAATCTGTTCAGTTCTTTTTTAGATATTAAAGGAAAAAATACATATATAACTGGGCGAAGCCGAATGACAAAACTCATCGTGAGATCTGATTGGCTGTCAGCACTTAATCCAAGAAGTGTTGGCAGCAATCTGGGGACCAATATACATGATAGCACCTCATTAAAAAGCATTGCAGTTAATAGAAGGTTTTTTAGACTTTAGTTACATTATACATCATTTGTTGATGGTACCATACTCATTTTAGGAACTGTGGTGTGTTCTAAGGTGATTTTACCATGTGAAAAAGCCTTCTGCTGGGATATCATCAATCATGTTTGAGAGAAACTATTTTTTCATGCTTTTCCCACAGAGGTTTGGAAGGTGATCTATAAGCTAAACTGAGAGCATGTTTTCTGTAAATTCACATTATCTTTCTCAGTCAGGTGAGAATGAAGTCTGACATTCTCAGTAAAACATGTACATTCAACAAGGGCAGAGACTGTCAGTTGATTCCTTTGTGTTCTACTGCAGCTTCCCAAAGTGTTGTAAAGAACAACTAGAGTGCTAACAGCCTTACTTATGACAAAAGTATAGCACACCTGAAGCCATCTTGACTGGAATAAAGTGGTAACTCTTAAAATATTTAATTTAAAAAGGAACAAAATAAGGGGGCTCATTTTGCCATAGAAAGTATGATTAGTGCTGCAGAAAGAAAAAGTAGGGCACATTTTGAGTGACTTCTCAAATCCTCTTCTATTTCATTAAAAAAAATTCCGACATGCAGACTGAAACATGCACTTTGAATACCAGCAGCAGACTTCCCTGGTGAGCAGGAGCTTTACTACAGTGATCTAATGAGCAACTAGAGTGCTAACATTCAGAATTTATGGCAAATGTGTGACACATCTGAATGCCCTCTTGATGAAACCAAAGTAAACAAGCATTAAAAATGCAATAGGTCTCGCCCTCGTTTAAGTTAAAGCAATTCTGTTTGTAATTAGGTGACTTTTTAGCTTCACTTTTATTAGGGTTTTTCAAACTTTCATGTACATAACATGCATATGTATGCATATATGTATATGTATATGTCTGCATGCATTTATATTTGTATTTATATAGATATGCAGATTATATATATGTTTATATATGTATGTATATATATATTCACTGAAAAAAACCATAGGTTTCAGACATGTTATAGTTAGGAATTAGCATTTAAAAAACCTCAGAAATTCACTGAAAAAACCATAGGTTTTAGGGGTGTTATAGTTAGTTCGACATTTCACTCGTACAAAACCATTGAAATTGGTGTGAGTGTTTGATTGGTTCAGATGCTTCGTCCATCACCACCCCGTTTTGTACAGCTTTGTTCGCCATAAGTTGGCAGGGTATGCTCAGACGTGAGTCCATTGCTCACTTTGCCACTGGATTCAAGCAAGCCTGGCTGAAGACGGCTGTAATGCCAGAAACCGGTCCTAGGAAGCTTGTTTCCAGTCCAGTTGGCAGTTCGGTCCGGACTGTTCCCATGAGGCACAGGGTCAGACTGATTTGCATATGGCATATGTCTGAACTGGGATGGCAGAGTGGGCTAAAGAACGGTGATGGATTAAACCCAGATCTTTTGAGTGGGTGTGAGTGTTTGATTGGTTCAGATGCTCCGTCCATCACCACCCCCTTTTGTACCGCTTCCCTGAAGGTGTACGGCTTATATTTCTTGGAATTTTTTTTTATATATTTCTTTGTTTTTCCTGGGCAACCTCCATATTCGGCTTTGTCTGCTTCTGCAACTCTACTTTTCTAATTTTCTCTTCTGCGATAATACCTGCATATTCGCTTTCTGTGGGTAGTACAAACTCAAGCTAATAAAGGAAATATTCTCAGAAAACAACATTCAACTGTCCATTCTGGGTGAGTCAAGTCAAGTCAAAATGTATATAGCGCACTACATACCCAGAGGGTCTCAAGGTGCTTGAGGAGGAGGGGGGGGGGGGTTTACTTATCGAATATCCAGGTTTTAAGCTGTTTTCTGAAGGCTAGGTGGTTTTGGGTAAGGCGGAGGTGGATGGGAAGGGAATTCCAGGTTTTGGCCGCTAAGTAGGAGAAGGATCTTCCCCCCATGGTGGCTTTGTGGATGCGCGGAACAGCAGCGAGGGCTTGGTTGGACGAACGCAGTTGGCGGGTGGGAGTGTAGAATTAAAGGTGCGTGTTGAGGCAGTCAGGTCCAAGTTCGTAGAGGGCTTTGTGTGCGTGCGTGAGGGGACGGAACGTTATCCTTTTGTTGACGGGGAGCCAGTGAAGGTCTTTCAGGTGACCGGAAATGGGGTCTGTGCTGGGGATGTCTAGTATGAGTCCGGCTGAGGCGTTTTGAATGCGTTGGAGTTTTTTCAGCAGTTTTGCGGTGGTGCCGGCGTAAAGGGTGTTTCTGTAGTCCAGACAGCTTGTAACCAGTGCGTGGGTGACCGTTTTTCTTGTTTCGGTGGGGATCCAGCGAAATGTTTTTTGAGCATGCGTAAGATGTTGAAGCATGATGATGAGACGGCGTTGACTTGTCTGGTCATCGAGTGAGAGGAGTCCAGGATGATGCCCAGGTTCCGTGCGTGGTCCGTCGGTATGGGAGGTTTTCCTAGGGCCGTTGGCCACCAAGAGTCATCCCAGGCGGAAGGGGATGCACCTAAGATGAGGACTTCCATTTTGTCCGAGTTCAGTTTCAGACGGCTGTGCTTAATCCACTCGGCTACTTCTTTCATCCCTTCATGTAGGTTGGTTTTGGCGGTGATTGGGTCTTTGGTGAGTGAGAGGATCAGCTGAGTGTCATCAGCGTAGGAGATAATGTTGAGGTTGTGTTGACGTGCGATGGTTGCAAGGGGGCTCGTGTAGACATTGAAGAGGGTAGGGCTGAGAGAAGATCCTTGTGGAACGCCGCAGATGACTTCGGTGGCCTCTGACTTAAAAGGGGGGAGGCGGACTCTCTGAGTTCTTCCAGTGAGGAACGAGATGATCCAGTCCAATGCTTTTCCTTGAATTCCAATGTTGCTGAGGCGTTGTATTACGGTGCTATGACAGACTGTGTTGAAGGCTGCGGAGAGGTCGAGGAGGATGAGGGCGACTGTGTCTCCGTTGTCCAGTAGAGTTCGAATGTCGTCTGTTGCTGCGATGAGGGCGGTCTCGGTGCTGTGTTTGGCTCGGAAGCCAGATTGTGAGGAGTCGAGTGATTTGTTGGTTTCGAGGAAGGCGGCGAGCTGATTGTTGATGGCTTTCTCAATGACTTTGGCAGGAAATGGGAGGAGCGAGATGGGGTGGTAGTTTTTGAGTTCGGTGGGGCCAGCTGTGGGTTTCTTCAGAAGGACGCTGAGTTCGGCGTGTTTCCATTTTTCTGGGAATGTGCCGGAGTTGAGGGAGCAGTTGATGACGTCTCGGAGATGGGGTGCGATAATGGAGTCTGCTTTGTTGAAGACGTGATGGGGCATGGGTCTGTAGGGGATCCTGAGTGGATGGAGTTCATTAGGCGAATGGTGTCTTCTGTGGTGATTGGGTTCCAGTTGAGAAGGTTATTCGGAGGAGGTACAGGTTCGGAAGTGAGAGGGGTTGACTGGTTTACGGGTTGGTTGTCAAAGCTGGTATGAATGTCGGTGATTTTGTCATGGAAGAATGAGGCGAGGGAGTCGCAGAGGACTTTAGAGGGGGTGATGTCGTTGGAGCTGGCGGTGGGGTTGGTGAATTCTTTGATGATGTTGAAAAGTTCCTTGCTGTTGTGGGCGTTGTTGTCTAGTAGGTCTTTGAGTGCTGATTTCTTGGCTGTCCGGATTAGTTGGTGGTGTTTGCGGGTGGCGTTTTTGAAGGTGGCTTGGGTGATAGTGTTTGGGTCTTTTTTACAAGTTTTTTCAAGGGAGTTTCTTGGATTTCTTAAGGTCATCATTGAACCAGAGGACGTTCTTGCTTCTTTGCTTGATTTGATGTTTTTTCAAGGGTGCTAGTATGTCGGCGGTTTGGGTTAAACATTGTGTGAGGTTGATGGCGGCTTGGTTAGGGTTCGTCGAATAGGCAGGGGGTTTTTGAAGAAGTGATGTGGAGATCTGGTCGATTGTGATTTTGTTCCAATTTCTTCGCAGAGTTGGTTGAGGGTGGTTGTGGATCGTGGTCTTATTGTAAATGAAGTGGATGCAACTGTGGTCCGTCCAGTGAAGGGCTGTGGTGTGAGTGAAGGAGATATGCTTGCTGGAGGTCAAGATAGGGTCGAGTGTGTGGACACCCCCTTTGGCTACTATTTATTCAAGTCGCGAGGTAAGGTGACTTATCCTTTTGTAGTTAGTCCGCTTGGGCATCGACGCCATTGTAAAGGAAACTTAAAACTCAATCATGTGGCTTCAAACGTAAAGCGAACAATGCATGGCCCAACTATAAATCCCAGTTGTTCTGGTGCTCATTCACATACTTACACAACGTGCTCAAGTTGGACAGTCTTCACTTTTAAATATATCACGTTTTTGTTGGTTTTGGTCCACCTCATAAAGGCAATGTTCCTGCCAGAAAGCAAGTCACCACCGGCTTTTTGACTTAGCCAAGTACCGAAATACCCATTTCCTGCTCTATTCTGCAACAGATTATTTTTCAAAATGGGTTGAGGCATTCCTCTGAAATCCAAGACTGCAGCCGTAGTTGCTTCAACACTGTTGCAACTGTGCTTATGCCATGGAAGTCCGAAAATAGTTCTATCAGATCAAGGCAAGAGTTTGTGAAAGAAGTGAGTGACCAATCTCCGCCTAACATCTTGATAATGCAAAGATGATATTTTCTATTTTCCTTGCAAAATATATATATATATTAACAAGGCAGCGAGAAGCTGTTGAAATGCGTTGATGTATCATCACTTTAATAAATAATTGAGTGACTTACCCTTTGGAGTGCCGGCTGATCTCTGCTAAAACGCAGTAATCGAATTTTCATATATATATGTATATATTACCTACTGGCGGTCGCCAGTAGGTATATATAGTTAGGATTTTTTCTCTATGGGATTTTTGAAAATTCTATGTCTAATAACTTTGGCGTTTGTGGACGGAATTGGCTGAAATTTTCAGGAAAATGGAACATTTTGTTTCTGAGCAGCCCCTGACAATTTGGGGGGGGTTTCATCAAGGGGGGGCCGAGAAAAAAGGGGGGTCCCAAAACACGTTTTTCCCATGTTAATTTCCATAGGGCGGTTGGCCTCACTTTTAGCTCGAACGGCTGAATGGATTTGCACGAAACTTGGCAAAATTGTAGGGACTGTTAGCTCGATGTGCCTTTGCTAGGTCTCAATATATGTGCTCCAGTGGATTTTGAGTAATTTAGGTTCAAAAAAAGATATATATCTGGGCGGAGCCTAACCACACATCTGATCTGATTGGCTGTCAGCACTTCATCCAAGAAGTGTTGGCAGCCATCTTGGGACCAATATACATGATAGCACCTCATTAAAAAGCATTGTAGGTAATAGAGGGTTTTAGAATAGGACTTTAGTTACATTATAAATCATTTGTTGATGGTACCATACTCGTTTTAGGAATTGTGGTGGGTTCTAAGGTGATTTTACCATGTGAAAAAACCTTCTGCTGTGATATCATGAATATTGTTTGAAAGAAAACTAATATCTCATGATTTTCCCACAGTGGTTTGGAAGGGGATCTATAAGCTAAACTGAAAGCATATTTTCTGTAAATTCACATTATCTTTCTCAGTCATGTGAAAATGAAGTCTGACATTCTCAGAAAAAAATGTACATCCAACAAGGACAGAGACTGTCAGTTGATTCCTTTGTGTTCTACTGCAGCCTCCTAGAGTGTTCTAAAGAACAACTAGAGCGCTAACAGTCCTACTTATTACAAAGGTATGGCACACCTGAAGCCATCTTGATTGGAATAAAGTGGTAACTCTTAAAACATTTAATTTAAAAAGAAACAACATGAGGGGGTATATTTTGCCATAGAAAGTATGATTAGTGCTGCGGAATGAAAAATTAGGGCACATTTTGAGTGACTTCTCAAATTCTTTTCTATTTCATTAAAACATTCTGACATGCAGTCTCCCAAAATGGCCACCAGAGACAAAAGAGCCCAAATGTAGCCCAAATATCACCCAGATGTAGCCCAAGTATAGCCCAATGACAGAATGTCCCAGAGTGTTCTAAAGAACAACTAGAGCGCTAACAGTCCTACTTATTACAAAGGTATGGCACACCTGAAGCCATCTTGATTGGAATAAAGTGGTAACTCTTAAAACATTTAATTTAAAAAGAAACAACATGAGGGGGTATATTTTGCCATAGAAAGTATGATTAGTGCTGCAGAATGAAAAATTAGGGCACATTTTGAGTGACTTCTCAAATCCTTTTCTATTTCATTAAAACATTCTGACATGCAGTCTCCCAAAATGGCCACCAGAGACAAAAGAGCCCAAATGTAGCCCAAATATCACCCAGATGTAGCCCAAGTATAGCCCAATGACAGAATGTCCCAGAGTGTTCTAAAGAACAACTAGAGCGCTAACAGTCCTACTTATTACAAAGGTATGGCACACCTGAAGCCATCTTGATTGGAATAAAGTGGTAACTCTTAAAACATTTAATTTAAAAAGGAACAAAATGAGGGGGTATATTTTGCCATATGAATTATGATTAGTGCTGCAGAAAGAAAAATTAGGGCACATTTTGAGTGACTTCTCAAACCCTCTTCAATTTCATTAAAAAATTCTGACATACAGTCTCCCAAGATGGCCACCAGAGACAAAAGAGCCTAAATGTAGCCCAAATATCACCCAGATGTACCCCAAGTATAGCCCAATGACAGAATGTCCCAGAGTGTTCTAAAGAACAACTAGAGCGCTAACAGTCTTACTTATGACAAAAGTATGGCACACCAGAAGCCATCTTGATTGGAATGAAGTGGTAAGTCTGAAAACACTCAATTTAAAACGGAACAACATGAAGGGGTTAATTTTGCCATAGAAAGTATGATTAGTGCTTCAGAAAGAACAATTAGGGATCATTTTGAGTGACTTCTCAAATCCTCTTCTATTTCATTAAATAAATTCTGACATGCAGACTGAAACATGCACTTTGAATACCAGCAGCAGACGTCCCTGGTGAGCAGTAGCTTTACTACAGTGATCTAATGTGCAACTAGAGTGCTAACATTCAGAATTTATGGCAAATGTGTGACACATCTGAATGCCTTCTTGATGGAACCAAAGTAAACAAGCATTGAAAATGCAATAGATCTCGCCCTTGTTTAAGTTAAAGCCATTCTGTTTGTAAAGAGGTGGCTTTTTAGCTTTGCTTTTATTAGTGTTTTTTCAACTTTCATGTAAATAACATGCATCTGTATGCATATAAGTATATGCATGCATGCATTTATGTTTGTATTTATATAGATATACAGATGATATATGTTTATATATGTATGTATATATATATATTCACTGAAAAAACCATAGGCTATAGACCATATATAGTTAGGAATTAGCATTTACAAAACCTTGAAAATTCACTGAAAAAACCATAGGTTATAGACCATATATAGTTAGGAATTAGCATTTACAAAACCTTGAAAATTCACTGAAAAAACCATAGGTTATAGACCATATATAGTTAGGAATTCGCATTTACAAAACCTTATTTTACTCACACAAAACCATTGAAATTCCATATATAGTTAGTTGCACTAACTATATATCGCGCACCCGCAATTCACTGCTGATGATGTCACATATTACATCATTCATGACATGGTCAGTGACATCACTGATGACATCACTGATGACATCTCAAATGACATCACTGATGACATCACTGATGACAACATCCAGTGACTGTATGTTTCTGTAAAGTTAAAATATGTCTTACATATTGAAGAATTAGTGGATGTATAAGTGTCTGGATGAAGGATTTAGTAGGTGCATGACTGACTGTATGAGTGAGTGATTAAATGTGTCTCACTGAGTGCATGGGTTAGTGACTAAACTGTCTTAATTTGTGCATCATTATGTCTGTTGTTCTGTAAACTGTTGCATGTGTTGATAAGTAGCTATATGAGTAACTATATGGGTTATTGATTGGTTGCCCAAGTATTTGTATGGGAGACTGAGTGTGTGTGTGGGTGGCTGGGAGGTGTATGACTCTGTGCATAGATGTGTGAGCAGTTGATTCACTAGATGTATGGTTTCAAAAGTGCATGTGGAAACAGCTGTATGGGCGGTTGACTGTGTGCATGAGTGTATTGGTGAGTGAATGGATATCTCAGTGGTACATGTCAAAGTAAGTACATATGTAAAACACAGTACATGTGAGAGTTGACATATATAAATAACTGTGCATAAGAGCCAGTGAATGTGTGAGTGGCTGTAAGGATCATTGTGAACTTGTATCAGGGATTGTATAAGAGAGTAAATATGTGTTAGTATATGTTTGAATAAGTAAAGTTTGTATAACTGTATAGTTGAGGAAATGGAGGTGTGATTGATTCTTTGCATGACTGACTAGGTGTGTGAGTAACTCCATGGATGAGTGACAGTCTGTGAGTGTCTGTTTACACTGATTGTATCTAAGGTTATATTAGAGTCTGAAGAGGTTCATCGTATTATCACATGAATGATATCATCAGTGATGTGATCAGTAATGTCAAATGAGATGTCATCAGTGATGTCATCATGATGTCATTTGAGATGTCATCAGTGATGTCATTTGAGATGTCATCAGTGATGTCATCAGTGATGTCACTGACCACGTCATGAATGATGTAATATGTGACATCATCAGCAGTGGATTGCGGGTGCGCGATATATAGTTAGTGCAACTAACTATATATGGAATTTCAATGGTTTTGTGTGAGTAAAATAAGGTTTTGTAAATGCGAATTCCTAACTATATATGGTCTATAACCTATGGTTTTTTCAGTGAATATATATATATATATATATATATATATATATATATATATATATATAAATATATATAATATATATATATATATCTATATATATATATATATATATATATATATATATATATATATATATATATATATATATATATATATATATATATATATATATATATATATATATTTCCAATTACCGTTCCGGCGTTTGTAGTCACCAACGGAGAAAGACACAGATTCCAAAATCAGCATACACTGCTGGCTACAGTGACTTTATTAAATTATAACTGGTGCGAGATGTCGGGCAGGATGACGCCAATATATATATATATATATATATATATATATATATATATATATATATATATATATATATATATGTATATATATATATAGTTTTTTTTTTCCATTTCACCAGGCATATTTTGATCAAAAATAATTGTTGTGTCACACTTATGCTGCTATTGGATATTTAATATTTGAGCTATTGTTCTTAACTTTTTTATACAATAGTTCAAACCGGATTTTAACACAAAATAATGTACATAGATGAATTTACTTATCATGTACATATTTACAAGTGTTTTCCCCATTTATCGATTTATACAAATTCATACATGCTTTATTTTTTCTTAAAATCCATAAATGTGATTTTATTGAAATGTGTAAATTGCTTGGACTAAAATAGTGGTGGCCCACTTGGGCATTATTGTCTTCATATTTGTATATATGCAGCAAAAACGATATGTAGTATTTTTCCATTTCTATGACACGATTCATTGCACTGTCACTTTAAAAGTCCTGCTTGATTCTCGCTGTCTGTCATGTGATCAAGCCTCCCTAGAGGCGAAACGCGTCATGGCGGCAGCGCTGGCTTTTATGGAATAAATTCACCGTTCACCAGCACTTTTGGGTCGGCTCTTTGTTACTAAGTATCCGGGCATCCTGTGTTCCGAGTGACAAGTTTTGCTATATATATATATATATATATATATATATATATATATATATATATATATATATATATATATATATATATATATATCATATATATATATATATATATATATGTATCAATCAAAACAAAAGTCCTGCAATGCGTCTCCTCGCACCACCGTGGAACAGATCTCACGAACACCAAAGGTAGAATTTCAAAGTTGTGGCTTTATTTTTCCCTCACCATCGGCATGACGCGTTTCGGCCGTCACAAAACGGCCTTGATCACATGGCCTCAAAATACCAATGGGGGTGTTTAAATACTGTGTCAGAATAGAGGTAGAAACGATAACAGCGGATTAAGGGGTCAAGGACATGGAAAAAATACTTCTTTTCACATATGTACAAAATATACAAGCTCAATGAACATTACAAATTGAAATGAATTGAGAAACTGAATAAAGTGCTAGTGCAATATCACATGAAATTAATTTCAAGATATATACAATAATGCCAACTGAGAAAATTAGAATTCAATTGTCATATCAGTCAAAAACATATGTGCATAATTGTTATAACATGTCCAACAAACATTATACATGACCTCCATCACTGTTATCGAAATAAGTGCTCAAGTGCCCAAAGTGCATAAAATTATTAGCAGTAAGTACATGTGTGCTATGAAAGCAACAAATCATAGCACCAGATGTTATGTAACTCAATGTACCTGCGCCAGTGTGTTTAGAAACCCACCACAGTTAAAAACAATCAGGCATGGCTGCTGATGCTAAGAGTTCACTATAGCCATAGTGACTAAAAATAATATAAAGAACCCAGACCATTGCCCGAGGGCAAAATAAATTGCAAATGATTTTACATTGTAGGTAGCTATGAATTTATATTGACTATGTTATACATGATTGAACAAAATAGGAGAACATTCAAAGAACAGAGTACACAAAATGTACTGGGGAAAAGGTATCTACAAGGCCACTCAATTCAAGATAGTACCATAGGGGTTAGTTAATGATGTATATACATATTTACAGAAAAACTTGTAAGTCTTCCCCCCTATTGAGCCCATTGGGTATTCTGGTGTTCAAGAGGACAATGTATTTACTCTCTAATTGTCTGAGAATTTTTTCCCGATCCCCCCCTCGGATGTTTTTGGGGACGGAGTCAATGACAAAATAGGTTAGATGGTTCAAGTTTTTGGCATGTACAAGTTCGAAATGCCGGGCAACAGGATAATTGGAATCAGAGTTCACTATTGCCCTTAGATGTTGCAATATGCGGTTAAACACCTGTAACTTGGTGCTTCCCACATATTTAAGTTTGCACGTACACTCCAAAACATATACAGCGTGATCTGTACGGCATGTATACAAGTCTCTGATGGGTGTAGGCATGGGATTGAATGGAGATTGAAATTCCACCGTGTTTACCCCGAACTTGCACGCTCTGCATGAAATACATTTATAAAAACCCTTTTTGGTAGAGATCTTGACCTTATTTTCGCTTACTTCTGGGCTAGTTCTTACTAGGCAATCTCTCATCGAGGGTCCTCTCCTGAATATAATGGAGGGTTCAATGGGCAGTAGTGGTGATAGGTTAATGTCAGTGTGGAGAATGGGCCAATGCTTTTTGAGGATGCCCCTTATTTTTCTCTCCTCAGTATTGAAGGTGGTGATTAAACTGACCATGTTGATGTCATGTTTGGGGGGGCTTTCTACCACTTCGTTCACATTCTCAGGGTCCTCTCCTCCAACATCATCAATGCTGACATTGTTGGCTTTGTCTCTAGCCGTTAGGAGATCATTTAACAAATAACCACGTTTTAAAAACCTCTGAATTGCCTCTTCCTGGCAGGTGTTCAGATCAGACTCCAAACTGCAAATTCTGCGCATCCGTATAAATTCCCCATAAGGGATACTTTTTATGAGGTGTTTGGGGTGCGCACTAGAGGCGTGCAGAATTGAATTACCCGCCGTACTTTTTCGGTGGAGTCTGGTGGCTAAGGTGTTGTTCAGGATGTAAATGTCAACATCCAAAAACTGGATGTTAGTCTTACTAATCTGGCTAGTAAATGAAAGATTCAAGTTGTTGTTGTTGATGATTTTAACAAAGTCAGTGGCAGATTCCTCATCCCCTCTCCATATCATACAAATGTCGTCAATAAATCTCCAATAATGGACGATATTATTGGCGAAATCTGGGAGATGCCTGAGGACATGCTCCTCCCACCACCCAACATGGAGGCATGCATAGGTGGGAGAAAAGCATGCCCCCATAGCAACTCCTCTCAACTGCTGGTAAATCTCCTTATTAAATAAGAAGTAGTTGTTCATTAAACACAACCTAATCATAGAAATCAACATTTCATTATGGTTCTTGTACATCAAGTTGCGTTGGTTGAGGTAATACTGTACAGCGTTAAGACCATCTGTATGTTTAATACTGGTATAGAGGGAGCTGATATCAAGGGCCACCAAACTATAACCATCTCTCCACTCCACCTCCTTGAGTTTAGACAGAAAGTGCCCAGTGTCCTTGATGTAGGAAGGTAAATTAACAACAAAATTCTGCAAAAAGAAATCAACATATTTAGACATTGGCTCCATATCCAATTACCGCTCCGGCGTTTGTAGTCACCAACGGAGAAAGACACGGATTCCAAAATCAGCATACACTGCTGGCTACAGTGACTTTATTAAATTATAACTGGTGCGAGATGTCAGGCAGGATGACGCCAATATATATATATATATATATATATATATATATATATATATATATGTTTTTTTTCCATTTCACCAGGCATAAAGAGTTTTTACACCGATGCACTCCACGCCAAAGAAATCTGCCACTCCACCATTAGTTGCAATCAAGGTATTTATTCCAAATTCATTGCAGCATGTTGAGAGAATGGAAACAACTCAACGCGTTTCAGCGACAATATCGCCTTGCTCACGGGTAACATTCACACGGAGCTTAGTGCAATAAATAAAGTTCATTCAAAGATTAGCGTGATCACATGGAAGTGTAGACATAGACAGTGGACTGGCACAAACAAACCACAGTGGCGGCCATATTTGAAAGTCGAATAGATAGTACTTATATAGTGTAATACATCTCTATTACCTTAAATTAATTGATATTTAATCTAAACATCCTCATATACTCAATAACATTGAAGATGTGAGTGCATACCATTGTAAAATAAACTGAAATAACGAGTGGTGGCTCATTGCTTGTTCGTAATACCCACGATTCTGCGTAGTGCAGAGTACTCAATATGATCCAAATCAAGTTCTCCCTAGAACACTGATATTATACCCAAGTGGGTTGTCATAATGACCGTAGCACAACATTTATACATTCAATAATTCTTATGTTGCTGAGTCAACCACCATAGAGGTATGAATCAATAAATCCCAAGTGGGAAAACAAATTAATTGCACACGCAGGTTCGCAGCCACCATCATCTCCATCCCAAGTGGGTACATAAATGTAAATCTCCAATACTTTTGCAACTTGATTATTAGCATCATCTAGACAAAAAAAGGAAAGAGAAACTCATCAGTCCTCACGGGATTGTTAGAAGCCAGGTTTTAAAATTCAAAAGGTACATGACATAAATGTGATACAACGTAGATTAAAAACAAATGGAGCTCCTGAAGCAGGAGGAAATAGGCCACAGTTATCCTAATATCAGCACATCTGATGTTACTGGTTAAGAATGCTTCACAGATCCCCAATATAAGATAAAATGCACAGAACAAACATTAAGGATATCTCAATCTCCCAGGTACCAGGATAATTCCTCTTCCGAATTCAATCCTGCTGGAATTATAGTATCAAGTTCTAAAATGTATCTACACTCCAGTTGTTGCATTTTACGTCTCCTGTCACCACCTCTCTTCATGGGGGGACCGTGTCAATTACAAAACATTTCAGGAGATTGTGATTGCTTTTGTGCAATTCCTCGAAATGCCTGGCCACTGGCGAGAGTTGATCTTTATTTTGGATAGCTCGCATGTGTTCAAGAATACGTTTCTTGGCTGAAAAGATTGTACTTCCCACGTATTTCTTTGAACAAGGGCAGATCAAGATATATACACAGTAGTCTGACAGGCATGAAAGATGTTTAGTAATTGTCTTCTCCCTGTCTTCCACTGGGTAATAGACTTTTTTAACATTAGCACTAAATTTGCAAGCTTTGCATGTCATGCAAGTAAAAAAGCCCTGTATATCCTGTTTCTTATTTTGCATTGTTGCAGTACAAATCTCATTCTTGCTCAGTTTGTCTTTTAACGAGTCAGCTTTCCGGTACGTCACATTTGGATTGTTGCCCAAGACATCCTCAAAGGTCAGTTCAGTCTTGAGCACTTTCCAATATTTTCTTAAACATCTATGTACCTGCCAAGAATTCGAATGATAAGTTGACACAAATCTAACTGCTTTGTCTTCTGCTTCAACTGTAGCAACTTTAGGTATTAACAGGGCAGCATGAGTGACCTTGCTTGCTTTCAGATACGCTTCCTTCACTACATTGGGCTGATACCCTCTCTCAATAAAGCGTTTGGTCATACACTCCCCTTCTTTGACAAAATCCTGCTCTGAGCTACAATTGCTCCGGGCCTGAAGGAATTCCCCAAAGGGTATACTTTGAATCAGTGATTTAGGGTAACCGCTATCTGCATGAAGCAGTGTATTACCAGCTGTAGCTTTGCGGAAGAGTTTCGTCACCAGTTTGTTGTTAGACACATTGATGGTCAGATCAAGAAATTCCATAGTGCAATTGCTGATTTTGCCTTCTAGGGTCAGATTCACATCATTGCGATTGAGGGCCCTAATAAAGTCCTCTGCTAGTTCTTGTGATCCATCCCAAATGATAAAAAGATCATCAATATATCGTAACCATGTTTTCACATGGCTGCGATATAGGTTAAGCGTTTGTTCCACTCGTTGCGCCCAGGTTGCCATGAATAAATTGTCAAAGCTGGGAGCAAAACAAGTGCCCATCACTGTGCCCTATAGTTATGGGAAACAAGGGTACCCCTTTAGTCAAAACCTGGGGTCAAAGTATTGTTAAAAAGAACAATGGTCATGGGTGGCCTAATAAGGTCCTAGTTGAAAGAATTATTTCTAGATGGCCTAAGAAGGTCCAGGTAAGAGAAATTATTTCTGGTAGATAAGTTAAACTTGGGAGACAGTTTTGTAAGGTTACAAACAAAGGACTTTATTAATGCTTACACAGTTATGTTTTCTCGTTTTTTTCAGGTGCTCACACATGTGACAAAGTGCTTATAGTGACTGAGTGAAATATTAAAAAACTATATACAAGGTGTCACAAGCAAGGGTATTCCCCGAAAAAATATATACAGTAGGGAAGGGGAGTTTTCCTTGCAAGGGTCGACGGCGTTTCGATCTAACATGACTTTAGATCATCATCAGGACGTGAGCTTTCCTGAAAAGATTAAATTAAAGTTTTACTACTATAGCCTTACAAAAACATAGCTTCGAAAAACGAAGTGAACGGTGCTCCCAGTGGCATATAATTCATGCACATTTCTATACATGTAGAAATAGGGCAAACCGTGAATGCAGCGCGCTTTTATTTTCATTAGAGGGAAACTATTGGTAAGAATTTAATTTACGCGCTTTTTTTGTATTAAGCGAATTAGCTTACTTTGCACGTAGTGATAAATGTATTATCTGACTCAGAGGTCAAGTTGTTGGTACTTTGAGGTATACGGTCCAACTGTATAAAGCAGGAGGTTCAGAAAAAATCAATATAACATATACAATCACTAGGGGTGAAGTAGGCTGCATCTATAATTTATGAAACTTACTTAGGTTTTATTTTGCCAAGAAATATTTAATTATTCATACTTCTAGGATAGTTCTAGCTCAAAAAGGTTTCTTCAGAGTCTGAAAGTGAGAAAAATTCAAGGTTTTTGGGCTTGTTTTAACACTTTTTTAACTGGGTTAAGTTAAAGCAAATAAAAGGATAAAAACCGTTACCAATAATGGTCCAATTACTCGTATTGCAGAGGTAGGGATATTCAATGGGAGCGGGTTTATTTATCTGTAAAGGATTAAGGAGTAAGGATTACAATTACGAACTCAGTTGGTACATGCTAATGCTGTCTGGGTTTAGAAGGAAGTTCTACAATACCCGGTATCATTTGGTGTCCCACGTTCCGGCGGGAACTGCAAGAGACAAAAAGCGGGAGGCATTTAGCTGTAGATTAATGGTCCCATCATATGCCAAACATAGTGTGTAGGCAAGGGATACCGACCGGGGAGGCGCATTCACTTACTTGATCGCCGCGGTCCGTGGCGTTACTACCTCTGCTTCAATGCTACGGCGTATGAGAACGCTGCAGCAGTTACTTCCTGGTTGAGTTTTAACGCATGCGCTGACTCGTTGTTGCTTGCGTGACCATGATTGGTTTAGTCGGCGCGCATGCCTGAGGGTACAGTGTCTTTTACGCGCCTGCTCAGTGGGGAAATACTTGCAGAGCGTACATGGGTGATTGCAGTTGCCCATAACATAGAATGCTATACATTTTGAAATATAGGATCTTCGTGTTATAAAAACATTTGTGTTCCATACTCATAAGAGTCTGTAGTTAACCATAGCTGTTCCACTCATCCAGAGTGTTGAGTCCTTTCTCAATACTTTTGCAAAGAAAAATCCATTTACACTCAAGGCGATTCAAGATTGTCTGTTGGTTTCCTCCTCTGGTATTAGGCAAGAGCTGGTCCACCACTTGCCACTGTAGATCGTTTTCTGAATGTCCTTTTTCAACGTAGTGTTCCACCAATGGTGCAGATAAAACTTTGCAGCGAATTCTGCTCCTGTGTTGTGAAATCCTGGTTTTTATCTGTTGGGTAGTTTGGCCAATATACAGTTGTTGGCAGGGGCATTTAACACAATATATAACATTCTTAGAGTTACAATTAGTGAAAGTTTTTAATGTGTGTTTACAGTTCTCATATTCAAACACCTTAGTATTTTTCGTGAATTCGCATGCAGTGCAGTTGTTGCATTTGTGGTGCCCTACAATAGGAGGTAGATTTAGACATGTCTCTATTGTTGTGTTTTTTTTGGCGATGGTGGCTGCTCGTACTAAATGATCTTTTAGGTTACGGCCTCTTTTGAATGAGAAAAGGGGCAGTCCTGTATTAAGTTCCAGGGGGGACAGTACAGGCCAATGTTTCTTAATCGCTTTGCACAGTTTATTACTGATTGTGCCAAAAGTTGTCACACAGGTTATTCTTTTTAATGCTTCTCTCTTTTTTGGTTGTAGAAGATGTTCTCTATGGGCGTACCAAGCTCGCTTCATAGATCTTCTCACCAGTTTTCTGGGGTAGCCTCTGTTCATCAGTTTTGAACATAGAGTTCAGGAAGCCTACAGAGCGCAATACGCTCCTAGAATACCACAGTTCACACCCAAGGGCCCTACGGGATGGCCTTCCCTACGGCCAATTCCTTAGAATCAGGCGTAATTGTAAATTCAAACAAGACTTTTTCCTAGAGGCAGAAACTCTATGTTCAAAACTGATGAACAGAGGCTACCCCAGAAAACTGGTGAGAAGATCTATGAAGCGAGCTTGGTACGCCCATAGAGAACATCTTCTACAACCAAAAAAGAGAGAAGCATTAAAAAGAATAACCTGTGTGACAACTTTTGGCACAATCAGTAATAAACTGTGCAAAGCGATTAAGAAACATTGGCCTGTACTGTCCCCCCTGGAACTTAATACAGGACTGCCCCTTTTCTCATTCAAAAGAGGCCGTAACCTAAGATCATTTAGTACGAGCAGCCACCATCGCCAAAAAAAACACAACAATAGAGACATGTCTAAATCTACCTCCTATTGTAGGGCACCACAAATGCAACAACTGCACTGCATGCGAATTCACGAAAAATACTAAGGTGTTTGAATATGAGAACTGTAAACACACATTAAAAACTTTCACTAATTGTAACTCTAAGAATGTTATATATTGTGTTAAATGCCCCTGCCAACAACTGTATATTGGCCAAACTACCCAACAGATAAAAACCAGGATTTCACAACACAGGAGCAGAATTCGCTGCAAAGTTTTATCTGCACCATTGGTGGAACACTACGTTGAAAAAGGACATTCAGAAAACGATCCACAGTGGCAAGTGGTGGACCAGCTCTTGCCTAATACCAGAGGAGGAAACCAACAGACAATCTTGAATCGCCTTGAGTGTAAATGGATTTTTCTTTGCAAAAGTATTGAGAAAGGACTCAACACTCTGGATGAGTGGAACAGCTATGGCTAACTACAGACTCTTATGAGTATGGAACACAAATGTTTTTATAACACGAAGATCCTATATTTCAAAATGTATAGCATTCTATGTTATGGGCAACTGCAATCACCCATGTACGCTCTGCAAGTATTTCCCCACTGAGCAGGCGCGTAAAAGACACTGTACCCTCAGGCATGCGCGCCGACTAAACCAATCATGGTCACGCAAGCAACAACGAGTCAGCGCATGCGTTAAAACTCAACCAGGAAGTAACTGCTGCAGCGTTCTCATACGCCGTAGCATTGAAGCAGAGGTAGTAACGCCACGGACCGCGGCGATCAAGTAAGTGAATGCGCCTCCCCGGTCGGTATCCCTTGCCTACACACTACGTTTGGCATATGATGGGACCATTAATCTACAGCTAAATGCCTCCCGCTTTTTGTCTCTTGCAGTTCCCGCCGGAACGTGGGACACCAAATGATACCGGGTATTGTAGAACTTCCTTCTAAACCTAGACAGCATTAGCATGTACCAACTGAGTTCGTAATTGTAATCCTTACTCCTTAATCCTTTACAGATAAATAAACCCGCTCCCATTGAATATCCCTACCTCTGCAATACGAGTAATTGGACCATTATTGGTAACGGTTTTTATCTTTTTATTTGCTTTAACTTAACCCAGTTAAAAAAGTGTTAAAACAAGCCCAAAAACCTTGAATTTTTCTCACTTTCAGACTCTGAAGAAACCTTTTTGAGCTAGAACTATCCTAGAAGTATGAATAATTAAATATTTCTTGGCAAAATAAAACCTAAGTAAGTTTCATAAATTATAGATGCAGCCTACTTCACCCCTAGTGATTGTATATGTTATATTGATTTTTTCTGAACCTCCTGCTTTATACAGTTGGACCGTATACCTCAAAGTACCAACAACTTGACCTCTGAGTCAGATAATACATTTATCACTACGTGCAAAGTAAGCTAATTCGCTTAATACAAAAAAAGCGCGTAAATTAAATTCTTACCAATAGTTTCCCTCTAATGAAAATAAAAGCGCGCTGCATTCACGGTTTGCCCTATTTCTACATGTATAGAAATGTGCATGAATTATATGCCACTGGGAGCACCGTTCACTTCGTTTTTCGAAGCTATGTTTTTGTAAGGCTATAGTAGTAAAACTTTAATTTAATCTTTTCAGGAAAGCTCACGTCCTGATGATGATCTAAAGTCATGTTAGATCGAAACGCCGTCGACCCTTGCAAGGAAAACTCCCCTTCCCTACTGTATATATTTTTTCGGGGAATACCCTTGCTTGTGACACCTTGTATATAGTTTTTTAATATTTCACTCAGTCACTATAAGCACTTTGTCACATGTGTGAGCACCTGAAAAAAACGAGAAAACATAACTGTGTAAGCATTAATAAAGTCCTTTGTTTGTAACCTTACAAAACTGTCTCCCAAGTTTAACTTATCTACCAGAAATAATTTCTCTTACCTGGACCTTCTTAGGCCATCTAGAAATAATTCTTTCAACTAGGACCTTATTAGGCCACCCATGACCATTGTTCTTTTTAACATCACTGTGCCCTGGCATTGACGGTAGTAGATATTGTCAACAATAAAAAAAATGTTCTCTAGACAAAAGGTCATCATCTGGAGAATCATCTCTGTATGATTCAAAAATGAGATAGATCTTTTTCTCAAAAATTGCCGACATGCCTGGATGCCATCTGACTGCTTAATGGATGTGTAGGGACTACACACATCCAAAGTAATAAGTAAATAGCTGTCTTTCCAATGGATATCCTTTATTTTGTTAATGAAATCTCTACTGTCCTTCAAATATGACGGAAGTTGTTCTACGAAAGGATATAGAAAAAAATCAATATATTTCGAAGTCCTTTCTAGCAGAGAGCCCATCGACAAAACAATGGGTCTCCCCGGGGGCCTGGTAGGGTTTTTGTGGAGTTTGGGTAAGAGGTATAAAATAGGCACTTTGGGATTACGATTTAACAAGAACGAGTATTCTTCCCATTTTAGAATACCTGTACCATGCCAGTCCTTCAGCAAATCATAATATATACTGTTTGATTGTTCAATTATGTCCAATGATACCACCTCATAATATTCCAAACAACTCAGCTGTCGTATACCCTCCTGAATATAGTCAACAGTATTTAGATAACAACATTCCCTCCTTTATCCGACTGGCGGATCACAATTGAGGGGTCACATTCCAAAGTATGTATCGCTAAGCGTTCAGGTTTGCTCAGATTGTCATGAGCCCATCGACCTTTAGATATACATATATAAAAAAAAAGACACACATTCACTGGATGTTGTCATCAGTGATGTCATCAGGGATGTCATTTGAGATGCCGTCAGTGATGTCATGAGTGATGTCACTGACCATGTCATGAGTGATGTAATATATGATGTCATCAGCAGTGCATTGCTGGCACGCAAGTTATAGTAAGCTGAGCTAACTATAACCGAGGAATTTTAAAGGTTTTCTATGAGAGAAATGTTCAGCTAACTATAACATGTGAAACCTATGGTTTTTTCAATGAATTTGCAAGGTTTTTTAAATGCTAATTCCTAACTATAACACGTTTGAAACCTATTGTTTTTTCATTGAATTTCATAGTTTTTGAAAATGATAATTTATAAATGTATTAATTATTATGTCTTTCTTTTTATACTAATTTCTTATATTTTTAATATAAATATGTATATTTATTTTATTTTTTAGATTATATTTCATATTCTTATTATAAAATAATAACAAAACTAAATTGCAAAGTAATTCTTGGATGAATTATTGCTTGACGTTGGTTGCAAGTATAACACAGCTCTAGCAATTCTCTTGGGGCCGTATGCTCACAATGCTGTATCAATCCTTACACCTGCTTCAAGCATGTGCAAGGTTTTGACGCAGCATAAGCTCAAAAGTCACTGAGTCACTTTGAGGAGGCCTTGCTGCACCCCCTTCTGCACAAGAAAGCCTCTTCTGGCGCAGCGCTTTACAATGTAATACACCCTCCAGATGCGTCACTTTGTTAATAGCACACACCATGGCAGATCTTTTGCACAACCGCTGTGTCACAAAAGTGATGGAACGGCTGTGTAAAAGAGGCAAAAGGGGATTGTAAATCCGCCCCTAACACATACAAATTCACCCAGGCACTTTCACCAGCAGCGCAACTTGAAACATAGACTTGTAACATATTTATGTACATATGATACATCCAAGTGCTTCGGACATACTACAGTATACTACAGATAAACACCTTATAGATTTATGCTGTAGCAGTTCCTTATAGTTCTGCACTTTCACATTCTCCATACACTAGTAACATATTCATTCATTCCTTTATGAACTACACATTCATTCTGACAAACTTTTACACACTAACATAGGAATCTAGGGGCATATTATCAAGGGGGTTTATCTCCGCTTTTTTGGCTTTAAAAGCCAAGAAAGCGGAGATAAAATTATCTCCCTATTACCAAGCTGTCGCTAACACCAGTTAGCGACAGCTAGTAGGAGATAGCGACCATCTTGGGCCCCGCTTTGCATGTCAGTGATATTTATCACTAATGAGATGCAAAGTGGGCGTGCCAAGATGTTAGAGACTAAAAACAGTCGCTAACATCGCTATCTCCTATTACCAACTTTTGGAGATATTCGCTCTAAGCGGGAATATCTCCAAAAGCTAACACCTGCCCTGAGCAGTTCTTAGCCATGTTATCCAATGGGAGGTGGATAACATGGCTAAGAGCATTTGCTCGATAATGCATGAATATCGCTGACTTTTCAGCGATATTCATGCATTTCGGCCGTTTTTTATCGCATTTGCGATAAACCTTGTTAATAGCAAGGTTTATCTGCGATAAAAATCGCCGATGTGCGGCGATAATTTTTGTCTCTAAACAAGTTAGAGACAAAAATTATCGCTAGTTGTTGGTAATATGCCCCCTAGTTCTTTCTTTGACCAGTGAAGGTAGTTCTAAAAAGAACTGTTTTTTTTGTTTTGTAATTTTTTTGTGTTTTCTCAACAAAATCCAAGTGGAAGAAAAGAATGAAAAAAAGAACAACTAATGTCGAGGACAGCAATGATCCTGCATCCTGTGTTTCATCAAGTCTATAGACTGTTCCCCATAACACAAAAGTTTATCGCAATAAATGCATTTAATTTTAACTTCAGCAAAGTCAGAATCAATAGGTGGGTGTGGACTGCTTGCTGAAAATGCTGCTGCCGCAGTTGATGTGCTTGGTGCAGAAGCAGGTGGGTTCTCGTGCAACCTCCGTCTTGCAGCTTGAGCAAAGTTCTTGGGGTGCAAGTTCTTCACGTGTCGCACCATATTTGCTGTGTCAAAGGAGTATTTTTTACATGGATCACCCCTTGAAACATTTATTTTGCAAATTTTACAGGTTACTTTGGAGAATTAACCTTTTTTTGACCTTGTGGAAAAGTGAAAAACTTCCAAATTATCCATTGCTCTTATTATGGTGATCTTCCTTCTATTTGATAAGATTCTCAGAACAAATGTTTCTTCTTAGAAAGTCAAAGTTGAATAATTATTATGGGACAGAACTTTTAACAGTCGAAATAGAAAAAGTTATGAACCAATCAAATCTCTCCTTTTAAAGTCACATGGCTTTGCGTACGCTTATGATGCGCTTGCGCAGCTCTTTCAATACGAGTACGCATGATGTTCTGCCGCGATTTGTGTAACTCTTTTTAAAAGTAATATATGATTATCACAATTATTAAAAAAATTCATAGTAATCTCAAATGTCTGCCCTTAGTATGTACATTAAATACATACATGTTTTAAACCAAGTAAAAACATTGCCCCCTTTTGCATACAGATCGCCGTACATGACGTCACACCGAAGCTTTAATGTGACCCGTTACGTCAAAGCATATTCGTACCATATGCGCAGGTAAACGCTGAGTATGATAAGCAGTACAAACTATGGTGCAATCACCCTCTCAGTGACAAATCAGAGCTCAGGGCGCGCTAAGGAGAATGATTAGAAGTGCAGACTCATTGCTGATCCGATTCTGGACCTGTCTCTGCGTACATTATAAGACCGCCCCATCTCTCTCTGTTGTAAATTGTTAGTGCACACACTCATACTTGCACATGCTCGGTGCACGCCCGCACACACTTCCCACATGCCACCACCTAGCATGCTTGCTATAATTTAGCCTGCAAACCGATACATTACCCAATGGCATGTCCTCCAGGTCCATCATTCTTGCAGACCATGAAACCGCTACCAATGACAGCCCTGGGCTTGGTTTGGTCAGCCCCCGCAGTTCCCATATAATGCGGGCACTGACGTGAGCATGCTCTGTTTTGCCTGCCACTGCTGCGGTGACAGACAGACTGTCGAAAACACCCCAGCGAAACTGCAGCCTTTCAAGACACAACAAAAGCCGACAGAAGCATAGGTAAGAGAAGACGTCAGAACATCAGCCTCCACTGTAAATTGTATATGCATAATGCTATTTTTTTATCCTTCATATGGCTTTCCTACCCCTCAATGGTTTTAAATTGTACTTACATAATTGAAATATTTCTTTATAAGTCACTTGGTCCTATACACCTCTAATCTTAAAAATGATGCGTGCATACATTTCTGTGTCATATTTCTGTACTACACCACGTGCTTAGGCCTCTATTATTAATAATTGGGCGTCCATGATAGTATTTTTTTTTCTGCGTCACAAGGCCGTCCCAGGCCTCTATTAACTTATTGATCTTCCTTTGTTTGCTAGAGCTGCAACAGTCTTAACTACGGAATATTAAGAACCCACATTAAAATTCACTTTTGATAGTTACGCAACTCAGTTTACGATGACTAATCAAAATGTCTTTTTGTTTTCTTCAGCAAACCTCGTTCAGAAGCAACCACGGCCTATCGAGCAACAGCAGTGGAATTCTCTGCAACTTATTGAATATACTTTGACGTACAGAAGCAGAGTTCAAGTAGAATAGTTAACTCCGGTGGCCTCACTCTTTATACAAGGTAAGCACAGCAGCCTAGATCTAGAAAGCCTTCATAAGAATGCATTAGAGATAAGTCACCATAACGGCCGTCAGTAACGCAGTAGGCACTTCCATATAGACACCACTTGAGCGCAGCACTATAACAACTGAAATATACCAGGTATACTGCACTCGTAAAACTGTAGTGTTAGCTTTATTTGTGAAACGAGAGAGAGCCATATTATCAAGCCTGGACAACTAAATTATCGCCACTTTATCGGCAGGAAAGTACAGCTAAAGTGGCGATAATGGGTTTGATAATATGCTCTATGGAATTCCAATCGAAGCTCATGTTACATGTAAAGGACATCAGACATGAGCTTCAATTGGAATTCCATAGAGCATATTATCAAACCCATTATTGCCACTTTAGCAACACTTTCCTGCCGATAAAGTGGTGATAATTTTGTCGCCCAGGCTTCATATTATGGCCCAGAGTGCATACTGTACAGCAGCTTCTCTGCAAAATCTATAATTACTTCTGAGCAGTGACAACAGATAGCTTTCAACAGTCTGACAAACAGATCCACAACCTTATTACGCCACTTTTGAGTCACTTTTAACATGGGTAAAGTGATGCACGGAGCTAGTAAATCTAAATCTCACTTTTCAATAAAAAATCTCAACTTCAGACTCTGCAACACAGTTTTAATGTTGTTTTCTCTCTCTTTCTCTCTCTCACTCTCTGTGACATCATTTCTCTTTCTCTCTTAAACTTAGACACTGCTGTCTGCTTGGACGTGTAGAAGAATTGTTGAAATCAAGCTGTCAATCCAACTGCCTGAAGTGTTTGGCCGCAAGGTTTATACAACGGTAAGCACAGAGGCCTAGGTCTACAAATCCTTCATAAGAATGCATTAGAAATAATTCGGCATAACAGGTGTTAGTAACGCAGTAGGCACTTCCATATAGACACCACTTGAACGAGGCTCTATAACAAGTAAAATGTACCAGGTACACTGCACTCGTAAAACTGTAGTGTTAGCTTTATTTGTGAAACAAGAGAGGGCCATATTATCAAGTTTTGGCGACAAAATTATTGCCACTTTATCAACAGCAGACTGCCGCTAAAGTGGCTATAACAGGTTTGATAATATGCTCTATTCAATTCCAATCGAAGCTCATGTTAGATGTGAAGGACATCTAACATGAGCTTCGATTGGAATTCCATAGAGCATATTATCAAACCCATTATCGCCACTTTAGCGCCACTTTCCTGCCGAAAAAGTGGTGATAATTTTGTCGCCCAGGCTTGATATCATGACCCAGAGTGCGTAGTGTACAGCACCTTCCCTATAAAATCTATAATTACCTCCGAACAATGACAACAGATATATTACAACAGTCTGACAAACAGATCCACAACCTTATTACGCCACTTTTGAGTCACTTTTAACATGGGTAAAGTGATGCAAGGAGCTAGTAAATCTGCATCTCACTTTTCAAGAAACAAATCTCAACTCCAGACTCTGCGACACAGTTTTAATGTTGTTTTCTCTCTCTTTCTCTCTCTCACTCTCTGTGACATCATTTCTCTTTCTCTCTTAAACTTAGACACTGCTGTCTTGGATGTGTAGACATGTAGAAGAATTGTTCCGAATAAGTTGTGACACTAACTGCCTGAAATGTTTACCCGCAAAGTTTACACAACGGTAAGCACTGAGGCCTAGATGTATAAAGCCTTCAGAGGAATGCATTTAAAATAAGTCGCCATAACGGGCGTAAGTAACGCAGTAGGCACTTCCATATAGACACCACTTGAAAGCGGCACTATAACAGAACTGGAATGTACGAGTCACACTGCACACGTAAAACCGTAGAGTTACCAAAACTTGTAGGGACATAGTATCAAGAATGGCAATAAAATAATCGCTGTTTCAGCAGTAGGAAACTGCCGCTAAAGCAGCGATAATGGGCTTGATAATATGCTCTTCTGAATTCCCATAGTAGCCCAGGTTAACACCAGAACCTGGACTGCTATGGGAATTCACAACAGCATATTATCAAGCCCATTATCGTCGCTTTAGCGGCAGTTTCCTGCCGCTGACACGGCAATAATTTTATCGCCGTTCTTGATAATATGCCCCGTAATGCTTCAGCTCATTTACTCATATCTACATAATTCTAAACTCAAATTTTCATTTTTCTTTTGCAGATTACCAATCAGACACTTTTTGGAATCCATTTCACAATTTGTTTATAACATTGTTTAATTTCTTTTTCCAGTTCTAATATAGTTAGAATTGAGTTTGGTTTATATTTATTGTTTAATAAAAGTTAATTTAAAAAACTACATACTTCTTTTATTTTGTCGGGGAGGGGTATGACGGCCCACAATAAAAATAATGTTGAAATACTATAGTAAGATATTCAAGACTAGGATTGAAAACTACTGAGTTCTAACTAACAGATATAATAAAAACAACGGTGAGAAACTACGAAAATAGCGGTGGATGGAGTACCTAATCAACGTTTGGTGCCTCAGCACTACCTTTCAAATAAATATATAAAAAATATGACTATTAATACTGTACAAAAGTACAGCAGCGGATGACACACACGAACCGGGAAAAGAAAGCGACAGATTTACTAACTGATACAAAGAAAGGTTTGCTTGTTGAACTTAAAGAAAAAGAAAACATGGGCCTCGAAACGACACTGAGCATGCGAAGAGAGTACAACTGCTACACCAAAAAAAATACAAGGAAAGCTTTACATACTGTCATAGAAATGAAGGAGCATATTATCAACGAAAGGCGATGCATTATCGCCGCTTTTATCGACAGGAAACTGCAGATAAAGCGGCGATAATGGGCTTGATAATAGGCCCTTGTAACTTCCCATAGCAGCCCAGGTTCTGGTATTCACCTGGCCTCCTATGGTTATTCACAAGGGCATATTATCAAGCCCATTATCGCCGCTTTATCAGCAGTTTCCTGCCGATAAAAATGACGATAATGTATCTCCTTTTGTGGATAATATGACTCATTGCTCTTTTTTTGACCAGTAAACTTAGGTGCATATTATCAAAGACCGGTGTTACAATTATCGCCGTTTTATTGGCAAGAAACCTCCGATAAAACTGCGATAATGACCATGATAATACGGCCTTGTTATTTCCCATAGAAGCCCATGTTAACACCAGAACATAGGCTTCTATGGCAATGAACAAGGACGTAATATCAAGCCCACCCTCCCAACATTTATAAAAAGCCATAGGCCCTTTTAAATTCCCATAGAAGCCCAAGTTCTGATGTTAACCTAGGCTGCTATGGTTATTCACAAGGGCATATTATCAAGCCCATTATCGCCGCTTTATCGGCAGTTCCCTGCCAATAAAAGCGACTATAACGTATCGCCTTTTGTTGATAATATGGCCCATTGCTCTTTTTTTTGACCAGTAAACTTAGGTGCATATTATAAAGGACCGGTGTTAAAATTATCGCCATTTTATTGGCAGGAAACTGACGATAAAACGGCGATAATGAGCTTCATAATACAGCCTTGTTATTTCCTGTAGAAGCCCATGTTAAGACCAGAACATAGGCTTCTATGGGAATTTAAAAGGATGTATTATCAAGCTCACCCTCCCAACATTAATAAAAAACTCCAGACAATGCAAGTACCCGGAGCTGGAAGGTCATTTTACATATCACTGCCCCAGAAATGTGGCGTTCCCCGTGACGTGTACGGGGCGAGAGACAGAGAGAGCACAAAACATATATATTTTTTAAAAAGACCAGAGGGATGCCGCTCACCAAGACTGCGGGGAGTAGAACCGTAACCCCCGCATATTTCAAAATAAAGCCAGAGGAGTGCCGTTCCCCAGTGCAGAAAAATTGACCCCGTAATTTGCCCCACCCCCACCCCCCCGCCGGGTCCTAATGAATAAAACGGACTTCTACTTTTTTTTTCACCTTTTCCACCACGTACAAGTACTGTAGGAGTACCCCGCCATTTTTAATTTAAAAAATAATACAAATTTAGCCTAATAAAGATCCATGTACCACCCCCTGACCAAGACTATAGGCTAAGAATGTTGCTACCCTGCCCCGTTTCCTTATTTCTCAACTTTGTTTTACTGTTTTCTTGTGACTCTGCTCTCCCGACAAACAACATGACTGCCAACACTTCCTGGTTTGGAGTATTGACAGCCAATCAGCATGCAGCTCCTGCTCATAATTGTACGTATTTCCATACACGTACGCTGCGTTTTTTCTTTAAAAAATAAAAATAAAAAATAGACACTAAACATCCATGTACGACCCCCTGAGCAAGCCTAGAGGGTCGGAATGTCTCTACCCTACCCCCTTCCCTTATTTCTCAACTTTGTTTTTACTGTTATCTTGTGACTCGGTTCTAGCGAGGCACAAGATGGCCACCAACACTTCTGGGTTTCGAGTGTTGACAGACAGTTCACAGCCAATCAGCATGCAGCTCACGCTCGTAATTGAACAGATTTCAGTACGCATACTGAACTCCGTCTCTAGATATCGCTATGATTTTACTTGCAATTTTCTCAGAAAGTACTAAACGGATTTACACCATTTAACAAAAAGCACAATCTGCGAACAGAACTCTACCTCTCATCCAAATTTCGTATAATCCCGTTCAGCCGTTCGGGCTGTAGCCCTGGCTAAAGGTCCCTATATAAAATTGCATGGGGAAAACATGTTTGAGACCCCCTTTTTTCTCGGCCCCCGCTTAACGAATCACCCCCAAACTTTCAGGGAAGGAGCGGAACCGAGCAGGCCATTTTCTTGAAGAAATTCGCGAAGATTCGTCCACCAGCGCCAAAGTTATTCCAAATAGAATGTTGTGGATTTCCTATGGAATCTAGGTCCTAACTATAACTACCTACTGACGACCACCAGTAGGTAATATATATGTATATATACATATATGCGTCCGTTGTAGTCCCTCCCACCACCTCGCCAATGATAGAAAAAGACCACGCGACTCCAGTGTTTATATTAGGCAAGTTGATTATTTTCGTCAAGCCACCAGATCCGACGCGTTTCGGGCGTCCGCCCTTGCTCACAGATCGTCAGATAAGTATTTTTTCACACTTTATATATATTTTTTTCTCCCCGGTTTATTTCAAACCCATTACATCAACACCCCATGTGACTATAGATGTGGAAGACATACTACAAACATTAGGCTAAGTAGTCTGTTTTCTGATGATGTTCTCTACATATATTTTAAAATTGCAATTCGTTTAAAAATGCATAAGTGTTTAAATTTAAAACATATGTTGCTATATACAAGATTAGAAAGGGAGTATTACTGCATAAATGCTGTACAGCCAACATGTAAAGTAGCAGAACAAAAGAAAACCAAATTAATGGTTTAAAATCCAAGTGTGCAAATTACGCAAAAGATTTTTTGGTGCAACATAGAGCATATAAAGTGCTATGTGCAAGGTGCAAATTTCGCAAGCAATCAATAACTGTGCAAAATAACGCATTGTAAACGAGAATTTGTAAACAATCGAACACTGTGCAAAATCACGCATTGTAAATAGTTCTTGGAACCCATATATAGATTCACTACATAATGGGAATGGTTCTATATATTAACCCTGGACGAAGTAGGCGTAGGAGGCAACACTACGCCCACTCCGTGGGCGTAGCGAACTTTCCCGCCACCCGCCTCCCTCCCGCCCTCCCTAAATACTTAAATTACCTTTTAAAAATGAATAAAAACCCCTTACCTTGTCCCCTTGTCCGCTGCATCCCCGGGGTTCCCTCTTGTAATCGCGCCGCTGTCTCGGATACTAATGCGCATGCCCGGCCGCCCGCGCATGTGCATTTCTCACGAGAAATGCGCATTCTGCGGGCGCGCGCGCATGCGCATTAGTATCCAAGACAGCGGCGGGATTACGAGAGTGAGCCCCGGTGGACGCAGCGTACAAGGTAAGTGGTTTTTATTTATTTTTAAAAGGTAATTTAAGTATTTAGGGAGGGTGGGAGGCGTGTAGTGGGGCTACGGGAAGTGCGTAGGTGGGCGTAGTTTCTCGCCATTTCGCGTAGCTTCGCGTAGGTCCACTACGCCTACTACGCCCACCCTTAATATATATATATATATATATATATATATATATATATATATATATATATATATATATATATATATTACCTACTTATAGTTAGGATTTTTTTCAATGTTAAATCTCAAAATTCTATTTGGAATAACTTTGGCGCCGGTTGACGAATCTGCCTGAAAATTTCCTGAAAATGGCCTCGCGGGGTTCTGGTCCTTCCCTGAAAGTTTGGGGGGGATACGTTAAGCGGGGGCCGAGATAAAAGGGGGGTCCCAAAACGCGTTTTCCCCATGTTAATTTCCATAGGGCGGTCGATTTCACTTTTAGCCCGAACGGCTGAATGGATTTCCACGAAACTTGGAAAAATTGTAGGGACTGGTAGCCCGATGTGCCTTTGCTATGTCTCAAGATATGTGCTCCCGTGGATTTTGAGTAATTTAGGTTAAAAAAAATATATATATCTATAGGCGCTCTCCGGTGCGCGCACCGGAGAGCGCTCCAGGCGCGACACGCGACTTGCGCGCAGAAAGCTGATTGGCTCTCAGTTGTCTGTAAACATTCTAAACAGTCCGGAGCGGCCGCCATCTTGTCTATCGGTAAAATCTAGTCATAAGAGGTGGCAAAAACAAAGGGTGGAATTGACCATAAGGGGGCAGGGTAGACCCCCCCTGACCCCCTAGGTTTGATATGGGGGCCATTAAAGGGCCCCGCGGGGCCTCAATTTTTTTTTTTTTTTTTCCGATTTTCGCGGGGGAAGCGCCTGGTGCGCGCACCGGGGAGCGTATCGAGGAGGGTACTATGGAAAAATAATCACTTCAAAAAATTGTATGTTTATTAATTGTTTTTTTTATTTTTTTTTTATTTTATGTAAGTACCTACATGTAGGTACTAATGAAGAGACTTAAATTTAATGTTCACCATCTTCTTTGTAGACATCTTGCATGTTGTTATTGTATTTTTTGTGGTATATGGAATTCATAATATAGTCTGTCTGGAAAGGAGAAACAGATCTTTTAAGCACTCCCTGAGAATTTCTAGGGGATCATGAGTAGTCTATCCTGCTCACTTATGAAAATGAGGTGTAAAATATTCATATGAGATAATATAGTGGGAGAAAGGTAGTAACTATGAGTAAACTTACTATGTAACAGAAAAATAGTTGAACAGTATACTATAAGTCTCACTTTATATTTTAAACATTTTTGGTAATACTTTATGAATTACATATAAAAAAGAATATTGTCTGAAACAATTGAAATTATTAAAGATAAATTTATTCCTCTGATTCTTTTTCATAATTTAATAAAATTTCTAACATAATATTGTCCGGAATTTCCTCATAATTATATGTACATGATTCAATTTCTTCCAAACATTCTATAAACTGTTCATCCAAAGAGTCATCCATGAAATCAACTTCTTTTTTTTCATCTTCTGGTTTTTCCACCTTTACTTTGATAGAAGTATCATTTGCCTTATTTTCTCCTTCCATTTTCTTTCTGAAAATTGCATATAAATTAACTATATTAGTAGAGCTAGTATACCAGAGAAGCCTAATTCAATCCATAACTATTACAGAGAAGTCTATCTCTATCTCTAACTATTAAAGAGGGATAGCATATCACTAACAGAATATTTTTTAAGAAATAAACTTAAAGTGTACAATATATTTCCATAATTAGAAGTTACCTTAGAGAAATTAGTTGAAGTTGTCAGTGAAATTTGTTTTCAAGTGTACTTCAGGAAGCAGTAGTCAAAATGGCTGTGTTTCCCTCTCTTCTTTTATATATATTCTTGTACTTAACCAATCAAACGTCAGGAAATAATCGTAGAAAATGAGAGATACTTTTTAATTGGTTGTAAATTCTAACATTACAAGTGTGTTTTTGTCATGTAATTTACCTCAGGATATTTAGACAGGCCTGTAGCCTAAATGTCTCAATGGAATTTCACCAAATTTGGGCAAATGGTAGGGACTGCTATGTAGTAGGGCGTATTCTATATTTGATGAAAGTGTCTCCATTGGGTTTTCCGTAAATTACTTTCCCACCTTTTTTTAACGAGCGCTTAGGGGTGCGCGCTCCTTTACGCGCACTGGCAGCGTTACGGGAGTCCTCCATTTTGTGTTTCGGAACAATCGAGACACAAGATGGAGGGTAAACAATGTTCGGAATGGATAGAAGGGGGAACTGTAGAGACTTCTTGACCCTCTAGGTTTTCTGAGGGGGGCTTAGGAGGCTCATAAACGTAAAAAAAAAAAAAAATTCTTTAATTTTTCGCGGGGGTAGCGCCTGGTGCGCGCACCTTTAAGCGTACCCGAAAGCGTACTTTGGTGAAAAATAGTGAAAAAAGTTAGAAAAAAATAGTTAGTTACACTTTTTATCTGTCTTACTATCTATTACACAGTCCCTCCTTCATTATTTTTTTTTTCTTTTTTTTTATAAGTGCGCTGACGGTACGCGCACCGGTGCGCGCACCGAAAGCGCACCAAAGTGAAACATAAAAAAAAATATTTTAAATTAAAAATATTATCTCAATATACATTATAGTGTTCATTTTTACAAAAACATACTTTAGCAATTCACTAAAAAACACATAGGTATGAGTCTGTATAAAAAGTTAGGAATTAGCATTAAAAAAACCTATGAAATTCACTGAAAAAACCATAGGTTTCACACCAGTTATAGTTAGGAATTAGCATTAAAAAAACCTATGAAATTCACTGAAAAAACCATAGGTTTCACACCAGTTATAGTTAGGAATTAGCATTAAAAAAACCTATGAAATTCACTGAAAAAACCATAGGTTTCACACCAGTTATAGTTAGGAATTAGCATTTAAAAAACCTATTAAATTCACTGAAAAAACCATAGGTTTCACACCAGTTATAGTTAGCTGGAAATTTTACTGATATAAAACCATTGAAATTCCCACGTTATAGTTAGTCGGACTCACTATAACTTGCGCGTGCAATGCACTGCTGATGACATCACATATTACATCACTCATGACATGGTCAGTGACATCACTCATGACATCACTGATGACAACATCCTTGTGACACAGTGACAGACCTCCTTTCACTGTAAAGTAACCTTTGAAACACATATTCAAAAATAGAAACTAACATTAAAAAAAAAGTGGATATACCCATACCAGTTACAACAACCAATTCAGTAATTTCACCATCTATATACAAATTTACACATTCACCAACAGTTTTATGTATTCACTCATACATATACTCACTCATCATATGTAGTGATACCCCTATTCATTCTGTTACACACCGACAGTCATCAAAAACTTACTCATACATATACTCACACATGCAAATAAACTAATAAACATCCATTTATTTGCATATACAACTATACACACATTAGCACATTACTTCTAAGGAAACTTGCACATACTTACTCTCTTAAACAATCACTTATAGAAACACATACTTATTTAAACAGGAACTCTTTCAATCTCTCACTCTCACATATACTCACTTATATACATCAATTCTCATATATACAAGATTAAAACATATGTAGTTACTCATAAAGACACTAGTGAGAGAGGCATTCACTCTCTAACACACACATATACACACTCATCCACCCATACAATCCTACACAAATGCTGTCTTCAAAACACATACAAACAGTGAGTCAGTCATTGATGCATCTATGTGCTAAATAACAGCCCCACCAAACCATACAGACACTCATACTGATACTAAAAAAGCATCTAATAACCCATATACACACACATGTAGCTACTCACCAACCCATGCAGCCACTTATACACAAAGTAAAACACTGATACATATATTTAAATATTTAAACATTACTCGCTAATATATGTATTCACTAAGATACACTTAATAAGCCAGTTAAGCAATCAATTTTTTTTAAAAAAACATCCATTTAGACACTTATTTAAACATTTATTCTTCCATCGACCTTAACATATACATATATAAAATATATTTATTTTTCAGAAAGACACACATTCACTGGACGATGTCATGAGTGATGTCATTTGAGATGTCATCAGTGATGTCATGAGTGATGTCACTGACCATGTCATGAGTGATGTAATATGTGATGTCATCAGCAGTGCATTGCACGCGCAAGTTATAGTGAGTCCGACTAACTATAACGTGGGAATTTCAATGGTTTTATATCAGTAAAATTTCCAGCTAACTATAACTGGTGTGAAACCTATGGTTTTTTCAGTGAATATATATATATATATATCCACAGCAATCCTCACAATCTCCTGGACGGCGAAATGAAGAGATGGACCCCACGGCTTCAGGTTAGGCAATGTTTTATTTCCTACAACCTCTCAACGATGACGCGTTTCAAGCATCAAGTGCTCTTGATCACACAATGAGCACCGCACCAGCTTTACTTTTTAACGTTTTTTTCACCCAATTGCACCCTCCTCTTGTGAGTCGCATGACTTTATCCATAGACAGTGAAGATATACTCTTAAGAGAATTCCACATCGGGTTGCACAAAGTATACTTATATCTTTGTTGGATTTGACAAAATGTTTGTTGGGCTATGTATATGTGTATATATATATAGATATATAGATATATATAAAACATTTTTCAGTTTAATTAAGACTTATTAAAGCTCTTATAAATAGAACATTATGTAAGTGCAGCTTATCATCCACAGACATGGTTTAGATGAGCGAACTAATGCTACCATTTAGAGGTAGTGCTAATTCTTCTTTAAAAGTTTGTAAGTACTTGAGGGGTTGCTCTCATGGCGGTCTTATAGCATCTGTTGAAGGGGCGGAAGGGTCATTATGGTGTGATAGAAGGAGTTGTGAGGAAGATGAGAGGAGGGCAGGAAGTTGATGGGGTGATAACAATTACGCTGAGGTACAATAAGGGATGAATACAAAGTCTATAACGGAACCCCATTGAGAACAAGTGAGATGGGTGAGAAGCTGTTTGTATGACATTCAGTCAGGCAGCTAGCTCCCTGCTGCACCCCTCGCAATATTGTGGCCCTTGCTCGGCCCAACTCCCCCATGAACAAGGCCTGCACTGTATAGTAAGCAAGTTCCCCTGTAGAATTTACTAACATATATATATATATTACTGTATATATATATATATATATATATTACTGTGACACGGGGGACCCCGATGAGGGCCCCCCTGGTATGCCTAGTAATGTGTCTGCCTTTTCTTCCCAGCATACAGAGGCGTGGAACACCCCCGACGTCATACGGAGACGACCTGAAGCGGTGCCACTACGGGACTACACCTTTAAGGGGGCGGAGTCGGATTGGCGCCACACCCTCCCGTACGACGTAAAGCCCATCCCGGAGTCCAGCCACGTGTGCGAGACACCCGGAGGCGGAGTTGGAGGTTGGTGGAGCGAGTGGAGAGACAGCGGAGCGGAGTGGACGGAGGAGGAAGACGACGAGCGGAGGATGGAGGAAGATCGGAGGACGGAGGACGAGGAGGACGGAGAGAGTAGGACGGAGCAAGATCATCCCAGGCACGGCGGGGACAGCGGAGAGAGACCAGGAAGGTGGAGCCGGACTGAACCTGAGGCGAGGCAGAGCTACAGGACGACTCCAAAAGGGAAGGCGGCGGCGGGACCAGACAACGAACCTGAGGGTGACTACCGCGGGAAGCCAGGGGGCTCTGCGGGACGCGCATCGCCCAGCCACACTAACACGGAAGTGTGGCTCACCCAGGTACGGTCCGATAACACAGCGTGGGGAGGTAGTAGACGAGGGAAGCCCTCATAAAAACGAGAACACCCCTTCACACCCTTGATGGTTTTCACAAGGGTTCACATCCCACAGTCAGGGTTGAAGGTTGCACGTGTGATTCCCCTCACTCCCTTCCCTGAGAGACGTTTTACCCAGCACCTTTACTGAGACGGACCTTTCTCTTTCCTTTTTCTCTGGTGTACCGGCGCAACGAGACCAGCGAGACGGCGGGGAAAAGGCCTACGACTCCCAGGAGACCTTGGGACAGACGAGCAACAGGAGGAAGATCCAGGACGGAGGAGGCGGACCCGCCACTACCATTTTATAGAGTGCCTATCCAAAAACGTCGATTGTACAAAGCAATAAAACCTGCATTACCCAGACAGCCCGTGTGTGCGAATCTTTTCGAGACCCCCGCAGTACAGACCCAAACCCCATCCGAAGTCCCACAATTACCTACTGGCGGTCGCCAGTAGGTATATATAGTTAGGATTTTTTCTCTATGGGATTTTTGAAAATTCTATGTCTAATAACTTTGGCGTTTGTGGACGGAATTGGCTGAAATTTTCAGGAAAATGGAACATTTTGTTTCTGAGCAGCCCCTGACAATTTGGGGGGGTTTCATCAAGGGGGGGGCGAGAAAAAAGGGGGGTCCTAAAACGCGTTTTTCCCATGTTAATTTCCATAGGGCGGCTGAATGGATTTGCACGAAACTTGGCAAAATTGTAGGGACTGTTAGCCCGATGTGCCTTTGCTAGGTCTCAATATATGTGCTCCAGTGGATTTTGAGTAATTTAGTTTCAAAAAAAGATATATATCTGGGCGGAGCCTAACCACACATCTGATCTGATTGGCTGTCAGCACTTCATCCAAGAAGTGTTGGCAGCCATCTTGGGACCAATATACATGATAGCACCTCATTAAAAAGCATTGTAGTTAATAGAGGGTTTTAGGACTTTAGTTACATTATAAATCATTTGTTGATGGTACCATACTCGTTTTAGGAATTGTGGTGGGTTCTAAGGTGATTTTACCATGTGAAAAAACCTTCTGCTGTGATATCATGAATATTGTTTGAAAGAAAACTAATATCTCATGATTTTCCCACAGTGGTTTGGAAGGGGATCTATAAGCTAAACTGAAAGCATATTTTCTGTAAATTCACATTATCTTTCTCAGTCATGTGAAAATGAAGACTGACATTCTCAGTAAAACATGTACATCCAACAAGGACAGAGACTGTCAGTTGATTCCTTTGTGTTCTACTGCAGCCTCCTAGAGTGTTCTAAAGAACAACTAGAGCGCTAACAGTCCTACTTATTACAAAGGTATGGCACACCTGAAGCCATCTTGATTGGAATAAAGTGGTAACTCTTAAAACATTTAATTTAAAAAGAAACAACATGAGGGGGTATATTTTGCCATAGAAAGTATGATTAGTGCTGCAGAATGAAAAATTAGGGCACATTTTGAGTGACTTCTCAAATCCTTTTCTATTTCATTAAAACATTCTGACATGCAGTCTCCCAAAATGGACAAAAGAGCCCAAATGTAGCCCAAATATCACCCAGATGTAGCCCAAGTATAGCCCAATGACAGAATGTCCCAGAGTGTTCTAAAGAACAACTAGAGCGCTAACAGTCCTACTTATTACAAAGGTATGGCACACCTGAAGCCATCTTGATTGGAATAAAGTGGTAACTCTTAAAACATTTAATTTAAAAAGGAACAACATGAGGGGGTATATTTTGCCATATGAATTATGATTAGTGCTGCAGAAAGAAAAATTAGGGCACATTTTGAGTGACTTCTCAAACCCTCTTCAATTTCATAAAAAAATTCTGACATACAGTCTCCCAAGATGGCCACCAGAGACAAAAGAGCCTAAATGTAGCCCAAATATCACCCAGATGTACCCCAAGTATAGCCCAATGACAGAATGTCCCAGAGTGTTCTAAAGAACAACTAGAGCGCTAACAGTCTTACTTATGACAAAGGTATGGCACACCAGAAGCCATCTTTATTGGAATGAAGTGGTAAGTCTGAAAACACTCAATTTAAAAAGGAACAACATGAGGTGGTTAATTTTGCCATAGAAAGTATGATTAGTGCTTCAGAAAGAAAAATTAGGGATCATTTTGAGTGACTTCTCAAATCCTCTTCTATTTCATTAAAAAAATTCTGCCATGCAGACTGAAACATGCACTTTGAATACCAGCAGCAGACGTCCCTGGTGAGCAGTAGCTTTACTACAGTGATCTAATGTGCAACTAGAGTGCTAACATTCAGAATTTATGGCAAATGTGTGACACATCTGAATGCCTTCTTGATGGAACCAAAGTAAACAAGCATTGAAAATGCAATCGATCTCGCCCTCGTTTAAGTTAAAGCCATTCTGTTTATAATGAGGTGGCTTTTTAGCTTTGCTTTTATTAGTGTTTTTTCAACTTTCATGTAAATAACATGCATCTGTATGCATATAAGTATATATATGCATGCATTTATGTTTGTATTTATATAGATATACAGATGATATATGTTTATATAAGTATGTATATATATATATATTCACTGAAAAAACCATAGGCTATAGACCATATATAGTTAGGAATTAGCATTTACAAAACCTTGAAAATTCACTGAAAAAACCATAGGTTATAGACCATATATAGTTAGGAATTAGCATTTACAAAACCTTGAAAATTCACTGAAAAAACCATAGGTTATAGACCATATATAGTTAGGAATTCGCATTTACAAAACCGTATTTTACTCACACAAAACCATTGAAATTCGCATATATAGTTAGTTGCACTAACTATATATCGCGCACCCGCAATCCACTGCTGATCATGTCACATATTACATCATTCATGACATGGTCAGTGACATCACTGATGACATCATTCATGTGATAATACGATGAACCTCTTTAGACTCTAATATAACCTTAGATATACTCAGGGTAAACAGACACTCACAGACTGTCACTCATCCATGGAGTTACTCACACACCTAGTCAGTCATGCACTGAATCAATCACACCTCCATATCCTCAACTATACAGTTATACACACCTTACTTATTCAAACATATACTAACACATATTTACTCTTTTATACAATCCCTGATACAAGTTCACAATGATCCATACAGCCACTTACACATTCACTGGCTCTTATGCACAGTAATTTATATATGTGAACTCTCACATGTACTGTGTTTTACATATGTACTTACTTTGACATGTAGCACTGAGATATCCATTCACTCACCAATACACTCGCACATTTACATATGTACTTACTTTGACATGTAGCACTGAGATATCCATTCACTCACCAATACACTCGCACACAGTCAACCATTCATACAGCTGTTTCCACATGCAGTTTTGAACCCATAGATCTAGTGAATAAACTGTTCACACATGTATGCACAGAGTCACACACCTCCCAGCCACCCCCCCACACACACTCACTCTCCCATACAAATACTTGGACAACCAATCAATAACCCATACAGTTACTCATATAGCTACTGATCAACACATGCAGCAGTTCATAGAACAACAGATATAATGATGCACTAATTAAGATAGTTTAGTCACTAACCCATGCACTCAGTGAGACACATTTAATCACTCACTCATACAGTCTGTCATGCACCTACTAAATCCTTCATCCAGACACTTATACATCCACTCATTCTTCAATATGTAAGACATATTTGAACTTTACAGAAACATACAGTCACTGGATGTTGTCATCAGTGATGTCATCAGTGATGTCATTTGAGATGTCATCAGTGATGTCATCAGTGATGTCACTGACCATGTCATGAATGATGTAATATGTGACATTATCAGCAGCGGATTGCGGGTGCACGATATATAGTTAGTGCAACTAACTATATATGCGAATTTCAATGGTTTTGTGTGAGTAAAATAAGGTTTTGTAAATGCGAATTCCTAACTATATATGGTCTATAACCTATGGTTTTTTCAGTGAATATATATATGACTATATATATATATATATATATATATATATATACACACACGCACACATAGGTACAACTATACTATACTCTTAATAACTCCATTCTCACCATCTCCGTCCAAATATACAAACAATAGAGTTGGTTCCCATGCACAATATTATCGAAAGGAAGAGACAGCCTAACCACATGACTAGATAGACTTATTCAAAGAAAAACAACTTGCAAACATCCCAACACAATACAAGATGACAGGACTATGGAAACCATTTGAATCTACACCACTATATGCCAAGAACAAATGATTACTGAGTAACTGACATTTTCCATCTGTAAGATGTAAGATCTGTCAGAAATAAAGAAACATGTTCTCAGTGAAGTGAAATGAGTTATTCTAATACATTGAAACAATTTTCACAACTTGTTTACTGTTCTATAAGTGTTTGTGGTCCTCACGTTTAATATTTTGAGCTACACTGAAACTATTTTTACAACTTCTTTACTGCAATATCGACATTTGTGGTACTCACATAAAATATTTTGTGACACATTGAAACTATTTATAAACTTCTTTACTGTAATATCAGTGTTTGAGATGCTTAGGGAAAAAAACCTTAAGATACATTGAAAATATTTTTACAACCTCTTTGCTATAATATCGGCGTTTGTGGTGCTTACTATAAAATGTATTTAATATTTATTTTGGAAATCAAGGAACAAAGTTTGTATTTGTGGAAATTATTTTGAAAACATTCACTATTTTGTGATACATTGTAAGTATTTTAAAAACTTCTTTACTGTAATATCAGTGTATGACGTGATTAGAAAAAAAATTAAGATACATTGAAAATATGTTTACAACTTATTTACTGTAATATCAGCGTGTATGGTGCTCACTATAAAATGTATTTAATATTTATTTTGTAAATGAAGAAACAAAGTTTGTACTTGTGGAAATTAATTTGAAAACATTCAATAAATATTTACGATAAATAACTACGGTGTCACAATGCATTGTGTCAAGTGCTTTATTAAAAATATGCAGAAAAATGGTCCCTTTAATTATCGTGACGCACACAGCCAGACAAGAATGGACAGTGCTACTGAAGTGCATTACAGAAAGGTAGCAAGCATGTAATTTGATGATTGGGAATTAGGATGGCATACAGAGCTCACATATAAAGTGGTTTCCCAGCCTTCTTACTTTTTCTCTTAAAGGGTTGATAAGGTGTTTCCAAGGGAATTTGAAAGGAGAAAGTTGGAGATGAAGAACAGAGGTAGGAGGTTATATCGCAAAGTGCAAAAATGAATAAAAAGTGTGGACCAAAGTCTGCATGTACAATGGCCAGTGGAAGCGTTTTGAGAGCGGGTACGCCCAAGGTGGTGTATAATGTGCAATATCTGGTGGGGGTACCACGACAGACCGAGTGGGCAAGGGCACATGAATTGATGGATTGTATGGGTTTGGACTATGAGGAGAACACACTGGAGGAGGACCAGGTCAAGTGAAGAGATTTCATTGATAAGGCATAGCAAAGGAGGTGGCAACAACGGGGAGGAAGGTCCATGGGTGGTGGATGCTGGGTTTGTAAATCTATGTCGTACCTACTGTGTTGCAAGCTTAAGACACAGTAACAACCTTACTTTGTGTCCCCCCATTATTTTGTCAATTAGGGTGGAGCGAGGGAATGGAAAGGAGTAATCTACATGTCTACAAGTGTACTGGTATGTTTAGAACACTAGATCAAGCGCTGAAGAACAAAGGTCACATATAAAAGAAGAAGTTACACAAAGGAAGGTTGCACAAGAAGGAAGGTGGATCTTGTACACAAACAGGTAAGTGAGCAAAAGAACAACAAGTGAACAAAACTAAGAACACTGGAACGATTGGACGCTGTGGAATAGATTGCTATAAGAGATACTGTAAAAAATGCAGTGTTCAAATAAAGAAAAGTTCAAAAGATGTCATACGTGATGACAAAGACGCTGCGGTAACACTGTTGTCCAACACTTTTAATAATGCCCCGGGATTTGGCCCCCCCTTGGTCAAATTAAAACAAAAATGCTTTTGTGAATAAATATGTTTTTGCTTTTCTCTGAGACTATAGAATGGGATCCAGTTACCACAACAATCTGCATTTCAATATGCATGGCATCTATAGGAGAGATGGTGTAGATTTTACAGATGAGGGGAACAGAGTCTGCCTACTCTCTCTTCCAAATAGGAAAGCAGTTTGCAATGACAAGTGGGAGCCGCGAGGCTCCCGCCAGCCATTGCAAACGGCAGTGTCCTGTGAGTGGGCACTCTGGGACACTGGAGGAGCCGGCCCTGGGGGTGGCTGTCCCCAGGGCCATCTTGGGCTCCAGGAGGGGAGCCAAGTGGCCCTCCTACCACACATTAAAGAAGCCCCAGGGGTGGCAGTCCCCGGTGCTGAGAGCGTCCTAATACCCCTACCCTTTTTAACAAGCCCCAGGGAGTTGCAGTCCCCGGGGCTGTGGGGGGGGCAGTGAGCCCCCCCATGTATTAACGTAGAGCCCCGAGGGGTGGCGGTCCCCAGGGCAGTGTGGGGGGGATTGGGACCCCCACACTATTTTAAAAAAAATAGTGGCACTTGATGTGTGTAAACTCCTTTTTATTTTATTTATTTTATTGCACAGTGCACGAACCCTACACGCATCCCGGTTTAAAAAAAATGTGGACCCTGGGGTTCCTTCTATGACCCCCTAAGCAGGTCTAGAGGGTAAACCTATTTCAATCCTGCCCCCTTTCTCCGTTTTGAACACATATTCCACTGACTTCCTCTGCCTCGCTTCTACCGAGGCACAAAATGGCTGCCAACAGTTCCTGGTTTCGAATGTGTACAACCGCTTGACAGCCAATTAGCATTGAGCATGTGATCGGGACGGTGTGCTTATGTTACGATGCCAATCCTCGCACAATTTGCAGATCCACCGAGCCCATAGATATATAAATGAATTTAACTGTACTTTTCTCCGGAACTACTGAACAGATTGACACCATATAAGCAAAAGGCACAAGTCAGAACTGAGGACTACCTCTCTGCCAAATTTTGTGTAATTTCGTTCAGCCGTTCGGGCTATAGCTGTGGCTAAAGGTCCTATGTGAAATTGCATCGGGCAAACTCGTTTTGGGACCCCCTTGTTTCTCGGCCCCCACTTGACCAACCACCTCCAAACTTTCAGGGAAGGAGTGGAACTGAGCTGGCCAAAAGTTTGGAAAATGTCAAGAAGATTCATCAATTGACGCCAAAGTTATTGCCAATAGAATGTCACGGTTTTCCTATGGATAATAGGTCCTAACTATAACTACATACTGGCGACCGCCAGTAGGTAATACACATACATATATGTATACATATATGCTGACCTAGTTCTCTTCCTCTAGAGCAGCGCTGCTGACCTGGTTCTCTCCCTCTAAAGCAGCTCTACTGACCTGGTTCCTCTGGCTCTATAGCAGCTCTGCTGACCTTGTTCTCTGGCTCTAGAGCAGCTCTGCTGACCTGGTACTTAGCCTCTAGAGCAGCTCTGCTGACCTGGTTCTCTGGCTCTAAAGCAGGTCTGCTGATTTGGTTCTCTGGCTGTGAAGCAGTTCTGCTGACCTGGTTCTCTGGCTCTAAAGCAACTCAGCTGACCTGGGTCTCTCCCTCTAAAGCAGCTCTACTGACCTGGTTCCTCTGGCTCTACAGCAGCTCTGCTGACCTTGTTCTCTGGCTCTAGAGCAGCTCTGCTGATCTGGTACTTAGGCTCTAGAGCAGCTCTGCTGACCTGGTTCTCTGGCTCTAAAGCAGCTCTGCTGACCTGGTTCTCTGGCTATACAACAGCTCTGTTGGCCTGGTTCTCTGGCTCTAACACAGCTCTGCTGACCCGGTTCTATGGCTCTAAAGCAGTTCTGCTGACCTGGTTCTCTGACTCTAGAGCAGCTCTGCTGACCTGGTTCTCTCCCTCTAAAGCAGCTCTGCTGACCTGGTTCTCTCAGTCTAAAGCAGCTCTACTGACCTGGTTTCTCTGGTTCTACAGCAGCTCTGCTGACCTGGTTCTCTGGCTTTAGAGCAGCTCTGCTGACCTGGTTCTTAGGCTCTAGAGCAGCTCTGCTGACCTGGTTCTCTCCCTCTAAAGCAGCTCTGCTGACCTGGTTCTCTCGCTCTAAAGCAGATCTACTGACCTGGTTTCTCTGGCTCTATAGCAGCTCTGCTGACCTGGTTCTCTGGCTTTAGAGCAGCTCTGCTGACTTGGTTTTCTGGCTCTAAAGCAGCTTTTCTAACCTGGTTTCTCTGGCTCTACAGCAGCTCTGCTGAGCTGGTTCTCTGGCTCTAACGCAGCTCTTCTAACCTAGTTTCTCTGGCTCTACAGCAGCTCTGCTGACCTGGTTCTCTCCCTCTAAAGCAGCTCTGCTGACCTGGTTCTCTTGTTCTAACCCAGCTCTGCTGACCCGGTTCTATGGCTCTAAAGCAGTTCTGCTGACCTGATTCTCTGGCTCTAGAGCAGCTCTGCTGACCTTGTTCTCTGGCTCTAGAGCAGCTCTGCTGACCTGGTACTTAGCCTCTAGAGCAGCTCTGCTGACCTGGTTCTCTGGCTCTAAAGCAGGTCTGCTGATTTGGTTCTCTGGCTGTGAAGCAGTTCTGCTGACCTGGTTCTCTGGCTCTAAAGCAACTCAGCTGACCTGGGTCTCTCCCTCTAAAGCAGCTCTACTGACCTGGTTCCTCTGGCTCTACAGCAGCTCTGCTGACCTTGTTCTCTGGCTCTAGAGCAGCTCTGCTGATCTGGTACTTAGGCTCTAGAGCAGCTCTGCTGACCTGGTTCTCTGGCTCTAAAGCAGCTCTGCTGACCTGGTTCTCTGGCTATACAACAGCTCTGTTGGCCTGGTTCTCTGGCTCTAACACAGCTCTGCTGACCCGGTTCTATGGCTCTAAAGCAGTTCTGCTGACCTGGTTCTCTGACTCTAGAGCAGCTCTGCTGACCTGGTTCTCTCCCTCTAAAGCAGCTCTGCTGACCTGGTTCTCTCAGTCTAAAGCAGCTCTACTGACCTGGTTTCTCTGGTTCTACAGCAGCTCTGCTGACCTGGTTCTCTGGCTTTAGAGCAGCTCTGCTGACCTGGTTCTTAGGCTCTAGAGCAGCTCTGCTGACCTGGTTCTCTCCCTCTAAAGCAGCTCTGCTGACCTGGTTCTCTCGCTCTAAAGCAGATCTACTGACCTGGTTTCTCTGGCTCTATAGCAGCTCTGCTGACCTGGTTCTCTGGCTTTAGAGCAGCTCTGCTGACTTGGTTTTCTGGCTCTAAAGCAGCTTTTCTAACCTGGTTTCTCTGGCTCTACAGCAGCTCTGCTGAGCTGGTTCTCTGGCTCTAACGCAGCTCTTCTAACCTAGTTTCTCTGGCTCTACAGCAGCTCTGCTGACCTGGTTCTCTTGTTCTAACCCAGCTCTGCTGACCCGGTTCTATGGCTCTAAAGCAGTTCTGCTGACCTGATTCTCTGGCTCTAGAGCAGCTCTGCTGACCTTGTTCTCTGGCTCTAGAGCAGCTCTGCTGACCTGGTACTTAGCCTCTAGAGCAGCTCTGCTGACCTGGTTCTCTGGCTCTAAAGCAGGTCTGCTGATTTGGTTCTCTGGCTGTGAAGCAGTTCTGCTGACCTGGTTCTCTGGCTCTAAAGCAACTCAGCTGACCTGGGTCTCTCCCTCTAAAGCAGCTCTACTGACCTGGTTCCTCTGGCTCTACAGCAGCTCTGCTGACCTTGTTCTCTGGCTCTAGAGCAGCTCTGCTGATCTGGTACTTAGGCTCTAGAGCAGCTCTGCTGACCTGGTTCTCTGGCTCTAAAGCAGCTCTGCTGACCTGGTTCTCTGGCTATACAACAGCTCTGCTGGCCTGGTTCTCTGGCTCTAACACAGCTCTGCTGACCCGGTTCTATGGCTCTAAAGCAGTTCTGCTGACCTGGTTCTCTGACTCTGGAGCAGCTCTGCTGACCTGGTTCTCTCCCTCTAAAGCAGCTCTGCTGACCTGGTTCTCTCAGTCTAAAGCAGCTCTACTGACCTGGTTTCTCTGGTTCTACAGCAGCTCTGCTGACCTGGTTCTCTGGCTTTAGAGCAGCTCTGCTGACCTGGTTCTTAGGCTCTAGAGCAGCTCTGCTGACCTGGTTCTCTCCCTCTAAAGCAGCTCTGCTGACCTGGTTCTCTCACTCTAAAGCAGCTCTACTGACCTGGTTTCTCTGGCTCTATAGCAGCTCTGCTGACCTGGTTCTCTGGCTTTAGAGCAGCTCTGCTGACTTGGTTTTCTGGCTCTAAAGCAGCTTTTCTAACCTGGTTTCTCTGGCTCTACAGCAGCTCTGCTGAGCTGGTTCTCTGGCTCTAACGCAGCTCTTCTAACCTAGTTTCTCTGGCTCTACAGCAGCTCTGCTGACCTGGTTCTCTCCCTCTAAAGCAGCTCTGCTGACCTGGTTCTCTTGTTCTAACCCAGCTCTGCTGACCCGGTTCTATGGCTCTAAAGCAGTTCTGCTGACCTGATTCTCTGGCTCTAGAGCAGCTCTGCTGACCTGATTCTCTGGCTCTAAAGCAGCTCTTCTAACCTGGTTTCTCTGGCTCTAAAGCAGCTTTGCTGACCTGGTTTCTCGGACTTTAGAGCAGCTCTGCTGACCTGGTTCTCTGGCTCTAAAGCAGTTTTGCTGACCTGGTTCTCTCCCTCTAAAGCAGCTCTGCTGAACTGGTTCTCTGGCTCTAAAGTAGCTCTGCTGACCTGGTTCTATGACTCTAAAGCAGCTCTGCTGACCTGGTTTCTCTGGCTCTAGAGCAGCTCTGCTGACCTGGTTCGCTCCGTCTAAAGCAGCTCTGCTGACCTGGTACTCTGCCTCTAAAGCAGCTCTGCTGACCTGGTTCTCTGGCTCTAAAGCAGCTCTGCTGACCTGGTTCTCTGGCTCTAAGGCAGCTCTGCTGACCTGGTTCTCTGGCTCTAAAGCAGTTTTGCTAACATGGTTCTCTCCCCCTAAAGAAGCTCTGCTTACTTGGTTTCTCTGGCTTTAGAGCAGCTCTGTTGACCTGGTTCTCTCCGTCTAAAGCACCTCGTCTGACCTGGTACTTTGCCTCTAGTACAGCTCTGCTAACCTGGTTCTCTGGCTCTAAAGCAGCTCTGTTGACCTGGTTCTATGGCTCTAAAGCAGCTCTGCTGACCTGGTTTCTTAGGCTATAGAGCAGCTCTGATGACCTGGTTCTCTCCCTCTAAAGCAGCTCTGATGACCTGGTTCTCTCACTCTAAAGCAGCTCTACTGACCTGGTTTCTCGGGCTCTATAGCAGCTCTGCTGACCTGGTTCTCTGGCTTTAGAGCAGCTCTGCGACCTGGATTTCTGGCTCTAAAGCAGCTCTTCTAACCTGGTTTCTCTGGCTCTACAGCAGCTCTGCTGACCTGGTTCTCTGGCTCTAACACAGCTCTTCTAACCTGGTTTCTCTGGCTCTACAGCAGCTCTGCTGACCTCGTTCTCTTGTTCTAACGCAGCTCTGCTGACCTGGTTCTATGGCTCTAAAGCAGTTCTGCTGACCTGGTTCTCTGGCTCTAGAGCAGCTCTGCTGACCTGATTCTCTGGCTCTAAAGCAGCTCTTTTAACCTGGTTTCTCTGGCTCTAAAGCAGCTTTGCTGACCTGGTTTCTCTGGCTCTAGAGCAGCTCTGCTGACCTGGTTCTCTGGCTCTAAAGCAGTTTTGCTGACCTGGTTCTCTCCCTCTCAAGCAGCTCTGCTGAACTGGTTCTCTGGCTCTAAAGTAGCTCTGCTGACCTGGTTCTCTGACTCTAAAGCAGCTTTGCTGACCTGGTTTCTCTGGCTCTAGAGCAGCTCTGCTGACCTGGTTCGCTCCGTCTAAAGCAGCTCTGCTGACCTGGTACTCTGCCTCCAGAGCAGCTCTGCTGACCTGGTTCTCTGGATCTAAAGCAGCTCTGCTGACCTGGTTCTCTGGCTCTAAGGCAGCTCTGCTGACCTGGTTCTCTGGCTCTAAAGCAGTTTTGCTAACCTATTTCTCTCCCTCTAAAGCAGCTCTGCTGACTTGGTTTCCCTGGCTTTAGAGCAGCTCTGCTGATCTGGTTCTCTCCGTATAAAGCACTTCTGCTGACCTGGTACTTTGCCTCTAGAGCAGCTCTGCTAACCTGGTTCTCTGGTTTTAAAGCAGCTCTGTTGACCTGGTTCTATGGCTCTAAAGCAGCTGTGCTGACCTGGGTCTCTGGCTCTGGAGCAGCTCTGCTGACCTGGTTTTTTGGCTCTAAGGCAGCTCTGCTAACTTGGTTCTCTCTGTCTAAAGCAGCTCTGCTGACCTGGTTCTCTGGCTCTAAAGCAGCTCTGCTGACCTTCTTCTCTGGCTCTAAGGCAGCTCTGCTGACCTGGTTCTCTTGCTCTAAAGCAGTTTTGCTAACCTGATTCTCTCCCTTTAAAGCAGCTCTGCGACCTGGTTTCTCTGGCTTTAGAGCAGCGCTGCTGACCTGGTTCTCTCCGTCTAAAGCACCTCTGCTGACCTGGTACTCTGCCTCTAGAGCAGCTCTGCTAACCTGGTTCTCTGGCTCTAAAGCAGCTCTGTTGACCTGGTTCTATGGCTCTAAAGCAGCTGTGCTGACCTGGGTCTCTGGCTCTAGAGCAGCTCTGCTGACCTGGTTGTTTCGCTCTAAGGCAGCTCTGCTAACTTGGTTCTCTCTGTCTAAAGCAGCTCTGCTGACCTGGTTCTCTGGCTCTAAAGCAGCTCTGCTGACCTTCTTCTCTGGCTCTAAGGCAGCTCTGCTGACCTGGTTCTCTTGCTCTAAAGCAGTTTTGCTAACCTGATTCTCTCCCTTTAAAGCAGCTCTGCGACCTGGTTTCTCTGGCTTTAGAGCAGCGCTGCTGACCTGGTTCTCTCCGTCTAAAGCACCTCTGCTGACCTGGTACTCTGCCTCTAGAGCAGCTCTGCTAACCTGGTTCTCTGGCTCTAAAGCAGCTCTGTTGACCTGGTTCTATGGCTCTAAAGCAGCTGTGCTGACCTGGGTCTCTGGCTCTAGAGCAGCTCTGCTGACCTGGTTGTTTCGCTCTAAGGCAGATCTGCTAACCTGGTTCTCTCCCTCTAAAGAGCTCTGCTGACCTAATTCTCTGGCTCTAAAGCAGTTTTGCTGACCTGGTTCTCTCCCTCTAAAGCAGCTCTGCTGATCTGCTTCTATGGCTCTAAAGCAGCTCTGCTGACCTGGTTCTCTGGCTTTAGAGCAGTTCTGCTGACCTGATTCTTTTGCTCTAAAGAAGCTCTGCTGACCTGGCTCTCTGGCTCTAAAGCAGCTCTGCTGACCCGATTCTATGGCTCTAAAGCAGTTCTGCTGACCTGGTTCTCTGGCTCTAGAGCAGCTCTGCTAACCTAGTCCCTTGCCTCTAAAGCAGCTCTGCTGACCTGGTTCTCGCCCTCTAAAACAGCTCTAGTAACCTGGTTTCTATGGCTCTACAGCTGCTCTGCTGACCTGGTTCTCTCCCTCTAAAGCAGCTCTGCTGACCTGGTTGTCTGCCTCCAGAACAGCTCTGCTGACCTGGTTCTCTGCCTCTACATTAGCTCTGCCGACTTGGTTCTCTGGCTCTAAAGCAGCTCTGCTGACCCAGTTCTATGGCTCTAATGCAGGTCTGCTGACCTTGTTCTCCGGCTCTAGAGCAGCTCTCCTGACCTGGTCCCTTGGCTCTAAAGCAGCTCCCCTGACCCCGTTCTCTCACTCTAAAGTAGCTATACTGACCTGCTTTCTCTGCCTCTACAGCAGCTCTGCTTATCTGGTTCTCTGGCTTTTGAGCAGCTCTGCTGACCTGGTTCTCAGGCTCTAGAACAGCTCTGCTGACCTGGTTCTCTGGATCTAAAGCAGGTCTGCTGACCTAGTTCTTTGGCTCTAAACCAGCTCTGCTGACCTGGTTCTCTGGCTCTAAAGCAGATCGGCTGACCTGGTTCTCTCCCTCTAAAGCAGCTCTGCTGACCTGATTCTATGGCTCTAAAGCAACTCTGCTGACCTGGTTCTCTGGCTATAAAGCAGCTTTGCTGACCTGGTTTATCTGGCTCTAATGCAGCTCTGCTGACCTGGTTCTCTGTCTCTAAAGGAGCTCTGCTGACCTGGGACTCTGCCTCTAGAGCAGCTCTGCTGACCTGCTTCACTGGCTCTAAAGGAGCTCTGCTGACCTGGTTCTCTGGCTCTAAGGCAGCTCTGCTGACCTGGTTCTCTGGTTCTAAAGCAGTTTTTCTAACCTGGTTCTCTCCCTCTAAAGCAGCTTTGCTGACCTGGTTTCTCTGGCTTTAGAGCAGCTCTGCTGACTTGGTTCTCTCCGTCTAAAGCACCTCTGCTGACCTGGTTTTCTGGCTCTAAAGCAGCTTTTCTAACCTGGTTTCTCTGGCTCTACAGCAGCTCTGCTGAGCTGGTTCTCTGGCTCTAACACAGCTCTTCTAACCTGGTTTCTCCGGCTCTACAGCAGCTCTGCTGACCTCGTTCTCTTGTTCTAACCCAGCTCTGCTGACCCGGTTCTATGGCTCTAAAGCAGATCTGCTGACCTGGTTCTCTGGCTCTAGAGCAGCTCTGCTGACCTGATTTTCTCGCTCTAAAGTAGCTCTACTGACCTGCTTTCTCTGCCTCTACAGCAGCTCTGCTTATCTGGTTCTCTGGCTTTTGAGCAGCTCTGCTGACCTGGTTCTTAGGCTCTAGAACAGCTCTGCTGACCTGGTTCTCTGGATCTAAAGCAGGTCTGCTGACCTGGTTCTTCGGCTCTAAAGCAGCTCTGCTGACCTGGTTCTCTGGCTCTAAAGCAGATCGGCCGACCTGGTTCTCTCCCTCTAAAGCAGCTCTGCTGACCTGATTCTATGGCTCTAAAGCAACTCTGCTGACCTGGTTCTCTGGCTATAAAGCAGCTTTGCTGACCTGGTTTATCTGGCTCTAATGCAGCTCTGCTGACCTGGTTCTCTGTCTCTAAAGGAGCTCTGCTGACCTGGTACTCTGCCTCTAGAGCAGCTCTGCTGACCTGCTTCTCTGGCTCCAAAGGAGCTCTGCTGACCTGGTTCTCTGGCTCTAAGGCAGCTCTGCTGACCTGGTTCTCTGGTTCTAAAGCAGTTTTTCTAACCTGGTTCTCTCCCTCTAAAGCAGCTTTGCTGACCTGGTTTCTCTGGCTTTAGAGCAGCTCTGCTGACTTGGTTCTCTCCGTCTAAAGCACCTCTGCTGACCTGGTACTCTGCTTCTAGAGCAGCTCTGCTGGCCTGGTTCTCCGGCTCTAAAGCAGCTCTTCTGACCTGGTTCTATGGCTCTAAAACAGCTGTGCTGACCTGGGTCTCTGGCTCTAGAGCAGCTCTGCTGACCTGGTTCTCTGGCTCTAAGGCAGCTCTGCTGACCTGGTTCTCTCCCTCTAAAGAGCTCTGCTGACCTAATTCTCTGGCTCTAAAGCAGTATTGCTGACCTGGTTCTCTCCCTCTAAAGCAGCTCTGCTGATCTGGTTCTATGGCTCTAAAGCAGCTCTGCTGAACTCGTTCTCTGGCTTTAGAGCAGCTCTGCTGACCTGATTCTTTGGCTCTAAAGAAGCTCTGCTGACCTGGTTTTCTGGCTCTGAAGCAGCTTTACTGCCCTGGTTTCTCTGGCTCTACAGCAGCTCTGTTGACCTGGTTCTCTCCCTCTAAAGCAGCTCTGCTGACCTGGTACTCTGCCTCTAGAGCAGCTCTGCTGACCTGGTTTTTTGGCTCTAAAGCAGCTCTGCTGACCTGGTTCCCTGGCACTAAAGGAGCTCTGATGGCCAGGTTCTTTGGCTCTAAAGCAGCTCTGCTGACCCCGTTCTCTCCCTCTAAAGCAACTCTGCTGACCTGGTTTCTCTGGCTCTACAGCAGCTCTGCAAACCTGGTTCTCTGGCTCTAGAGCAGCTCTGCTGACCTAGTTCTTAGTCTCTAGAGCATTTCTGCTGACCTGGTTCTCTGGCTCTAGAACAGCTCTGCCGACTTGGTTCTATGGCTGCAAAGCAGTTCTGCTGACCTTTTTCTCTGGCTCTAGAGCAGCTCTGCTAACCTAGTCCCTTGCCTCTAAAGCAGCTCTGCTGACCTGGTTCTCTCCCTCTAAAGCAGCTCTGCTGACCCAGTTCTATGACTCTAATGCAGGTGTGCTGACCTTGTTCTCCGGCTCTAGAGCAGCTCTCCTGACCTGGTCCCTTCGCTCTAAAGCAGCTCTGCTGACCCCGTTCTCTCGCTCTAAAGTAGCTCTACTGACCTGCTTTCATTGCCTCTACAGCAGCTCGCTGACCTGGTTCTCTGGCTTTTGAGCAGCTCTGCTTACCTGGTTCTCAGGCTCTAGAACAGCTCTGCTGACCTGGTTCTCTCCCTCTAAAGCAGCTCTGCTGACCTGATTCTATGGCTCTAAAGCAGCTCTGGTGACCTGGTTCTCTGGCTATAAAGCAGCTTTCCTGGCCTGGTTTATCTGGCTCTAATGCAGCTCTGCTGACCCGGTTCTATGGCTCTGAAGCAGTTCTGCTGACCTGGTTTTCTGGCTCTAAAGCAGCTCTGCTGACCTAGGGCCAGATGAAGGTAGCCTAATACCAGTCGGTAACGGCCGAATTTCTGTAATTTCGGCCGTTACCCATTGGTCTTTTCAGATGTAGGAGGCCAAATTGAAGGATTTGGTAATTTACTGAATCGGTAATTTAAGGAATCAGTAAATTACTGAAATATACCGATTTGGTAAATTACAAAATCCTCAATGTAGGGAGCACTCAAATGAGTGCTTTACCAATTTCAGGATTCATTATTTACCACCAACTACAAGTTGGTGGTAAATATCGATAACCCTAAAAAACAGCAATTTTTGCCATTTATAACCATGCCATGTGGCAGACATACTTGCCCATAGGGCATGTATGTCTGCCACATGTGCACCCATGCACTATTTATGGGGGCAACAGGGTGCTAAAGTGACACCCTGCCACCATTGAATGTGTCCCCCTTATACCGAATCAAATATTCACCGCTTCGGTAATTCCCATTCCTTCCTAAATACCGATTCGGTAAAACTTACCGAATAAATACCTATATCCCATTTACCAATTCTAAAATACCGAATCAGTAAAATTTGGTATTTTAGAATCGGTAAATCTGGATTACCTACATCAGGCCCCTAGTCCCTTGGCTCTAAAGCAGCTCTGCTGACCTGGTTCTCTCGCTCTAAAGCACCTCTACTAACTAGGTTTCTCTGGCTCTACAGATGTTCTGCTGACCTGGTTCTCCGGCTTTAGAGCAGCTCTGCTGACCTGGTTCCTAGGCTCTAGTGCAGCTCTGCTGACCTGGTTCTCTGGCTCTAAAGCAGCTCTGCTGACCTGGTTCTCTGGCTCTAAAGCAGCCCTGCTGACCTGGTTCTCTCCCTCTAAATCAGCTCTGCTGACCTGGTTCTCTAGCTCCAGGGCAGTTCTGCTGACCTAATTCTCTGGATCTAAAGCAGCTCTGCTGACCTGGTTTTCTCCCTCTAAAGCAGCTCTGTTGACCTGGTACTCTGCCTCTAGAGCAGCTCTGCTGACCTGGTTCTCTGCTCTAAAGGAGATGGTTCTATGGCTCTAAAGCAGCTCTGCAGACTTGGTTCTCTGGCTCTAGAGGAGCTCTGCTGACTTGGTTCTCTGGCTCTGAAGCAGCTCTGCTGACCTGGTTCTCTCCCTCTACAGAGTTCTGCTGACCTGGTTCTCTGGCACTAAAGCAGTTCTGCTGACCTGGTTCTATGGTTCTAAAGCATCTCTGCTGACCTGGGTCTCTGGCTCTAGAGCAGCTCTGCTGACCTGGTTCTCTGGCTCGAAAGCAGCTCTGCTGACATGGTTCTCTGGCTCTAAAGATGCTCTGCTGACCTGGTTCTCTCCCTCTAAATCAGCTCTGCTGATCTGGTTCTCTGCCTCTAGAGCAGCTCTGCTGACCTGGTTCTATTGCTCTAAAGCAGCTCTGCTGACCTGGTTCTCTGGCTCTAGACAAGCTCTGCTGACCTGGTTCTCTGGCTCTAAAGCAGCTCTGCTGACCTGCTTTCTCTGGCTTTAGAGCAGCTCTGCTGACCTGGTTCTCTCCCTCTAAAGCAGCTCTGCAGACCTGTTACTCTGCCTCTAGAGCTGCTCTGCTGACCTGGTTCTCTGTCTCTAAAGCAGTTCTGCTGCCCTGGTTCTATGACTCTAAAGCAGCTCTGCTGACCTGGGGCCAGATGTAGGTAGCCTAATACCGGTCGGTAACGGCCGAATTTCAGTAATTTCGGCCGTTACCGATTGGTCTTTTCAGATGTAGGAGGCCAAATTGAAGGATTTGGTAATTTACTGAATCGGTAATTTAATGAATCAGTAAATTACCGAAATATACCGATTTGGTAAATTAGAGAATCCTCAATGTAGGGAGCACTCAAATGAGTGCTTTACCAATTTCAGGATTCATTATTTACCACCAACTACAAGTTGGTGGTAAATATCGATAACCCTAAAAAACAGCAATTTTTGCAATTTATAACCGTGCCATGTGGCAGACATACTTGCCCATAGGGCATGTATGTCTGCCACATGTGCACCCATGCACTATTCATGGGTGCAACAGGGTGCTAAAGTGACACCCTGCCACCATTGAATGTGTCCCCCTTTTACCGAATCAAATATTCACCGCTTCGGTAATTCCCATTCCTTCCTAAATACCGATTCAGTAAAACTTACCGAATAAATACCTACATCCCATTTACCAATTCTAAAATACCGAATCAGTAAAATTTGGTATTTTAGAATCGGTAAATCTGGATTACCTACATCAGGCCCCTAGTCCCTTGGCTCTAAAGCAGCTCTGCTGACCTGGTTCTCTCGCTCTAAAGCACCTCTACTAACTAGGTTTCTCTGGCTCTACAGCAGCTCTGCTGACCTGGTTCTCCGGCTTTAGAGCAGCTCTGTTGACCTGGTTCCTAGGCTCTAGTGCAGCTCTGCTGACCTGGTTCTGTGGCTCTAAAGCAGCTCTGCTGACCTGGTTCCCTGGCTCTAAAGCAGCCCTGCTGACGTGGTTCTCTCCCTCTAAATCAGCTCTGCTGACCTGGTTCTCTAGCTCAAGAGCAGCTCTGCTGACCTAATTCTCTGGATCTAAAGCAGCTCTGCTGACCTGGTTTTCTCCCTCTAAAGCAGCTCTGTTGACCTGGTACTCTGCCTCTAGGGCAGCTCTGCTGACCTGGTTCTCTGCTCTAAAGCAGATGGTTCTATGGCTCTAACGCAGCTCTGCGGACTTGGTTCTCTGGCTCTAGAGCAGCTCTGCTGACCTGGTTCTCTGGCTCTGAAGCAGCTCTGCTGACCTGGTTCTCTCCCTCTACAGAGTTCTGCTGACCTGGTTTTCTGGCACTAAAGCAGTACTGCTGACCTGGTTCTATGGTTCTAAAGCATCTCTGCTGACCTGGGTCTCTGGCTCTAGAGCAGCTCTGCTGACCTGGTTCTCTGGCTCTAAAGCAGCTCTGCTGACATGGTTCTCTGGCTCTAAAGATGCTCTGCTGACCTGGTTCTCTCCCTCTAAATCAGCTCTGCTGATCTGGTTCTCTGCCTCTAGAGTAGCTCTGCTGACCTGGTTCTATTGCCCTAAAGCAGCTCTCCTGACCTGGTTCTCTGGCTCTAGACAAGCTCTGCTGGCCTGTTACTCTGCCTCTAGAGCAGCTCTGCTGACCTGGTTCTCTGGCTCTAAAGCAGCTCTGCTGCCCTGGTTCTATGACTCTAAAGCAGCTCTGCTGACCTGGTTCTCTGGCTCTAAAGCAGCTATGCTGAACTGGTTCTCGCCCTCTAAATAGCCCTGCTGACCTGGTTCTCTCCCTCTAAAGCAGCTCTGCTGACCTGGTTCTATGGTTCTAAATAATCCCTGCTGACCTGGTTCTCTGGCTGTAGAGCAGCTCTGCTGACCTGGTTCTTTGGCTCTGAAGCAGCTCTGCTGAGCTGATTCTCCCGCTCTAAAGCAGCTCTGCTTACTTGGTTTCTCTGGCTCTAGAGCAGCTCTGCTGACCAGGTTCTCTACCTCTAAAGCAGCTCTGCTGACCTGGTACTCTGCCTCTAGGGCAGCTCTGCTGACCTAGTTCTCGGGCTCTAGAGCAGCTCTGCTGAACTGGTTCTCTGGCTCTAAAGCAGTTATGCTGATGTGATTCTCTCCCCCTAAAGCAGCTCTGCTGACCTGGTTTCTTTGGCTCTCCGGCAGCTCTGCTGACCTGGTTCTTGGCCTCTAGAGCAGCCCTGCTAACGTGGGTCTCTGGCTCTAGCGTAGCTCTGCTGACCTGGGTCTCTGGTTCTATAGCAGCTCGGTGGCCTAGTTCCTCTGGCTTTACAGCAGCTCTGCTGACCTGGTTCTATGGCTCTAAACAGCTCTGCTGACCTGGTTCTCTGGCTCTACAGCAGCTCTGCTGGGTCTCTGGCTCTACAACTGCTCTGCTGACCTGGTTGTCTGTCTCTAAAGCAGCTCTGCTTACCTGGTTTCTCTGGCTTTACAGTAGCTCTGCTGAGCTGGTTCTCTGGCTCTAAAGCAGCTCTGCTGACCTGTTCTAGGACTCTAACGCAGCTCTGTCCACTCCTACAATCATGCCGACAGAAGCATGTCCTTATCTAATCACTCTGCTGAAGTGTTTATAAACTTATCCTGCTGTCAACTACTAGCACTCTAGAAACCTATTCACTGTCTATGCACTTGCAGAATGACTCAGGCATTGAGACAAGCTGTGTTACAGCAAAATGTGCACAATGTATGCGGACTCTTAACCCCTTGCAGACTACTGATTAAGTCCTGCAAAAGTCCAGGTAATAGTCATGCTTATCTGGAATCTCACTGTGAGTCTGTGTTCACTCCTACAATCATCCTGACAGAAGCATGTCATTTTCTAATCACTCTGCTGAAACATAAGCGCTTATAAACCTCTCCTGCTGTCAACTACTAACACTCTAGGAACTCAGGGCCAGATGTAGGTATCCAAATACCGGTTGGTAACGGACGAAAATACAGATTTTTGGCCGTTACCGACCGGTATTTGGATACTGAGATGTAGGGAAGGAAAAAATACAGATTCAGTAATTTTACCAAATCGGTAACTTTACCGAATCGGTAATTTTACTGATTCGGTAAAATTACCGAATCTGTATTTTGCAATGTAGGTAGCACTGTAAACAGTGCTACAGGGCTTTATGGATTTGTTATTTACCACCAACTATTAGTTGGTGGTAAATAACGAATTCCTATGTAAATGCAAATATGTGTATTTACACCTGTGCCATGTGGCATACATACATGCCCTAAGGGCATGTATGTGTGCCACATGGCAAACAAGCACTAATCAGGGGTGCAACAGGGTATCAAAGTGACACCCTGCCACCCTTGAATTTTTTGGTATTTACTGAATCGGTAATTACCGATTTGGTAATTGACATTCATTCCTATGTGCCTCCAGGCCCATAGGAATCAATGGCAAATACCGAATCAGTAAATTCCGATTCGGTAAATACCGAACACAAATAAAAACACTCAGACACCCAAACAACTGTTTCCATAAACACTCCTAAACCCATATGCCTAGACAATCAACCATCACACATCTATGCATAGAGGTACAACTCTCCCACTCAACCACAGATACACTGTCTCCCTTACAAATACTCAGCCAACTAATCAATACCTAATATAGACACTCATGTAGTTGGCGACCAATTGATGCAGCAGGTTATACAACAACAGAGACAGTGATACACACATTCACATAGTTTGGTTACTAACCCATATATTTAGTGAGACACATTTAATTACTCACTTAAACAAACAGTCAGACAGCTACTAAATCCTCCATCCAGACAGTTATATACCCACTCAATCTTCAAAACAGATTGGAATATATATAATAGATATTTAAAGTTCAAACAAAACCACATTTACTGGATGATGTTATCAGTGATGTCATTCGAGATGTCATAAGTGATGTCACTGACCATGTCATGAACTATGTAATATGAACATGGTTTACAGGCATGTGATCACTTTTTGAGTAATAGACCAATGTGTTATCATGAACATTCCAAAATGGTAATGGAAATGATGCAATTTTGCTTGACTAACAATATTTTTTCCTTCAATGGCGCCCTATACAGGCAAATCAATGGTACTGCAATGGGGTCTTGCTTTGCCCCAAGCTTTGCGAATCTGTTCATGGGATTCTGGGAGCAAGAAATCCTCAGCAGTACCACCTTAGCAAGGGACTTTGAAAAGGTCATCGTGTGGCTTCGCTACATTGATGACCTTTTCATCATATGGAGAGGAACCAAAACTGATGCTGAGAACTTTATTACCAAGCTAAATTGCAACAAGTATGACATTCTCCTGTCAGGCAATATCAGTAACATCCACACTGAATTCTTAGATGTTAAACTGGAGATAAAGGATCTTAAGATCTGTACTTCATTGTACCGCAAGGCCACGGCAGGCAATAGTGTTCTTCATGCCCTCAGCAGCCACCCTGAGGCACTCAAATGGAGTATTCCTTACGGTGAGCTGCTGAGGGCTAAGAGAAATTGCAATACCACTGATTCCTACTTGAAGGAGCAGAATACTATCATGACCAGATTTGAGAGCAGGGGCTATCCCAGCTGGGTTCTTAAGAAAGCCAAGGAGAGAGCGAATGGAATTGAGAGATCACAAACTCTAGAGGAACACCCTGTCACTGACATAAGTGACAATGATGAGCCCACAAGATTGATATTGACTTTTAATTCTGAAACAGACAAAGTCAAAAAAATCCTTACAAGAAAATGGGAGATTCTAAAAACAGACTCTATTCTGGGCAGTAGCATACCAGATCGACCCACTATTACCTGTAAGAGAAATAGGAATATACGAGATCTAGTGGTCAGAAATGACATCACTCAATATCCCAAGATTTCGCAACATGGCCTAGTGGGCTTCTACCCCTGTGGCCACTGCAAGGCTTGTAAATACAGCAAATACAGGGGGTCTGTAGAGTATGGTGGCATCACCAAAAAATTGACACAATTCCTCACTTGCAGTACAACCTTTGTCATCTATGCCATCGAGTGTACCTGCAAACTCTGGTTCATTGGTGCTGCCAAAAAAAGAATTCTTGAACACCTCAGGGCTATTACTAATCATGACCCCAAGTACCCGGTCGCACGCCACTTTGAACAACAACACTTTTCCAATACTGCTGATTTGAACTTTTTCATATTGGAACATGTCCCTAGGCATTCCAGAGGTGGCGATAGGGTGCTCAACCTGAGACAACGAGAATCTAGGCTCATAATTGAGTTTCAAACCAGATTCCCTGGGGGTCTCAACATGGATGAGGAACTTGCTAGTCATTTGAGAGAGTAATGTTGACTATCTGTAGTTTGTTGCGAGCTGGTACAACGTGGCTGATTTACAACGTTGAACTTTATTTAAATGCCGGAGTTGTTTGTGTTGGGTTACACGTGAACAAGGCTGTTGAGCTGAAACGTGTTGTGTAAATAAACTGCAAATCCTACATTTTGGATTCCTTTGCCTTATTGCCTGAGAGCGCATGACGAACTTTGCTTATTTGGATATATATATATATATATATATATATTTTTTTTTTTTGCCTGAGAGCGCATGACGAACTTTGCTTATTTGGATATATATATATATATATCCAAATAAGCAAAGTTCGTCATGCGCTCTCAGGCAATAAGGCAAAAAAAAAAACGTTGCTTATTTGGAGATATATATATATATATATATATATATATATATATATATATATATATATATATATATATATATATATATATATATATATATATATATATATATATATATATATATATATATATCCAAATAAGCAAAGTTCGTCATGCGCTCTCAGGCAATAAGGCAAAAAAAAAAAAAAATATATATATATATATATATATATATATATATATATATATATATATATATATATATATATATATATATATATATATATATATCCAAATAAGCAAAGTTCGTCATGCGCTCTCAGGCAATAAGGCAAAGGAATCCAAAATGTAGGATTTGCAGTTTATTTACACAACACGTTTCAGCTCAACAGCCTTGTTCACGTGTAACCCAACACAAACAACTCCGGCATTTAAATAAAGTTCAACGTTGTAAATCAGCCACGTTGTACCAGCTCGCAACAAACACCCGCTTAGACGCGAAATCACAGGCTCAGACCAACTTTTCGGGCCAGCATTATTTTATTTTCTTAAACCAAGTCAATACGCTTTTCGGCCATCCAAGCGGCCTTGATCACCTGACCATGCATGCTGACAAGCCCCATTTTAAAGTGCCAATGCATCAAAATGTCCGAAGACATAGAAGAAATACTTTCATGTATAAATACATATAAAAGACACGCCTTGCAATACTTTTCAATAAAGAATTGTCATTTTGTAAAATAGCAGCTTAAATGGTTACACAATAAACAATTCATCATGATTACAAGTTCCTAAAGATAAATTCAATTCGACAAACTTTTCTGCATAAATGCATTAGAATATTATCTCATTACTGTCAAACTGATAAGATGCAAAATATAAATGCTTACTCCTACGTGCTCACTTAAACGTGAAAAAAAGTTAAACATATGTGTAAAGAAATAGAATATGTAGAAAAAACAATCTCTACGGTCACTTTGCTATATCTCTCCAGCAACAATATTTCTATAGTTTTAACTGTAACATACCAATATAATACAGAATAATTCTTGAGGGTTATCTACACAATCATAATTGCATATTGATGTGGTATCCAAACTCATATATCTTCCTCATGGGTCTAATACCGTCTATGTAGAGCAACCATGCTAATAGGGAATCATTCAATTCATAATTCACTAAATGAAGAAAGTGCCATGGTGCTACAGTACTATAGATTAAAGCGACCTGTGCCTCAGTGATATTGATTAAAGTGACTAGTGCCAATAAAGTGCAAACAATGATATATTCTTTGAAGATTCAGGATAAAAAGCAATTCATAAGTTTAAATGTATATACGACTAGACAATTATGATGTTGTTTATGAGTGTGCAAAGTTGCCAAACATCTGTAAAACCATTATAAATAAACAACAACTCACGACACGTCTAAAATAATTGATAAAAAGACACATTGATAAAAACTACCCAAAATGTCTTAAAACCAATCATAAAAAACATTACATACGAGGCATCTAAATATAGAGGGTTCACATTATGCTAGTCCAGCTTTCAGCTAAGAGCAGTTTCTCATTCAGTTTCAGATGTTCAGCTGATCTATACATAACATTTTATACTGAAGGAATAATTAATGTACAAATGTAGATGAAAGAAAGGGAGCAGTACTACGGCTTAAAATCCATCACAAAAATGTATGAAGATCCTCTGTCGCATTTAACCCCCCCGGCCACTTAGATTCGAACTCTAATATATAGCTTGTCTCTGTTCGTCTTAGACTGGCCTCTCTATCTCCTCCTCTCTTTGTCAACTGTATAGACTGGTATACAACTGTTACAACGCATTTTTTACAACGCAATACCATTACAACGGATCTTTTACAACGCAAATACTGTTACAACACATACTTTTATAACTGAAACTGTTACAACGCTAGTACTTTTACAACGCAGGTACTTTTACAACACATTTTTTAATGATATGTTTGGATTTAATTGATAAAATTATTTTTAATATAATGAGTTTTTTTTATAAAAAAGGGTATTATAGTATTAATGTTTTATTAATATATATTACTATTTTTTACTATTATTATTTAATATGTTATTTTTTCAGTATTTATTTAATAATTTATTAATTTGAGTATTATTTTGGGTAGTATAGAACTAATTTATATATATATTAATCTTTTAATTTAAAAAGGGATTTATTTCATTTTTTTATTACTAAATATTACTATTATTTTCTATAACAATGTTATATTTTAAATTTGTAGTATTAATTAATTTATTTATTTATTAGAGTATTAATTTGTGTACTATTGAATTAATTTATATCTATTCTTCTTTTTTAAAATAAATGGGACTTAAATTATTAAATTTAATGTGAAAAAGGGTATTATAGTGTTAATTTTTAATTACTAAATATTACTATATTTTAATATAACATTTTTTATATTTTATTTTTGTAGTATTAATTTATTAATTAGAGTATTATGTTGGGTACTATTTAACACGTATTTTAAAAGATTATTAATTTATTTAATTTATAAGGTACTTTAATATTTTTTAAATTTAAAAAATTATGTAAAAATAATTTAATATTAGTTTTTAAAAAGAGTACTTAATTAAATTAAAATAAGGCTACTATAGTAATAATATATATTGTATTCATTTTTATATTTTATATCTGTATTATTAATTTATTAATTTATTAATTAGAGTATTAATTTGGGTACTATACAACTATATTATATTTATTTATATAATTTTAGAAAATTGGATTTAAATAGCATTAATTAAATAAAATTTAAATGGAAATTTAGTTATAAGTTTGATTTAATATATTGTTTTTTTAATAAATATTAACAATTAAAATATGGTACTTTATAAGTAATTTATATTTTTATAAAATGAGTACATAATATTTGAATTTAAAGGGTACATAATTTATAATTTTTTAAAAATTTAGTTTATATGTTGAAATTTATTACATTAAGAATAAATATGTTTAACATATTTTAAAATTATGGTTCCCACGGTTTAATATTGTTTTCAATGGATACATTTGTCCTTTATTTATTTTCATGATTGCGTTATATGTGTGTAGCGGTCCGGAATAATAGTAAAGGAAAGCACAGGAAAGAATCGGAAAATAAGGGAAAAGAAAGAAGAAAACAGGTAAGTAATGAAAGTAGTTAATTTAAATGAAAATTGTATTGAAAATAAAAAATGCATTACAAAAAAATAACAAGAAATCAGTACTTTAATAAGTTTTGTTTTTATTTCAGTAGTGACAAATAATTTGAAAAAAAACATCCGATTTTTAATAATTTAACGCATATTTTTGTACATTTTTAAATATAATGGAAAAATATATATAAAAAATAACTTTATTACTATATATGTATTATATATAAATGTACAGTAGTCCTTTCTTCATCGTTGCAGCACATCTTGACGTCATGACGTTTACGTGAGCGTCATTGGCCATTTTGTGGAGAATCGGAGCAGGAAACCGCTGGAAGCTGATCTACGTCCAGGTAGGAAACCACTTAAACCTCAAATAATAATTTTATTGACAAAAAGATTAACATTTATTGTAAGGATAGGATAAGTTGAGGTTGCTCGAATTGAAAAAAATGTAATTAAGAAAACATGTCGCTACCCGTATTTCTAGAATATGCCTATGTTGGGTCGGAGGGTGGGGGAAGATCGGAAACTTTATTTAAGGAAGAATTAGTTGTATTTAATGAAGATTAAGTGATTTACACTGTATGTATTATAAAATGGAAATCTTTTGGTATGCAATGTATTGGAATGCATTTTCGTGAGAAAATAAAGATTTGCAAAACGATGTTTGAGAAAGTTAGTTTCACGTAATTGTTGATAAAGCATAAATCGAAAGTAAACAGTGATATTTCCAATGTGGTTTTCGTGCATTGTGGAAAAGGAAAATGTTTTTTTTTTTAATCGAAGTGTTGTATAATGTGGAAAAAAAAACATTATGAAAGGCCGAATTGTTTATCACTCTTTTTTTTAAAAAAAGGTGTTGCTTATATTTATGGTTTATATTTGAGTTACTACATTTTGGAAAAAAAAAAAAATTTTGCTACTTTCTTGTTCAGTTGATTTTTAAGCGTAGATAATTTATTCTAAAAAAAAATTGTATAAATGAAAGGCCGAATTGTTTTTCACTCTTATTAGAAAAATAAGGTGAAGCTTATATTTATGGTTCATTTGGGAGTTACTACATTTTGATTAAAAAAAAAGGTTAGATTGGTTTTTGGCTACTTTCTTGTTCTGTTGCTTTTTAAGCATAGATAATTCAGTCCAAAAAAAGATTGTACATATAAAAGGCCAAATTGTTTTTCACTCTTTTTAGAAAAATAAGGTGAAGCTTATGTTTATGGTTTATTTTGGTGTTACTACATTTTGATAAAAAAAATGGCTAGAATGGTACAAAAAATAAAGAGGTTTTGTTCAAGAACATAGAAGATTTTTTAAAACAATGTTTTGAAAAATCTGGCAAAATAATTTGCCAATATCGGTAATATCATAGAAATATCAAGTTACTGCTTTAAGAAATAGTTTTATCAACAATTGTACGGTGTAGACTGGAAAGAAGAAGAGTATAAGAAATCAAAAATGCATTTATAACATTTGTAAAGTAATGTGGAAAAGATTAACAATAATGCTATACATTTGGTTTGCAAATAATCTTTTCAAATTAATCAAATATTTTTATTTTATAAAGAAAAAAATATTTTTCCATGTAAGGGGATGATTATTAAATTGTTTAAAAAAAATCAACTTTAATAAAAAGATAGGTGACCCAATTTTTAATTTAGAATTTTTTTTACTAAAAATGTTTTTTGCCAATTAAAATTAGAAAGGGAGTAAATTTAGAGCAAAGCAGGAAAGTAATGTGAATATGTGTTTAAAAAGAAAGGATGTTAGCAAGATTCTCAAGGTAATCTAGAGCCACACACAACGAAAACTGTTGTATAAGTCCCAATAGTCGTTCTGACATTTCCTTAGTTCTTTGAGTAATCCGTGAGTTTAGACTACCTGTGAGAGTTTGTGATATTCTCATTTCTTGAAAACTTTGCTCCTTCTTCAAAGTTTCAAGAAATGAATAGAAATTCGGGTGGGGTTTTCCAATTACATGATTGAAGGAGTTATGCCATCCCTCAATGGCATTATTTGTTTTAGCCTCTCCCTGTAGGCAACTCGAATAACAGTTCCAAAACTCCACATGGAAACGTGGCTTCCTCCTGCGACCCGATCTGCCTAGGTGTCCAATCCATGTGTCTTCCATATAATTTAGAATTGGTGCCAATTTATCTTTGTTTGTTAAATAATATTCACATTCTGTAATGGCAGTGTAGTACTCGTCTACACTTTCGGGAGGGACAAAACAAAGAGCTGTTAGTTTTTTTAATTCGACTTGAAGCTTGCTGTCTGTTGAGTATTCTGTAACTAAGGGTGTTTTCTGTAATTTACACCAGAATGCCTGGGAAAAATGGAAAAAACACCCCTGAATTTGGGTATCCGTGTACATTTTGTTGATCACATTGATCATGCTCAATTCAAAATCCATTATTATTTTCCTAGGGCTTTGGTTAGTTTTAGATTTAATCACAGTTAAAAATTCTGTGTAAGTTGCAGAAGTCTTATCAGGCAGCAAACTATACACTAGGGGTATTACACTATTGTTAATTTTTGCGTGTATAGTATAAATTTGGGTGAATGGATGGGGCGTGCTTTTAAACGTCCCATCCATCATCCAAATTTCACTACTTTCAAGCTTTAAAAGGTTGCGGGGAGTACTAAAAATTAAGATACGCTTTAGAGGGTTTTCATTGTCATGCACAAGGAAAGGTTCATTAGCAAAAGAAATAGTAAGTTTGTGTGGAATATTTATATCAGTAAAGCTATGTGGAGTATTAATTTGAGTATTACTTGCCTGCTTTTAACGTTGTATAATTCTACGCAAACTATGAATGGTAGGCATATTACTAGCAACATGGGTAGGGACATGCTGAGCAACCTCTCTCAAAATGGATCCTGTGGAATCATTGGAGGTGCTTGCAATAACTTTCATCTCATTGACTGTTTCTCTTACATCAACTTCCATTGCAGAGGCAGAGTGGTTATGGTCGGTTGTATAGCTGAGATACCCGCCACCCCCTCTCAACACAATCCCCAAGGATGGGAAACCGGAAACGGTTCTGAACTTTTGGAAGACGGGAGGGAGTGACCCTCCCGGCCGTATTTATTAAAATATGAAACAAAATTAAAACATTAAAATAACAGTTTCATATTATGTACAATTTCATTTCCACATTGCGATGTTTGGCTAACCTTAACATATTCTCTAATACAAAGGTTCTCCTAGCCGAACTAACATCCTACAAAACATTTAACTTGAAATTGTACATCCTAACGTTTAAGGGCCAACGGCAAGGTCGTAACCGGTGTCAAGATCCCTAAACCAGAAATATCCCCCTCACTTGAGAGGGGCGACCGCACAGAGGTGTACCTCAAGTGCATCTACCAATTTCCCTTGACTTGACGGGGGCCCAATAAACTCGACGCCATTTAAAGGTCGTCCGAGGACTCGTGTGAGGTATCTAGAAGGTAGCGTAGACCCCCTCCCAAACCCCACACAACTTACCACATCTGCCGTCGCAGATGTCCTGGCCCCGGGAAATTCCCCAGGAGGGGGCTGTAGCCCCTCCTACCCAGGAAGGGGCCTTGACCGCCTTTCCTTTCCTTTCGGCGGCCCTTCCTTAGAAGGGACCGCCTCCCCGTTGAGGGGCCAATGGCCACCTCCCCTGAGCGCTCCCATCCGTAATGGGTGGCGCCCACCCATAGGGATCTTGCAATTACTGCTCACCGATCATGACCTTACCGCCACAGGCCGGATAGTTGACCGGCTATCCGGACCCCCCACACACTCCTGCCTAAAGGTCATGTCATAAAGTCTTTAGCCAAGCTATCAGGTCTCCTATGAGTAACTCGTTCCCCATCCGGGACAAATGAACACCATCCCCCAAATACATACTGTCCCCTTTAATACAACCATGCGAAATAGAATGCAGTGTACTTGAACGGAACAATCTACTCACTTTATTATTAATTTTCCTTACTGAATGGTTCAGAGCAGAAACCGAAAGAGCCCCCCGCCACACTTTCCGTGGGATCATATGGGACCATGCAATTGTGCACCCTGGAACTCTTCTCGCCAACCAACTTACCGTGGAAAGCATCGCCTCAAGAAGAAGTCGTCTACCAGTGGTCACCAAATCATTGCCCCCAAGATGTACTATGACTACAGACGGCGGTGACCTCGTCCGCCCTAACAAATCCTCAAAAAATGATCGAAACTGGTCAATACAGAGCCCGCCCTTTCCGTAGAAGGACACACTGTACCCGTATTCCCCAGCCACGTGAATCATGTCACCTGCTTTGAATACGTCCGCGGCACGCCTCACGTATGAGTGGCCCACGACCCACACCTCCTTTTTCACAGCCGGTGATGTCTGACCGCTGGCCCCCCGGAGTCGGGTCGACTGCACAGTCCGCCCCGCCTCGTAGGCTTGCGCAACTGAAAACCAAACAAAAACAAGAAGCGTGAGTACATCATTACAGCTTCACAGCATGTGCAACCGCACATACCTCTTATAACAGTTTGAGGACCAACGCCCCACACGTTTTACTTGTTCAACATTCAGACCCCTGGCTGTAGCCTCTGTAGCAGCCCCTATCCGAAAGGAATGGGTCCCAAACTCGCCGGGGTTCAAGCCCGCGGCCGAAATCGACATCGCAAGCACCCGCTGAAACTGAAACCTCGTCAGTGGGGTGGCGTCAGCGTGTCTCAACAAGGTCCCCCCCCATGATGCCACCCTTTGCATTAAATATTCCTCTACGCATACCACAGGGCACATGGAAGACCCGGGAATCCTTTGTATGATTATGCAGTCCCCAATTGCACCCTGATCGGTCTTGGACCTGACAAACGAGACCGTCATTGTCTCCCCCCTGACCTGAACGTGCTCTCGGCACAGTCCCCCCATGGTATCCTGCTTGTTCTTTGCCACTAGTTCGCTTACCCGCATAGCCCCATGGAATGCTAGCACAAAAGCGGCTCGGAATAACACTGTTTCATACTGGGATGAACACGTTGCAGGAAGTACAGATAACAACAGAGCCAACCTATCCAGACCTATCGGGCGCCTTTCATCTACTCTGCGACCCTCAAGGCGTTGCCACCCACGTAGCGCTTTTTGCACAACGAAAGACGCAGTCGGGTCCTGGATCCCATGAGCCCTTGCCATAAAGGAAATGGCGGCCCGATGCCTCTGGGCCGTAGCCACTGATTTGCCTGCCTGATGTAAAGACAGCAGAAATTTTACTACTAGCTCTTCCTGGCCCCAAAGCTCTCCCCTAGCAGCCCCCAAAAAGGCCCAATAGGATCGGAACGCCCCTTCATATGCCTTCCTCGTCCTGGGTGCTAAACTCTCTCCCACAAGGTTCTGTAGTTCGGGGCACCGAGAGACCAGAGAGCTTCGGGAAAGATTGCCGCCACCGGGTCCGCTGTGGGCAGAAAACCCCAGAAGGCCTGCATACGAAAACGAGAAAGCGCATCAGCCGCTTGATTCATTACCCCCGGCACATGTCTTGCCTTAAATAGCACGTTCAATTGCATACACAATAACACAATTTCTTTGAGCAATCTCAGAATCCATTTGCATCGTGCTGCCTGGCTATTGATACACTCAACCACGGTCATGTTATCAGACCAAAACACCACAGAGTGATCTCTGAATCCCTCAGGCCAAGTTTTCAGGGCCACCAGAATGGGAAAAAGTTCAAGAAAGGCAATGTTACTTGTCAGCCCACACTCATGCCACCATAACGGCCATTTTTGAGCCGACCATTGTGTGCCGAATATGGCACCAAAACCAATGCTCCCAGCCGAATCTGTCCACAGCCCCAGCTCCTCGGAGGACACCGCCGGTTTATTCCAGACGATTCGACCATTGAAATCCGCCAGAAATGCCAACCAAAGGCGCATGTCCTGGCGAACCTCTGCCGATAGCCTCGTGCGATGATGACCCTCCTTCAGGCCGACCATGGCCTAAGCGATCGAGCGGGAAAAGGGGCGGGCCATCGGCATTACTCTCAGGGCAAAATTCAGCTGGCCCACCAATTGTTGTAATTGATGCAGTTTGACCTTAGACTCACTAATACACGTTTCCAGGGATGCCCTGAATCTTAACACCTTTTCTCTTGGTAATCGAAAACAACCTTCCTCTGAGTCGAGCTCGATCCCCAGGAACTCGAGGCAAGTCGAGGGACCCACAGTCTTACCTGGTGCCAATGGCACACCAAAATGCTTCATTAAGACACAAAATTCATTCAAAGCCTGTCCACATTCTGGATCCCCGGCTGCCCCCAGAAACAAAAAGTCATCGAGATAATGCATAACATGTTGAAAACCCGTCCTCTTTGTGAAGACCCATTGCAGAAAACAACTGAACTTTTCAAAATAGGCACAAGATATAGAGCATCCCATTGGCATACATCTATCCATGTAATAGTGACCCTGAAACATGAAACCAAGGAGATGCTGATCGTCTGGGTGTACCGGGAGCAACCGGAACGCTGACTCAATATCAGATTTTGCCATCAGCGCACCGGGCCCTAGGCGATTCAACATGGCCACGGCCTCATCGAAAGATGCATACCGCACCGAACACACTTCCGGGTCTATCGCATCATTCACGGACAGACCACGTGGGGCTGATAAATTATGTATCAGCCGAAACTCACCCGGGTCCTTCTTGGGGACCACCCCCAAAGGGGAACAAACAAAGTTAGCACATGGTGGCACATCAAATGGACCGGCGACTCGACCTCGAGCAACCTCCTTCCCAATCTTTTCCTGTACCACGGTCGTATGTTGCAAGACCGATAGTTGGTTCTTACATTTTGCTACACCCTGAAAATCCCCCACTGGGATGCGGAAACCATATGAAAACCCGTTCCGCAACACCCCAGCGGAAGCATGATCCGGGTATTCGTTTAGCCAAGGAATCATTGCCATGGAATCAATCGGAGTAGGTAAAGGCGCCCCTCGGACCATTTCAGACCTGTTTGGCACTTCCCCTACCACCGTTATCACCCGTTTTGGCTCTGCACATGGACTCAGGAAGGGATGGCTGCCCACACCCTCCACATTCGTGTCTAAACTTGCATGACCCCTGGGGCCTCGTACATTTTCCCCTGTTAAAATTCCAACAAATCCCCCTTTTACCTGCGTTGCCGTTCGGCTTCGAGTGGTAGTCGTTACCTGTACCTGATCGAAAGGGTGTCCCAGCATATTGGCGGGAGGATTCACCCCCGCTACTCCCTACCAATGGTACCTTCAACATACCTGTACTCTCCATTTTTGACCATGAAACAGAGTCGTAACAATCCCAAGTCAAGTTTTTGTCGTGTTCTTTCGCTTTTCTGAAAATATTATCGTAACAGAACCACTGATTGCCCCCATACGATCCATAATACTCCATGATCCGTGACTGATAAATAGGCAATTCGGTCAGTAACTCGGGCCTACGTTCGCCCATGATGGAGGTAAAGATTCCCCATGCCCTGCCCCAAGTGCCAATGTTTTCGTCAACCTTAAAGGCGGCCATTTTTGCGCGCCAAACACTTGGATGCATGAGCTCCTTTTGGCTCTTAACATGCTCCATCTCATAATGGTCGGTAAGCAAAGAGAAAATGTTTACATACTCATCTGCCCACATCTTTTCCTTAATTGCCACAGGAACATGCTGACCCACTGTAGCGGCGGGACTAGGAATTGGCAAGAGTCGGGTTTTAGTAACGTTAGGATTTATTCTTTCAAACAGGGAATCAGTACAAGTTTTACGAGGGGCTCCCCGGCGTGGTGATCTACTCCGTTCCCGTCGGGTCTTTCTGAGTACTCCCTCTTCTTTTCTTCTGACGGGGCTCCTCCTCCTTCTGGGCTCCGGAGGCTCCGTGCTGTCCGCCCTCGCCGACACCGAACAGGGGAAAGAAGAGAGGCCGGTATCAGTACGTTTGCAATAACAAGTATTGGAACACCGGGGAGGGGGCCCGTGGGGGAGACACCCAGTGATGCACAGCAACAGAAATTACTAGTATGTCCAACTGAGAGGGGACGTGACGGTGAGGGAACCCAGTGTTTTACCCCAGTCATGCAACCCTCCACTAATTGCGACTAGCTCGTTTTTTTATCCAGCCTACGAAACGGTTACGCACCTCAGAGAGCCGTACCCCTCCAGGCGTACGGCTGGGCGGATCGCGGTGTTGGCCTCCGGGCGTGTCCAGTGTTGCTTCGGCTCTCCCGTCCGTGTTCTTTGGTGAGTCCGCGATGTTGTCTTCGCTGATCCACTTGTAGCTGTGGTCCGCCTCTCTTCCTCCTCTCCTCCAGTCGCTCTCTCCCCTCCGGTCGTCCTCCTCACTCGATCGTCCTCCGCTCCTCCAGTCGTTCTCTCTCCTCCACTCGTCCTCCTCACTCGATCGTCCTCCGCTCCTCCAGTCGTTCTCTCTCCTCCACTCGTCCTCCTCACTCGATCGTCCTCCGCTCCTCCAGTTCTCCTCGCTGCTTCCCGCCTCTCCGCCCTGCTCCTCACTGACCGCTCCTCCGGTGAAATAACACACCTGGTTATTGTTGGACACGCCTTTTAAGGGATGTTCTAGCTCCACCTCTTCTTCCAGGTCTTTGGTCCAGTTAAAGGGCCAGTCTTCTTCCTCGTCGCAACTGTACCTCTCAGGGCCAGGCCATCTTGTCACAGGTCCGGGCTGAGAAAATAAGAGGGGGGGGTCACAAGAGGTTAATTCGCGCCCTAATGCGGGGCTGTCGCTGGGACCCCGGTTACACCCACCTTTTCCCTTCGTGAAGGTGCAGACCCCTCCCTCGCAATCGGCAATGGCCGCTTACCTGAACCAGAAGCTGCATCTGCCGCTGGACCTGATCCTGTTGCTTTTTCCACCGCCGGAGACAGCGGGGTAACTGGCGATGGTGCCTTCACCGCCTCCCTAGTTTCACGCAGTTGTTTCATTAACACCCGTGCGTCGTCAGCCGTGGCGCCCTCGCTATCTTTCCCCAACCACGCTGCCAATTGTGCTGCTAACTCAGGAGGCATATCCTCCCCGGACACCGGAGTGACCACCACAGGAATCGGATTCCCCTCCCTCGGCACTGGAGTTGGCTCTTCAAGTGGGGTATCGGGAACCGGGGTGTCCCCCCCAGATGCCCCCCTTCTGGACCTCTTGCCTTTCCCTCCGGGAGCTGCTCCCGACAAAGGTCGTTTCGGTCCCCCTTCCCCGTCTTTAGCCGCCATCTGCTTCTTCAGATCGGTTACTTCTTTCATGAGCATACGGAGCATCTGATCGGTAGTAACTCGCTTTCCGACTTTCTTGGGCATTCTCAGACAGAGTATCTGTAATACAAAAAAGAAAGATTACCACGCTCAAAATTGGCTCTTCGTTCCGTCTCGAGCTCACGTGCAGCGAGGAGGTGCAGCTTCAGAGCACAGGAACAAGAGGATGCTTTCTTGGCTTGTTGCTCCTTTTATCCGTCTTCAGGGCGGGCGTAAACCCGCCCCTGCCTGCCCCAAGGGCGTGGCCGGCCGCGTCAGTGTCTAGGCCAGCCCACTCCAGGGCGGGAAAAAAGCGCGCCCCGGCTACGCCGCTTCGGGCATACCAGCCGAGACTCGCCTCCCGCCCAAGATGGCTTCCCGGGGGGATCGTGGTACTCCGCCATACGTTCGGGGGGGCCGAATGGTCGCCCCTTTCCATTCTTACAATAATGTCATCGACCGTAACCTCTCTGCCGGTGCAATGGGTTGTAAAGTATTGCACGCATCTCCAATGATTCCGTGGAAAACTTATCCTTTCCTTACAATAAATGTAACCTGCATGATTAAGGAGTCAGTTTCCTTTCCTGGACTTGATATAGTTAGCGGTAGGATGTGTAGACATTTTCTGAAAAGAAAAATAAATGATATTACATTTTTGAAAAACATTTCATAATTGTAATTTCTGTAGCATTTACTAATATGTTGTGTTTAGTATATCTACTGCAGCACTTATCCGGGTTTTGAATAGTAATTTAAACCTCTAGACTATCCAGCACTTTCCCTACTTCAGCATTAACTGGAGTTGGAATAGTAATTTATTCCTCTATACTATCCAGCACTTTCCCTACTGCAGCACTTACTTGGAGTTGGAATAGTACTTTATGCCTCTATACTATCCAGCACTTTCCCTAATGCAGCACTTACCCGGAGTTGGAATAGTACTTTATACCTCTAGACTATTCAGCACTTTCCCTAATGCAGCACTTACTTGAAGTTGGAATAGCACTTTATACCTCTAGACTATCCAGCACTTTCTCTAATGCAGCACTTACTTGGAGTTGGAATAGTACTTTATACCTCTATACTATCCTGCACTTTCCCTACTGCAGCACTTACCCGGAGTTGGAATAGTAATTCATACCTCTAGACTATCCAGCACTTTCCCTACTGCAGCACTTACTTGGAGTTGGAATAACACTTTATACCTCTAGATTAACCAGCACTTTTCCTACTGCAGCTCTTACCCGGAGTTGGAATAGTAATTCATACCTCTAGAATATCCAGCACTTTCTCTACTGCAGCACTTACTTGAAGTTGAAATAGCATTTTATACCTATTGACTGTCCAGCACTTTCCCTACTAAAGCAGTTCTGCTGACCTGGTTCTATGGTTCTAAAGCATCTCTGCTGACCTGGGTCTCTGGCTCTAGAGCAGCTCTGCTGACCTGGTTCTCTGGCTCGAAAGCAGCTCTGCTGACATGGTTCTCTGGCTCTAAAGATGCTCTGCTGACCTGGTTCTCTCCCTCTAAATCAGCTCTGCTGATCTGGTTCTCTGCCTCTAGAGCAGCTCTGCTGACCTGGTTCTATTGCTCTAAAGCAGCTCTGCTGACCTGGTTCTCTGGCTCTAGACAAGCTCTGCTGACCTGGTTCTCTGGCTCTAAAGCAGCTCTGCTGACCTGCTTTCTCTGGCTTTAGAGCAGCTCTGCTGACCTGGTTCTCTCCCTCTAAAGCAGCTCTGCAGACCTGTTACTCTGCCTCTAGAGCTGCTCTGCTGACCTGGTTCTCTGTCTCTAAAGCAGTTCTGCTGCCCTGGTTCTATGACTCTAAAGCAGCTCTGCTGACCTGGGGCCAGATGTAGGTAGCCTAATACCGGTCGGTAACGGCCGAATTTCAGTAATTTCGGCCGTTACCGATTGGTCTTTTCAGATGTAGGAGGCCAAATTGAAGGATTTGGTAATTTACTGAATCGGTAATTTAATGAATCAGTAAATTACCGAAATATACCGATTTGGTAAATTAGAGAATCCTCAATGTAGGGAGCACTCAAATGAGTGCTTTACCAATTTCAGGATTCATTATTTACCACCAACTACAAGTTGGTGGTAAATATCAATAACCCTAAAAAACAGCAATTTTTGCAATTTATAACCGTGCCATGTGGCAGACATACTTGCCCATAGGGCATGTATGTCTGCCACATGTGCACCCATGCACTATTCATGGGTGCAACAGGGTGCTAAAGTGACACCCTGCCACCATTGAATGTGTCCCCCTTTTACCGAATCAAATATTCACCGCTTCGGTAATTCCCATTCCTTCCTAAATACCGATTCGGTAAAACTTACCGAATAAATACCTACATCCCATTTACCAATTCTAAAATACCGAATCAGTAAAATTTGGTATTTTAGAATCGGTAAATCTGGATTACCTACACCAGGCCCCTAGTCCCTTGGCTCTAAAGCAGCTCTGCTGACCTGGTTCTCTCGCTCTAAAGCACCTCTACTAACTAGGTTTCTCTGGCTCTACAGCAGCTCTGCTGACCTGGTTCTCCGGCTTTAGAGCAGCTCTGTTGACCTGGTTCCTAGGCTCTAGTGCAGCTCTGCTGACCTGGTTCTGTGGCTCTAAAGCAGCTCTGCTGACCTGGTTCCCTGGCTCTAAAGCAGCCCTGCTGACGTGGTTCTCTCCCTCTAAATCAGCTCTGCTGACCTGGTTCTCTAGCTCAAGAGCAGCTCTGCTGACCTAATTCTCTGGATCTAAAGCAGCTCTGCTGACCTGGTTTTCTCCCTCTAAAGCAGCTCTGTTGACCTGGTACTCTGCCTCTAGGGCAGCTCTGCTGACCTGGTTCTCTGCTCTAAAGCAGATGGTTCTATGGCTCTAACGCAGCTCTGCGGACTTGGTTCTCTGGCTCTAGAGCAGCTCTGCTGACCTGGTTCTCTGGCTCTGAAGCAGCTCTGCTGACCTGGTTCTCTCCCTCTACAGAGTTCTGCTGACCTGGTTTTCTGGCACTAAAGCAGTACTGCTGACCTGGTTCTATGGTTCTAAAGCATCTCTGCTGACCTGGGTCTCTGGCTCTAGAGCAGCTCTGCTGACCTGGTTCTCTGGCTCTAAAGCAGCTCTGCTGACATGGTTCTCTGGCTCTAAAGATGCTCTGCTGACCTGGTTCTCTCCCTCTAAATCAGCTCTGCTGATCTGGTTCTCTGCCTCTAGAGTAGCTCTGCTGACCTGGTTCTATTGCCCTAAAGCAGCTCTCCTGACCTGGTTCTCTGGCTCTAGACAAGCTCTGCTGGCCTGTTACTCTGCCTCTAGAGCAGCTCTGCTGACCTGGTTCTCTGGCTCTAAAGCAGCTCTGCTGCCCTGGTTCTATGACTCTAAAGCAGCTCTGCTGACCTGGTTCTCTGGCTCTAAAGCAGCTATGCTGAACTGGTTCTCGCCCTCTAAATAGCCCTGCTGACCTGGTTCTCTCCCTCTAAAGCAGCTCTGCTGACCTGGTTCTATGGTTCTAAATAATCCCTGCTGACCTGGTTCTCTGGCTGTAGAGCAGCTCTGCTGACCTGGTTCTTTGGCTCTGAAGCAGCTCTGCTGAGCTGATTCTCCCGCTCTAAAGCAGCTCTGCTTACTTGGTTTCTCTGGCTCTAGAGCAGCTCTGCTGACCAGGTTCTCTACCTCTAAAGCAGCTCTGCTGACCTGGTACTCTGCCTCTAGGGCAGCTCTGCTGACCTAGTTCTCGGGCTCTAGAGCAGCTCTGCTGAACTGGTTCTCTGGCTCTAAAGCAGTTATGCTGATGTGATTCTCTCCCCCTAAAGCAGCTCTGCTGACCTGGTTTCTTTGGCTCTCCGGCAGCTCTGCTGACCTGGTTCTTGGCCTCTAGAGCAGCCCTGCTAACGTGGGTCTCTGGCTCTAGCGTAGCTCTGCTGACCTGGGTCTCTGGTTCTATAGCAGCTCGGTGGCCTAGTTCCTCTGGCTTTACAGCAGCTCTGCTGACCTGGTTCTATGGCTCTAAACAGCTCTGCTGACCTGGTTCTCTGGCTCTACAGCAGCTCTGCTGGGTCTCTGGCTCTACAACTGCTCTGCTGACCTGGTTGTCTGTCTCTAAAGCAGCTCTGCTTACCTGGTTTCTCTGGCTTTACAGTAGCTCTGCTGAGCTGGTTCTCTGGCTCTAAAGCAGCTCTGCTGACCTGTTCTAGGACTCTAACGCAGCTCTGTCCACTCCTACAATCATGCCGACAGAAGCATGTCCTTATCTAATCACTCTGCTGAAGTGTTTATAAACTTATCCTGCTGTCAACTACTAGCACTCTAGAAACCTATTCACTGTCTATGCACTTGCAGAATGACTCAGGCATTGAGACAAGCTGTGTTACAGCAAAATGTGCACAATGTATGCGGACTCTTAACCCCTTGCAGACTACTGATTAAGTCCTGCAAAAGTCCAGGTAATAGTCATGCTTATCTGGAATCTCACTGTGAGTCTGTGTTCACTCCTACAATCATCCTGACAGAAGCATGTCATTTTCTAATCACTCTGCTGAAACATAAGCGCTTATAAACCTCTCCTGCTGTCAACTACTAACACTCTAGGAACTCAGGGCCAGATGTAGGTATCCAAATACCGGTTGGTAACGGACGAAAATACAGATTTTTGGCCGTTACCGACCGGTATTTGGATACTGAGATGTAGGGAATGAAAAAATACAGATTCAGTAATTTTACCAAATCGGTAACTTTACCGAATCGGTAATTTTACTGATTCGGTAAAATTACCGAATCTGTATTTTGCAATGTAGGTAGCACTGTAAACAGTGCTACAGGGCTTTATGGATTTGTTATTTACCACCAACTATTAGTTGGTGGTAAATAACGAATTCCTATGTAAATGCAAATATGTGTATTTACACCTGTGCCATGTGGCATACATACATGCCCTAAGGGCATGTATGTGTGCCACATGGCAAACAAGCACTAATCAGGGGTGCAACAGGGTATCAAAGTGACACCCTGCCACCCTTGAATTTTTTGGTATTTACTGAATCGGTAATTACCGATTTGGTAATTGACATTCATTCCTATGTGCCTCCAGGCCCATAGGAATCAATGGCAAATACCGAATCAGTAAATTCCGATTCGGTAAATACCGAACACAAATAAAAACACTCAGACACCCAAACAACTGTTTCCATAAACACTCCTAAACCCATATGCCTAGACAATCAACCATCACACATCTATGCATAGAGGTACAACTCTCCCACTCAACCACAGATACACTGTCTCCCTTACAAATACTCAGCCAACTAATCAATACCTAATATAGACACTCATGTAGTTGGCGACCAATTGATGCAGCAGGTTATACAACAACAGAGACAGTGATACACACATTCACATAGTTTGGTTACTAACCCATATATTTAGTGAGACACATTTAATTACTCACTTAAACAAACAGTCAGACAGCTACTAAATCCTCCATCCAGACAGTTATATACCCACTCAATCTTCAAAACAGATTGGAATATATATAATAGATATTTAAAGTTCAAACAAAACCACATTTACTGGATGATGTTATCAGTGATGTCATTCGAGATGTCATAAGTGATGTCACTGACCATGTCATGAACTATGTAATATGAACATGGTTTACAGGCATGTGATCACTTTTTGAGTAATAGACCAATGTGTTATCATGAACATTCCAAAATGGTAATGGAAATGATGCAATTTTGCTTGACTAACAATATTTTTTCCTTCAATGGCGCCCTATACAGGCAAATCAATGGTACTGCAATGGGGTCTTGCTTTGCCCCAAGCTTTGCGAATCTGTTCATGGGATTCTGGGAGCAAGAAATCCTCAGCAGTACCACCTTAGCAAGGGACTTTGAAAAGGTCATCGTGTGGCTTCGCTACATTGATGACCTTTTCATCATATGGAGAGGAACCAAAACTGATGCTGAGAACTTTATTACCAAGCTAAATTGCAACAAGTATGACATTCTCCTGTCAGGCAATATCAGTAACATCCACACTGAATTCTTAGATGTTAAACTGGAGATAAAGGATCTTAAGATCTGTACTTCATTGTACCGCAAGGCCACGGCAGGCAATAGTGTTCTTCATGCCCTCAGCAGCCACCCTGAGGCACTCAAATGGAGTATTCCTTACGGTGAGCTGCTGAGGGCTAAGAGAAATTGCAATACCACTGATTCCTACTTGAAGGAGCAGAATACTATCATGACCAGATTTGAGAGCAGGGGCTATCCCAGCTGGGTTCTTAAGAAAGCCAAGGAGAGAGCGAATGGAATTGAGAGATCACAAACTCTAGAGGAACACCCTGTCACTGACATAAGTGACAATGATGAGCCCACAAGATTGATATTGACTTTTAATTCTGAAACAGACAAAGTCAAAAAAATCCTTACAAGAAAATGGGAGATTCTAAAAACAGACTCTATTCTGGGCAGTAGCATACCAGATCGACCCACTATTACCTGTAAGAGAAATAGGAATATACGAGATCTAGTGGTCAGAAATGACATCACTCAATATCCCAAGATTTCGCAACATGGCCTAGTGGGCTTCTACCCCTGTGGCCACTGCAAGGCTTGTAAATACAGCAAATACAGGGGGTCTGTAGAGTATGGTGGCATCACCAAAAAATTGACACAATTCCTCACTTGCAGTACAACCTTTGTCATCTATGCCATCGAGTGTACCTGCAAACTCTGGTTCATTGGTGCTGCCAAAAAAAGAATTCTTGAACACCTCAGGGCTATTACTAATCATGACCCCAAGTACCCGGTCGCACGCCACTTTGAACAACAACACTTTTCCAATACTGCTGATTTGAACTTTTTCATATTGGAACATGTCCCTAGGCATTCCAGAGGTGGCGATAGGGTGCTCAACCTGAGACAACGAGAATCTAGGCTCATAATTGAGTTTCAAACCAGATTCCCTGGGGGTCTCAACATGGATGAGGAACTTGCTAGTCATTTGAGAGAGTAATGTTGACTATCTGTAGTTTGTTGCGAGCTGGTACAACGTGGCTGATTTACAACGTTGAACTTTATTTAAATGCCGGAGTTGTTTGTGTTGGGTTACACGTGAACAAGGCTGTTGAGCTGAAACGTGTTGTGTAAATAAACTGCAAATCCTACATTTTGGATTCCTTTGCCTTATTGCCTGAGAGCGCATGACGAACTTTGCTTATTTGGATATATATATATATATATATATATTTTTTTTTTTTTTGCCTGAGAGCGCATGACGAACTTTGCTTATTTGGATATATATATATATATATCCAAATAAGCAAAGTTCGTCATGCGCTCTCAGGCAATAAGGCAAAAAAAAAAACGTTGCTTATTTGGAGATATATATATATATATATATATATATATATATATATATATATATATATATATATATATATATATATATATATATATATATATATATATATCCAAATAAGCAAAGTTCGTCATGCGCTCTCAGGCAATAAGGCAAAAAAAAAAAAAAAAATATATATATATATATATATATATATATATATATATATATATATATATATATATATATATATATATATATATATATATATATATATATATATATATATATATATATATCCAAATAAGCTTCCTGTAAGCCGAAACATGTTGTAAGGGGTCATTAAACACCCTTGGAACCTGCTGATGTCTGGCGTTTTTTGAGTGCCTGAGAGCGTGGTATAAGTTGTTACGAAGCGTTTGATAATTGGATTTACCGGCTGGCTCTACCGGCGCCCACGCCACTTCCCGCGGGGCCGACCGCAACCTTTTGGAGCAACCGAGGGATTGAATATATATATATATATATATATATATATATATATATATATATATATATATATATATATATATATATATATATATATATATATATATATATATATATATATATATATCCAAATAAGCAAAGTTCGTCATGCGCTCTCAGGCAATAAGGCAAAGGAATCCAAAATGTAGGATTTGCAGTTTATTTACACAACACGTTTCAGCTCAACAGCCTTGTTCACGTGTAACCCAACACAAACAACTCCGGCATTTAAATAAAGTTCAACGTTGTAAATCAGCCACGTTGTACCAGCTCGCAACAAACACCCGCTTAGACGCGAAATCACAGGCTCAGACCAACTTTTCGGGCCAGCATTATTTTATTTTCTTAAACCAAGTCAATACGCTTTTCGGCCATCCAAGCGGCCTTGATCACCTGACCATGCATGCTGACAAGCCCCATTTTAAAGTGCCAATGCATCAAAATGTCCGAAGACATAGAAGAAATACTTTCATGTATAAATACATATAAAAGACACGCCTTGCAATACTTTTCAATAAAGAATTGTCATTTTGTAAAATAGCAGCTTAAATGGTTACACAATAAACAATTCATCATGATTACAAGTTCCTAAAGATAAATTCAATTCGACAAACTTTTCTGCATAAATGCATTAGAATATTATCTCATTACTGTCAAACTGATAAGATGCAAAATATAAATGCTTACTCCTACGTGCTCACTTAAACGTGAAAAAAAGTTAAACATATGTGTAAAGAAATAGAATATGTAGAAAAAACAATCTCTACGGTCACTTTGCTATATCTCTCCAGCAACAATATTTCTATAGTTTTAACTGTAACATACCAATATAATACAGAATAATTCTTGAGGGTTATCTACACAATCATAATTGCATATTGATGTGGTATCCAAACTCATATATCTTCCTCATGGGTCTAATACCGTCTATGTAGAGCAACCATGCTAATAGGGAATCATTCAATTCATAATTCACTAAATGAAGAAAGTGCCATGGTGCTACAGTACTATAGATTAAAGCGACCTGTGCCTCAGTGATATTGATTAAAGTGACTAGTGCCAATAAAGTGCAAACAATGATATATTCTTTGAAGATTCAGGATAAAAAGCAATTCATAAGTTTAAATGTATATACGACTAGACAATTATGATGTTGTTTATGAGTGTGCAAAGTTGCCAAACATCTGTAAAACCATTATAAATAAACAACAACTCACGACACGTCTAAAATAATTGATAAAAAGACACATTGATAAAAACTACCCAAAATGTCTTAAAACCAATCATAAAAAACATTACATACGAGGCATCTAAATATAGAGGGTTCACATTATGCTAGTCCAGCTTTCAGCTAAGAGCAGTTTCTCATTCAGTTTCAGATGTTCAGCTGATCTATACATAACATTTTATACTGAAGGAATAATTAATGTACAAATGTAGATGAAAGAAAGGGAGCAGTACTACGGCTTAAAATCCATCACAAAAATGTATGAAGATCCTCTGTCGCATTTAACCCCCCCGGCCACTTAGATTCGAACTCTAATATATAGCTTGTCTCTGTTCGTCTTAGACTGGCCTCTCTATCTCCTCCTCTCTTTGTCAACTGTATAGACTGGTATACAACTGTTACAACGCATTTTTTACAACGCAATACCATTACAACGGATCTTTTACAACGCAAATACTGTTACAACACATACTTTTATAACTGAAACTGTTACAACGCTAGTACTTTTACAACGCAGGTACTTTTACAACACATTTTTTAATGATATGTTTGGATTTAATTGATAAAATTATTTTTAATATAATGAGTTTTTTTTTTAAAAAAGGGTATTATAGTATTAATGTTTTATTAATATATATTACTATTTTTTACTATTATTATTTAATATGTTATTTTTTCAGTATTTATTTAATAATTTATTAATTTGAGTATTATTTTGGGTAGTATAGAACTAATTTATATATATATTAATCTTTTAATTTAAAAAGGGATTTATTTCATTTTTTTATTACTAAATATTACTATTATTTTCTATAACAATGTTATATTTTAAATTTGTAGTATTAATTAATTTATTTATTTATTAGAGTATTAATTTGTGTACTATTGAATTAATTTATATCTATTCTTCTTTTTTAAAATAAATGGGACTTAAATTATTAAATTTAATGTGAAAAAGGGTATTATAGTGTTAATTTTTAATTACTAAATATTACTATATTTTAATATAACATTTTTTATATTTTATTTTTGTAGTATTAATTTATTAATTAGAGTATTATGTTGGGTACTATTTAACACGTATTTTAAAAGATTATTAATTTATTTAATTTATAAGGTACTTTAATATTTTTTAAATTTAAAAAATTATGTAAAAATAATTTAATATTAGTTTTTAAAAAGAGTACTTAATTAAATTAAAATAAGGCTACTATAGTAATAATATATATTGTATTCATTTTTATATTTTATATCTGTATTATTAATTTATTAATTTATTAATTAGAGTATTAATTTGGGTACTATACAACTATATTATATTTATTTATATAATTTTAGAAAATTGGATTTAAATAGCATTAATTAAATAAAATTTAAATGGAAATTTAGTTATAAGTTTGATTTAATATATTGTTTTTTTAATAAATATTAACAATTAAAATATGGTACTTTATAAGTAATTTATATTTTTATAAAATGAGTACATAATATTTGAATTTAAAGGGTACATAATTTATAATTTTTTAAAAATTTAGTTTATATGTTGAAATTTATTACATTAAGAATAAATATGTTTAACATATTTTAAAATTATGGTTCCCACGGTTTAATATTGTTTTCAATGGATACATTTGTCCTTTATTTATTTTCATGATTGCGTTATATGTGTGTAGCGGTCCGGAATAATAGTAAAGGAAAGCACAGGAAAGAATCGGAAAATAAGGGAAAAGAAAGAAGAAAACAGGTAAGTAATGAAAGTAGTTAATTTAAATGAAAATTGTATTGAAAATAAAAAATGCATTACAAAAAAATAACAAGAAATCAGTACTTTAATAAGTTTTGTTTTTATTTCAGTAGTGACAAATAATTTGAAAAAAAACATCCGATTTTTAATAATTTAACGCATATTTTTGTACATTTTTAAATATAATGGAAAAATATATATAAAAAATAACTTTATTACTATATATGTATTATATATAAATGTACAGTAGTCCTTTCTTCATCGTTGCAGCACATCTTGACGTCATGACGTTTACGTGAGCGTCATTGGCCATTTTGTGGAGAATCGGAGCAGGAAACCGCTGGAAGCTGATCTACGTCCAGGTAGGAAACCACTTAAACCTCAAATAATAATTTTATTGACAAAAAGATTAACATTTATTGTAAGGATAGGATAAGTTGAGGTTGCTCGAATTGAAAAAAATGTAATTAAGAAAACATGTCGCTACCCGTATTTCTAGAATATGCCTATGTTGGGTCGGAGGGTGGGGGAAGATCGGAAACTTTATTTAAGGAAGAATTAGTTGTATTTAATGAAGATTAAGTGATTTACACTGTATGTATTATAAAATGGAAATCTTTTGGTATGCAATGTATTGGAATGCATTTTCGTGAGAAAATAAAGATTTGCAAAACGATGTTTGAGAAAGTTAGTTTCACGTAATTGTTGATAAAGCATAAATCGAAAGTAAACAGTGATATTTCCAATGTGGTTTTCGTGCATTGTGGAAAAGGAAAATGTTTTTTTTTTTAATCGAAGTGTTGTATAATGTGGAAAAAAAAACATTATGAAAGGCCGAATTGTTTATCACTCTTTTTTTAAAAAAAAGGTGTTGCTTATATTTATGGTTTATATTTGAGTTACTACATTTTGGAAAAAAAAAAACAATTTTGCTACTTTCTTGTTCAGTTGATTTTTAAGCGTAGATAATTTATTCTAAAAAAAAATTGTATAAATGAAAGGCCGAATTGTTTTTCACTCTTATTAGAAAAATAAGGTGAAGCTTATATTTATGGTTCATTTGGGAGTTACTACATTTTGATTAAAAAAAAAGGTTAGATTGGTTTTTGGCTACTTTCTTGTTCTGTTGCTTTTTAAGCGTAGATAATTCAGTCCAAAAAAAGATTGTACATATAAAAGGCCAAATTGTTTTTCACTCTTTTTAGAAAAATAAGGTGAAGCTTATGTTTATGGTTTATTTTGGTGTTACTACATTTTGATAAAAAAAATGGCTAGAATGGTACAAAAAATAAAGAGGTTTTGTTCAAGAACATAGAAGATTTTTTAAAACAATGTTTTGAAAAATCTGGCAAAATAATTTGCCAATATCGGTAATATCATAGAAATATCAAGTTACTGCTTTAAGAAATAGTTTTATCAACAATTGTACGGTGTAGACTGGAAAGAAGAAGAGTATAAGAAATCAAAAATGCATTTATAACATTTGTAAAGTAATGTGGAAAAGATTAACAATAATGCTATACATTTGGTTTGCAAATAATCTTTTCAAATTAATCAAATATTTTTATTTTATAAAGAAAAAAATATTTTTCCATGTAAGGGGATGATTATTAAATTGTTTAAAAAAAATCAACTTTAATAAAAAGATAGGTGACCCAATTTTTAATTTAGAATTTTTTTTACTAAAAATGTTTTTTGCCAATTAAAATTAGAAAGGGAGTAAATTTAGAGCAAAGCAGGAAAGTAATGTGAATATGTGTTTAAAAAGAAAGGATGTTAGCAAGATTCTCAAGGTAATCTAGAGCCACACACAACGAAAACTGTTGTATAAGTCCCAATAGTCGTTCTGACATTTCCTTAGTTCTTTGAGTAATCCGTGAGTTTAGACTACCTGTGAGAGTTTGTGATATTCTCATTTCTTGAAAACTTTGCTCCTTCTTCAAAGTTTCAAGAAATGAATAGAAATTCGGGTGGGGTTTTCCAATTACATGATTGAAGGAGTTATGCCATCCCTCAATGGCATTATTTGTTTTAGCCTCTCCCTGTAGGCAACTCGAATAACAGTTCCAAAACTCCACATGGAAACGTGGCTTCCTCCTGCGACCCGATCTGCCTAGGTGTCCAATCCATGTGTCTTCCATATAATTTAGAATTGGTGCCAATTTATCTTTGTTTGTTAAATAATATTCACATTCTGTAATGGCAGTGTAGTACTCGTCTACACTTTCGGGAGGGACAAAACAAAGAGCTGTTAGTTTTTTTAATTCGACTTGAAGCTTGCTGTCTGTTGAGTATTCTGTAACTAAGGGTGTTTTCTGTAATTTACACCAGAATGCCTGGGAAAAATGGAAAAAACACCCCTGAATTTGGGTATCCGTGTACATTTTGTTGATCACATTGATCATGCTCAATTCAAAATCCATTATTATTTTCCTAGGGCTTTGGTTAGTTTTAGATTTAATCACAGTTAAAAATTCTGTGTAAGTTGCAGAAGTCTTATCAGGCAGCAAACTATACACTAGGGGTATTACACTATTGTTAATTTTTGCGTGTATAGTATAAATTTGGGTGAATGGATGGGGCGTGCTTTTAAACGTCCCATCCATCATCCAAATTTCACTACTTTCAAGCTTTAAAAGGTTGCGGGGAGTACTAAAAATTAAGATACGCTTTAGAGGGTTTTCATTGTCATGCACAAGGAAAGGTTCATTAGCAAAAGAAATAGTAAGTTTGTGTGGAATATTTATATCAGTAAAGCTATGTGGAGTATTAATTTGAGTATTACTTGCCTGCTTTTAACGTTGTATAATTCTACGCAAACTATGAATGGTAGGCATATTACTAGCAACATGGGTAGGGACATGCTGAGCAACCTCTCTCAAAATGGATCCTGTGGAATCATTGGAGGTGCTTGCAATAACTTTCATCTCATTGACTGTTTCTCTTACATCAACTTCCATTGCAGAGGCAGAGTGGTTATGGTCGGTTGTATAGCTGAGATACCCGCCACCCCCTCTCAACACAATCCCCAAGGATGGGAAACCGGAAACGGTTCTGAACTTTTGGAAGACGGGAGGGAGTGACCCTCCCGGCCGTATTTATTAAAATATGAAACAAAATTAAAACATTAAAATAACAGTTTCATATTATGTACAATTTCATTTCCACATTGCGATGTTTGGCTAACCTTAACATATTCTCTAATACAAAGGTTCTCCTAGCCGAACTAACATCCTACAAAACATTTAACTTGAAATTGTACATCCTAACGTTTAAGGGCCAACGGCAAGGTCGTAACCGGTGTCAAGATCCCTAAACCAGAAATATCCCCCTCACTTGAGAGGGGCGACCGCACAGAGGTGTACCTCAAGTGCATCTACCAATTTCCCTTGACTTGACGGGGGCCCAATAAACTCGACGCCATTTAAAGGTCGTCCGAGGACTCGTGTGAGGTATCTAGAAGGTAGCGTAGACCCCCTCCCAAACCCCACACAACTTACCACATCTGCCGTCGCAGATGTCCTGGCCCCGGGAAATTCCCCAGGAGGGGGCTGTAGCCCCTCCTACCCAGGAAGGGGCCTTGACCGCCTTTCCTTTCCTTTCGGCGGCCCTTCCTTAGAAGGGACCGCCTCCCCGTTGAGGGGCCAATGGCCACCTCCCCTGAGCGCTCCCATCCGTAATGGGTGGCGCCCACCCATAGGGATCTTGCAATTACTGCTCACCGATCATGACCTTACCGCCACAGGCCGGATAGTTGACCGGCTATCCGGACCCCCCACACACTCCTGCCTAAAGGTCATGTCATAAAGTCTTTAGCCAAGCTATCAGGTCTCCTATGAGTAACTCGTTCCCCATCCGGGACAAATGAACACCATCCCCCAAATACATACTGTCCCCTTTAATACAACCATGCGAAATAGAATGCAGTGTACTTGAACGGAACAATCTACTCACTTTATTATTAATTTTCCTTACTGAATGGTTCAGAGCAGAAACCGAAAGAGCCCCCCGCCACACTTTCCGTGGGATCATATGGGACCATGCAATTGTGCACCCTGGAACTCTTCTCGCCAACCAACTTACCGTGGAAAGCATCGCCTCAAGAAGAAGTCGTCTACCAGTGGTCACCAAATCATTGCCCCCAAGATGTACTATGACTACAGACGGCGGTGACCTCGTCCGCCCTAACAAATCCTCAAAAAATGATCGAAACTGGTCAATACAGAGCCCGCCCTTTCCGTAGAAGGACACACTGTACCCGTATTCCCCAGCCACGTGAATCATGTCACCTGCTTTGAATACGTCCGCGGCACGCCTCACGTATGAGTGGCCCACGACCCACACCTCCTTTTTCACAGCCGGTGATGTCTGACCGCTGGCCCCCCGGAGTCGGGTCGACTGCACAGTCCGCCCCGCCTCGTAGGCTTGCGCAACTGAAAACCAAACAAAAACAAGAAGCGTGAGTACATCATTACAGCTTCACAGCATGTGCAACCGCACATACCTCTTATAACAGTTTGAGGACCAACGCCCCACACGTTTTACTTGTTCAACATTCAGACCCCTGGCTGTAGCCTCTGTAGCAGCCCCTATCCGAAAGGAATGGGTCCCAAACTCGCCGGGGTTCAAGCCCGCGGCCGAAATCGACATCGCAAGCACCCGCTGAAACTGAAACCTCGTCAGTGGGGTGGCGTCAGCGTGTCTCAACAAGGTCCCCCCCCATGATGCCACCCTTTGCATTAAATATTCCTCTACGCATACCACAGGGCACATGGAAGACCCGGGAATCCTTTGTATGATTATGCAGTCCCCAATTGCACCCTGATCGGTCTTGGACCTGACAAACGAGACCGTCATTGTCTCCCCCCTGACCTGAACGTGCTCTCGGCACAGTCCCCCCATGGTATCCTGCTTGTTCTTTGCCACTAGTTCGCTTACCCGCATAGCCCCATGGAATGCTAGCACAAAAGCGGCTCGGAATAACACTGTTTCATACTGGGATGAACACGTTGCAGGAAGTACAGATAACAACAGAGCCAACCTATCCAGACCTATCGGGCGCCTTTCATCTACTCTGCGACCCTCAAGGCGTTGCCACCCACGTAGCGCTTTTTGCACAACGAAAGACGCAGTCGGGTCCTGGATCCCATGAGCCCTTGCCATAAAGGAAATGGCGGCCCGATGCCTCTGGGCCGTAGCCACTGATTTGCCTGCCTGATGTAAAGACAGCAGAAATTTTACTACTAGCTCTTCCTGGCCCCAAAGCTCTCCCCTAGCAGCCCCCAAAAAGGCCCAATAGGATCGGAACGCCCCTTCATATGCCTTCCTCGTCCTGGGTGCTAAACTCTCTCCCACAAGGTTCTGTAGTTCGGGGCACCGAGAGACCAGAGAGCTTCGGGAAAGATTGCCGCCACCGGGTCCGCTGTGGGCAGAAAACCCCAGAAGGCCTGCATACGAAAACGAGAAAGCGCATCAGCCGCTTGATTCATTACCCCCGGCACATGTCTTGCCTTAAATAGCACGTTCAATTGCATACACAATAACACAATTTCTTTGAGCAATCTCAGAATCCATTTGCATCGTGCTGCCTGGCTATTGATACACTCAACCACGGTCATGTTATCAGACCAAAACACCACAGAGTGATCTCTGAATCCCTCAGGCCAAGTTTTCAGGGCCACCAGAATGGGAAAAAGTTCAAGAAAGGCAATGTTACTTGTCAGCCCACACTCATGCCACCATAACGGCCATTTTTGAGCCGACCATTGTGTGCCGAATATGGCACCAAAACCAATGCTCCCAGCCGAATCTGTCCACAGCCCCAGCTCCTCGGAGGACACCGCCGGTTTATTCCAGATGATTCGACCATTGAAATCCGCCAGAAATGCCAACCAAAGGCGCATGTCCTGGCGAACCTCTGCCGATAGCCTCGTGCGATGATGACCCTCCTTCAGGCCGACCATGGCCTAAGCGATCGAGCGGGAAAAGGGGCGGGCCATCGGCATTACTCTCAGGGCAAAATTCAGCTGGCCCACCAATTGTTGTAATTGATGCAGTTTGACCTTAGACTCACTAATACACGTTTCCAGGGATGCCCTGAATCTTAACACCTTTTCTCTTGGTAATCGAAAACAACCTTCCTCTGAGTCGAGCTCGATCCCCAGGAACTCGAGGCAAGTCGAGGGACCCACAGTCTTACCTGGTGCCAATGGCACACCAAAATGCTTCATTAAGACACAAAATTCATTCAAAGCCTGTCCACATTCTGGATCCCCGGCTGCCCCCAGAAACAAAAAGTCATCGAGATAATGCATAACATGTTGAAAACCCGTCCTCTTTGTGAAGACCCATTGCAGAAAACAACTGAACTTTTCAAAATAGGCACAAGATATAGAGCATCCCATTGGCATACATCTATCCATGTAATAGTGACCCTGAAACATGAAACCAAGGAGATGCTGATCGTCTGGGTGTACCGGGAGCAACCGGAACGCTGACTCAATATCAGATTTTGCCATCAGCGCACCGGGCCCTAGGCGATTCAACATGGCCACGGCCTCATCGAAAGATGCATACCGCACCGAACACACTTCCGGGTCTATCGCATCATTCACGGACAGACCACGTGGGGCTGATAAATTATGTATCAGCCGAAACTCACCCGGGTCCTTCTTGGGGACCACCCCCAAAGGGGAACAAACAAAGTTAGCACATGGTGGCACATCAAATGGACCGGCGACTCGACCTCGAGCAACCTCCTTCCCAATCTTTTCCTGTACCACGGTCGTATGTTGCAAGACCGATAGTTGGTTCTTACATTTTGCTACACCCTGAAAATCCCCCACTGGGATGCGGAAACCATATGAAAACCCGTTCCGCAACACCCCAGCGGAAGCATGATCCGGGTATTCGTTTAGCCAAGGAATCATTGCCATGGAATCAATCGGAGTAGGTAAAGGCGCCCCTCGGACCATTTCAGACCTGTTTGGCACTTCCCCTACCACCGTTATCACCCGTTTTGGCTCTGCACATGGACTCAGGAAGGGATGGCTGCCCACACCCTCCACATTCGTGTCTAAACTTGCATGACCCCTGGGGCCTCGTACATTTTCCCCTGTTAAAATTCCAACAAATCCCCCTTTTACCTGCGTTGCCGTTCGGCTTCGAGTGGTAGTCGTTACCTGTACCTGATCGAAAGGGTGTCCCAGCATATTGGCGGGAGGATTCACCCCCGCTACTCCCTACCAATGGTACCTTCAACATACCTGTACTCTCCATTTTTGACCATGAAACAGAGTCGTAACAATCCCAAGTCAAGTTTTTGTCGTGTTCTTTCGCTTTTCTGAAAATATTATCGTAACAGAACCACTGATTGCCCCCATACGATCCATAATACTCCATGATCCGTGACTGATAAATAGGCAATTCGGTCAGTAACTCGGGCCTACGTTCGCCCATGATGGAGGTAAAGATTCCCCATGCCCTGCCCCAAGTGCCAATGTTTTCGTCAACCTTAAAGGCGGCCATTTTTGCGCGCCAAACACTTGGATGCATGAGCTCCTTTTGGCTCTTAACATGCTCCATCTCATAATGGTCGGTAAGCAAAGAGAAAATGTTTACATACTCATCTGCCCACATCTTTTCCTTAATTGCCACAGGAACATGCTGACCCACTGTAGCGGCGGGACTAGGAATTGGCAAGAGTCGGGTTTTAGTAACGTTAGGATTTATTCTTTCAAACAGGGAATCAGTACAAGTTTTACGAGGGGCTCCCCGGCGTGGTGATCTACTCCGTTCCCGTCGGGTCTTTCTGAGTACTCCCTCTTCTTTTCTTCTGACGGGGCTCCTCCTCCTTCTGGGCTCCGGAGGCTCCGTGCTGTCCGCCCTCGCCGACACCGAACAGGGGAAAGAAGAGAGGCCGGTATCAGTACGTTTGCAATAACAAGTATTGGAACACCGGGGAGGGGGCCCGTGGGGGAGACACCCAGTGATGCACAGCAACAGAAATTACTAGTATGTCCAACTGAGAGGGGACGTGACGGTGAGGGAACCCAGTGTTTTACCCCAGTCATGCAACCCTCCACTAATTGCGACTAGCTCGTTTTTTTATCCAGCCTACGAAACGGTTACGCACCTCAGAGAGCCGTACCCCTCCAGGCGTACGGCTGGGCGGATCGCGGTGTTGGCCTCCGGGCGTGTCCAGTGTTGCTTCGGCTCTCCCGTCCGTGTTCTTTGGTGAGTCCGCGATGTTGTCTTCGCTGATCCACTTGTAGCTGTGGTCCGCCTCTCTTCCTCCTCTCCTCCAGTCGCTCTCTCCCCTCCGGTCGTCCTCCTCACTCGATCGTCCTCCGCTCCTCCAGTCGTTCTCTCTCCTCCACTCGTCCTCCTCACTCGATCGTCCTCCGCTCCTCCAGTCGTTCTCTCTCCTCCACTCGTCCTCCTCACTCGATCGTCCTCCGCTCCTCCAGTTCTCCTCGCTGCTTCCCGCCTCTCCGCCCTGCTCCTCACTGACCGCTCCTCCGGTGAAATAACACACCTGGTTATTGTTGGACACGCCTTTTAAGGGATGTTCTAGCTCCACCTCTTCTTCCAGGTCTTTGGTCCAGTTAAAGGGCCAGTCTTCTTCCTCGTCGCAACTGTACCTCTCAGGGCCAGGCCATCTTGTCACAGGTCCGGGCTGAGAAAATAAGAGGGGGGGGTCACAAGAGGTTAATTCGCGCCCTAATGCGGGGCTGTCGCTGGGACCCCGGTTACACACCTCCCCCCTTGGACCCTTCCGCTCGGGAAGGGGATGCCGGGACAGGTAATCGGCCCCCTTGTTGTCTACCCCTTTTTCGTGACACACAGTGAAGGAATAGGGCTGCATCGCCAGGAACCAGCGCATGACTCTAGCATTAGATGACTTGTTCCTAGCCATCCATAACAGAGGGGCATGGTCAGTGTACAGTGTGAAGGACCTGCCCTCCAGATAGTAGGCCAGTTTCTCAATAGCCCAGCGAATAGCCAGGCATTCCTTCTCCACAGTGGCGTATTTGAGCTCTCTCGGGAACAGTTTTCTACTGATGAATAGAACAGGATGGTCCATCCCGTCCTCCCCCTTTTGGGACAGTACCGCTCCGATCCCGAAGTCCGAGGCATCCGTATGCAGTGAAAAGGGTTTCTGGAAGTCTGGCGAGGTGAGAATCGGGGCAGAAATGATAGTCCTTTTCAATGATGAATAGGCCTCCAACATGGCTTGGGTGGGGCTCCTCAGGATCGACTGTTTGACGTGAGACTGCAGGGCATCCGTGAGAGGAGTGGCCAGTTGCGCAAACTGCGGGATGAACCTACGATAATAGCCAATGAGGCCTAGGAAGGCCCGCAACTCCTTCTTAGTACTGGGAAAGGGAGTCTCCGCTATTGCCCTCACTTTTTCTGTTTGTGGCTCGATGAGGCCGTGTCCCAATACATACCCTAGATACTTAACCTTATGGAAGGCTAGTCGGGATTTTTTTGCGTTTATCCGTAGTCCCGCACGGGCGAGAGTTTCTAGTACCTTCTGCAGGTGAACCAGATGGGTCTCCCAGTCGGGGCTGAATACGACAATGTCATCCAGATAGGCGGATGTGAATGATGTTATGTCCTTCAAGACATTGTTCATAAGCCTCTGGAAGGTGGCGGGTGCTCCGTGTAGGCCAAACGGAAGCACCGTGAATTCGTAATGACCCTCAGCAGTGGAAAAGGCAGTTTTGTGTCGATCTTCTTCTCGTAGGGGAACCTGCCAGTAACCCTTTGTCAGGTCTATGGTGCTGATAAACTTGGCTTTACCTAGTTTCTCGATCAGTTCATCGATACGTGGGATGGGATAGGCATCGAATTTGGATATCTCATTAAGGGCTCGAAAGTCCATACAAAATCGTCTAGATCCATCGGGTTTTGGTATCAAAACGATCGGACTAGACCAGTTACTGTGTGAGGGACGTATCACCCCCAATTTCAGCATTTCTTCCACCTCCCGTTTGATGTCTTGTCTCCTGGCCTCCGGGATCCTGTAGGGGCGTATCTTCACTATCTTTCCCGGGCTAGTCTCAATGCAATGTTCCGCGAGGGTGGTTTTTCCTGGAATGTCGGAAAACACTTGTTCTTGTTGTCTGAGGACTTCCGTCAACTCCCGTTTTTCTTGTTGTTGTAGGTCCTCATTGATTACCAGTTGGGGTATGGTGCTTGGATCAGGAGGCATGTCTTTCTCCACTATGTGTACCCCTACTGGGGTCTTACCCAGCCATTTCTTCAACATGTTGATGTGATATGTTTGTTGTTTTCTGGGGTTCATCTGTAATCGGTAGGTGGTATTTCCGATAGTATCCACGACAAGAAACGGCCCACTCCACTCGGCTTTGAATTTCTGCGTGGACGAAGGTAACAAAACCAACGCCCAGTCCCCTTTTTCCAACTTACGCCATTTTTTCCCTTTGTCGTAGACCTTTTTCTGTTTCTCCTGGCTTTTTTCTAGATTTGCGAATGCCAGGTCCCGTAACTTGCCTAGTTTGGAGCGAAGGTTGCGTGCATATTCCAGGGTGCTGGCCGTTTCCTCCGGGGTTTCTCTCTCCCAGGCTTCTTTGGTCATGGCCAGTAGAGTTCTGGGCTGGCGACCGTAGAGCAGTTCAAAAGCAGAACATCCAAGGCTACTCTGTTTCTGCCCTCGGATAACATATAAAGCAAGGGGCAGTACTTGATCCCACTCCGTGCTGTTGACTTCCAACATTTTTCGCAATGTGGTTTTTATAGTACGATTATACCTCTCTACAAGGCCGTCGGTTTGTGGATGGTACACCGCAGTGCGAATTTGGTGGATGTGTAGCGTTTTGCAGACCTCACCCATGAGTCGAGAGACGAATGGCGTTCCTTGGTCGGTTAGTATTTCCTTTGGAAAACCTACTCTAGAAAATAGTTCCAACATTTTGTCTGCGACATTTTTAGTGGTCGTCGAAGTTAGGGGAAATGCCTCCGGGAACCTGGTAGAGTAGTCTACAATCACCAGGACATACTGGTATCCCTTTCTGGTTTTCGGTAGGGGCCCGATGATGTCCATCCCTATCCTTTCAAAGGGTACTCCTATTATAGGAAGGGGCTGCAATGGTACAGCTGGTGGCCGAGTCATGTTTCTTTTCTGGCATATGTCGCATTCTTGACAATAGTTCATGGCATCTTTGTAAATACCCGGCCAATAGAAGCATTGTAGGAGATTCTGAGTTGTTTTTTCAGCCCCTATGTGTCCCGCAACCAGGTGAGAATGTGAAAAAAACAGCACCTGTTCTCTGAAGGACACCGGGACCAACAACTGTTCTGGGTCTTCTTCCTTTCCTTGTCGGTACAATAGCCCATTCTTGATGAACATGCGGGGATACCGAACGGGCACCACGCCATCGTTTTGGTGCGCATTCTCCCAGGCGTTAAGTAATGTAGCATCATTAGCCTGTGCAAACTGGAAGCTGCGGTCCAATGTCCAAGGGTCTGGAGAAATTAACGCAGGAGCCCCACTTCCGGATAGGGGGGTTTTTCTGACGGGGATCCCCTCTCCCATACTCTTTTTGAACATTTTCAGAAAGGACGGGTTGTCAGTTCCTATGATCAGGTCTTCTGGAAGTGTGTCTAGTACCCCCACTCTTACCCGAGAAGGGGGGGCTTCGGGTGACATCAACGTGATAACCGCCACGGGGTAGGGTTTTACGTCCCCGTGGACACATCTTATGAACACCTGTTCGTTGGGTAGGACTTGCTGGGGTCGTACATGGTGTGCTTGGATTACTGACTGGCGACAGCCAGAGTCTAGGAGAGCTTGTATGGGGGTACCGTTGATTCTCATACTTACTCGGTAGGCGTTTCCCATTTCGGCGGAATAGAGGACGGCGCGGGGTAGGTATCCCACCTCCATAGGTTCCTCAGTCGGTTTTTTCCGGGGACAGAATCTGGCAATATGACCCCATGTGCCACACTCGAAACACTGAGGTCCGCTGTGTGGAAGGGGTTCCGTCCTCCAGTTCCGAGGTCGAGGAGGTTCTGGGAGGCGTACCGGCCGTTTCTCCGACTTGAAGGAGGTTTTCTGTTTCTCGGTCTCTACGGGAAACATGGGTCTCTGTTGGACCCGAGAAAAAGTATTCGCCATTTCTACAGCTTGAGCTGTGGTTAAGTCCGGATGTTGTTTTAGCCATCTTTGTGTGGCAAAGGGTAGCGCCTCGAGGAATTGTTCCAGGTATATCCTGTCCATAATTTCTTCCTTTGTGCTTTCTGTAGGGCTCAGCCATTTATCCGCTGCCATCTTGAGACGGACAAATAAGGTTTTTGGGGTCTCCCCGGTTACTCCTCTTTCTCTTCGGAATCTTAGCCTATAGGCTTCCCGGTCCAGCCCCAGATGGTCGAGGATGATCCTTTTAATATCCGCGTACGGCGTGTCACCCCTTGGGTTGGCTACCTGATAGGCGGCTTGGGCTTCACCGACAAGTAGGGGGGCCAAAAAGAAGGGCCATTTCACTCCCGGCCACCCACACGCCCGAGCAGCTCTCTCGAAATTCATTAAAAATGCATCCGGGTCTTCGCCGGGCTGATACTTCTGCAGTGATACTCCTCCAATAGTTTGAGGTATGTTGCTCACTGTAACTGGCCCTGAAGCTAGGGGGGGGTCCAGGGCTCGGGCCGCCACGGCGGTTTTAATCAACTCTCGGTCAGCTTCGGCGGCCCTGAGCTGTTGTTCCGCAATCCTCTCCAGTCTTTCCTGGCCCTGCACCAGGGCTTGCACGACTCCTTCCATCGTCTCGTTGCAGACGTTCACAGTGCCCGCATTCTCCACCACTGTAGCGGCGGGACTAGGAATTGGCAAGAGTCGGGTTTTAGTAACGTTAGGATTTATTCTTTCAAACAGGGAATCAGTACAAGTTTTACGAGGGGCTCCCCGGCGTGGTGATCTACTCCGTTCCCGTCGGGTCTTTCTGAGTACTCCCTCTTCTTTTCTTCTGACGGGGCTCCTCCTCCTTCTGGGCTCCGGAGGCTCCGTGCTGTCCGCCCTCGCCGACACCGAACAGGGGAAAGAAGAGAGGCCGGTATCAGTACGTTTGCAATAACAAGTATTGGAACACCGGGGAGGGGGCCCGTGGGGGAGACACCCAGTGATGCACAGCAACAGAAATTACTAGTATGTCCAACTGAGAGGGGACGTGACGGTGAGGGAACCCAGTGTTTTACCCCAGTCATGCAACCCTCCACTAATTGCGACTAGCTCGTTTTTTTATCCAGCCTACGAAACGGTTACGCACCTCAGAGAGCCGTACCCCTCCAGGCGTACGGCTGGGCGGATCGCGGTGTTGGCCTCCGGGCGTGTCCAGTGTTGCTTCGGCTCTCCCGTCCGTGTTCTTTGGTGAGTCCGCGATGTTGTCTTCGCTGATCCACTTGTAGCTGTGGTCCGCCTCTCTTCCTCCTCTCCTCCAGTCGCTCTCTCCCCTCCGGTCGTCCTCCTCACTCGATCGTCCTCCGCTCCTCCAGTCGTTCTCTCTCCTCCACTCGTCCTCCTCACTCGATCGTCCTCCGCTCCTCCAGTCGCTCTCTCTCCTCCACTCGTCCTCCTCACTCGATCGTCCTCCGCTCCTCCAGTTCTCCTCGCTGCTTCCCGCCTCTCCGCCCTGCTCCTCACTGACCGCTCCTCCGGTGAAATAACACACCTGGTTATTGTTGGACACGCCTTTTAAGGGATGTTCTAGCTCCACCTCTTCTTCCAGGTCTTTGGTCCAGTTAAAGGGCCAGTCTTCTTCCTCGTCGCAACTGTACCTCTCAGGGCCAGGCCATCTTGTCACAGGTCCGGGCTGAGAAAATAAGAGGGGGGGGTCACAAGAGGTTAATTCGCGCCCTAATGCGGGGCTGTCGCTGGGACCCCGGTTACACCCACCTTTTCCCTTCGTGAAGGTGCAGACCCCTCCCTCGCAATCGGCAATGGCCGCTTACCTGAACCAGAAGCTGCATCTGCCGCTGGACCTGATCCTGTTGCTTTTTCCACCGCCGGAGACAGCGGGGTAACTGGCGATGGTGCCTTCACCGCCTCCCTAGTTTCACGCAGTTGTTTCATTAACACCCGTGCGTCGTCAGCCGTGGCGCCCTCGCTATCTTTCCCCAACCACGCTGCCAATTGTGCTGCTAACTCAGGAGGCATATCCTCCCCGGACACCGGAGTGACCACCACAGGAATCGGATTCCCCTCCCTCGGCACTGGAGTTGGCTCTTCAAGTGGGGTATCGGGAACCGGGGTGTCCCCCCCAGATGCCCCCCTTCTGGACCTCTTGCCTTTCCCTCCGGGAGCTGCTCCCGACAAAGGTCGTTTCGGTCCCCCTTCCCCGTCTTTAGCCGCCATCTGCTTCTTCAGATCGGTTACTTCTTTCATGAGCATACGGAGCATCTGATCGGTAGTAACTCGCTTTCCGACTTTCTTGGGCATTCTCAGACAGAGTATCTGTAATACAAAAAAGAAAGATTACCACGCTCAAAATTGGCTCTTCGTTCCGTCTCGAGCTCACGTGCAGCGAGGAGGTGCAGCTTCAGAGCACAGGAACAAGAGGATGCTTTCTTGGCTTGTTGCTCCTTTTATCCGTCTTCAGGGCGGGCGTAAACCCGCCCCTGCCTGCCCCAAGGGCGTGGCCGGCCGCGTCAGTGTCTAGGCCAGCCCACTCCAGGGCGGGAAAAAAGCGCGCCCCGGCTACGCCGCTTCGGGCATACCAGCCGAGACTCGCCTCCCGCCCAAGATGGCTTCCCGGGGGGATCGTGGTACTCCGCCATACGTTCGGGGGGGCCGAATGGTCGCCCCTTTCCATTCTTACAATAATGTCATCGACCGTAACCTCTCTGCCGGTGCAATGGGTTGTAAAGTATTGCACGCATCTCCAATGATTCCGTGGAAAACTTATCCTTTCCTTACAATAAATGTAACCTGCATGATTAAGGAGTCAGTTTCCTTTCCTGGACTTGATATAGTTAGCGGTAGGATGTGTAGACATTTTCTGAAAAGAAAAATAAATGATATTACATTTTTGAAAAACATTTCATAATTGTAATTTCTGTAGCATTTACTAATATGTTGTGTTTAGTATATCTACTGCAGCACTTATCCGGGTTTTGAATAGTAATTTAAACCTCTAGACTATCCAGCACTTTCCCTACTTCAGCATTAACTGGAGTTGGAATAGTAATTTATTCCTCTATACTATCCAGCACTTTCCCTACTGCAGCACTTACTTGGAGTTGGAATAGTACTTTATGCCTCTATACTATCCAGCACTTTCCCTAATGCAGCACTTACCCGGAGTTGGAATAGTACTTTATACCTCTAGACTATTCAGCACTTTCCCTAATGCAGCACTTACTTGAAGTTGGAATAGCACTTTATACCTCTAGACTATCCAGCACTTTCTCTAATGCAGCACTTACTTGGAGTTGGAATAGTACTTTATACCTCTATACTATCCTGCACTTTCCCTACTGCAGCACTTACCCGGAGTTGGAATAGTACTTTATACCTCTATACTATCCTGCACTTTCCCTAATGCAGCACTTACTTGGAGTTGGAATAGCACTTTATACCTCAAGACTATCCAGCACTTTCCCTAATGCAGCACTTACTTGGAGTTGGAATAGCATTTTATACCTCTATACTATCCAGCACTTTCCCTAATGCAGCACTTACTTGGACTTGGAATAGCAATTTTTTCCTCTAGACTATCCAGCACTTACCATACTGCAGCACTTACTTGGAGTTGGAATAGCACTTTATACCTCAAGACTATCCTGCACTTTCCCTAATGCAGCACTTACCCGGAGTTGGAATAGTAATTCATACCTCTAGAATATCCAGCACTTTCTCTACTGCAGCACTTACTTGAAGTTGAAATAGCATTTTATACCTATTGACTGTCCAGCACTTTCCCTACTGCAGCACTTACTTGGAGTTGGAATAGCACTTTATACCTCAAGACTATCCAGCACTTTCCCTACTGCAGCACTTACTTGGAGTTGGAATAGCACTTTATACCTCTAGACTATCCTGCACTTTCCCTAATGCAGCACTTACTTGAAGTTGGAATAGCATTTTATACCTATTGACTATCCAGCACTTTCCCTACTGCAGCACTTACTTGGAGTTGGAATAGCACTTTATACCTCTAGACTATCCATGTACTAATGATATGTGTATTAATTATGTTGAATTTTACTTACTTTTGAAATTGGAGCTTTTTTCACTTGATACGTGTATTTGATGTAGTTCGTTCGTTTAGCTGTTGTTTTTCCGGATTTTGATTTTGGTGGGTAGTACTCTGGAAATAATATATGGTAAAAAAAATGTCAATTATGCTTACTGATGAATGAGATTATTTAAAAGTACAATGTTTATATGATTTTCTATTTATTAATCATTTCATTAATGTACAGTGATAGAGTTAGTTAATATTTAAAAGATGTTAGAATTCAAATTTTTACCTCTATACTATCCAGCACTTTCCCTACTGCAGCACTTACCCGGAGTTGGAATAGTAATTCATATCTCTAGAGTATCCAGCACTTTCCCTACAGCAGCACTTACCCAGAGTTGGAATAGCACTGTATACCTCTAGACTATCCAGCACTTTCCCTACTGCAGCACTTACCCGGAGTTGGAATAGTAATTCATACCTCTAGACTATCCAGCACTTTCTCTACTGCAGCACTTACTTGGAGTTGGAATAGCACTTTATACCTCTAGACTATCCAGCACTTTCCCTACTGCAGCACTTACTTGGAGTTGGAATAGCACTGTATACCTCTAGACTATCCAGCACTTTCCCTACTGCAGCACTTACCCAGAGTTGGGATAGCACTTTATACCTGTAGACTATCCTGCACTTTCCCTAGTGCAGCACTTACTTGGAGTTGGAATAGCACTTTATACCTCTAGACTATCCATGTACTAATGATATGTGTATTAATTATGTTGAATTTTACTTACGTTTGAAATTGGAGCTTTTTTCACTTGATACGTGTATTTGATGTAGTTCGTTCGTTTAGCTGTTGTTTTTCCGGATTTTGCTTTTGGTGGGTAGTACTCTGAAAATAATACATGGTAAAAAAAATTTCAATTATGCTTACTGATGAATGAGATTATTTAAAAGTACAATGTTTATATGATTTTCTATTTATTAATCATTTCATTAATGTACAGTGATAGAGTTAGTTAATATTTAAAAGATATTAGAATTCAAATTTTTCCCTCTATACTATCCAGCACTTTCCCTACTGCAGTACTTACCCGGAGTTGGAATAGTAATTCATACCTCTAGAGTATCCAGCACTTTCCCTACTGCAGCACTTACTTGAAGTTGGAATAGCACTTTATACCTCTAGACTAACCAGCACTTTCCCTACAGCAGCACTTACTCAGAGTTGGAATAGTACTTTATACCTCTAGACTATCCAGCACTTTCCCTACTGCAGCACTTACTTGGAGTTGGAATAGTACTTTATACCTCTATACTATCCTGCACTTTCCCTAATGCAGCACTTACTTGGATTTGGAATAGCACTTTATACCTCAAGACTATCCAGCACTTTCCCTAATGCAGCACTTATTTGGATTTGGAATAGCACTTTATACCTCTAGACTATCCAGCACTTTCCCTACTGCAGCACTTACCCGGAGTTGGAATAGTAATTCATACCTCTAGACTATCCAGCACTTTTCCTACTGCAGCACTTACGTTGAGTTGGAATAGCACTTTATACCTCTAGATTATCCAGCACTTTCCCTACTGCAGCACTTACCCGGAGTTGGAATAGTACTTTATACCTCTATACTATCCTGCACTTTCCCTACTGCAGCATTTACCCGGAGTTGGAATAGTACTTTATACCTCTATACTATCCTGCACTTTCCCTAATGCAGCACTTACTTGGAGTGGGAATAGCACTTTATACCTCAAGACTATCCAGCACTTTCTCTAATGCAGCACTTACTTGGAGTTGGAATAGCACTTTATACCTCTATACTATCCAGCACTTTCCCTACTGCAGCACTTACCCAGAGTTGGAATAGTAATTCATACCTCTAGACTATCCAGCACTTTCCCTACTGCAGCACTTACTTGGAGTTGGAATAACACTTTATACCTCTAGATTAACCAGCACTTTTCCTACTGCAGCTCTTACCCGGAGTTGGAATAGTAATTCATACCTCTAGACTATCCAGCACTTTCCCTACTGCAGCACTTACTTGAAGTTGGAATAGTATTTTATGCCTCTAGACTATCCAGCACTTTCCCTACTGCAGAACGTACCCGGAATTGCAATAGTAATTGTTACCTCTATACTATCCTGCATTTTTTATACTGCAGCACTTATTTGGATGTGGAATAGAATTTTTTAGTTTTAGGCTAATCAGCACTTTCTCTACTGCAGCACTTACCCTGAGATGGAATAGTAATTTATATCTCTCGATTTTCAACATTTTCACCCTTACATTTTTTTGGGGGAGTTTGATTTTTAATTTATACCATTACATTTTCATAAATTTTTTAATTTTTTGCTGCACTTACTTCGTTTATGAAAAGTAATATATAATACTCGACTATTCACCACTTTACCCACTGCAGCACTTACCATGAGATTGAGTACTAATTCATAGTTCTAGACTATGTAAACACAATAGGTGATGGACCTAATGTTCATAAATGTCACACACTCACACCATTTTAAAGATATAAAATATATTAATTATTTAATTTCGGATTTAGCTTTTGAAACGAAGGTTAGATGTTTGATTTTTCAACAAATGGATGATTTTTCTTAACTTTTATCAAGCCTCGGTTTTCGTATCTTAAACAAATAAAAAAATATTATTAAATCATCTGTTTCTTGTTTACATGTTTTTAAAATTGATTGCTGGATTTATTCTTCCTTAAAATAATTTAATTTACCTTTTTCCAAAGATGTCGAGTCACTTTATTCTGTCAGTTATGAAGTGGAATTTATTTTTGAAGTGAATTCTCTGTCAAAATAATTGAGAACATGTATTTATAATGCAACTTATTTCTACTAATAAGTTTTAAAGTTGTTCCAAAAATATCGAACATGTATCTTTATATAAGTTGACAAAAACGTTTCGTAGTCTCGAATAGAATATTTTTCGTGGTCACACGTTTTCTGCGGCTATGAACTGATATCTATGAGTAATACATTAAACACATTTTAACTTTATGTTAACGCAATTAAATGTTATTGCGTTTTATTTTTCTAGTCATCAAATATAGTTGCATATAAAAAATCATATTTAGCGTTCTTTCTTATTATGTGTTTCTTTCACGTATATGTTTAATAAATTTCAGTAATATTTTCAAAATAAGAGTTAAATTCTGAAATAATAATGATATTTATTAATAACTTTTTCCGACATTCCCTTTCAATAAAATGTCCTCTTTATTTTATCGTTTTCTATTAAGGTTACTCACTTGTAAATCTTTTAATTATTTCGTTCTGTTTGTAAAACGGATCTCAAAAGGTGAAAAGGTCAGAGGTTCAGTTTTCACGTCTGCTCTCTCGGGTAGTTGAGGATCAACTGGTTCTAAAATGGTGTCTGCCTCATATTTATAAGTTTCGCTTACTAACTCAATTTTATTATTTAAAATATGCGTTAGAAATGGTTTTCTTTTTTCGATTTATTTCTCTGTAAACGTTTATTTTAAAAATTAATTACAAGTATTTTTGTTCGCGTTAATTCTGCCGTTTTGGCATCCATTTTGGATAATGTGTTGTGGTATTAATTAATAGAAATAATAGTAGGACTTATTTATTGAATACCTTCTTAAAATGGCGTCTATTAATCATACCATATCTGTTCAAATATCTGTGACGATAAATATCTTGAAAATAATTGTTGTTTCAGTATTATCTTTTTATTTTAAAATGTAATGTGGAAAAATGGGTTATTTTTTACCAGGCAGAGTATTAATTTAAGTACTCGAGTATTAATTTTTTTTAAAATTAGTTTTTGTTATAATATGGTAGTTTTTTACTTCATAATTTAATACACTTCCCCACCCAAAACCCCTATTTTCCCTGCATCCCGTGCCAGATTTTATTGTACAAAAAAAAATATATATATAATTTTATTTTTGTGTTGTAATTGTATACGATGTTATATGTTGCGTTGTACCGGTATTTTTACTATTAAAGTACTAATTTGCGTTGTTATAGTACTCGTTGTAAAAACATGCGTTGTAACAGTATTTGCGTTGTAAAAGATGCGTTGTAACGGTATGCGTTGTAAAAGGACGCGTTGTAACGTCATATATCCGTATAGACTCTATCGCATAGTATCTGAGATATTGGGGGTTGCTGTTGGGTACAGCCTGAAAATGTCTTGCAACAGGAAAGTTCTGATCTTTATTTGTGATAGCCCTTAAGTGTTGTAAAATACGCTTGTGTACTGCCAGCTTGGTACTACCTATATACTTTAAATCACATTTGCATTCCAGAACATAAACGCAATATTCTGTTTTAAATGTTAGATGTTGTTTAATTTCTCTGATAGTCCTGATAGTCCCGGAGAATGCTGTTCTATAGGTTTTGGTGTTGGTTTCAAACGGACAAGCCCCACAGGTTAAACATTTATAAAAACCCTTTCTAGAGGACAGCCAGGTATCTTTCTTAAAATTCTCCTGGCTGTTTCTTGCCAACATGTTAGCCATACTCATAGATCTATGAAAAGTTATAGCAGCATTTGAGGGCATTAGGTCACCAATCACAGGATCATCCTGAATAAAGTGCCAGTTATGCCTAATGCTCCTCCATTCCTTTTCTTGTTTGGAGTATGTCAAAATCAGTCAGACCGGATCAGCCTCATCATTTTCAACTCCATGTTTGGTCTTAGCTTTGTATTTAAGGAGTTCGTCTCTTGGCTTCAATTGAGATTTCTTCATAGCGGCCTCTACTACACTGTAGCTGTAGCTGTATCCTCTATCTAAAAACCCGGCGAGACTCTCCATTTACTTCTCCTTCTCATCTAAAGGATCACTACATTTGCGTCGGATATGAAGCATCTACCCATAAGGTATACTCCATATCAAATGTCGGGTGTGTGCTCTTGTGTGAAGTAGCGTATTTCCCGCCGTCGGTTTTCTAAAAGGGGTAGTTGTTAAGATATTATTTTGTATTAAAACCTGTACATCTAAAATGTCACAGAGTGCTTACTGATGTTAAAAGTAAAATTTAAGTTGACATCATTCTGGTTGATTTCCTCCATAAACTTCAACACACTCTCCTCAGTGCCACGCCATACAATAAAAAGGTAATCAATAAACCGCATCCAGGAGACTATATTGATAGTGCAGATGTGTTCATACTTGCGCCTGAGGACCAGTTCCTCCCACCAGCCCATAAACAAATAGGCATAACTGGGGGAGAAACTGGCCCCCATGGCTATACCCTGCACCTGTTGATAAAATTGGCCATTAAAAAGGAAGTGGTTATTTTCTAAGCAAAAAGACAACATATCAAGTATCATTCTGGTATGTTGAGCATATTCCATCGGTCTAGTGCTAAGAAAATGTTCTGCAGCCTGTAGCCCATCTCTATACCTTATACATGTATAGAGAGAGCTAACGTCCAATGTTACCAACAATAAATCAGTACTCCATGATATGTCCTTCATTTTACTGAGGAAATCGCTGGTATCCTGAACATAGGACTCCAAGTTCTTCATGTGTGCCTGTAGGGAATAATCAATATATTTGGAAAGATTTTCCAGCGGCCCTTCACACGCTGCGATAATGGGTCTTCCCAGTGGGTTTGTTAAACTCTTGTATATATAATATGCAAATACTCCAGGCTTGTTCTAATACCCCCGTCATGTGGTAGGTGTCACGGCAGCCGAGAAAGTGATACTTGGTAACATATAGTACACGCCAAAATGAAAATATAGCCGTTCCACAAAGCAGGAAGGAATGCAAAAATACGTTTATTGCAATCAAACACCCATATTTTTTATTTGATTGCAATAAACTTTATGTTGCATTCCTTCCTGTTTTGTGGTATGACTATATTTTCTTTTTGTATGTATATGTATATATATATCTTTCACACAATTCAGTCTGAAAACATTTGGCGCGCTCTGCAGCTGGTGCTGGCGTTAATGCTAGACCGTTTGCCCTTTGAATAATGATAAACAAGGAGACGCAGCACTCTGTGAACTTGAGTATAATGATTTAGGGCCTGATTATGACTATGCCAGTCTGACCACCTGATTACGATTTGGCTGGTCGAAATCCCTGGCAGTCTGAGGCCCACAATATGCTGGTGATGCCGCTGCGGCACCGCGAAGCATATTACAAATTTCCTCACGGCCCAATTTTCATGGCGGCCAGCCTGTCATGAAAAATATGCTGGTGAGGATACTAAGGGGGCCCTTCTGGGCCCCCTTTTTCCTCTGGGCCAGAGGATGCATGCAGGGGGACACACAGTGTGCTCTCTCTCTCTCTCTATGCACCCCTGTTGCTGTATGGTATGGACTGCACAGTCCATGCAGTGCAGGAACATGATTTAGCTTTCCCATTGTGGTGCCTTTCTAAGGCTCACTGCCTGGGACCGCCAAAGCACTGCCTTCCAGACTGGGAGAAAACACCTAATCTGGCAGGCGGTCGGCAGATGACTTTGGGTGTGTGGCAGCAAAGCACTAGCATGGTGGCCCGCTGCCAAACTGCCAAAGTCGTAATTAGGCCCTTACTGAAGTCTAACAATTTATATATGCTGGCAGTCGTCAGGGCCTAGGAGCCTAATTTACAATAATTTGGCATAGGGAAGCTCTGCAGGTGTTGCCCTATGCCAAAATGAAAAGTCAGAAGTGTGCCCTATTTAGGAGATAATGTGCATTCCTGTCCCTTCAGCCAGCGCACAATACGGTGCCCAGCATCAACGCAGGCACCCTTGTATCATGGTGCAAGGGTGGCTGCGTTGTTGTCAGGATTGTTTTTGTGCAGGAAGGGACACCTTCCTGCACAAAAGTAATCCATGGTGGCGTTTTCCTGTTTCTATGCAGAATACAGAATGCAGTAAGCATAGAAGGAGGAAAAAACGAGAAGACATAAACATATTTCTACTTGTTACGCCTGCTCTGGGGAGGCATACAGTTTTGATGCATTCCTAGGTTTACAGATCCTTGTAAATCTGTGAATGCATTGTCCATGCCCATGGGTTCTGTGTGGGAACACCCACCGCAACGCCCATGGAATGCCTTCCCGATGCTGTGCAAAACAACGCAGCGACTTGCGCTGCATTGCCGTACACCATTTCTATGAGGCAGTGAAAGGCCACGCAAAGTGGCTTTGTGTAGCCTTGTGGATACGGGTCTGCACTCTGTGCCGCTGGAGTGTCATAAAAAGTGATGCACCGGCGGTGCAAGGGGCTTGAAAATAAGGGCCAGATGTATCAAGATATCGTTTTGCGATTTCTAAATAGCGATTTTTTGCCAATCGCTATTTAGAATTTGCAAAACGGTATGTATGTACAAAATCGCTATTTTTTAGCGATTTCTTATTATTCTTTGTTTGCGAATTCGCAAATAAAGAATAATTTCCAATGCATTCCTATGGGCCAGGAGGCCCATAGGAATGATAGTGCAATAATTCTCAAATTGCAAATTCGCAATTTGCTAATCGCAATTTGAGAATTATTTCAAGGGTGCAGGGGTGTCTCAAAGACACCCTGTTGCACCCTTGAAATCTACATGTGTGTGCATGTGGCACACATACATGCCCTATGGGCATGTATGTGTGTCACATACGACTCTCACAAATGCCAAATAGGGCATTATTAAAAGAAATCGGAAATTACCACCAACTACAAGTTGGTGGTAAATGGTGATTCCTTAACACAAAGTCGCAATTCGAAAATGTTTCATACATATCATTTAAGGAATCGCAAAATTTGCGATTCCTTAAATGCTATGGCAAAATAAGGAATCGCACATTATTGCGTTTCCTTAAATTGCGATTTTTTGATACATATTGAAAAATGCAAAAAGGCCGTTTGCGAGTCGCAAAAGCCTTGATATATCTGGCCCTAAGCTCCATAGTTTCCATAGGAAAAGCTTTTTTTGTTTTGCTAATAACTTTGGAGTCGTTTGATGAATCTTCATGAAATTTCCAAAACGTGTTTGCCACTCACTTAAACTGCTGTCTGGAAAGTGTCATGGTGATTTGTCAAGCAAGGGGTGAGAAAAAGGGTGTTCCCTAAATGTATTTTCCCAATGCAAATTCACATAGGGATTTTAGATGTGACTACAGCTCGAACCTCTGAATAGAATGACACCAAATTTGGCGGGAAGCTACATATTGGTCCAGAAAGATCTCTTTTTGTATTTGGTGTAAAAATGTTCAGTAGTTTCAGACTTATTAAAGAAAAGATTTATGTATATCTAGAGAAGACGAGGTTCTTTTGATCCAACAGATATCATGGCGAGATCTGATTGGCTGCCATCACTTCAACCAGCAAGCCTCTTGGGCTGAAACTGACCCAGGAAAGGGGCTGCATGCCCCTCTCCTGGGTTGGCTGTCTTTAGCGGGTTAGCAACAGGGCCTGGCCTCCGGTCCTGTGCAACATGGGGTTGGCTGCATGTGGGGTGTAAGTTGTAGGGCCTGGCCATTAGCCAGGCCCTGATGCCAACCCACAACCATGCACAGCCTTTGGCCATGCGCTGCATATTGTTGGCTGGATGCAAGAGGTTGGCCCGCAAGACCTAGGTTCAGGTGAGGCCCTGCTCCCAACACCCACCTGTGCATGGTGGAAGGCCATATGCAGCACTGGTTGGATCAACATATTGTAATTAAATATTACTTTACATTAAAAAAAGCAGAAATTCACTGAAAAAGCCAAAGGTTACAGGATTGTTACAGTTAGGAAATACCATAAAAAACATAGAAATTCACTGAACAAAAACCAGAGTTTGCAGCAACATTATAGTACAGAAATAATATTTAAAAAAACCTTAGAAACTCACAAAAAAAAACAAAGGTTACAGGGATGTTATATTTAGGTACAGATTTTATGCACGCAACACCATAGAAATTCAGCAGCTATATACTTATATACTTATCACAAGAAACTTTAACTCGCGCTCTTGTCAAGCACTGCTAATCATCCCACATCATCATGACTTCTTCTATGACATCATTCATAATATCCCAGTAACATTTCCAATAAAATTATTGATGGGAAAACTGTGCATGGGGGTGGCACGAGTTATAGTTACCTTACGGCACAAATAATATAGTTTGCTTGCTTGTTTATAGAAATAAAACAAATAATTTACTTATAAGTACAACATTGACATTATACATAATCATCAATTATATAACTAAAAATTATAATAGGAAATATTATAACATTATTATTTTCACATCCTTTTCCCCTACAAACAAATAACACAGTATTAAAAAATACACTATTCACAAAATATATAAATAGTCATTAAAAATACTACATAAGTTAAACAACAATTATACAATTAAATATTTTACATATTTTACAATTATTAACATATTTAAATCCCATTAAAAAATAAATTCATTGCAATTAAATACATTTGAATTAGATTAACTTCCAACCCTATTCCCTCATAAATACACCCATCCACTACTAAAATATGGATTACTATTAAAATGATAAAATCTATATATATATACACACTAAATTTAAAAAAATGCTAAATAATAATTAAACAATTTACATAATTAATAACCAATTTAAAATGTAATTTACAATAAAAAACGAATTATGATAGCATTCAAATGAATTATAACTTATTTAACTTCTCATCTATTCCCCTGAAAACAAACCCAACAACAAATATGCACAGCTGCTAATTACAGCAGAGCCAGAAAACTGATGCCAACATGCAGCTGCACCAATGAAGGCACTGCCCTCCTATGTACAGTGTCTATTGGGCTTATGAATGTGCAGTGACAATTTTAGACAGGTATTCCATACAATGCAATGCTATAGCAGGCAGCACCTTATAACGATTCTCATTACCTGATAGTATTTATCCTTATCTTAGTATGGTATTGCATGACAAATCTCCATACTAGCATTTTCAACAATTACCTCTAATTACTCAAAAAGCTGAATTTTTACTCATTACACCAAGACACAAAATAATTGACTCAAACTTACTAAGACATTGATAGTGGTTGGCATTCTCCCCCATCTAATCCTCAGGAAAATCTCTTGGTATTTAATCTGGATTCTACTCTGTCACCAGTCCCAGACATTGATTACAAAGCCAAAGTGGCCACTTACCTAGTCATCCAGTAAAAATATCAAACAGATTCTCTACCCCACACACTTGAAAATGCTGGTGCATACTCTTGTCATTTCCCAAATTGATTTTAGTAATCCCTTAATAACAGGCTTACCACAGTCTTCTCTCACACCTGGGAAAGCTATACTTTGAAAAAATATGGTGATTTCCTCTTACCTGTAGTAAGAGAATAGCATTTATGACCTTAAGATTATAGAGTTAAATTTAAGATTGCCTTCTTTACAAAGCAATTCACTCAAGTTTTTCCTCCTACCTAATGAACCTGGCCACCAGGTCAAAGAGGTCTCAGAAGTAAAGGCTCAATTCACCTTGAAGTCCCAAAATTCAAATTCTTCCAAACACAAAACCAAATATTTCTAAGGCAGCAGGCCTTAGAAATATTCATCAACATCAAGCAGCTTTTGTAAAAAAGCATGAGTCTGCGAAAAGTATATGGACACACATTGGTGTTGAAATGCAACAGGATGATCTGTCAACTCAGATGCAAAATTAAATTTCCCCAGTGGCATCCATTATAAGTATAAAGGAACTAAGGTTTTCTAAGACACCTCCTTTGCATCAACATTGACTTACTAGAAGAGCTAGTCTTGTACAACATGGCACTAGACTAGAGTTGCCAACTCCGGTATTTTAATGTCCCGGCAGCACAAAAATAAGCGAAATCACCTAATTTATGCACTGCTGGAATGGCACTTTTTGAGCCGTTCCGTGGCACAAGAGCCAACTCCATATTAATGAGGCACCACTAAGCCACTTTTTTGGCTTAATGCTTCCTCGTAAATATTGTTCCCTTTAAAGCAGTTTTCTGTGTTAAAGGGGCGTGCAATGGGTGTTGCTGGGGGCATTCCCAGCAACTTCATCAGCTTTTTGACACTGCCCCATAATTACGAGAAATCTTAAATCTGAGGCAGTGCCAAAAGCTTACACCTCCCCAAGAGGTGTAAGGGAGGCACAACAATGAGAAATATCTTTATTCCTCCTTGTTTTTGCATTGTGCAGCACACATAGAAAGAGGAAAAAAGCCTCTTGTGATTGTTTTTGTGCAGGAAGGTTTCCCTTCCTGCACAAAAATAATCATCCCTGAAATGCAGCCACCCTTGTACCATAGTGCAAATTGCCAGCGTTGGCACACGGCGCACATTGTGCCCCGTCGCAGGAAGGCCTGCCGTGCTGCCCTACGGCAAAACCTCATAAATGAGTTCCAGTGTTTATAGCCCTTATCTATCCATACTTAGGTAAGAAAATATAAATAGAAAGCACTTTCACATTTGTTTTAGAACAGCATCCCTGACTAATAATTAAAGTAAACAATGGCAGAACATACATATTACAAATGAATGCATATGACTTTCTTTTAAAGTCCTATTTGGTATCCTGTCTGGGCCTTTGCAGACTCTTAAAACAACAACAAAGAGCTAATATTTTTCTACTGGAAAGGTGGCGATCTTAGTCTAGACTGGGGGTGAATCTGAAACGTCGTCAGTCTAGACAGAGTTCCATTGGGGAGCACTGTGTGTGCTACTCTATTACAGTAAACTACTAACGCAGGTTAGGAAGCATGCTTTGAGTAAGGTAAGATTTGGAAAGGTTACTATTCACTTCGTAGGTTATACTTCCCCCTGGTATGTCTGCAGGATAATATTACTTATTTTATGGTATATTCTTATTTTTAGTGTTTTATTTTTAGTAGTAATATAGCTATTATTCTTATTAGTAGAGGCAGTATTACTACAATTATTATTAAGATTATAATAATAGTAATCATTTGTATTATTTTTGCACCCCATTTTGCTGATATTATATTATAATATGCTAAGGTATCCTTTAACTAAACTGCAATGTAATTCTCAATGGGGTCCTGGGGGGGGGGCCGACCGTAGGGAGGCCTGCCCCGCCCGGGGGAATTTGGGGCCGGGGGGAGGGGGGGGGGTAGAGATGGCGCCGTCACGGGGCCGGGGTTAGGTGTTCGGTAGCTTTTGGGCTGGGGGGCGGGGCTGGGTTGGGCTTCCTTTTGGGCGGGGCTTTAGGATCCGCCCGGCCACGCGGCAGAGACACCATTTTAAGTGAGGTGTCTCGGCCGCCGGGCGGGGGGTGGCGGGTGGACAATTTTTGTGTGGCGGGAGGGCAAATTTTGGACAATCTCCTCAAGTCCCCATGGTTGCGGCACGAGCGGAGGGCCTGCAGCGGAGGGGACTTCACGATTGTGGGTGACGGGACTTTGCGGGCTTTCCGATGGGTCAGGTCGGGCTTGTGAGGAGACTTTTCAAGGCGCGGGCACATCGCTGGACACATCGCTGGACGTGGGTGGAGCTCGGCGAGAGCAGCTTGCGGCTCCACGTGACCGAGCGGATGGGCCTGTTCTGGCTAGTGCGGGCGGTCGGGCTCCCACGTGGGACTAGGTGAGTCACTTCTGCCCCCTACCCGAAGGGTCCGTGCGGCCGCCGGGGTGCCCCAAACAGTACAGCTCGGACGATAAAAGTTTCATTGGAGTGCCAAAGGCCCCCGTCGGGGGCGGATTTTCGAGAGTGGCGAGTCAAAAGTTAAAAAGCGGATTGCTCCTCGAATGCATCACTGGAAATGTTGCTATTTGATTTCTGTTCCAATGCTCGCTGTGCTGAAGTAGGATAACGTGCCGAGTTGAGCATTCGCACTTGATAATTATCAACTACGCTCTTTTTCAGGCGTCTGTGTAAAATATTTAAACAAGCCCTCTTACTTAAAAAAGGCAACCAATACTGTTAAATGTATTTATGCATGTGTTTTTAGACTGCTACAGATGGGCTCCTAGACTGTTGTATTGGGGGCGGGGGCGGGGGGTGAAGACCTTGAGTGTTGGTTCAAAACGTGGTTTATTGTCCGGATATTGTTTACAGGGGCTGTTGTCTTTCCCCACAGAGGGTGGGTGGAGGCAGGCTGGAGCTAAATATGTGGCTAGCAAAGTAGATGACCACAAAGTCTGCCTTCTTATTGAACGTCCCCTTCCTCTTCGCGGGTATTGTCTCCATCTTCTAAGTGGGTGCCAGTGACTATGGGTGTTTAATGAGAAATGAAAAGGTGTGGTTGGTTACCTATTTGGTAGTTTGTAAATTTTCGAATGCACGTTCAGATAACTTGTCGTCTGGTCGTAAGGGGTGCCAGTTTTTACTGATAGCCAAGCGCAGTATAGCCATGCACTGGGGAAGAAAGAAGGCGCCCGCTCTGGAGGACTGGGTTCGGGATGTCACATTTGGTCAAACACAATTAACATCTTATTGGGAGCTGATGCCGTCGGCATCCAGGCCTAGGGACATATGGTGCCCCCTTTGTGGAATGGGCACACGCTCATCGGGAGGAGGATGGGGGCACTTCTGGTGCCCGAGAGGCCTCGAGGGTGAACTCCTGTCAGTCTTCTGAGGTTAGAAACTGCTGGACTGTGTTGTAGGATATACACTAGATATGTCTTCATAGTTGTGGAGGTGGCAGGCTAGAGGCTGAATGTGTAGGAGTGGTAAAAATGCGTTATTTATGGTTTTAGATGGTATTTTTGGTGGCGTGCACTCCCTACGTTAACAAATATGTATATTCTCTTTATTCAGTACGGATGGAACTGTACACTCGATTTGTATTTAAGCAATACAATAACATGAAAATGGCTAGACGCTGATACATTGTACGTAAATGGCTGTTGGTTGGAAATGTTTGTTATTAATGGTAATGCTAATAAAGATAAACAAAAACATGACATTTCTACACCTTCACTGGACATGCCTCCTAAGCTGGGCGTGGCCTCCACACCAATAGAGAGTGAACATCTAGGTGAGGTGTGTGCCCGTGAACTGTCCTAGGGACAACAGCTTATTTCGTTTGTGAGGAATGCCAGCTTATTTACCTGAGAGGGATTCTTTATTTTCTACAATGGAATCTGTTGAGACCGGGCAGTTGCGGTGCAATAGGTATCACATTTACGCGGGTTTGAGCGGTTGGCATTGTGGATGGCTGTCTTTTATTTATGTTTGGTTCTAGGGCATGGATGAAGGGCATTGTCGTTTACGGTGCTGGTGGCTTAGGCTCGCAGGGGCGGGGCCTATTGCATTGCAAATGCTTGTTTTTAATAGATACAAAGAAAAAAAAAAAAAAAAAAAAAAAAGAAAAAGAAAAATGCCATAACGTTAATGTTAGCAGCAGTTTTCCCCGTGATCCCTGTAGCTAGTGCCATATAGTGACATGTTGTGAATACTAAGCTAACAAGGCGATAGTTTACCGCGGTATTTAAAATATTTATCGCTAACTGAGGTTTCGCAATTTCTTGAGAATATCCCCCTGGGTATTTTCTGCCAGCCTGTGGGGAGATTTCAGGACTTTTTATGACCAGAACAACCATAGTTTACATAATTGTCCCAGTCAAACTTCTAAATGTGAGGTACGGTAGTAGTCTTTCAATACACCAGCTGGTCAGGGAAAATAAAAAGAAAAAGGAGCAGAGCCTTTTTTATTACCGTATGGGGAGCCCTTCATCATGAAAATTACTTTTCCCTCGAGGTACAAACATCCTTTTTTGAGCCCCATTAAAGCCGTTTAGACAGGCACTGTGTGGAGGACTTCTTTCTGGGCGCAGGAGGGGAAGCACGGTCCCATGTCGGTGTGGTCATCTCCGTAATGAGCTCGACTCCGTGGCCAGGGAGCACGCCCGCCGAGGACAGGGGGGGGGGGGGTCGCGGGGGGTCGCGACGAGGTCACGGTCGCGCGTGCGGGGTACGTGATGCAGTGGGTTTCTTCCTGGCGGACAGGCTCTGGGGGTGACGCACTGTGTGGAGGACTTCTTCCGGGGCGCCAGAGAGGAAGCACGGTCCCATGGCAGTGTGGTCGTCTACGTGGTGAGCTCGACTCCGTGGCCAGGGAGCACGCCCGCCGGGGGACTGGGGGTCTGACGCCGAACGGCAGGGGTTTCTTCCTGGCGGACGGGCGCAGGTGTGGGGACACGCACCCGGAGGGCTTCTCTCTCTGGTGGGGCGGAGCGGCTCTCAGGCCTGGTGTTCACAGGGGTGGGCCTCTGCGCCAGAGAGGGGGCACGGCCCCGTGTTAGTGCGGCATACCTGTTAGGGAGCTCGATTCCGCGGCCAGGAAGCACGCCCCGGGGGGTGACGTCGACTGAGGGCATGGCCCTATACGGTTAGTGGCGGAGGGCATGGCCCTATGCATGGGTGTCGGAGGGCATGGCCCTATGCATGGGTGTCGGAGGGCATGGCCCTACGCATTGGAGACGAAGGGCATGGCCCCTAAACATTGGTGACGGAGGGCATGACCCGATACGTTGGTGACGGAGGGCATGGCCCTATACGTTGGTGACGGAGGGCATGGCCCTATATATGGGGGACGGAGGGCATGGCCCTATACATTGGTGACGGAGGGCATGGCCCTATACGTGGTGCGGAGGGCATGGCCCTATACATTGGTGACGGAGGGCATGGCCCTATACATTGGTGACGGAGGGCATGGCCCAGTACGTGGTGATGGAGGGCATGGGTGTCGGAGGGCATGGCCCTACACATTGGGGACGAAGGGCATGGCCCTAGACATTGGTGACGGAGGGCATGGCCCTAGACATTGGTGACGGAGGGCATGGCCCTATACATTGGTGACGGAGGGCATGGCCCTATACGTGGTGACGGAGGGCATGGGTGTCGGAGGGCATGGCCCTACACATTGGAGACGAAAGGCATGGCCCTAAACATTGGTGACAGAGGGCATGGCCCTATACATTGGTGACGGAGGGCATGGCCCTATGCATTGGTGACGGAGGGCATGGCCCTATACATTGGGGACGGAGGGCATGGCCCTATACATTGGTGACGGAGGGCATGGCCCTATACGTGGGTGACGGAGGGCATGGCCCTATACGTGGTGACTGAGGGCATGGCCCTGTACGTGGTGTTGGAGGGCATGGCCCTATTCATTGGGACGGAGGGCATGGCCCTGTGGTTGGGGGGAGGACCTGCCGGCGGTTTGGACGCGTGGATAGGAGCACAGGGTTTGGGGGATTCCGCGGCGGCCATATCGTTAGGGGGTGGGCCTGCCGAATGGGCCAGGTGGCGCGCCCCAGGTTTAAGGAGGGGGAGTCCTAGGGGGGGGTCGAGGACCGTTAGCTCGTCCCTCGAGTGGCGGTTCTTCCTAATATATGGGGGAAGAGTGGAGAACTGTTTGGAGTATCGGGGGGTAGGTCTAGCACAATAAAGTATTTAGCCAGGTGGAGAGGCAAATTGACGTTATGCTAATTGTTAATGTTTGTGGATTGTGGGAATCAGTTAGGGGAGGGGGTGGGGGTGAGGCAGGAAATTACATATTTATGAGGTCTAGATTGTGCGGCGCAGGCCGAGGATGTTATTGTGTAGGATGCACCTGCTTCCAATAAAGCGGCCTTTATCACACTTACATTGAGTCACGGGTCGGTGCTTTCTCCCCCCCCCCCCTTTCCCCAATGGGCCCCAATGGGGTCCTGGGGGGGGGGGCCGACCGTAGGGAGGCCTGCCCCGCCCGGGGGAATTTGGGGCCGGGGGGAGGGGGGGGGGTAGAGATGGCGCCGTCACGGGGCCGGGGTTAGGTGTTCGGTAGCTTTTGGGCTGGGGGGCGGGGCTGGGTTGGGCTTCCTTTTGGGCGGGGCTTTAGGATCCGCCCGGCCACGCGGCAGAGACACCATTTTAAGTGAGGTGTCTCGGCCGCCGGGCGGGGGGTGGCGGGTGGACAATTTTTTCCCTCCCTCCCTCCCTGGGCCATGATTCGGGGGGGGGGGGGTGCCCGCGGGCAGGCGATAATCTTTACGGGGGATTTCCCTTTGCGGGGGAGTTTGGGGGCACTGGGGATTTTGGGCAATTTTTTGTTGGAGGCTGGTGCATGAAGGGGTGACCGGGGTGATAAGTTTGGTGGACGGCGCATCTTGGTGTCCTTAGGCTCAATAGAAGCAGAAGAGTTCTTGCTTTGTGGATCATTGCTCTTTATTGTATAGATGAAAATGTGGTAGCCGACAGGTGCTTCGACTCTGTGGCGAATTGCGCCAGGGCTTTTCAAGGCTATTTACAATGTTTTGTATTCTGTGCAAAAAGGGGTTTTAATTTTTTGGATTGGGTGGGGGGTTTTAGCATGTCGCTGGAGCAGGTGTGGGGTGCATTATGTGTGTAGGGCGGTTCTTCCTAATATATGGGGGAAGAGTGGAGAACTGTTTGGAGTATCGGGGGGTAGGTCTAGCACAATAAAGTATTTAGCCAGGTGGAGAGGCAAATTGACGTTATGCTAATTGTTAATGTTTGTGGATTGTGGGAATCAGTTAGGGGAGGGGGTGGGGGTGAGGCAGGAAATTACATATTTATGAGGTCTAGATTGTGCGGCGCAGGCCGAGGATGTTATTGTGTAGGATGCACCTGCTTCCAATAAAGCGGCCTTTATCACACTTACATTGAGTCACGGGTCGGTGCTTTCTCCCCCCCCCCCCTTTCCCCAATGGGCCCCAAAGGACAACTGCACGGACTTTCGTGGCATGGACTCTATGCAGTTCCCCATTTCCTTTCGACACTGCCCATGGGACTTCATAATTTCTACAAAATGGCGCTGACTCCGACGTTAGGCTATACATCACTCCATGCCTCCCTGTGAAAGGAAACATTTTCACACACCGTCTCTTTCATTTCTGAAGATAACGTATGAATAAATTAAACTTTTACCAGCAGTGTGTGAGAAAGGCGCTTGTTTCACTCGAAAATGACAAATGCACTAGCGTCCAACATTTAAATAAAGAATTATTAATCAAACTGAAGTTTCACCCAGGGCTGTCAATATGCGTATGAATGTTTACAATTTTGAAAAAATGTACATCTGGTATAGAGACCGTGCCCTCTTGACGTTTCAGAAAACTGCTATATCAAAAGCTAATTATTGTCGAGGCGGCTCGTGTCACTTTGTAATAGTGAGTTATAGACTTGCAGGTTTGCTGCTTCAAACTGTTATTCATGACTAAATTATGGTGCTTTAAATTTTAATTAATCTGTGTAGCCTGAACTCCACCGCATGCTTCCAGCAGTTCCATCCTCAAACCTCCCTCTGTTTTAATGCTTCTAGAAATTCACTCACAACCATGCATTCACACATGCACACATCCATTCACAACACTCATTACCAAGTATTCCAACATACACACAGGCACCACACATTAATAAAAAAAAAATCACACTTACCTGCAGCTCTGCCTCGGAGGTCCCAGGAGACCTAAGGTCAGCCAATGAGGGAAGGCAGCATTCCCAAGCCTCGTAAGTCCCAGAAGGGTTGGGACTGCTGCCTTCCCCAGCCAATGGGGGAAGGCAGCAGTCCCAACCTCGTCACAGAGTGGGATGGGGTTGGTGAGGCTGCTGACGTCACCCCACTCTGTGATAAAATGTCACTGATTGGCACACAACGCTGGGTGCTTCAGAGCTTGAAGCTGAAGCACCCAGGTCTGAGGCAATGAGTGGTGCTACCCTTCGTCACAAGGGAGAGGTCCTCAAGGACCAATGCTGAGATGAGGATGTCACGCCCACAGGGGCTGTGGCATCCTCAGCCCAACAAAGTTAAGCTCTGGCAGCCATGTCTAGCTCCTGACTGCCTGACTTCAAAAGAGTGTCTGTCAGGCTGACCTTTGCTCAGCCTTACAGACACTGTTCTTGAGGGGCAAAAGGTGATGAGGTGTGGACCCTCAGCCCCACTGGATCCGCCGCGTCTGGTACTTAAGCAAGGGTGTAATTCAGGCACAGGGGAACCCCTCCAACCCTTCAAGAGGGCGTCAAAACTTCAGGGTGCCCACATTCGGCCCAAGGCCTATGAATAGCTGACTTAGGTGGCCCTCATCATATTCTGCAGCGGTCCCTTCCATTTTGCTTTAAACCACAGTACTAAACACATTTTCTGATTCAATAAGTACCTAATGAATTGTAAAATGGGTTTAAAACACATACTGATTTGGAAAGAGTGTATTTAGGGTGTCTCAGCCAAACCGCTATTCAGAAATGCTATGCATCAGTGGTTTGCGGCCACAATTTGGAGATGATTATTGCTAACTCTCAAAAAACCTGACATATATATATATATATATATATATATATATATATATATATATATATATATATATATATATATATATATATATATATATATATATATATATATATATATATATATATATATATATATATATATATATATATATATATATATATATATATATATATATATATATAAACATATATATACATTACCTACTGGCGGTCCACAGTAGGTAGTTATAGTTAGGATTTTTTTCAATGCAAAATTTCAACATTCTATTGGGAATAACGTTGGCGCCGGTTGAGGAATCTGCCTGAAAATGTCCTCAAATTTTCCTCGCGGCGCTCCGGTCCTTCCCTGAAAGTTTAGGGGGGATTTGTCAAGCGGGGGCTGAGATAAAAGGGAGGTCCCAAAACGTGTTTTCCCCATGTTAATTTCCATAGGGCGGTCGACCTCACTTTAAGCCCGAACGGCTGAATAGATTTCCACCAAACATGGCAAAATTGTAGGGACTGGTAGCCCAATGTGCCTTTGCTATGTCTCAAGATATATGCTCCAGTGGTTTTTACGAAAATTAACTTTGAAAAAATAAATATTGGGCTACATTGGGCTATATATATATATATGTTAGAGCCCAAATGTAGCCCAATGTAGCCCAATGTAGCCCAAAGATGGCCACCAGAGACAAAAAAAACAAATGTAGCCCAAATATCAGCCAGATGTAGCCCAACTATAGCCCAATGACAGAATGTCCCAGAGTGTTCTAAAGAACAACTAGAGCGCTAATGGTCTTACTTATGACAAAAGTATGGCACACCTGAAGTCATCTTGATTGGAATAAAGTATTAACACTTAAAACATTTAATTTGCAAAGGAACAAAATGAGGGGGTTCATTTTGCCATAGAAATTATGATTAGTGCTGAAGAAAGAAAAATTAGGGCACATTTTGAGTGACTTCTCAAATCCTCTTATATTTCATTAAAAAAATTCTGATATGCAGTCTCCCAAGATGGCCACCAGAGACAAAAGAGCCCAAATGTAGCCCAAATATCAGCCGAATGTAGCCCAACTATAGCCCAATGACAGAATGTCCCAGAGTGTTCTAAAGAACAACTAGAACGCTAACAGTCTTACTTATGACAAAAGTATGGCACACCTGAAGTCATCTTGATTGGAATAAAGTGGTAACACTTAATACATTTAATTTGAAAAGGAACAAAATGAGGGGTTTCATTTTGCCATAGAAATGTTATATATATTTATATATATATATATATATATATATATATATATATATATATATATATATATATATATATATATATATATATATATATATATATATATATATATATATATATATATATATATATATATAGTTAGGATTTTTTTGAATAGGGATTTCTGAAAATGTTATGTTGAATAACTTTGGCGTTGATGGACGGAATTGGCTGAAATTTTCAGGAAAATGGCACATTTTGTTTCTGAGCGTCCCCTGAAAGCTTGGGGGGGGGGTTTCGTCAAGCGGGGGCCGAGAAAAAAGGGGGGTCCCAAAACGTGTTTTTAACATTGAGTTTTCCATAGGGCGGTTGGACTCACTTTTAGCTCGGCTGAATGGATTTCTATGAAACTTGGCAAAATTGTAGAGACTGTTTGCCCGATGTGCCTTTGCTAGGTCTCAAGATATTTGCTCCAGTGGATTTTGAGAAATTAACGTTCAAAAAAAAATATATATATGTGACAGCGTCCCGGTTAGCGCCCCGGTTTGCGTATCAGACGCGTAACGGAACTTCGCGAGAAGAAGCGGATTGGCTCTGCGGTGACTCTCAACATTCTAAACAGTCCGGAGCGGCCGCCATCTTGTCTGTCGATAGGATCGAGAGACAAGAGGTGGAAATAAACAAAGGGGGAAATGAATGAAAGGGGCAAGGTAGACCCCTCCTGACCCCCTAGGATTGATGTGGGGGCTATTAAAGGGCAGTGGAAGCGCAGTGGAAGCGCTACCCGGTACGCGAACCGGGTAGCTCACTGGTAGCGTAACGGGAGTCCACCATCTTGTGTTTCGGACGCATTTAGTCACAAGATGGAGGATAAACAATGTTGGGAATGGGTATAAGGGGGCACGGGAGACATATCCTGACCCCCTAGGTTTTCTGAGGGTGGCTGAGGAGGCTCATATATGTAAAAAAAAAAATTTGCACGGTTAGCGCACGGTCCGCGCACTGGGTAGCGTTCCGGAAAGCGTAACAAGGGGAAAACCAAGGGAAATAGTAAAATAATATTTTAGAGTGCTTTGAGGTAGGGTAGCTCTGAATAGAGCTGTTGTGTTGTGTGGGTGATGTAAGTACCAACATGTAGGTACCAATGAAGAGTCTAAAATTCAATGTACACTGTCTCCACTGTAGATATTTTGTATGTTCTAATATGGGTTATTTAAATATAAACGTGTGGAAAAGCACTTCATGCTTTAAAGCAATTGTATTTTTGAACTGATTGTTCTTTCCTCTTAGTCCTCCTCTTTGTTTTTTTTCCCCACACTCTTCTTCAGCATGATAGTTGATAAATTCGTTCCCTCAAAAAATTTATATACATAAAAAAAATCTCTTAAATACATATAAAATATATTTTTCCTTTAAAAGAATACATTTTACAGCTTTTGATATTTGCTATTGAAAAACCATTGAAATTTACTTAAAAAACCATAGGTTATAGACCATATATAGTTAGGAATTAGCATTTTAAAAAACCTTGAAAATTCACTGAAAAAATCATAGGTTATAGACCATATATAGTTAGGAATTAGCATTTACAAAACCTTATTTTACTCACACAAAACCATTGAAATTCGCATATATAGTTAGTTGCACTAACTATATATCGCGCACCCGCAATCCACTGCTGATCATGTCACATATTACATCATTCATGACATGGTCAGTGACATCACTGATGACATCACTGATGACATCTCAAATGACATCACTGATGGCATCACTGATGACAACATACAGTGACTGTATGTTTCTGTAAAGTTAAAACATGTCTTACATATTGAAGAATGAGTGGATGTATAAGTGTCTGGATGAAGGATTTAGTAGGTGCATGGCTGACTGTATGAGTGAGTGATTAAATGTGTCTCACTGAGTGCATGGGTTAGTGACTAAACTGTCTTAATTTGTGCATCATTATGTCTGTTGTTCTGTAAACTGCTGCATGTGTTGATCAGTAGCTATATGAGTAACTATATGGGTTACTGATTGGTTGCCCAAGTATTTGTATGGGAGACTGAGTGTGTGTGTGGGTGGCTGGTAGGTGTATGACTCTGTGCATAGATGTGTGAGCAGTTGATTCACTAGATGTATGGGTTCAAAAGTGCATGTGGAAATAGCTGTATGGGCGGTTGACTGTGTGCATGAGTGTATTGGTGAGTGAATGGATATCTCAGTGCTACATGTCAAAGTAAGTACATAAGTAAAACACAGTACATGTGAGAGTTGACATATATAAATAACTGTGCATAAGAGCCAGTGAATGTGTGAGTGGCTGTATGGATCATTGCGAACTTGTATCAGGGATTGTATAAGAGAGTAAATATGTGTTAGTATATGTTTGAATAAGTAAGGTGTGTATAACTGTATAGTTGAGGAAATGGAGGTGTGATTCATTCTTTGCATGACTGACTAGGTGTGTGAGTAACTCCATGGATGAGTGACAGTCTGTGAGTGTCTGTTTACACTGAGTGTATCTAAGGTTATATTAGAGTCTGACGAGGTTCATCGTATTATCACATGAATGATGTCATCAGTGATGTGATCAGTAATGTCAAATGAGATGTCATCAGTGATGTCACCAGTGATGTCATTTGAGATGTCATCAGTGATATCATTTGAGATGTCATCAGTTATGTCATCAGTGATGTCACTGACCATGTCATGAATGATGTCATCAGTGATGTCACTGACCATGTCATGAATGATGTAATATGTGACATGATCAGCAGTGGAGTGCGGGTGCGCGATATATAGTTAGTGCAACTAACTATATATGCGAATTTCAATGGTTTTGCTAATATATTAAGCATGGGCGAATTTTGCGAATCTGACATTCGCGAATTTTGCGAATTTGCAAACTCGCAATCCGCAAAATCCGCGAATTCTCGCGAATTTGCGGATTTTGGGGTTTTTTTGCGTTCGCAAGGATTTCTGCCAGTTCGCAAGGATTTCTGACAGTTCGCGAGGGTTTTGTAACAGTTCGCAATCGCGAACTTACATGTCGGCTCGCAACGGTCACGATTATGTTGTTTCTACGTCTGGTTCCTCATCATCGGTTCCCAGCACCCTCTGTTTCATCCCTGCCACCCTCTGTTTTACCCATGCCACCCTCTGGTACATCAATGCCTTATGCCACCCTCTGGTTCATCATCACTGTAGATTATGGGGGGGGAAAGCAAGCACACCTGCCTGCTTCAACTGACATGAATTAATTTGGGGTTGATTTATTAATGTGTCACTGTTTTAAAATTCCAGTCAGGCACCTGCATCCTTATCTGTAATTTGCTTTCTGTTGCAGTGCAATTTTTTTTCCAGGACCTTTGTGGCCTACTTGTAGCTATTCTATGAGCCTGCTGTGAGGGTCAGAGCAGGGTCATACAATTGTTGCAACTAGCAACTGAACAATTGTTGCAACTAGCAACTGAACTTTGGAGGGGCCCTTGTCAGGAAGCACTACAGGGAACGGTTACTAATGAGTTTGAACTTTTGAACCTGCTTTCACTTTTGCAAAACTCGTTTTTCTGCAGAGCAGCATTACAGCAACTTTAATGCCCCACCAAGCTTATATGAGAAAGTTGATTTCTAATCCAAAAGTTATCCAAAGAAAATCAAAAGGCCTCAAATCTAAAAAAGTGCAGGCAAATGTCAACCTGAGGAGTTATTCTGATAAAAATAATCATTTTCAGAAGGTCTATGCTGTTTGCTAGTAGATTTCTTGTGCGGAATTGCAATTTTTGTAATTTCGCGAGTGCAAGATTGTTGCTGCCCGCCGCACCTCCATGTTCGCAATTGCGAACTTACACCGCAAAGAGAAAAAATCCGCTGCGTGCGAATTTGCGGATTTTGCGGGAAATTCGCGAATCTCGCGGATTGCGAATTTACCGAAAATCCGCTAAATCCGCGAGCGTAACGGATTTTCCGCCCATGCTTACTATATATGGTCTATAACCTATTGTTTTTTCAGTGAATATATATATATATATTCACTGAAAAAAACATAGATTTCTCACCAGTTATAGTTAGGAATTAGCATTTAAAAAACCTATTAAATTCACTGAAAAAACCATAGGTTTCACACCAGTTATAGTTAGGTGGAAATTTTACTCGCATAAAACCATTGAAATTCCCATGTTATAGTTAGTTGGACTCACTATAACTTGCGCGTGCAATGCACTGCTGATGACATCACATATTACATCACTCATGACATGGTCAGTGACATAGCTGTGTGTGTGTAGCTGTATTTCCAAATAAATGGATGTTCAATAGTGTATTTGCATGTGTGAGTATGTGTGTGAGTAACTTTTGGAAGACTGTCGGTGTGTAACAGGATGTATATGTGTATCACTACATATGATGAGTGAGTATATGTATGAGTGACTATATAGAACTGTTGCTGAATGAGTGGATGTGTATATAGATGGTGGAATTACTGAATTGGTTGTTGTAACTGGTATGGGTATCTCCATTTTTTTGAAAATGTTAGTTTCTATTTTTGAATATGTGTTTCAAGGGTTACATTACACTGAAAGGAGGTCTGTCACTCTGTCACAAGGATGGTGTCATCAGTGATGTCATGAGTGATGTCACTGACCATGTCATGAGTGATGTAATATGTGACGTCCTCAGCAGTGCATTGCAGGCGCACAAGTTATAGTGAGTACATATACATACATATATATATATATATATATATATTAGCCCTGGGCGGAGTTGGCGGAGCGCTACTGGCATATGTTTTGTACTGTGGTGATCTGCATTCATGGCATAATAGATTCATTACATTTCTCACTGTTTATTCACACAGGCCCCCTGAGGCGGTACAGCTCTGTGAACCGCTGTCACCTGTGTTTTTGTGCCTTTGCTTTCCTGTCCTTATTGTCCATCCTCCAGCATGCACCGACCACTGAGTCAGCAGCAGCCGCATGCCAATGGGATCACCACTGAACCCGACTCAACGGTTGAGTGCAGCCTGTGCAGGACGTGGCTGACCGTCAGAGTATCAGTGCACATATCACTGCCCTGTGGGATCTCATGCAATCACTGCAAGATGCAATTCATGTGCACATTATTTATTTATTTATTTATGCAATTTTATATAGCGCAAACTTTACCCAAAGGTGTCAGAGCGCTTTACATAAGAACCAGTTGAAAAACATAAGGACTTAGGATTACATGCGTTACATAAAGGATACAAACAGAAAAAAATTGCAAATGTACAAGATGTAAAGTCACACAAGGAGAAGATACAATTGGATATACTCAACACAACGGTCTACTGCATATTCTAGTGATTAGAGTTATCTCTATATACATAGGGAAGGGATATGACTGGATATACTCTAAGAGTCACTTAGGAATGGTAGATGGTACAAAGGTCTACTGCCTATACTAGTGATTAGAGTTATCCCTATATTCATATATATACATACATAGTAGATTTTCTCAGGCAGATTTCCATTAAGTGGGGTCAGAGGGGGGAGGTAGTCACAACACCAAGGGAGGGTGGGAGGGCTTCGAGGGTATGGAGAAAAGGTAAAACAGAGAGGGAAGAAACATTTGAGGATCCTCAAGGGGGAAAAGAGGGAAAAGGGTAAAAGACGAGGGAATGGACAAGATGACGGGTCGGGGACCAGAGAAAAAAACGGCAGAGAACAGCAGCAAAATGGCGGGCAGGACAAAGGGAAAAGTAAAGAAGTCCATGAGAGATTGTGGTCCACAATTGCAGTGCCTCAGGTGTTTCCCGTACCGGGAGCTGTAATTATGGTCATACGATTCTCCAAAGCATCTTATAGGAGTGCCCCTAGTCAAAATAAGGTGCCCTGTCCGGCCTGATGCCTGCTTGTAAAGGTGCACTGTGGTGTTACATAGAGTCGAGCTCATCATGTGTGGTCTCGGCCACCTTGGAAACAGGCAGACCTCGTGTCATCTGCCCTTGAGCCTCCGGTGTCCCCCCTTGCAGTGCTTTGTCAATCCTCAGGGTGACCACCAGAGCGGGCTCCGCTGTGCTCTGCTGTGCTCCGCTGTGCTGTGCGTGGCCTCCGCTTTAATCAGTATTCAGCCCAAGGGTGCCTTTGTTGCGATGTCAGCCGACACCCGCCATCTTAAAGTCAGGCACTGTGTGGGGGCACTCCGCCGGTGCCCCGGTCCGCCCCACAACTGCCCTCCAAGTCTGGCTCACTGCTACAGCTGGTGTGCGCTCCGTTCTAGCACCCGTCGGGCGTTCTCTTCCCAGATCACCTCCGCGGCGGCCGGCCATTCACTATTATTCGTTTGTGTACACTCTGTGTGTCCCCTCCCCTCTGGCCAGTCACTGCCTACCCCATGTGCTCCACGGAGAAGTGTTACTGATGCCTTCGTCACAAGACCCCGTGCACAGACAGGCATCTTGTTTCACATGTATGCACTAATAGTTGGTGGTAAATAACTAATACCTTTGTAAATGCAAATCTGTGCATTTACACCAGTGCCATGTGACAGACATACATGCCCTTAGGGCATGTATGTGTGCAACATGTGCACACAAGCACTATTCAGGGGTGCAAAAGGGTGTCAATGTGACAGCCTGCCACCCTTGACTCTTTCCCCATTTTACCGAATCGGTATTTACCGATTCGGTAATTGCCATTCATTCCTATGGGCCTCCAGGTAAATACCAAATCTTACCGATTCGGTAATTTTTACCGAATTCTTTGCTACATAGTATTTACCGATTCTAAAAATACCAAATCGGTAAAATTCAGTATTTTAGAATCGGTAAATACTATTTACCTACATCTAGCCCTTGATTCCTTACTTTCTGTACTCCATTACATACTGAGAACAAATTGATTCATGTTGCTGTGATTACTTGATATACCATGCATGTTTCCTGGTACCATTGCAAATGTGTTACTTTTATCCAAATTTTGCATAAGTGCCCAGGCTTCCACAGGGAAAGGGTTGCCCCTAATGTGTTTCTTCTTTATTACTTTAGTAATAGTAGTAATACTCAGCTTGCATACTACTTATTGCCACATGTACATTCCTGTGTGTTGACAGTACACCTTTCTAGTTGCCATGTCTACAAAATATAGCACTCAAGGATTGTCATCTTAGAGCACAACAACTAATCTGAATATAGTGGCACCACCCATAAAGAGAATTATAGGCATGATTTACCTTTGAGCCTTTGAGTTGTATGAATTTTTCCAGGGCAATTATGACCATTAACCTTCTGAGATAGATACAAAGAGTACTATTATTTTTGCTAATGATAAAAGCTGCTATTGAAGGTGTAGGAAATTTGAGGTACCAAGTGTTTTAAATAAATATCTATTTTCATAAAGTTAGCACTTCAACTTGGTGGCCCAATACCTAATCTTTATCAGTCTTTACTATATTGTGAACCATGTTTTACATTGAAATATGAAACTTCTTATGTTACCTTACCTTTCTTCCTTTACAATACCTTTCTTTCTTTTAATGTGGTTTGTGGTGCGTGGTAGGGCCTATGTCCTGGTGTTATGGTGGGATGACATTTTGAATGTGATTGATCTATGGCGTTTCAAGTTTAGCCGTGCTGGGAAGCTGGCACTGGAGAAGGGTACTTGGAGACATTCTAGCTAGATAGTATGGCAATGTGTACTATAAAGATGGCACTGTGGGTGGATAGCTCTTTGAAAGCATACTTGGCTCAATGCCAGAGCAGGAGTGGATTAAGTGTCCTCTACATAGTATGGCACTCTGGATCTATCTGCACTTAGTGCTAACCACAAACGTCTCTAAATTAGTCTGTGCTTGACCTTCTGTTAGCTTGCCACAAAAGCAGTCAGGCTTAACTTAGAAGCAAAGTGTAAAGCATTTATGCATCACTCAAACAGTAATAAAGTGAAAACACAACACAAAGGAATTCCCACATCAATATAGATAAGTAGAGTACAATGTAATGAATTATTTGACACCAAAATGACAAAACTCTAATCAATAGACGTGGGGATATGCAACTTCAAAGATGTAATGAAATATGGCGCCTAGAAGTACAAACCGCCACTCACAGTTAGCTGGTTGTACTAGACCGGGTGAAAGTCACCATGGAGTTTGTGCTAGATACAGGAACCAGGTTATTCCCTCTGAAAAAGTTGCCTTCTCGAAGTCCGGCACAAAGAGTCCAGTTCGTTAGGGAGGAGGCCGTGAGTAGAATAGAGAGCATTTACGATAGTCATTTCTGTAGCCTGAAGAGCAGACTGGGCTTCATGGATGGTTGAGGCTGTAGTGTGAAGATCCTTGTGGGCACTGCAGACAGTTGTTGCATTGACATTCAAAACAAGCTGCTGATGCTTTTGTGCGAAGTGCAGATCTCGATTTGCTGGTCGTCGCTTGCGGTCTCTGTAGTGTGAAGAATAGTGTTAATTGGACCTTCGTGTTGGCATTGGGCACGGGCAACAAGGGCCTGTTCGCCATCATGAAGAGACTAAAACCCAACTAGTTTTCCTCAACTGATGCCACACCAAGGATCCAGGACCTGGGATACACCTCTTTGGGATGAAAGCAGAACCCAGCCGGACTCAGGAAGGTCCAGCTGCAGGCCCAGGCAGGTCCAATGAAGCAGGTCAGCTCGTAGCTGAAGATAGGCCTCTGGAGATTGCTGTGATCCTGTAGCTCAGAACAGGAGGCCAGCTAACTTACCCTTGGAGTCACTTAATTAGCTTGGGATAAAGGGAGCGGGTCCAGTCTTCCATCTCAGGCACCCTCAAGCATCAGAGGTAGTCCTGTGACAACAGGACCCTTCACTTGTAGTTTCCACAGTCCAAAGTGTGTATGGAAGAGTGGGTCAGAAGGTCCTAGTTTTATACCTGGAGACAGATGTGGAAGTATCTTCTGGAATTATCCTCCCACAGAAGTGTCCTGCCCCCCTGCCCTGTTCCTGGGATGTTATTTGTGTGTGTGCTGAGGCAGTGTCTTTGAAGTGCATGTGGGGCAGGGAACAGCTCGAACCTCCCATTCTGGCCCATCCTGCTAAAACCCAGCCCCTCTATATTGCGGCTGTCTTGAAGGAATACACAAACGCCAACTGACAACTATACCTAGTCATGTGACCCAGAGAACAAACTACGGGCACCAAATAATAAGGGCACGAAAAAGGCTAACTTTTTTATAGGGACATTTTCAGAATTGTAACTTAAATGCCAACACTTTACCTTTAAAAATGATTTTATGTTACAGTTCTTCAGACATCAAACATGATATTTCTACCTGCATTCAAACAAAAGATTTCACCTATTAAATGTAATAAGGTTTTTCAATTTTATCCTATGAGAAAGGTAGGTCTCACAGTAGTGAAAATTTAAAGCTGTATTGGCAGGCCTGAGGCATGGGTTAATGTGTTATTTAAGTGGGTGGCACAATACGTGCTGTAGGCCTCCTTGTAGCTTTTCATTTACTAGATCTTCGTATATGGTATTCCACTTTACTAGGGACCTATAAGTAAATTAAATATGACAATCAAGTGCAAGCCAATTTTACCATGTTTTAGGGAGAGAGCACAAGCACTTTAGCATTTGTTAGCAGTCCTAAACCCAACACAAAGTTCAGCAAAACAGGAGGGGTGAAGTCAAAAAAGTCTGGGGGGTTAAAACCCAAGGGTGTCAGTTCTAACAGGAGGAATGAAGTGTGGAAGCACATGTGGAGTGTCCGTCTGTGTATTGATGCTGAGCAGCTGTGTCAGTGAGATTACTCTGTGGCGAGAATAGCACTGTTGAAGTGTACTGGTTGTAACTTTGGTTGACAAGGCTCTTTATAAGTACACAAATAGTGGTACTCTGGGATGAAATGCCACTCCGTGATACTTTTGGCCTTACTAATGATGTGTGCACAGGTTGGGGTTTCAGTGTTACCTGAGTAGTATTCAAGTGAGAGAGGTACAGTGTTGCCTCAGTAATGAGAGAATCTTCTTCTATGGCATATGTGGAATGACAAAGGTATATTGGAGCTACCAATTCCTATACTGAAAAACACAAGCTACTGATTTTGTATAATTGCACAATGCTGTTTTCTCTGAACCTTTAAATAAGATTGAAAACAGGTATCCAATAATAAGGGGCGCAGCTTCAGGAGGAGTGTTTGGGGTGATGCAGCCACCTACAAAATGTATTACGTAGTAAATAGTTGGATACAAGTGTTTGATGGTGTGACACTGCGAAGGTGCTTATCCAAGATCTGGAAGCACTACAACTATGCCAAATTTTTAAGACTCGAGGAAATCTCCTAAACCCTGTCTTTAAAAATTTTAATGATCAAGCGACAGATGACACAATCCCCACTCTATGGTCGGACGATCACTTAGGGACATATGTAGGTAGCCCAATACCGGTCGGTAACAGCCGAAATTACCGAATTTTGGCCGTTATCGACGGGTATTTAGGGATTAGAGATGTAGGTGGCTGGATTTCAGGATTCGGTAATTTACCGAATCGGTATTTAAGGAATCGGTAAATTACCGAATTCTTAAAATACCGAATCTGTAAATTACTGAACCCTTAATGTAGGGAGCCCTCAAGTGAGTGCATTTCTCATTCAAAAAAAGCAATTTTGTGCTTTTTTAAAAGTGCCATGTGGCAGACATACGTGCCCTGAGGGCATGTATGTGTGCCACATGTGCACACATGCACGATTCAGGGGTGCAACAGGGTGTCAATGTGACACCCTTCCACCCTTGAATGTGCTCCCCCTATTACCGATTCGGTATTTACAGAATCAGTAATGGTAATGGTAACGGTAACGGTAATGGTGAATGGCTTCCCTTTCCTTCTTATGGGCCTCCAGGCCCATAGAAATGAATGTGAATTACCGATTCAGTAAATACCGAATCGGTAATACCGGATTTTACCGATTTGGTAAAATTTACCGAATAATTACCTACATACTATTTACCTATTCTTAAATACCAAATCGGTAAAATTTGGTATTTAAGAATAGGTAAATAGAGATTACCTACTTATGGCCCTTGGTCTCCTTTTGGCTTGAAGTTCCCAAAACATTAGCTAAGCAGCACCCCTCTCAAATATCTAGGTGCATATGGTCCAAGCTCAATGTAAGGGAATGGATATACTCAATGAATCGGTTCCTACTCTAAATGGTGACACAGTTAAAAGATACAACATATTTGAGAGATAACTTAATAACACCTTAGAGCCTCAAATCACCTGTAAACTTGCTAAACCAAATCAGACAAAAAGATAGGGCCCCTTGGCATAACCCAGAGCTAATTGTTAAAAAGAGAAGCAAAAAAGAGGTAGAGAGAAGGTAGGAAAGATTACAACAACAGCAGCAAAAACTGCTATAGAGCAGCTATAAAAAAATTACAAACCCAGACACAAGATGCCAGAATTGCTTAATTCAATGAAAAATAGAGAATGCCCCAACTCGTCCAAATATCTATTTAAGGTAATTAATGACCTCATGAATCTTGCTTCTTGCTCCACCAGTCCCCCGCCTTCAATTGAGCACTGCAACATGTTTGCTAACATTTTTCTTAACAAAGTTAACAAAATCTTTAACCTTCTTCTGTTATCTGCCTTATCTAATGTTATTGCCCCAGCTAGGCAGTGGTCAGTTCCCAACCTGTTGGCTTTTTCCGCAGTGAACAACAAAACCAAACTGTGGGAACAGTATTAAGTGGCTGTAAGCCTTCTTTGGAAACAGGAGTTTCCAGGGTTGCAAAGGCTCACTCTTCTCAATAATCCATCCTTTACAGTGTGGAGTGCCACAGGGCTTATCTCTAAGCCCCACGCTTTTGCAAATACATTTTTATTGAAGAAAACCAAGAGAGTGTGTTCAAATAGTAAGATAGGCAGCATATATCAGGCATCCACCTGCGCAAATGACAACATTGTCCTAACAATCAAAGTCATCTAAGCTATATTAGGCGTGTGGCCAGGGAGATTTCAAGGCATTGGTTCAGCCAAGTATCGAGATATTAAGGCAAACAAAGGTGTGACAAGATGCGCACCAGTAATAAATGAAGATACACTAAAAAGAAAGAAAGTGAGAAATAGAACAAAAGGGAACATTAAGTGTAGGTCGGGGATAAGCATGGTCGATTAAGAGGCGGCTTTGGACAAGGGGGTGTTTCGAGCAGGAGCTATCGAGTTTATTTATGGGGGTCTGGGTAGGGCGAGTTGATGGCACAGCGGAGAGGGGGGGGGTGGAGAGTCTGTATTCCCCTTTGAGGTGGGATCATCAGATCCAGGGGAGGTGTGTTCTGATAAGTAAAGAGCTCAGAGCCGAGGTGGTGTGAAACAGGAATATTCCATTCTGGAGAAATAATCAATTAGGGGCTGCCAGATGTGAGCAAATTTGGTCTCAGTGTGTGATATCCCTTGGATAAAAGCTCCATGGCCATGACATGTCAAAGATGTGTGAGCCATTGGGAAATCGGTGGTGCAGGAGGCTTCTTCCAGTGGAGAGCAAGTAGTTGTTTACCAGCGCCTAACTTTTGAGCTATAAGGCGCCAATCAGAATGCATCATGGCTGTCAATGTTAGAAGGTGAATGCCCAGTATGATGGTATTGTATGAGATCGTAAGAGGGATGCCTATATTTACTTTGATGCGGCTCCAGACTTCTTTCCAGTACATGGTGAGGAGGAGGCAGGACCACCAGATATGGAAAAAATCACTGGTCACTGATTGTCAGCTCCAGCAGGAGGGACCGGAAGTGGGCAACATTCTCTGTATTCATGTTGGTGTGTAGTATCACCTGGTCATTAATTTGTAGTCAGTTTCACGCTGGGAAATACTCCTGTGAATCTTGAGGATGTCATACCCGAGTTGCTCCCATTGTTTCCGTGAAATACCTTTGCTGGAATCAGCCTTCCAGTGTGCCCAGAGTTGTGTGGATGCACAGGGGTGGAGTGTTGCAGCACCTGGTAGGTTCAAGAGATCAGGCCCGCGTCTCGTCAAAAGATCTAATCAGCAGTTCAAAGGGGGTGAGTTTTCATGTCCAAGTAGTATCACCGCTATCACGAGAAAACAGCTAAAGGGAAACTGTCTGATGCTACTGGACTCTATTAGATTACCCGCAGAAATAGTGAAGCCAACTGTATTGGCAACCCAAATGATTTTATAGTATTCAGCCTTATCTTAAAATCATGCATGGCGGATACAATAGATTCCTTTTGACTAGATTTAGATTAGGGGTCATTCACATGCTAACTAGTTTCCCCATTATGAATGACTGGTCCAGAGATATGAGTAGGTGTTCATATGACGATGTTTCCAAATATTCAACTATGCATGTTGTTTTATTTGTAGATTGTATTCTGTACGAAGTAAAAAAAAATGGATTTTTCCAAATTTAAAGTTACTTGGCCTTAGACAATGTCATCTGGAATTTATAGCCTCACAATTTTAAGAGAATGAACATTTTACAAGGGCATTATCTGTTTTAAAAAAAATCTCATTGAATGGAGAAAAACACTTTTAATATGAATCTCTATAATATCCAATTATTCGTGTATGTATACAGGAAGCAAGTTCAAGAATTTCCATGATGTATTTTTAAAATATTTTCTTTTTGATAATGATGTATGACTTTTTTATTATGTGCTTTTATGATTATCTTGAAAAGAAATCGAATAAAGCTTTATTGAATTGAATTGAATTGAGTTATCATGTCACCCCTTGTGTTATAGGAGGTTGGAGCAACTCGTGTCTCATTTTGTAGTACTGGAGGCGGGCATTGTCAGGAAGTTGGAAGTCCTCTTCACTCTGGTTGATGGTCCTAAACAAACCCCCTATAAAAAGGTCTCGGAATGTATGACAGCCCCTTCCTGCCAGGCTGGGAAAGAATGAAATTGTTTAAGGGGAAATTCTGGATTACGAGCTAAAGATGTGTTTGGATAGGAGAAGGTGGTGAGACCTCATTTGATTGATATTGTGTCTCAGATTTCGAGGACAGTTTTAGTAGGGGTAGCGATGTAAGCGCTACAGAATCTGAGAAGTCTTGGGAGGTAGGCCAGGTCCCAGCGGGGAAGGCAAGTCACTGCACGGTCCATGTGGAACCAATGTTTCTCGCTCTCGCGGACAAACCACTCTGAGATATAGCGTAAATGTGCCATCCAATAGTATTCCAAAAAGTTGGGGCACGCAAAGCCACCTTGTTGCCTGGGGAGCATGAGGATCGCGTTCGAGTATCTTGGACGCTTCCCGCCCCACATAAAGGTGTGGAGGTCATGTTGAAGGTGAAGAATTACTTCTTGGGAAATGGGTGTCGGCAGAGTCTGGAATAGATATAGGATTTTTAACCGCTTTAAGGTAGCCTAGCCAGGACAACTGTAGTGGCTTCCCTCTGCGTTTGTCTTCAAGGATTGATCTCCGGTATTCCAACCAATTGGCATGGGACCTGGTTGTCAGGGATGGGGTTACATTTGAGACCAAATATCGAAGTGAGTGTGGCACCCTTTGAAAGATTGCAGGGGACTGTAAAGTTGGCAGCTCATATTGAGAAATCGTCAGATTCAGTGCTTGAGATTTGGCTATCTTGATTTTAAATCCAGAAACCCTCTAAAAAGATGCTAGGGTATTTACTAGATCAGGTGGGGAAAATTCAGGTTGGGTAAGGGTGAGATAGAGGTCATCTGCAAAGAGCGGTCTTGTGCTCACTACCACCAAAGGGAATGCCCACAATGTCTTACTCTCGGCGATTAGCTATAGCCAATGGTTCCACTGGCAGGGAAAATAGAAGAGGTGAGAGTGGGCCGCTCTCTCTGGTGACTCTCACCAGGTGAATAGATTGGGTGAGCTGTCCATAAATCCACATCTGTGCTGTGGGTGGTGTATAGGATGCCATTATCCGAGAAATCATACCCGGTCTCAAGCCTATCTTAACTAAGACTGCATGCAAAAAGGGCCAGCTAACACAGTCAAAGGTCTTCTCCGCATCCGACTAAAGAAGGCAAGTTGGGATGTCATGGCAGTGTGGTTTCTCGACTATGTGAGCAATACGGTGGATGTTGTCCGCGCCCTGAAAATAGCAAATAAAGCTGACCTGATCAGGGTCTATTAACCCAGGGAGGTACGGATCTAGACAGTTTGCCAGATTCATTGTGTAGAATTTGGCATTGGTATTTAACAGGGCAATCGGGTGGTAAGAGGCACATAGTGATAAATCTTGCCCAGACTTAGGAATGAGCACTGTTTCAGCAGCAGCCATGGTGGGGGTAAGGCCTTTGTCTTCTGTAAGTGAATTAAAGCACAGCCACATGCAGTCTTGGAGTTTGGGGATGAATTTGCAATAGAAAGGTACTGTGAGGCCAACTGGTCCCGGTGTTTTGCCCAGTGGTAGTGATGGAGCAAGGATTTGAACGCTAAGCGACTTGCTTGCATCATGAACCTCAAATAATGTTAATAAAATAATCAACATGTTTGTTTTACTAATTTTGCACATTTTTCATTATACAGGGTGTCCAAGAGACGCTTGCTATGTGTTTATTAATCCTAATACGCTTGCACTACAAAATGGTTGCTGCTATGCGGGAATTTAGACTGCACATGATATGAGCAGCAGTTGTTTCTCGGAGGTCACGTTGTATTTTGGCCAAGGTAATGGCATTTTAAAGTTGTGCATGCTAGGAGTCTATAGGTGTACACGAGCAAGTATCCAGGAAAGAGTCGATATCTTCCTAGGACAGGTTATCTTCCTCATAAAGGACATTGTAAAAATCTCAGAATGCTTGTTGCTTGGCAGTTTCAGTGACGGCCCAAGTGCCATCTCCAAGTTTAAGTTTGGATATGTGGGCACATGCCATCAGTTAGTGAAGATTTTGGCAATGATGGAGCCCACCTTATCTCCCCCCTCGTAGTACCTCTGTTTTAAAACTAGCAGAGCTTTCTCCACCTTGTTTGTTCAAAACTCCATTAGCTGACCCAACATCAGTGATAGATGTTTTTTGTGGCGTCTAGATGGGGTCGTTTCTTAAAGGCATTCCAGAGATTTAATATCCCTAATCAGGCCTGATTCAACAAGTCTGGCTTCTCTTGTACAGGCAATAGCTTTGGCTGTCATGGCGTCCCGTATTGTCACCTTGAAAGTGTCCCAAAGGGTAAAGCATGCGGTCTCAGGAAGGGCGTTAGCCTCGAAATACACCAAGATCTCCCTCTGGCTTTGAGCCACATCAGTGGGGTCTCTTAGCAAATGAGGGAGAAAGCGCAAGTGAGCGAGGATGAAGAAGAAAACCCCTGACCTTGCAGGATTAATTCCAAGTGAGCTTGATCGGAGAGGGAAATGTCTGAGATGTGGGCAGAATCCAGGTCCCGCTAGAAAGATTGGGAAAGGACAAGATAGTAGATGCTGGAGTAGGAATGGTGTAAAAAAGAAAGGAACCCACACTTCAATATGTTTTGCACCGTTCGGTTTTGGATGAAAAGATAAACAAAGCTTAATATGTTTATCAAGGCGATTATTTACGCCGTTTTATTCATCAATTTTTTCGACAAAATTGATGAATAAAACGGCGTAAATAATCGCCTTGATAAACATATTAAGCTTTGTTTATTTTTTCATCCAAAACCGAACGGTGCAAAACATATTGAAGTGTGGGTTCCTTTCTTTTTTACAAAGTATTTGGGCCCTTACCCCACTTCTGTCCGCATGGGCCAAACTCCTTTTTGCTAGACGGAGTAGGAATGGTGAACATACGATTAGAATCAATAGTCTTGCGTATCGAGGAATCTGTAATGCTGAGCGTCAATAAGGCCCAGGTTAGCAAAGTCCCTCTTCAGGGTAGCCGGCATTTCCCCTGTGCCCTGGAAAGAGAAGTTGCCGCGGTAAAAGTCGGGATCTCAAACCATTAAGCTCTCCTCCCACCACCAGGTCGCCACCCCTCCTGTGCACACTGGTCCCTCAATATAGTCCTAGGATACGTGTCCAAGGATTGATTAGGGGCATAAATGTTTAAGACGGTGAGAGTGTGGGTGACCTGCTGTATCAAGAGTTGTAAGAACCATCCTTCCCCGTTCCTGACTACCCGCAATCCTTTAGAGCAGAAACGCACCCTGCACAGGATTGTAAGTTCAGCTGTTTTAATTGTAGAAGATGCAGAGTAGCGAACTGGGTATCTAGGTTGGGGCGTTCAATGGGTGTCAGCATTTGGAGGTGAGTGTCCTGGAGAAAGATGATGTTTGGATCTTGTAGGAAGAGATAGCGTCATACCAGGCTTCTCTCGTTTGGAGTGTTCAAGCCCCAGACACTGAGAGACTATAATTTAATGTGGGGATATCAACAGTAGGCGAGGTCTGAGAGTACAGCCAATGAGGGGCAATGTAGAAGGGGGGTACATACCCTGGGTGTACAGGTATGGTTTTCGTGGGTCCCGGCGGAGGCATGAGACAGGCATATAGGGGAGAGCATGGACAGGCAAGGGTTGGAAAGGCTGGTAGGAAGGAGGCATAAGGAGCACCTCCAGTATTGGAGAACTGGCAGTGCCAGCTCAAGGAGCGAAATGGTAAAGAGAATAACCATCAAAAGGTGCATAGTAGCATCAACTGACCATTCAGAAAGAAAAAGAACAGTACAAACAATAGCAGGCCAACCGGGCAAGGTATCTCCATTCAAGTCCTACAATGACTTACGTGGTAGTGCACAGGCCATTCTGGAGAAGTCACTCTCCAAAGGGATGAGTTGAGTAGGAGCGACAGCGGGCACATCTGTGGAGTCCCCACATCTGCAGCAAGTACAGGTAAGAGGAGGAGACGACTCCTCTGCATCCGAAGGAGCTCTGGGAGGGTGGGCCTGGGACAAGACCTAACAAGGAGCCTCCATCATCAGTTGTAGCAGTAGTCAATGTTCCAAGGGGTCGAGGCAGTAGTTCCTTTAGGTTCGGCATTGTGGCAGAGGAAGGGGTCAAGGGGCACCAGCACTGTTGCCCCATAGGATAGAATCATATAGAAGTTGGGGTGAGGCCCATTTAAATGCATTAAGTCTTACGTGAAAGTATTATATGTTAGACAAAGGATGAGGTGGAATGGGCCAGTGAGTATGCGTCATCCAAGGAGCGGGGATGTAGGCCGGGATGATTTCACTTTGGACCAGCGTCTCACAATTTGATGTCTGTGGTGAAGACTGGTTGGTCTCACCATTGTCACATTCTTTGTTCACAATTTTCTAAGCCACCCGCCTGCCCTCCCATGTGAAGATAAGGGTGAAAGGTGGCCCCATTGATACTTGACACTAAGTTTGCGTGACTTATCTGTGACAGGTTCAAAGTGTCTGCGCCGTCGTAGAGTTACAGGAGCAAAATGTTGGAAAATCTGAATAGAGTAACCCTTAAAGACCAAGTCTGCTTTGCGACGTAAGACTTGCAGGTTGACTTATTTTTCAGTGAAAAGGTGCACTCATGTGAGAATGTCCAGGACCAAGTCAGGACATCCCCAACCCGAAGTCATACGGTGGGCTCTGTCGAGGGCAGGGGGGAAGCATTGACGTCCTCCCAGATCACCTGCAGGAGATAAGCCATTAACATAGAGATGTCCGATCCCTCTGGGAATTCCCTTGATACAAAGGTTGTTCCTCCTGCTCCTATTTTTTAAATCTTCCTGCTCCAATTGAAGTTCAATTTGTTGCTTCTCTAAAGTAGCCATTCTCCGCCATAGGTTTTCCAAGTCTTCCGAGCGGACATCTACTGTACATTCCAAGTCGTCAATGGGCCCACCTATCTCTGTGACATTACGTTTAAGTTCATGGAGGCAGGTTCTGAACTCTGACTTGAGGGAACCAATTTTAGATCTAATTTCTTGTGAGATGTTTTTCATGTAGGCCTGGTGAGTGGGGCAGTGGAAGGATCCCTGAGTGGGAATGCTGAGGAAGAGTCTGTGAGGGAATGCTTTTTGCCACAAGGAGGTGACAGGATTGTCTTTAGAAAAGTTGGCAGATAACTCCTTGAAAAACGTGCCTCATGGCATGGCAAGAGTGTACCACGGTACCCAATAAATGATGGGTGAGAAGGCGAGTGGCTGTCCGTTTGTGGAGGACGCCACCAAATGTATAGGTCCTACAGTGAACTCGCCTCAGCCAGGCAATGGTAGAGCCAGGACAATGGGGTATGGAGGCAAAGAGTTACTCCTTGGAGTTCACCAGGAGTTCTGGAGAGACTCCAAGTGTGAGCTGAGGGGTAATTAAAGACTGGGTAGCAGCCCGGCTGTGGGGCCTACAAAATGGGAGATAGCAAGAAGGAGGTTAGACGTTACTATTGCCGAAGAATTAGCAGGGAGGGAGATCCAGGGGGGCTGATGTGGTGGTTGACGGAACCCACAAATAGCTATTTATAGAATGTTGAGGCCTGGTGTGCCTCACAATAGAAACATATGGGATGAGACAGTTTAAGAACGTGTCCCTCAGGAGGGAGAGGGTGATTCCTGAGATGAGCGGGAAGCTATGATGTGTAATGTCACAGCCAAATTCAGCCCTCCGGGCTTACCAGGTGTGAGGGAGGTTGTCACCAATTCAGAGTGGCACCCCCGACCAGTCCCCAGGGCTGATCACCAGCGGAGGAGGGCAATGCCTGTGTGAGGTGGTGGCACCCTGCATGGTCACAATCAGACATCAGTGTGAGGTGGAGTAGACATTGGAACACCAGGAGTCAGGGAAGGAGGCCTCAAACTGATGATGGGGCTATGAACGGCCAGGGAGCAGCAAGATATGTTCCAGTAGGCTGAAAGAAGGTCCGTGCAGGCCAGGCAGTCCTTGGTCAAAGGCAGTAGGGAAATAGCCTTAAGGCAATGAGAGGCAGCGGGGGGGGTCAAGCATCTAGTAGGGAACCGGTCTTGGGCACGATGCTAAGGAAAAGGTCAAGAAACAGTGTCAAAGAAGCAGAGACACGGAAAGACGCATCTCACTCCATCGCCGGCTTGGTCACATCCCCCTCCCCACACTTTTTAATCTGTATATATTTCCCATAGCAGAAATCGTGAGATCACATGGTCTTGCCTAAGTGTCATATGCAGATGGCAAACAAACCATCATGCTGCTTACTCCCGATGTCAGCCAAACCCCCACTCAACTCAATTCATGCCTTAAAGGGGTTACAGACTGGATGTCTGCAAGCAATCTGAAACTTAACGGAGAAAAAACTGAAGTACTTGTGATCAGAAACAAAAGGTCAAGATGTATGGAACTGGCATGGCCAGAACAACATGGAGAATTACCTAAGCCTGCCCAAGCAGTAAAGAGAGTCTAGGTTTCTGGATAGATGATAAACTCATAATGGAAACATAGGCCAGAAAACTTGCAGGATCTTGTTTTGGTATCCTTAGATCTCTCAGAATGTTCTGACATATGTCACCACAATCCACTAGGAGGGTAGTGGTGCAGAGTCTAATAAACTCATGTCTACATTATGGGAACTCCCTCTACTTAGGGAGTCCAAAATATGTGATAAAAGACTCCAAGTGTTCCACAACGCAGCAGCAAGAGCCCTTCACAAAATACCTAAGCACCAATCAGCCAGACCAGCCTTAGAAGACCTTCACTGGCATCCAGTTCAAAATAGAATTATTTTTATAGCTCTTTGCATCACGCTTTAGGCAATTCATGGGACAGCCTGCTTATGTTCCATAAAAGTCTCTTCGACCAAAAAGTCAAGGACTCCTGTTACAGCCCAAGTTCAAAAGAGCAAGAAGTGGTGGCTGCTCCTTTAAGTATTGCATACCCAAGCTCTGGAACCCCCGCCCTGCCTTCATTAGAAGTCAGCAGTCAGAAGTCGGCTTCAGAAAACTTCTTAAAACTCATCTTTTCGAGAGCATGGTCCTTAGCCATATAGATTCATGCAGGCATTCTGGAGAGGTTGTTGTAATAAGCGCTGGACGGCCCAGTTAGGTAGCAATGTGCTATATAAAAACACCTTGAATTGAATTGAATTCAGTTTGGTATGGTGAAGTATCTGTCGGATTTCACCTGGGACTTTTACATGCCCACACTGACAAAAACACACACACTCCCATCTCTGTTTATGAACTCCTTAACCTTTCCGCAGCAGCGGACATTCCGCCGGGGTGCGGCCGAATCCGACGTGTGCGCAGATCAGACAGCCCCTGGCCGTCCGAGGCACACGCCTACTGTGACGTCAGACGGCCAGGGTCCATCTGACGCATCAAAAAATTTACAAATGTTGATTACTTTGAAAAATGTTGTGTATTAGGTGATCCTAACAATCCGTCCCTCCTGTTTCTTTCCACCTCCCCATAAGCCCCCCTCATGTCCTGCTTCTCATATAGTGTATTTTAATAAGATAACTCAAAGTAATTGTTGGGAAATCTGAAGCTTGCAGCCCCCACCCATGACCAAACTACGCTGCAGGCAATAGTACAATGCTAAGTCACTCAGTCACTCTTACCCACCCATCCAAATCCTGGAAGATGAGAGCATGTAATTGTTAACCCCAGAGACAGAGTTACGGCATGTACAATTAGTTGAGACATATTGGGAGATATGTACAATAGAAGTGATGGAGTGAGGCGTTAGCTGTCATCGCTTCACACCTCACTACGCCACTTCTGAAACACAGGGCTGATCCATATTTATGACAATATAGTGCAGCCTTGCATTTCCCCCTGCAATGGCGCTACAGTTAGCAGTGTAGCGCCAACACATGCACCCTTGACCATAGTGCAAGGGTGTCTGCGTGCGGGGGAGGATTGTTTATGTAAAGGAAGGTGTCCCTTCCTGCACATAAACAATTCTGAAATGTCATTTTGTCACTTCTATGTGCGCTGCTTAATGCAGTAGACATGAAATTCGCAAAATTGATATTTTTTAAAAGATTGTTTATGTACAGGAAGGGGGACCTTCCTGTACATAAATAATCCATGGCTTTTTGCATTTTCCATGTGTGCTGCACAAGACAGCACACATGTAAAAAGCAAAAATTAGGAAAAATAAGGCATTTATCTTCATTTTGCCAACTTAAGACCAGGTTTTGGCTGGTCTTAATTTTGGTGCTGCCTCCTATGTATGCTGCCCTTGTACATAGGGGGCAGCGTCAAAATCAATGGGTGTTGCTGTGGAACGACCATTGCAGCACCCACTGCCCACCCCTTTCACGCTAACCATAGCGTGAAAGGAGGCCTTATTTACAAGGCAGCGTTAAGCCACGTTAAGTGGCATAACTCTGCCTTGTAAGTAAAGCTAAGTGCCTATCGCCATCACAACGTCGATAAAAGTGACGTTGTGGTGATGATAGGGGCTTGTACATACGCTTGTACATATGCCCCATTATGATCCCCAAAAGGATCAGAGACATAGGGATACTTGTGGTGTAAAGTTCATGCTACAAATCCTTACTCTGGAGCAGTGCTTAATTTGTAATAACAATTAAGTGCCAGGGGTCTTACCTTTAGGCCACTGCACCTTGCAACACACATTGCCATGCTGACAATGATAGTAACAACACAACTACTAACCATCACACTCTTACAAGTGTGACAGTTCAGACTATTTCAAGCCCCCAAAGCTATAGGAATAGCTTGGGTGGCAGACAATAGTACTTTTTAATGCATATTTAATTAATAATTAACTGTTGTGGTAATCTCTAAATTATCCAGATGGTGCCACCTTATGGCAGACTGTCACAAACAGTGGTGTTGACTGTTAAGTGCCTGTGCTCAGCACCGGAAACCACTGGCTCAAATTAAGCACTAATCTGGAGACCATACTTGCTTTCCAATATTGAAGTACCCCTTCAGCGTAGAAGGAATCTTTGACTTGGTTTGTTTGTGATACATAATGAGAGACTGTATTTATTGGTTAGTGTCAGAAGTAGAGGAGATCAGTGTGACAGAGTTAAGTTGTTCGCACCATGATTAACTCATGCAATTTATTCTCCAGTGCTCATGTTATCACTAATGGGCATCCATGTGAAAAGGAAGAACAATTTTGGATTAGGAAGTATTTTAGTCTGCAAATCACCATTCTTTTGAGTCTGTGTGCAATATGGGAAAAGAGTTTTCATCTGGTTTCTGAAAATCAAATATGCGTTTCTTTTTCAGTAGCGGATTCCACCTTGTCAGACATCACTCTTTGTGGAATGAACATTGAATCTAATGATTCTATCTGTGAACATCTGAGAATTGGGTTTTATATGAACATGTAGATTGAAAAAATGTAAGTAAATCACTTAAAATGTAGAGAAATATTGATTTATTTTGCAGTGTATTCTTCAATACCTATTTCTTGAAGAGCATTTCATTGTTGTGGATGATGTGCTTCTTATGAGACAGAAAAAATATATTAAACAGATGTATTCCTCTAGGCTGATTTTCATTTTGATGTTATCATTCATAACAGAGAATGTATTTTTTATGATTCAAAGAGGTGTCCTTTTTGAGTGAGTGTTTTTTAGTTGGTGTAGAGAGTTTGTATATGTCTCATGGGATTTCTGTTAACAGGTGTGCTTTTTGTGTAAACCGCAGAAGACAGTTGCAATTGTTTCTTATCGATTTGTGGACTTTTCAGCTAAATAATTCTCACAGCCATAGCATTACCTTTATAAACGAAACCAAAACTTCTGTTAAAAATAATACACCGTAACAGTAATCTACTTGGTAATGTGACAGATAGAAAATGTACTCGGACAAAAAGTTCTAAAATTACCTGAAATCATAAAACAAGGGTGAACCATTTCTAATCACAGATGTGAGGTAGAGTTGATTCAGTCTAACTTGCAACAATCAAGAAGTAAATGTGACAAACAACTCTCACATGTATATATATGCTAGTTATTCCTAGTAGATCATACTGGGGCCAAACTTTCAAGCTAGTAACTGAAGGTGTGGTGGCAAATTATTTTAAAGCTTTGTCTTAGGGTACATTTGATTGGAAACTGATCTAAGTCTTAGCAGAAGCTCACAAAAAGCCTGGGAACTGGCACGTGTTTGGAATGGTTTTGGTGAGCTATGTTATTGACATTGACACTTGCAAGGTTTTACCTAGATTTTGTCATCGCTCTGTGGATGGAAGTAAGCAACATGTCCCTGCTTAAAAAACAATTATACATGTATTATCACTGAAGATATACTGTGTTATTCCCATCCAAGAAAAACATCTTGCTAAACAAAGCACTTGCCTGATAGATGGTGGCATTGTTTTTCTGTGCATGTGACAGAATGTTTTTCTGAATATGTCATACTCTTCTTGGAAATCCTGCAATGGGTCACTGTCCCCTTCTGGAGCTTGGGGAGGACTTTTGCTGAGCTCCTGCCATTGCATTGATAGGACACCCACAGCTGCAAGATACCTTTTCAGTAATGATTTTTTTTAGTTTTATACAGCACAAACTTGCCCCAAAGTAATCGGAGAGCATTACATGGGCACAAGATTACATTACGGAATGTCGCCTTGTTTTTAGGCACGGGAGATGAAGTGATTTGCCCAAAATGTTGAGCCAATGGCATGACTCGAATTGGGTTCTCGAGTTCCAAAGTCGTCAGCTCAGTCCATTGAGCCACATCTCCTCCCTAAAATTTGATAAAACTCTATGGCCTTTAATTTCGAAGTAATTTTATTCCATTGAAGTCTCTTCACCTAAAAGTTTCAAAATGTAAGAGTGAGTGGTTCATGCAATATAAAAACATGTCTCTGATTTCAAGCCTGAGAACAAATCTCAAGGCAGAAGAGCCAGTCAGGTTTGCTAGTATTCCAAACTGGAAATGGTTTTTAAACATAGTAAAATCTAAGAAAGTCTTTCACTTCATGGCCACCATATTTATTATTTTTAGGCTTTTTTGGCCACATTGGAAACAACCATTGGAGGCCTTACAGAAATATGGAATACACTGCAGACTTCACCAAAGACCCATCGTCTTTTTTGTTAAGTTGGTAACTAATTAATAACTCTTTCATTGCAGGAGGCTTGAGGGATATACTAACCTTTTAGTGAAAGCAGACAGTCAAGGTAGGAATTTTATAGAGGTTAGATTCAGGCGCAGCCGGTACAGGTAAGAGCGGTGGAGCGGGTCGGGGGTGAGTCAACATACGACGGGATAGGGAAAATAAATACATAAAACCACTTGCCTCGTACTCGCCGCATTGTTCAGTCGGCGATGCGGCGAGCTCAAGATAAGTGGTTTTATTTATTTATTTATTTATTCTATTTTCCCTATCCCGTCGTATGTTGACTCACACCCTGCTCCGTCCCACCCCCCCCCCCGCCCTAACGCTCTGCCCTTCCGCCTTACCTCTCTTATCTGTAACCACCGCGCCTGGTAAGATTTAGGGGTGAACAAAATTGTATTTGTAGATTTTCTTTTCGAATGTGTTCCTTGTTAGTTGACTGAGTAATTGAAAATGTGCTTACTCATAGTAATCATGAGGCTGAATGTTGTGATAGGGACATGTGGTTAGGCCCCATAACTCGGTGTTGTTTCAATGTATTGCATTTTATGCTCCTTATTTTAGTATTCTTAAGTTTGTGCCTTAGTTTGTAATGCTTATTTATATTTATATAACTGTTGTTTGTGATTTGTTGGCATTTTATATAGCCAAATAAAGCTTTCTCAGATTAATTAGTATCTTCATGATGTACCTTGCTCCTTCTTGAGTGATTGTGTAAGCAGGGCAGGGGCTGCTATATGAACTGAGGACCTTATTCAGAGAGGCTTGTAGCTTTCTGTATTGTATATTTCCATATAGCACTGCTGGTGCCAGTGTACTTTACACATTAGCAACCATTGAGAATATAGGTATTTTAATAATTAAGTGCAGCAGCACTGTATTTTATCAGAATCAAGGTGAATCATGAGAAAAAGAGAGTAACAATTCAGAGGAAAGAAAAGGGGAGAAACAATTGGGCAAATGAACATTAGCAGCAGAGTATATGATGTAAGGTTGTGTGTGGATAGAAGGGTACTGACATCTTCAACCTAGGAGAAGGATAAGTCTCCCGTTAGGATTTCTTATAAGGTGAACAACTGTAAGTAGCTCATTTAGGCACGCAAGATCTTTGGGAAGAAAGTTTCCAAGCGAGAAACTGACCTTGAAAATGAGTCAACTATTCATAGAAAACGCTTTGTGAACCTGCCATTTTTTGTCATTAAGTGAAGGTGGTAAGCAGGAATGCCAGCTCACTGCAGCACAATTCTAGTTTATAATTCATTTTGGGGAAGCCAAATGTGGCAGCTTTGCCCTGTGCTATTCCTGGCACTGCCCTTCTAGCACGAGTAGGTAAAATCTGAATGATTTGCTTTTGTGTCATTTTGCCAAATTTTGCAAAAGTTATGCATAATTATATGAAATGCAAATATTACTTTTAACGCTACTTTTTAAAGCCAAATACTTCCTAGTGTCAATTTTAGGCATCTGGATGCCTTTTATGCTGATAGCGCCAAAAACACAAGTCGCTCACATGCTGGTCAATTGCCTATGCTCCAGCACTTTAAATATGCGAAGAGGTATAATGATGTAGTTTTGAGAATATTTCGCTAATTATCCTGGCAAACTGAAATACTGCCCAGGCCTATTTGTGACTCTTGGGTCTGAGATCGCAAGGCAGCATCAGGGCAAGGGAAGTAATCTGGGTATTTTAAGAGCAAAGATCACATCCAAAGGTCCTTCTTGTTTCTCCACTCTCCCCTTTTCAGCAACTGGGAGTTTTATGAATGTGGTGTTATGGTGGGAGCGTCCATGTCATGGCGCTCCCAGAGGCCTTTGGCATTCTCCTATTTGCCTGCTGAAGGGAAGAAGGCCTGGAGCTTGAGATTGTCAGCAGAGAGTAACATTAAAAGGAGAGACCACCTATCCCTGCGCCTAACACCACCAGGCAACATGTAACAGTGCAGCCCACATTGCAAGGGGCTGCAGTGGCTGCTCCTGACACCACAGAAGGCCAGGCAGCAGGTGTTTCCTTACAGGTAAGGATTATTCTTCATCTCAGAACAAGCTGCCTATTTGCTCAGTGCCCCTCGCTCACTGGCCAGTGCTCCTCAGATAAGCATGGTGTTTCCTGTGTATGACCTGAGCACATATTAGGAATAGTAAGATTAGGGAGAGAAGCAATGTTTGAGGCGAGGGCTGTTTGGTATTTTGGAGTCTGTAAATTAGTTTCTGATTCAGGTGCTCTCCCCAATATTACTAATTTTAGTAGGTAAGTCATTTTATTCATGTTTATGTTAATAATGCACTGCCTTCTTATTCAGACTGCTCCTGATGCTGCTCTAGTGATCCTAGTGGAGCTGATTAGTTATTTCGTATTCCTCAGGGGATGAGGTGGGGACCAGGAGTTAGTGGTACAGGAGCATCTTGGGTGCTGCAGGCACTGATAGAGGAGCTCAGAATGTGTCCCTACACAGCAACAATGGGAAGCTGAACACTCAGGATTGAGAAAGTCAGGACTGAGTTGCACTAGCAGAGCACTGAGGGAGTCTCTGTACAGAAATAGCTAGGCATGCCTCGGATTGGTACTGAGAGGCACCTGCCGAACTGTGGGAGCGTCCCTGTACAGTAATACAGGGGATGCTGAGATGTTGAGAGTCAGTATCACAGTGCACTGGCAGAGCTGGGAGTCACTCCCTGTAAAAGATTATAGTGGGTGGAGCAGCAGATAGACAATCAAGCGCGCTGGCACAGCTAGGTCTCAGTGTTGGTTTGGCAAGGGTGGTTATGGATCAGGATGGAGGTGCACGTTGGAGATCCACTGGCAAAACAGCAAGTGTGTTTCAGTTCTGGAAGTGTTGGATGTGGACACCAGGGCTGAAGGGCTATGTCGGAGGTGCAAGTTGATGCCAGCACCTGGCAAGGTATGCTGTGGGTCAACATTGAGGTGCACTGGCAGAGCTGCACGTGGATTGTAGTAATACAAAAGCTGGGGATGTTGCAGATCAGTATTGATACATGCTTTCTAAGCTGTACAGGACCAGGGTCAGGGTTGAAGTGCAACGGCAGAGCAGCAAGTGGGTTTCAGTTCTGGACAAGCTGGTGGTGGGTGTTGGCACTGAGATGCACTGACAGAGATGAGAGTGCTTCCAGTATAGGCGATGCTATGAATCAGGATTGGGTGCACATGGAGAGTTGTGTATTGGTCCCTTTACATGGGATAGCAAGTAATGCTTCAAGTCAGAATTGTGGTGCACTGGCAGAGCTGTGTGTTGTCCAATTGCCGGTTTAACATGAGGTGTTCCAGGTCAGGGTTGTGGTAAACTGGCAGACCTCAGAGTACTTCTTCCTGGAGAGTATCGGCAAGTCCAGATATGTACTGACGAGTTGATGTCTGAAGTCCTTCTTTTATGCACAGTTCTGCATTTGAAGTGGGGAGAAGCATCCAGAGGCACTCCTTTAAAGTGCACAGATTCCTTGCATTTCCTCCCCCAGCTCCAGACTAACTACAGGGGTATGCAGCCCTTTGTGTGGAGGCAAGGCAGCATATTCAGAGTAAGTGGGGCTGTGCCCAGCTCCTCCCTCCCATCGTGCCAGTGATGCCCTATACAGTCACAACTAAGCTCTCATTGGGTGTGGCTGCCTAGGAGGAATACACATAGCCCAACTGACAACGACACCCAGTCATGTGACCAGAGACAGGATGCAAGCACCAAATGGCTAAGGCAAGAAAACGTCAACTTTCTAAATAGGGCATTTTCAGACTTACAATTTAAAATCTGACTTTACCATAAGTATGGATTTAAAATTGTGATTCCAGAGACACCAAACTTGTAGGGGTTATCTCTTCATATTTGCAAATTACACTTATAAAATATAATAAGGTAACTCCAATATTATTGTATGGGGGATACGTTTGCAGTTGTGAAGAATGAATTTAAGAGTTTTTCACTACCAGGACATGTGAAAGTTAAAAGTACATGTCCTACTTTTTAAATACACTGTGCTCTGCCCTCTGGGTTGTCCAGGGCCTACAGTAGGAGACCTTATATGTATAAAAAGGGAAGGTTTGGGCCTGGCATCAGGTTTATCTTGCCAGGTCGAAATAGCTGCTTAAACTGTACACACAGGCTCTGCAATGGCATGGCTGGGACATGTTTAAAGGCTTCTTAAGTGATAGCACAATCATTAATGCAGACCTACTAGTAGCATTTAATATACTGGCCTGGAGCACATGTAGCACACTTTATTAGGGACTTATAGGTAAATTAAATAGCCCAATGTTACCATGTTGTAAGTAGAGAGCATAAGCATTTTAGCAATGGTTAGCAGTTGTAAAGTTCCCTGAGTTCTAAGGCCAGCAGAAATGAAGTCAGCAAAAACTGGAGGTCTAGAGGCAAAACATTAAGGAGAAACCACACCAAGGATGCCAGGTCTAACAGTGACTCTTTCAATTGATAATATAGACATTACTTTTGAATAGATTCATGTCGGTCACCTTTAATACTTACAGGTCTATTTAATTTTTTTTCTCTGGAAGGGCTAAAATCTACTCTGACTGCACATGCATTTTATATACAATTGTATTTATTATGTAGAATTTTAGAGACAACATGATGAGGTATTCGTTTTACAACTTTCGATAGTCACTCCGCACTCTCAATGTCAGATGTATATACTCTTTATTTTACACATGACCTTTTTGTAAGCACTTTTTATTTTAATGCTCCCTTACATTGAACAGTCTCACAGGACATTTGCCTTTTGCTTTTCTCATTCTATCACCACTAGTCGGTATGGTATCACTTATGCACCTTACTTATCTGTGATGTGCATGCTCAATTTGGGGCACTCTAGGTGGTGCATGAGTATCCTTGTACCCCCCCTATCTTGGTGGCTTCACTTCATTTTGGAATATGACTGCTCTTGATATATTTTCCCATTCAGATATGGATTATAATTTGTGCACAATTGTGACTTCTCTCACTTTTAACAATGTGTTAATATATACAAATATATGTATTAAAATTAGTATACATTCAATTAAAATTGCTGCAGCCATGAAAAAAATTGGGCTTAGACAAAATATGTGTCAGCTACCAGTTGCTGTATACAAACCCACAATTAAGAGCCATATGAATGTTTGGGACAACTTACAAATAACCGCTGAACTTTATGAACGAATATCACAATAACTTCTTATGTACATGCTACATTTAACGTGTGCTTCGGTATCACTTGTTTGATTTATAGAAAACAGGCTATCATTATTATTTTTTATTATTGTATAATACTGAGTGCACCAAGGTAAGTTTAGGAAAACAGTTATACCTCAGGTTTTTTTTTTAAATATATGGGTCTTTTAACACTAGCATGCAGGAGATGTATACTTTTTTGACTACAGCCAATAGATTCAACTTACATCCAAATAAAGGCAAAGTGATGCATAGAATAAGGCATATTTCCTTTGTTTATCTTGAAATTAAAAAAGTTGTTAGAATGAAGAAACCCAAGGAAGATCACCTGCTTAGAATTCAAATCATTTCCAAAAGTGATAAAATATGCTCTGTAGCTGAATTTCACTACAGCCTGAGGCAATAAGTAAATTGTTAAAGTACATCGGTTGAACTATTAAAGAGTCTATGGGTGACACATCTTTCATGTACTTGAAGACACTCAGCACTAGAATAATGATTTCACACCATCCTGTTTGACCAAATAAGGTCCTCAGGCTTCAGTTTGTCTTCAGCCACTCTTATCATTCCCTTAGGTGCATTATGCAATTTTCTACCAGCATCAAGTGCCAAGGGAAACATGTCTACAAATTACAAGTCATTCTTTTGACATGTTTGACATATTTGATACAATTTTTTTTTCTTTTTTTCCTTCTTTAACTTCCTGTGGGCTGCTACTAAAGCTTCAGGTTATTTAGCATGCTTCAATAAATCTTTTGTCTAAGCTTTGGTTATGTCCCTAGGACCACATCATGCCTACTTTTTTTGAGCTTCACTGGATAGTAATGTCACATGTAAAATGTGAAATCTTTATTGGCCTTGTAAGCGTTTGTAGAGCCTTAGGACCATTTATTAATAGCTTAAAGAAGATGTACACAACTTTTTTGAGGTGACAACCCCTTTCCTACAATAAGTCCTTATTTGCATAATTTTATGGCACGTGTGTAAACCTTTCTCTGCATTCCTCTAGAAAGTTAAATGTTGTTTAAACATGTCTAATTCACACATACAGTTTATGTAAATTTTCAACTTAATTCTGCTCTATCTAGATGACAATGGTCCATTGCCTTTAGTCTACAACATTGGAAATAAAATAGAACGTTTTAAGCCATTTGTATGACTGATTACTACATTTGCAAGAAGACTTAGTTGGCTGGTTAATATTAGATATTCTAAAATTATTAGGGTCTGATACACAAAGGCAGATATGAGTACAGGACGTTATTTGCTTGTAGTAATACTTTATATACTAATAAAGACCTTTGCTAATCAGTCCCAAAACATCTAAAATTTGAATAATCAAGGAATATTTATATACAGTTAGTACAAAGAGAAAGGGTTTTGAACTCTGTTCACTTTTACTAATATGGAATTAGGGCTGATTCATAAACACTATAGTACTGATCCTGTACTCATTAATATTTTTGTGAGTCGGCCCCATTGAGTAGCAACGCTCCAGATTGAAAACATTTTCCAAAGAGTGTACAACATGGGCAGAGCTACTAGTGTTAAGTGGCATTGAAGAACAAATCCTATGGCGTAGTTTGCCACATTATGCACCAACAAAGGCAATTCATGCTGTGAGGGAAGGCAAATTATGCAACACATAACTAAACATTAAAAATGAAGCGAAAGCGCTAGTGATGAACACATTTCTGCCCTAGAACCTCTCTTCTCCGGCCCGATGTGACATTTTTATCTTCACCCTGGTCTATTACTCTACTGTTAAGACTGGGTTTTGATCTGTTGATTTGAGCTCTTACTTCCTATACCTTTTTACGTTCACTCTGTTGTTTGCTCTACATGCCTCTTCCTTCCTTATTAGTTGTAAAGTGCTCTGATACCCCCAGAGGTCATGTTCACGCTATATAAAACTTTTCAGATAAATAACTAAAATAAATATTCTCTATTTCTATTGTTTATTATAAAAAGGGACCAAATGCCATAAAACACGTGCAGGTTCCTTACGAGAGAAGAATACTAACTATATTCTGCAAATCCTATTGAAGTGTATTTGTCAACAGTTATTAATTGGTTGCTAACTGGAAGCCTTCCATCCCCAGAAGAAAAGAGTTTGTGTTAAATAATTTTGCACTTAAAAGATACTACGCCTGAATTTTAACAAAGAAAGTCTCTTTTATTCTACTCCAGTAGCCTTCTAAAACTGGTCTTTAGTTTCAGGTTTACCTTGTGTCCACTCTACCAGGCCTTGAAACATCTCTTTCTACTGCGAGTCATCCATCTAGATTCAACCCTTTCGAAGCAGGAGTGCAGAAAACTACCGTAGATTTCACATTTATTTTCGTCTCACCAGGACGCTCGTTAGGATTCAAGACCAAAAACCTTCAAAAAAGATGCGGCATATTTCTCATTATTCTAAAGTCTGACTGCCACCTTGAAAAAATGGCTGCCTTGGAAACAAGGTTTGCAATACCTGAAGCTTTTTTACATGATGTAAATATCTCTATTGCATGAGCAAAGAAATAAGACATTATTTTACAGAGAAGGAATCCTCCTTTCTATCCTCTTCAAATTACATTTAAGTTGATAAGTATTTTGTTACTGTTAGCTGCAGAAGCCCACTTCCCAGTCACCCAGTGGGGACATTTACATCATCTGGGCAACACTGCAAAGATGTTAAATGTGGCTTAAAATAGTAAAAAAGGCCAATCAACATTTGCAACGTGCCTGATACACATTATCCCCATGAGAGTTTTTAAACACGTTTCAGCCAGGAGCATGTTTTCTGAATTTAGCAAATTAATATTTATACTTAGTAGGTAACTTCTACAGAACAGGTCACAAAGTCTCAGAACCACTTTGGCCTTAAACAACTGCAAAATACACTCTGGAAGATAATGGCTGGAATAACAGAGGGCAGAGTGAAAACATTATTGGTGCTGTTGATTGTAGGGCTGCTCCTGTTGTTCTCAGCAGTCCCCTGACTCATGTGACCTCCTCCCAAAACTCAGAAACTTGGGGATCTGAGGAACCAGACGAGAGTCGACCATTATCACTGGTAAACCAATCTGGGTTTTTTTATATGCCAGAGACAAATTGGCCTAGCTCTGCATGTCCATGAACCACAATACAGTAAGCGATTTGTTAGGAAAGTCATAAAATCACCCTAAAGGCCTGGCTATAGCCACATGGAATATTGAGGGAGCCAGCTGAAAGTTAAAGAACCGACTGCCACATGCATCAACATAAGGAACTGTGGGCCATATGTCTGAAACTTTGGTTTTGCGATTCTCAATTAGCGATTCTTAGAGAATCGCTATGTGAGAATCGCAAAATGCTACGTGTGTAGGATTTGCGAATTATTTTGCGAATTCTACATATTCCTTAATTGTGAATTGCAAATTGCAATTCACAATTAAGGAATACCTCCCTATTCATTCCTATAGGCCTAAAGGCCTATAGGAATGAATGGGAAAACATTCTCAATTTGCGATTCTCAATTAGAGAATTACAAATTGACAATGCAATTTCAAGGGTGCCAGGGTGTCAAAAGGACACCCTGTTGCACCCCTCAAATGTACATGTGTGCACATGTGGCACACATACATGCCCTGAGGGCATGTATGTGTGCCACATGGCACTTTGAAAAATGCAAAAAAGTGCATTGTTCAAAGAAATCGCAAATTACCACCAACTTGAAGTTGGTGGTAATTTGTGATTCCTTAAGGCCAAATTGCACTTTTTCTGGGCCTCTTACATTGCATTTAAGGAATCGCAATTTGCGATTTCATAAATGCAATTGCAAAATAGGGAATTGCACATTTTGCCAGGCTGATTTCCTTTCATACATCCCACTTAGCTAAATTGTGATCGCAAACGCCAAAATGTTGCGAATTTCGGCATTTGGGTTTGCAATTTTTAATGATACATATGTCCCGTGGATCTGTAATCGCTATTTAGGAATCGCAATTCCTTATGCATGTAGGAATCGCAAAATAAATAGCAATTCCTAAACATTACCTAATAGTAATTCGCAAATTGCGAATCGCTATTAGGTAATGTCACTTCATTCCTTCCTATGGGCATATAGGCCCAAAGAAATGAATGGCGATGTATTCACAAATTGCGATTATCAAATTGGTAATCCCATATTCCAAATGCAATTCCAAGGGTGCTAGGGGACCTAAGGCCCCCTGATGCACCTCCCCAAAAAAGATAATTATGTCCATGTGGTGCACACACATGCCCTAAAGCCATGTGTGTGCACCACGTCACTTTGAAAAATGCACTTTTATGCATTTTTCAAAGATTGCGCAAATAACCATCAACTTTAAATTGATGGTAATTAGCATTTCCTAACTGCACAGTTTGCCTTTAGGAAAATCTTGGTGCATCGCCATTAAGGAATGGCAAATTGCGATTCCCTAAATGCATTTGCAATTGAGGTAATCGCAAAAAATTGTGTTGCGAATAGAAAGCCTTTGATGTATCTGAAAAGACCTTTTTGCCGTCACAAACAGGCCGATTCTGTGAATCGGCCTATTTGATTGGGCAAAAATTCTTGATGCATTTGGCCCCAAGACTGGCTAAATTCAGTGACATCTTTTGGCATACCTCGCATTCAGGATACTTGAAATAATAATCCATTTCATATGGATGGCATTACTGCTTTATTTCAACCAGCAGTTCCTTCACCAGCAGGAAGGGCCCCTTTGTATCTGTTAACATTTCAAGAATTATGGTTGTACTTGAATGGTTCTCGCATTTCTTGGTCTCACAGATATCACTAAGGGTGGCTACTGTTAAATATTGGATAGATTTGTTAGCATGAGCTGAAAGCCATTTTGTATTTCTGGCAGAAATTTTAGTTACCCATGTGCTTCCACGTGCTCGCCATGTGCTCTGTCCTCCCTCAGTGTTGACTGCTCTTGTAATCTGCCTAGAAACAAACTATATTCAGAATCTTCCACCTTCGCACATGCTCAGTTGAGCTTGCAGCTGTCCTTGCAACTGTTTCTAGTCTGTAAATGTCAGGGTGTGTTCACCAGAATTAGCAACTGTTAGCTCCTCCCACTTTGTTGAGCAAGCAGATCTTGTATGCTCATATTAGTCATTTTGCATGCTTACATGAGCCAGGACTGCCCCTTGGTCTTATGCTGACTATGTAACCATAAGCATATATAAGGCCCCAGTTTTCTATACTCCTTAGACTGCCTCATTCATTTGCCAAGGCTTCTGTGTGAAGTAGTGTCCCTCATTTGAGGTTAATAAAGATGTTCTTTTTATATTTCAGCTTCTGTGCCAATTTATTCTTTGTTGGTTTAAAAGGACCAAGTATCAGTGGACCCCTGAGAAGGTTTCTATTTTCTACACTACAACATACTGTTGATACTTTTTTATAATAACATTTTTAACCAACGAACAAGTATGTAAAATAGTTGATGATATAGATGATTTTTAGATAGTTTTTATCTCCATAGCAATAAAAGAGTAATTTTAATATGGTTTGGGGATTTTAATACCTCATCACATTCTTTGAGAGATAGTCATATGTGTGGTCGGCCGGTGGATGAAGTTGGTGATAGGGCACATTCTAAACATACATGTTTGGGGGATACTTTGAACACCCTAATATTAAAGCATGACTTAGTCATTTTAAGAGGAACTCCATTGAGTACCCCTGAACCAATTCACCCCCAACTGTCTCAGTTACCATAAGTCTAGAGTCTAGAAAGAAATGTCAGGAAAACCTCCACTAATAAGAGGCGCAAATCAGTGTTCTCAAAGAACAATGGATTGAGGGTCAAGTGGGCCAAAGAGGACCATCTGAGTTTTAACCAAAAATGAATTCACGAAAATATTGAGTCCATTACGACATGTTTGGTAGAAAACCCTTGTCACACCACTGTACTAACTCAATTCAAGCATTTATGTGAGTCAGTAACAGAAGGACTTGACTGTCCGCAGACCAATACGGTAGGCCCCCTCATGTCGATGGTTTAATGCTGCTTGAATGGTGTGGCCCATAATCGCCCAAAAGCCATGCTGAAATTATCACCACACTGCCTTGCAGATATCCAAAAGGCCAGGCAGAAATATAAGGACATAGTGGAGTCAAGGAAAACGGAAGTAAAAGAAAAGGCCTGGGAAGATTAGACAGCTGCTGCCTCATTAAGGGACAGTACCATGGTTTTGGAGGTTACAAATCATACATTTTTCTCAGAGCACGATACTGTTAAGGTGGAAGCCTTGATCCCCAAAGTTGATTGGATGGCTCACTTTACAAGAGTTCTCCAACCCGCTGAGAGTGACCGCAGTATAATGATACCCTAATTAGCAATACTCCAATAGACTTAGCCCCTGTATCCTTATGTGTGCCCATTGAGTTAACCGAGGTAGTTCTGGCAATAAACCAGTCGGCTCCTGGAAAGCACCTGGCCCAGATGGGGTTCCGGTTGACCTTTTTAAATCAAACATTGACTTATGGGGTCCAGTTTTAACAAATGTGTTATGATGTGCGGTTGGAGGGCAAATTCCTGAATCTAGCAGATTAGCCATTTTAGTTCCTATTTTTAAAATGGGAGATAAATTATCTCCAGCTTGTTACAGGCCAATCTCCTAAATTGATGCATCTGCTAAAATCTTGGGAGAGTTATTTTTGCCCGCCTAGAGACATGGGCAGTTGAGAACAAGGGGGCATATTATCAAGGCGGGCGATATGAGATTATCGCCACTTTTGCGGCCATAATTTCATCGCCCTATTAGCAAGCTGTCGCTAACATCAGTTAGTGACAGCTTTAAGGTGATAGCGAGCTGTTTGGGGCCCACTTTGCATGTCAGGGATATTTATCGCTAATGACATGCAAAGTGGGCGTACTCAACCTGTTAGCGACTGAAGCAGTCACTATCATTGCTATTGCCTATTATCAACGCAGGCGTTGCGATAAAAAAATCGTGCTAAGCGCGAATATCGCCTAAACCTAACACCTGCTCAGACCACTTCTTAACCTGCATATCCAATAGGAGGTGGATATTCATGTTAAGACCCTATTAGCGATAATGCCTGAATATTGCTGGTTTTCCAGCAATATTTGCGCATTTTGCCGCTATCGCCAGATACTTAATCCCATTTGAGACAAACGTTGCTAATAGCACGTTATCTCTGCGATAAAATCTGGCAATGCACGGCGATAGAAAAAATGGTGCTAAGCTTATTTAGCGATAAATATCGCTAGTTGTTGATAATATGCCTCAAGGTAGCACCTGTTCAGTGTGGGTTTAGGCCTGGTATAGGCACTATAATGCAAACATTAAACTTACATTTTATTACTAGCAAATATGTGAAGACAAATGGGGGCTATCCATATAGCATTCATAGATCTATTAAGCTCTTTCGACTTGATTAATAGGCGTATACTATGGAAAATAATGCAAACGTTGGGGGTGAAATTAGAATTACTTAACCTAGTAAAACGACTGCATCATGATCTGAAAGTCATGATAAGATATGGTCCGTAAGGGGAAGTAACATCACAAATAGAGTCCCTAGAATGAAGACAGCGATGCATTTTAGCTCCGTTCCTGGTGTATATAAATGGCATAAGTGAGCATTTACTAAGGGCAGGCATGGATGTGCCAAAAACGGGAAATTGAAAAGTACACAGATGATTCGATACTGATCGCCAGGACGCCAAATGTCCTTCAGAAGCTGTTAGACCATTTTGCAGCGTATATGGAGGGTTTGGATTGAAAAGTGAATCAGTCATGACATTTGGGCCATTTTGCACAACAAATAAGCACTTTAGATTGGAGGGAAACATTACTCAAAAGGATAAGTGATTTTAGCTATTTAGGATTCGTTTTTAGTTCATCCCAAGGTGAAAATCACACCTCCTTATGAAACAAAAACAAATGCGAAGGAACATGGGAGCTATTTTCTGTTTTGCAAGAATTTTAAAACATAAACCATTGGTGAAGATGATAGCCCTGTATAAATCAAAATGTATTTTGCCAGCTCTTTAGGGGGCAGGGTTGTGGGGGTACCAAAAAGCGGATGCTCCCCATGCACCGAAAGTGGCTTCACATGCAGGATGCTTGTACTCCCTATAAACAGTGCAAACTTCTATGGCTGAGATACCCGCCACCCCCTCTCGACGCAATCCCCAAGGATGGGAAAACGGAAACGGTTCTGAACTTTTGGAAGGCGGGAGGGAGTGACCCTCCCGGCCGTATTTATTAAAATATGAAACAAAATTAAAAAACATTAAAATAACAGTTTCATATTATGTACAATTTCATTTCCACATTACGATGTTTGGCTAACCTTAACATATCTCTAATACAAAGGTTCTCCTAGCCGAACTAACATCCTGCAAAACATTTAACTTGAAATTGTACATCCTAACGTTAAGGGCCAACGGCAAGGTCGTAACCGGTGTCAGATCCCTAAACCAGAATTACCCCCCCCACTCGGGAGGGGCGACCGCACAGAGGCTGTACCTCAAATGCATCTACCAATTTCCCTTGACTTGACGGGGGCCCCAATGAACTCGACGCCATTTAAAGGTCGTCCGAGGACTCGTGTGAGGTGTCTAGAAGGTAGCGTAAACCCCCTCCCCACTCCACATAACTTATCACATCTGCCGTCGCAGGTGTCCTGGCCCCGGGAAATTCCCCAGGAGGGGCCCGTAGCCCCTCCTATCAAGGAAGGGGCCTTGACCGCCTTTCCTTTTCTTTCGGCGGCCCATCCTTAGAAGGAACCGCCTCCCCGTTGAGGGGCCAATGGCCACCTCCCCCGGGCGCTCCCATCCGTAATGGGTGACGCCCCCCCATAGGGATCTTCCAATTACTGCTCACCGATCATGACCTTACCGCCCGACCAAAATAAATACGACAATTTAACTAACTCACTAAATTAAAGACAACCATAACTACTTCATGTATGCTTACTGATCAACACTAGTGCAAAACTTTATTCGAAAACATACTCTAGATGATCATTCTTTTTATTACATACACAAATAACACGTCCATCATCGCAACCTGTAAGAAATAGAGTTACCACATCACAACTTTATTAACAAATCCACTTGCTGTCTTCAGGGGCTGGTGGGTGGGTCAAAATTTGCTCCTCGTTCCGTTCGAGCTCACGTGCAGCGGGGAGGTGCAGCTTCAGAGCACAGGAACAAGAGGATGCCTCCTTGGCTTGCTGCTCCTTTTATCCGTCTTCGGGCGGGCGTAAACCCGCCTCCACCTGCCCCCCGGGGGCGTGGTCGGCGGCGTCAGCGTCTAGGACAACCCACTCTAGGGCGGGAAAAGGCGCGCCCCGGCTACGCCGCTTCGGGCATACCAGCCGAGACTCGCCTCCCGCCCAAGATGGCCTCCCGGGGGGATCGGGGTACTCCACCATACATTCGGGGGGACCGAGTGGTCGCCCCTTTCCATATGGCTGAGATACCCGCCACCCCCTCTCGACGCAATCCCCAAGGATGGGAAAACGGAAACGGTTCTGAACTTTTGGAAGGCGGGAGGGAGTGACCCTCCCGGCCGTATTTATTAAAATATGAAACAAAATTAAAAAACATTAAAATAACAGTTTCATATTATGTACAATTTCATTTCCACATTACGATGTTTGGCTAACTTTAACATATCTCTAATACAAAGGTTCTCCTAGCCGAACTAACATCCTGCAAAACATTTAACTTGAAATTGTACATCCTAACGTTAAGGGCCAACGGCAAGGTCGTAACCGGTGTCAGATCCCTAAACCAGAATTACCCCCCCCACTCGGGAGGGGCGACCGCACAGAGGCTGTACCTCAAATGCATCTACCAATTTCCCTTGACTTGACGGGGGCCCCAATGAACTCGGCGCCATTTAAAGGTCGTCCGAGGACTCGTGTGAGGTGTCTAGAAGGTAGCGTAAACCCCCTCCCCACTCCACACAACTTACCACATCTGCCGTCGCAGGTGTCCTGGCCCCGGGAAATTCCCCAGTAGGGGCCCGTAGCCCCTCCTATCAAGGAAGGGGCCTTGACCGCCTTTCCTTTTCTTTCGGCGGCCCATCCTTAGAAGGAACCGCCTCCCCGTTGAGGGGCCAATGGCCACCTCCCCCGGGCGCTCCCATCCGTAATGGGTGACGCCCCCCCCATAGGGATCTTCCAATTACTGCTCACCGATCATGACCTTACCGCCACAGGCCGGATAGTTGACCGGCTATCCGGACCCCCCACACAACTCCTGCCTAAAGGTCATGTTTTAAACTTCTTAGCCAAGCTATGAGGTCTCCTATGAGTAACTCATTCCCCACCCGGGACAAATGGAACCCATCTCCCAAATACATACTGTCCCCCTTGATACAACCATGCGGAATAGACTGCAGAGTACTTGAACTAACAATCTACCCAACTTGTTATTTATTTTCTTTACTGAGTGATTCAGAGCAGAAACCGAAATCGCCCCCCGCCACACTTTTCGTGGAATCATATGGGACCATGCAATTGTACACCCTGGAACTCTTCTCGCCAACCAACTTACAGTAGAAAGCATTGCCTCGAGAAGCAGTCGTCTACCAGTGGTTACCAAATCATTCCCCCCAAGATGGACTATGATTATAGACGGCGGTGACCTTGTCCGCCCTAACAAACCCTCCATAAAATTTTGAAACTGGTCAATACAGAGCCCGCCCCTTCCGTAGAAGGTCACCCTGTACCCGTATTCCCCAGCCACGTGAATCATGTCACCTGCTTTGAATACGTCCGCGGCACGCCTCACGTATGAGTGGCCCACGACCCACACCACTTTTTCCGCAGCCGGTGATGTTTGACCGCTGGTTCCCAGGTGTCGGGTCGACTGCACAGTCCGCCCCGCCTCGTGAGCTTGCGAAACTGTAAACCAAACAAAAACAAGAAGCGTGAGTACATGATAGCAGCTTCACAACATGTGCAACCGCACATACCTTTTGTAACAATTCGAGGACCAACGCCCCAAACGTTTCACTTTCTCTATACTCAGACCCCTGGCTGTAGCCTCAGTAGCAGCCCCTATCCGGAAGGAATGGGTCCCAAACTCGCCGGGGTTCAAACCTGCGGCCGAAAGCGCCATTGCAAGCACCCGCTGGAACTGAAATCTCGTCAGTGGGGTGGCATCAGCGTGCCTCAACAAGGTCCCCCCCCATGATGACGCCCTCTGCACTAAATATTCCTCTAAGCAAACAACAGGGCACATGGGAGATCCGGGAATCCGATGTATTACTACGCAATCCCCTATCGCACCCTGATCAGCCTTGGACCTGACAAAGGAGACAGTCATTGCCTCCCCCTTTACCTGAATGTGCTCCCGGCACAGTCCCCCCACCGTATCCCGTTTGTTCCTCGCCACCAGTTCGCTTACCCGCATTGCCCCATGGAATGCTAACGCAAAGGCGGCCCGGAATAACACTGTTTCATACTGGAATGAACATGTCGCAGGGAGTACGGATAATAACAGGGCCAACCTATCCAGACCTATCGGGTGCCTCTCATCTACTCTGCGACCCTCAAGGCGTTGCCACCCCCGTAGCGCTTTCTGTACCACAAAGGACGCTGTTGGGTCCTGGATCCCATGAGCCCTTGCCATAAAGGAAATGGCGGCCCGATGCCTCTGGGCCGTAGCTACTGATTTGCCTGCCCGATGTAAAGACAGCAAGAATTTTACAACAAGCTCTCCCTGGCCCCAACGCTCCCCCCTAGCAGAACCCAAAAAGGACCAATAGGAACGGAACGCCCCTTCATATGCCTTCCTTGTCCTGGGTGCTAAACTCTCTCCCACGAGGTTTTGTAGTTCGGGGCACCGAGAGACCAGAGAGCTTCGGGAAAGGGTGCCGCCACCGGGTCCGCTGTGGGCAGAAAACCCCAGAAGGCCTGCATTCGGAAACGAGAAAGCGCATCAGCCGCTTGGTTCAGTACCCCTGGGACATGTCGCGCCCTAAAGATCACATTCAACTGCATACACAACAATACAATTTCTTTAAGCAGTCTCAGAACCCATTTGCAACGTGCTGCCTGACTATTGATACACTCTACCACGGTCATGTTATCAGACCAGAACACGACAGAGTGATCTCGGAACCCCTCAGGCCATGTTTTCAGGGCCACCAAAATAGGGAAAAGTTCGAGAAAAGCAATGTTACTCGTCAGCCCGCTCTCGTGCCACCATGACGGCCATTTTTGAGCCGACCATTGATTACCGAATATGGCGCCAAAACCTATACTCCCCGCCGAATCTGTCCACAGCCCCAGCTCCTCGGAGGACACCGCCGGCTTATTCCAGACAATTCGACCATTGAAATCCGCCAGGAATGCCAACCAAATGCGCATGTCCTGGCGAATCTCTGCCGAGAGCCTCGTGCGGTGATGTCCCTCTTTAAGGCCGACCATGGCTTGTGCAATCGAGCGGGAAAAGGGGCGGGCCATTGGGATTACTCTAAGGGCAAAATTCAATTGGCCCACCGTTTGTTGCAATTGATGCAGGTTCACCTTAGTCTCTCGAATACATGTTTCAAGGGATGCCCTGAATTTCAACACCTTCTCTTTGGGCAACCGAAAACAGCCTTCCTCCGAGTCGAGCTCGATCCCCAGAAACTCGAGTGAAGTCGAGGGACCCACAGTCTTACCTGGTGCCAATGGCACGCCGAAGTGATTCATTAAGACACAAAACTCTGATAAAGCCTGCCCACATTCTGGATCCCCGGCTGCCCCCAGGAACAGAAAGTCATCGAGATAATGCATCACATGCTGAAAACCCGTCTTTCTTGTGAATACCCATTGCAGAAAACAACTGAACTTCTCAAAATAAGCACAAGATATGGAGCAACCCATTGGCATACATTTATCCATGTAATAGCGACCCTGAAACGTGAAACCAAGGAGACGCTGATCGACTGGGTGTACCGGGAGCAACCGGAATGCTGACTCGATGTCTGATTTGGCCATCAGCGTTCCGGGCCCCAGGCGATTCAACATGGCGACGGCTTCATCGAAGGATGCGTACCGCACCGAACACACTTCCGGGTCTATCGCATCATTCACGGAAAGACCTTGTGGAGCTGACAAATTATGTATTAGCCTAAACTCACCCGGGTCCTTCTTGGGGACCACCCCTAAGGGGGAACAAACAAAGTTAGCAACCGGCGGTAGATCGAATGGACCGGCAACCCGCCCTCGAGTCACCTCTTTCCCAATCTTTACCTGTACCACCGCCGTATGCTGCAGGACCGACAGTTGGTTCTTACAACTTGTTTTACCCTGAAAGTCCCCCACTGGAATGCGGAAACCATACGAGAACCCGTCTCGCAACACCCCTGCGGAGACATGATCCGGGTATTCATTGAGCCAAGGAATCATTGCCATGGTATCAACCGGGGTAGGTAAAGGCGCCCCTCGGACTATTTCAGACCTGTTTGGCGCTTCCCCTACCTCCGTTATCACCCGTTTTGGCTCTGCACATGGTCTCGGGATGAGAGGACTGTCCACAACCCCCACACTCGTGTCTAAATTTACATGACCCCTGAGGCCTTGTACATTTTCCCCTGTTAAAATTCCAACAAATCCCCGTTTTCCCTGTGTTGCCACTCGACTTCGAGTGGTGCTCGTTACCTGCACCCGTCCGAAAGGGTGTCCCAGAGGTTTGGCGGGAAGACTCACCCCCGCTGCCCCCCGACAATGGTACCTTTAGCATGCCCGAATTCTCCATTTTTTGCCAAGAAATGGAGTCATAACAATCCCAAGTTAGAGCTGGGTCGTGCTCCTTAGCCTTCCTAAAAATATTGTCATAACAAAACCACTGATTGCCCTCATAGGCTAGAGAATACTCCATAATACGTGTTTGATAAATAGGCAATTCCGTCAACAGCTCAGGCCTTCGTTCACCCATAATGGAGGTGAAAATGCCAAATGCTCTGCCCCAAGTACCTATGTTCTCATCGACTTTAAAGGCGGCCATTTTTGCGCGCCAAACACTCAGATGCATAAGCTCTTTTTGGGCCTTCACATGCTCGATCTCGTAATGGTCAGTAAGCAAAGAAAACATGTTCACATACTTATTAGCCCAAATCTTTTCCTTAATTTCAAGTGGAACATGCTGGGCCACTTTCTCCCTTCGCGAGGGTACAGACCCCTCCCCCGCAATCGGCAGTAGCCGCTTACCTGAACTAGGTGCTGTACTTGCTGCCGAACTTGCGCCTGCCGCGATCTCAGCCATCGGAGCCTGCGGGGGAACAAGAGATGGTGCCTTCGCAGCCTGTCTAGATTCCTGCAATTGCCTCATCACGCCCTCGCTATCCTTTCCCAACCACGCTGCCAGTTGTGCAGCCAACTCAGGAGGCATATCTTCTCCGTTCACGGGGGTGACTACCACGGGAATCGGATGCCCCTCCTTCGGAACCAGGATCGGCTCCTCTATCGGTGTATCGGGAACCGGGGTCTCCCCCCCAGGTGTCCCCCTCTTGGACCTCTTGCCTCTCCCGCTAGGGACGACTCCCGGCAAGGCTGGTCCGACGATTCGCTTCGGGCCTCCCTCCCCGTTCTTCTCCGCCATCTGTTTCTTCAAATCGGCAACCTCCTTTATGAGCATGCGGAGCATCTGATCGGTACCGACCCGCTTTCCGACCTTCTTGCCCGGCATTCTCCTACGCAGATATCTGTAAAACAAGAACAAAATTACAACGCTCAAAATTGGCTCCTCGTTCCGTCTCGAGCTCACGTGCAGCGGGGAGGTGCAGCTTCAGAGCACAGGAACAAGAGGATGCCTCCTTGGCTTGCTGCTCCTTTTATCCGTCTTCGGGTGGGCGTAAACCCGCCTCCGCCTGCCCCCCGGGGGCGTGGTCGGCGGCGTCAGCGTCTAGGACAACCCACTCTAGGGCGGGAAAAGGCGCGCCCCGGCTACGCCGCTTCGGGCATACCAGCCGAGACTCGCCTCCCGCCCAAGATGGCCTCCCGGGGGGATCGGGGTACTCCACCATACGTTCGGGGGGACCGAGTGGTCGCCCCTTTCCAATCTACCATGAGGAGTTGGGCCTTCCATTCTTTAGGGATCAGATACAAATTGCACCAATCCTCTTATGGATACAATGTTGGCAAAAATCCAGAAGCAGAATTGGTGAGAGTGTGCATGTCTGTCTGTTTAGCCCTAGAAAATGTAAACAAAATACTGTGGTTGATGTCCATGAAATCTGCTTCAAAAACTTGGGTTTAGAAATGTTCACCTAACCCGAACACTGTAGGGCTAATGCTAAAATCATTGTAAACGACCTCCACGCGGAGTACTGTCTGAATGATAGATGAGGGAGTTTTCTACAAATTAAAACAGTTGAAATGTATGTACAAATATCAACAGCTAAAGATGCTGAACCTTATCTGGGATGGATAAAGAATGCGATCTATCGTTCTTATCGAACATATTTCAGATTTAACCTAATCAACTTTGAACATTTCTTCTCCAATTCAATGCACATGGCAACACGAATTAGCCCCATGTCACTGTAACAATGTTACTAAGCAGAGTACTTTATTTCATTCCTTATACTCAGGCCCAAGAAATGCCTTTCTGGTACCATTGTTTTGACAGCAAAGATTACGCAACATCTAATATCAATTGAATTTTTACAAAAACTATCGACAACAGATGTATGTTGTGCTGTTTTAAATTTTATAAGGTGTGCACTGAAAATTAGAAAACATTATGAGCTGGTTGCCTTTTAATTATCGCTCTTATTGTTATGTGTAATATCCCCTCTTAATATGATGAATCTTTAACTATTATGAAGAGCACAATTTTAGAATGCTACTATGAATACATCCTATTGATGAAATGATTTTAACAACCAGTTTGTAGCAACATATTATTGTTCCTTATTGGATGTTTTACATGCTTTTATGGCAAAATTGCCGAAATAAAGATGTTTTGACTTGACGTGACTATTTATTTATTTTATTTATTGATTTACTTATTTATTTATTTCACATAGCAAGGACTAGACCTAAGAGGTGGTAAAGCACTCTACATAGTAGCATTTTCTTGAAGGTCCCAAGCCAAAATGGTCAATCTAATGTACAAATATAAAATATATAATATGAATATAAAATATTAGTTCTGTAAACATTTCACTAAAGGGGGTATTTTTGACTGTCTTTATTTGTAGTAGAATTCAGCATTCCGCAACTGTTAGGAACCTCTGGACAGAGTTCACCAAAAAATTCAAAGAACTCAGAATTTGGGGTGTGCACTTTTTTATTACACCCGAGTAGTTAAGCAAAATTGGAAATTTTGAACTGCAGGATATAAGCCTGAAAAGTTTTGATTTTAGCTATCTAAGCAGTGTGTAGAGAGAAACTACAAACCGGCCATCTCAGGACTATTTCCTACTCATGCCGTGTCCGAGGGCGTGTCACTGGGAGTAGGAGGATGAGCTGGCTGCACACGCCCAAAGTCACTTGTAGGAACTGGGAGGGAGGCAGCCAGAACAACTGAAGGATGGCAATGTGAAGTGTGGGAAGGCAAAGCAATGCACAGTGCGACTGTGAGGGGCATAAAGCAGACCTGGAGCTGTAGAATCTTTGCTTGGTGGTGGTGTCAGAAGAGAGGCCTTGGAGAGAAGGTAGTTCCCCTCAAGTGCTGACAGCTCCCTCTTGAGAGTTAGTTACAGTTCCCTTTGTTGCAAAGGGCCACATACACGGCCTCTTTTGTTTTTATGAACTAACTGAGCTGCTTAGAACAATAGTACCAGAAATTAGTACTAACAATCTACAGTTGTTAATCCTGGTCAGTAGAGAAATGTAATCTCTTGCTATATTGAATAGTGACTAGAGAATCTACTGCAACAAGATTTCACAAGAACCACTAAATGCAATGTCACACACATCTAGTTGATTTATCTGGCTTGCCAATCGTTTAGCAAGGCAGTGTGAAAAATGTAATACACTTGGATTTCATGAAAGTCTTTGACTTAATTCCATATACAAGACTCTCAGACATGCTGGACAGCCTGATGACACAAGATACTATGAAATGAAACGCCAATGGCAATTGTTGTGGGACATGTATAGTCAAACGTTTTGCTAACACACAAAGCTGATGCAACAATCATCACTAATATAAATAGCAGGTACAGAACAAGTAGTGACTGAAGCAGTGCATAGTTCCTTCAAACACACAGAAGGAAAAGCGATTAGTTGCTGTGCAACCTTCCCAGAACACATGGACCCAATATAGCATGCTCCTGAGCAATGCTAGCCTCGCTTTCATTGACAGAAAATTTACACCATAGGCAGCAATTTTAAAAAGTGTTTTCACTTTCATACAGAATCAGTGTATTTTTCACAGAAATAATGAAAGCTTCACTCTGTGTGTGTGGTGCGCATCTGTATGTATGTGAGTGTGTGCGTGTGCGTTTTTGTGAGATGCATGTGTGTGTGTGTGTGTTTTTGGGGTGTTAACATGTGGTTGAAAGTTTGGTGTTTATGTGAAGGGAAGCTAGGTGAAGAATGAATTGTTTTGACAACAGCCCCTTCTGTTGCATGCTTTCTCTGACACCCCATGATTCCCAAAAAATTCCTATGCTCTCCAAGCATGTCTGATGTTCTCTCTGCTATCCCCATGCTCACCCTGTAGAGTAGACCCATGTTCTCCTCACAGACCTCATGGTCACCTTTAAAATACCCACGTGCACCCTGAAAAGTCATGCTTTCCCTGTAGTACTGATGGCCTCCCTTTCAACCAGAACCCTCTAAAAACCCATGGAGATCAGGTAGGGCACAGTGCTAAGACAATACTGCCCATTACTTAATATTAAATTTAAGATAAATATTTAGCTTGAATAATAATGAACAGAAGACCAAAATAAATGCAAAATATTATTACAATTTGTAGAAAGGATGAACGTTTTTCCTGTTTACTTTACTGTTCCTCTCACTGCCTTCATTGCCGATGAGTCCTTGGGTAGCTTGAGCAGTGCTAGAGGTTCCTGAGGGCAAGTCAGTAGTACCAGCTGCTACAGCTAGCTACCCCACACCGACACCAACACAGCCGCCCGTACCCTCAAGCGATAGATCGAGGACTGCGCCAACACTCTTGCGCCGATCAAGAAACCCACAAACAGACACACCAACAGAAGAACCACCTGGTTCGCCGCCGACCTCCGGACATCCAAGTAGACCTGCCGGAGACTACAGAAAAAGTGGCACCGCGAGCAAACACCGGACAACCATGCAGCCCTCAAGAACGCCTGCCGCAGACACCACCAACTCATTTGAATGGCCAAAAGGACCTCCTTTAAGGAAAGCATCAACAACAGCGCACACAATAGCAAAGAGCTCTTCAACATTGTGAAGGAATTTGCCAACCCCAGCTCCAGCTCCAACGACAACCCGCCTTCACAAGACCTCTGCAACTCTCTATCTTGTTCCACCGCAAGATCACAGACATCCACAACAGCTTCCACACCCTAACTTCTCCGACACCCACCGACACCACAGACTCACCGCCGCCCAGTCACACCGGTCGCCTGATCTGCTGGAACCACATCAACGTCGAAGACACCATCAAGACCATGAACACCATCCACTCCAGCTCACCATCAGGCCGCTGCCCTCACCACATCTTAAACAAAGCGAGCTCCATCATCTCACCCCAACTCCGTAAGATCTTCAACAGCTCATTCAAGACCGCCAACTTCCTGGAAAGCTGGACACACACAGAGATCAACGCCCTACTCAAGAAACCCAAGGAAGAACCAAAAGACCTCAAGAACTTCCGGCCCATCTCCCTGCTCCCGTTCCTGGCGAAAGTCATTGAGAAGAACAGACAACTGACCCAATTTCTCGAAAAGAACAACACCCTGGACTCATCCCAACAGCAACCACAGTACCAAAACCACCCTCATCACCGCCACCGGCAACCTTCATCCTCCTGGACCTCTCGCCGCCTTCGACACCGTCTGCCACCTCACCTTGCGCACACGACTCCACAATGCGGGGGATCCGCGGCAAAGCCCTGGACTGGATAACTTCCTTCCATACGACAGAACCCAGAGAGTCCGCCTCCCTCCATTCCGATCGAAAGCCACCAAGATCTCCTGCGGTGTACCCCTGGGATCATCCTTCAGCCTGACCCTCTTCAACATCTACATGACATCACTCGCCAACATCGTCCGATCACACGACCTCAACATAGTCTCATACGCCAGCAACACACAGTTGATCCTCTCCCTCACCAAAGACCCCGCCACCACCAAAACCAACTTCCACGCAGGGATGAAGGCCATCGCCGAATGCATGAAGAGCAGTCGCCTGAAACTGAACTCGGGCAATACGGAGGTTCTCATCCTCAGCTCCTACTCTTCCGTCTGGGACAACTCCTGGTAGCCAGCCTCGCTGGGAACTGCGCCGACACCCACTGACTGCGCACGCAACCTGGGGTTCATTCTGGGCTCAACGCTCTCAATGACCCAACAAGTCATTGGCGTCTCCTCCTCCTACTTCAACACTCTCTGTATGCTTCGCAAGATCTACAGATGGATCCCCACCGAAACCAGAAGGACATTGACGCAGACCCTCGTCACCAGCAGGTTGGACTACGGCAACATCCTCTACGCAGGAACCTTGGCCAAACACCAGAAGACTCCAATGCATACAAAACGCATCTGCATGCCTTATCCTCGACATCCACAGCCACATCACCGCCCACTTGAAGGGCCTCTACTGGTTTCCCGTCAACAAGAGGATCACCTTCAAGCTCCTCACCCAGGCTCACAAAGCACTCCACAATGCAGGACCAACCGTCAGCTCCGCTCCGCTGACCTCTCCCTCGACACCGTTCCATGCATCCACTGAATAACCACCAGCGGCGGATCCTTCTCCTACCTCGCTGCCAAGACATGAAACACCCTCCACATCCACCTACGACAGACCCAGGACCTGCTGACCTCAGGAGACTCCTCAAGACCTGGCTGTTTGATCAGTAACTGCTCCCCCCAGCGCCTTGAGACCCTCTCGGGTGAGTAGCGCACTTTACAAATGTTCGATTGATTGATTTATTGACTCCTAATAGATGTCTATTATGGAATGTTCCCTTTTAAAGTCCATTGACTCCCTTTTTTGAAGTTCACTGGCCTTCTTACAGAAAGTAATGCAGTGTGAAGATATGCTCTGGAAGAGAAGATTAACACAATTTACTCTCTTTTCTCAACAGCACTGCAAGAATTATTCAGGTCTCACCTGTTTATTATGAAAAGTTACTGCATAGCATATGGTAAAACCAATTGACCTTTAAGAGTGCATTGTTATTGAGAGTAGTGAAATTTTATTCAATTTTAATATTATTTCTATTGAAATTAAGGAGGCATTGTGGGTTGCAAGGAAAAACTCCTTGAAGTCGCATAGGAAATGGTTTGACAAAAAGTGCACTAAAGCCTTAACAAAGTTGAGATATGCGATCCACAAAAAACCACGGGATGTAACCCTAATTAGAAATTTGAGGAGGGATTACAATATAGTATTGAAGGACAGGAAGGCCTCGATAAAAAGGGAGGCTTGGGACAACTTATGTGCGGCGTCACAGCTAAAGGACTCGGCTGCCTTTTGGAAGGTAATTAATACCCCCCTCCAATACGAACAAAAGGCACGCATGGAAATCGCCGTTTCAGAAGATGACTGGGTGACTCACTTTTCCTCCCTTTATAGAGCTGTGGAACCAGTCCCTGATACAGGCCAGGACCCTATGATGCTAAATCTAGATACATCTAAAGTCCTGGTTGTAACCCTGCCTGAAGTTCTTGCGAGCTTGAAGGCGACTAAGGGGGGCAAGGCGGCTGGACCTGACGGTATACCAGCAGACCTCTATAAGGCTAACATCGAATTATGGGGGCCACTGCTAGTTCAGCTCTTTAATGTTGCCTTGGCAAATAGTCTAATTCCGACCTGGTTTACATCGGTCATAGTCCCAATTTTTAAGAAAGGCGACAGGCTAAACTGCACGTGTTATAGGCCAATTTCTTTATTGGACTCTTCTATAAAAATTTTGGGGAGAGTGGTTTTAGTTAAATTGCAAAGCTGGGCTGAAGATAATGGGGTGTTAAGTGATTTTCAATTCGGGTTCCAAAGGGGTTTAGGGACCATTGAGCAGGGACTGAATCTGTTTACTTTGCAACAGAAGTATATAAAGGTTAAAAAACAACGTCTATACCTCACTTTTGTTGATTTATCATCAGCTTTTGATTGTGTGTCGCATAATAAACTGTGGGCAATTATGGCTGAATTGGGGGTAGAAAAGGCTATTATATGCTTTCTGAGAGACCTATATTCCGGGGCCACCGCAAGTGTCCGATACGGGAAAGATGGTGAATGCAGTAGACAATTTGGGATTGGCCGTGGTGTTCGCCAAGGGTGCGTTTTAGCCCCCTTTTTATTTTTGTTATATATAAATGGATTGGAAAAGCATCTCGTGCAGGAGGGTGGGGACATGCCTATGGTGGGTGGGAGGCCTGTCCCTGCTCTGATGTACGCTGATGATGCTGTTTTGATGGCACGCACCCCTATGGCTTTACAAACTTTGGTTACATCTTTTAACAGTTTTATGCTTGGCTTAGACTTGAAAATCAATTGCTCCAAAACCTTGTCTATGTATTGTGGGTCAAGAACAAGCAAGCATTCGAAGCCAATTTTTATAAATTCCAATCCCTTAGAAAGGACCACCACCTTCCCATATCTGGGGATATTGTTTAACGAAAGTGGCTCATGGATTACTGCAATTCAGGCTAGATCCCTGTTATTTTCAAAAACTATTATGGCCCTAAAATGCTTTATGAAAAAATTAGGGAAAAAACCCATAAAGGAAGTTTTAACTATTTATAATGCAACTTGTGTATCTGTAGCCATTTACGGATCAGGTTTGTGGGGTTACTCAAATATCAGTGCAATTCAAACCATGGAAAATAAGTTTTTACGTTACATCTTGTCTGTGCCCGAAAGTACGGCGACTATGATATGCCACGCTGAACTGGGAGTACCTTATATTACCGAAACGATTAAGGCTCAGCCAATCCTTCTTTGGCATAGGGTTTGGACAAACGATGAATGTGTGGTTAACCGGGCTATTTTAAAGGATATTTTAGCTCTGGACAATATTAATGATTTTAAATGGCTATCCTATGTCAGAAACTTTCTCGAAGAATTAAGCTGCCCTTAATACTTTGAGGATCCACAAACAATGGTATACATTTCTAGAAGAGACTTAAAAAAACTGTGTATGTCCTACCTCAAGGATAAAAGACATATAGAGCAGGCGAGTAAAAAGACTGTTTCTGTTCATCAGGACATTTTATGTGGTGTGAAATTACAGCCATATTTATCACTGTATATGTCCAACCACGAACGCTTTCTTTTAACCCGGTTTAGACTTAGCACTGTTTTTAGGACATTATCTTTCCCCGTGATGAATTGTTGGTCTAAAGACCTTTGTTTTTGTCCATGTGATGATGTGTCCCCACAATCTGATATACATATACTATTTTTTTGTAAATTTTATACATTCTTCTGAAGGAAACTTATCATCCCCATGCTTAAAGATTTAAATGTACGTAGATGCCGCTTAGCGTTCTTAGAGTGCCAGAAAATGGAAACTGTTTTTATGGTAGCCTCACTTGCCGAATTTTTAAAATCAGTCTTTAAATGTCGCAAATCAATTCAGATGAACTAATTTTCTATGTTGCACAAATGTATTTAATTCTGGTGTTTGTTCTTTTGTGATCCCAAATAATGCTTACTTGACCACCTGTAAATTGTACCTTTCATGCTACTTTTATGGTTACTTTTCTTTTTAACCGAATAAAGTATTTGAATTTGAATTTGAATTTGAATTGTTATTAAATTGTGATACAGCCTACAGACATGTATTTTGTTACATGGAAGTTCACAGATTATAGTAGTAGGCTAGTGTTTTGTGTTGATCACCCCCTGGCACAAATCTTCAGTCCACTTCAACCACTTCCTCTATTGCCCAGTGAGTGACAGTATTATGCCTGATCACATGTGCCTATCAACCTATGAATAAGTGGGCGTTAGTGTCAGGGCTTTGGCTTTTTTTTTTGTAGACTCAAGTGACTTCTCAGATTGTACAACTGGGCCACTCACTTTACACCCATTTCATCAGCAGAATGTAGCATCCTACATGGCCACTGCCTCTAAACTGTGTGGTAATCTTAGAGTTTTATTGTTCACAGTGTATCAGTATTTTACCAGTTTTAGATGCAACAAGCTGTTCATCTTTGATCAATACAACAAAAATACACTTGCACAATAAAATTCCAAGAGTGTAACTTTTTCCCAAGATATTTAGCAAAATTGCAGATACATTTTACAAAAAGATTCTTTATGTTAGTGTCTTGTATTACTTTTTTCATTTGAGTACACACTTGAAAGTTACTAGCAGAAGACTCCGGCACAAATTGGCTATTAATTCGATAGATTCTACACAAACAGATCTCTTGTATGCAAAACTGACACAAAATTGTGTAATTAATTTTTTTAAACAAATTTGGGAATTTAGCATAACACAATTTGGGAATGATGTGCATTTCACAACCGTAATTAACATTTCTCCCGGGGTTACTCCAGTACAATGTTTACTGAGCAGCCAACTTGGTATGGTATTGTGTATGGTTTGTCCTCCTTTTACCATTCCCAGAGGGCTGATACCTTGAATAATTCTAGTAGTAGCCATGTTGGAACTTTAAAAGTATACGCTTACATTGAACATATCATTCCAAGACGGCAGTTTGTGCAATGTTTAATTTTTACTTACCTTTTTATTGAAAGCAAATGCATGCCAATTTTTTCTAATTTTGTTTTTCATCTGTTTGCATAAGCTTGTTCAGTTTGTGTCTCTTTTAATGAATATTAAAAAGGGGTGAATACTAAAATCAGTGGATGAAAGAATTGATGCATGAGTGCAAGAATGAATGCAAATGCAAGTAAAATAGTTTATTGAGTGCCTAAACTCATGGGTGACTAGGCACTTTCAGTGATAAGCCAGACCTATTTGCTTTGTCAGTGCTTAGTCTTCTAATCATGCATTTTTCAAGTGGAACAAAATTTGGCTTGGTGCTCCCAATCCCACAGTTATTGGTATTGTTTGATACTAATAATTCAGTGGGTGTACCGCTGGATCACAAGTTGAACCCTGATGGCCTCCTGAGAAATGGAGAATTACTGGTGGGATCAGTAATACTGCCCTTGGTTGATGTGGTTAATTCTTTTCTTTAAGGGAGTAATTTGATCAACTCTCATAATGAGCCTCTGTGCATTAAATAATGTGTGAGCAACATAATGGCATGTTTTTTTTTACATGTCATGTTATTCTTTATTTTTATGCTTGAATTGTTTTCTACAGTTAGAACTCTGTGGAACCACCAGGCTTTGCTTAAACACGCTTGACTAAAATATTCTTTTCCACATCCAGGCTTCAGTCATCCCTGTCATCCTCGTAAACCACAGGCACGCGTTGCACTCCGCCTCCTGAGGCGTTCACTCTTTACAGAGCAATTATCCAGTAGCTCCAGAACAAACAGAACTTGAGCAAATGTCCAGCTCTTGTTAAGTGAAGACTTAGGAGAAACTCAATGAGCTGAAAATCATTCATTTCGGTCCATGCTCCCACACATCCTTACACTGGGCACGCAACCAATCAGGCACCTGATTTAAAATGCAGGAGTCAAGTTAGTGTCGTTTAATAGCTAACAGGGCACATGTTAGTTTGTTTAATGTCGGCTCCACTCTAGTGCGTGGACTGTTTAGTAAAAAATGACATCTTCACACTTAGTAAGTTTGCGCTGTGTGCTGCAGAAGAGGTGTAGTAGTTTATAAAGGTCAATTTACACTAGGCACTGGATCCAGCTTCATTGACCAACATGCTATGAATAGCATAAGAGAGATCATGCCCTCTTGGACCCCCCAAGTGACATCACAGGTTTGACCACTTGTTACACCTTTAATTCAGACCAGCAGTCACTTGGGATCCTCCTGTAATGTAATGTAGTGTAGTTCCTATTTTCCCAATAGGCCCTGCGCATTGGAATAACATAAACAGTAGTATCGACGTAGAAGTGCGGATCTTCCAGGCCTCTACTGACTATGCTAAACTTAATTGGGTTTGTTACCAACTAGCTCAGAGGTCACTGGAAACTTTCTTGACTGAATAGGAAGTGATCAGCTTCCCTGGCACAGACAAGAAGGGATTCAGTTTTCCAACAACCGTGCAACATGACAACTTTGCTCCTCAGATAAGAGTCAATCTCTAGAGTCGTGTGAAACAATAGACAGTTATTTTACTCAGTCAGTTGTTGTGCAGATTACTTTCACAATATGTAGAGAATAGAGAGACGGGCGTTTTCAATAAAAAGGTATTATTTATTGAACAGTCTTTCTTCTCATACAAGAGAAATGAATTGCCACAATTGCAAGACTTGTTATTATAAAAAGTGCGTACAGTAAAATGAGTATTGCGAAATAATACTGTAAAAGCATTGATATGGTTTCTTAGCCATACAATGGTTTAAAATGAATACAACATATATACATTCATATATACATTTGACTAACGTACTCAACTGGTGCTTCTAACTAAGCCTACCCCAGTGTACCTGACCTAAGCCTAATACTTGGAAGGGGAGTAAGTAAGTAGCTTTAAGTTAAGTTGGTTTTGCCAAGGTTTGCTTTCAAGAATTCTCTCTAAGGGTTTAGTCAACACCATACCTCTGGAATAGAATGTTGGAGGGCTGGTATCTCCTTCAGGGACTGAATATCCCAGTCACTCGCAAGAGTAGGCTGGAAACGCCGGAGCTGGATTTCTCGGCATGAGAAAAGACAGCGTCTCTCTCAGCGCGTCGAGGAGGAGGAGGAGGGGCAGCGTCCGCGGGCAGCTTGCATCTGCTGGGCTCTTGCAGGGGGACGGCTGTTCAGCTCCTGTGTTCACCACACCATCGTTCGCTCGTTCGCAGCGATAGCATCAGCAGCGATAACGGCAGCGATGTCTATGAGGCATCTTGCTAGCATTTGCTTAAGGCAACGTTGGTAATATTTATACCTGAAAGGTGCCTTGTTTGATGTAAGTTTTTGGACATAAGACGTCAATAAAGATGTCACTAGGAAGTGATTGTCTCTCAGTGCTCATTAGAGTTCTATTACTAATCAAAACATAGCAAGCGGGGCTTTCCCAGTTTGCTGAGTTTTTATCTTGTTGAAGAACTCGGAGTGTTAATCTAGGAATCTTAGATAGTGACTACAACTGTACATTTCTCTTTTAACAGCATCCCCTTGCTTAGACATACATTTAGTAGAAACTAAACAAATACTATTGCATTGTAAGTGAGAAGAATGAATAATGCAGTAGAACAGTTGTTTTGTAACATTCCCAAAAATATAAAAAGCCTAATTCACAAATTTTGTCTACTATTTCTGAAATTCAGCAGTATGCCAGGAGTACTGCATGAGTATAAGACAGCACATTATTTGTGAATCAGGACCAAAGTATTTTGTTTCCACTCTCATTACATGCACACTGAATCAAACAGTTATTTTTATATTTATGCACCAAGCTATTGAATATAATAATAAAAAACCGGAACACAAGCAACTATACTAGAACCAAACAATACTCGGCTGATAAGCCCTTAGCAAGGGTGAAACCAGTCCTTGGTTGCTTGTAATTCAGGTCAGGGACGACCTGGCTTGGCAGTTCGGGCTGGACTGTTCCCAGAGGAGCAGGGTCAAGATGGATTTACATATAGCTAGGTCCAATCTGAGGTGGAATGGTATGCAAAATAGCAATGGATTGGGATGCAGACCGAGTAATCAACAGTGACTGAAATAAATTAAAGCATTCCCTCAAATCACTACCCAATCATATTTCATCACAGCTTCCAGTCCTATAAATCTAAAACTCACCTAAACCATAACTAGCCATCATTTTGCATGGTTATATAAGTTCCATGCCAAATCATATAATGGTTCCCGCTTACCTTACTTTACCATCAGTCCTAAAGTCGAAACCCTGTATATCAGTAACTGGTCAATGTGTCTGACCAACCCTAACACAGGTAACTTATATACTTTTAATTTACATTGTGTTCTGGGGATCAAAGTGGATCGACTCATTCTCAGCTTCTTGACAGAACACGTGGGGAAATGTCCTTTACAGCCATATTTCAACTGCTGCAAACGTTTCAGTTTGTTTTCAGCTTCCTAAACAGTGCATGTAACAGAAAATGGGACTTTGGCATCTTTATTTTGATAGCTTAAAGGTTAAGAAAAAATATACAAGCAAACACTTTATAACTGTCCCATAACAAGTTAGCCTGCTTTCAGGGCCACGTACTTCCCAGACAGTGTAATTGACAGACATTCTATCATGAAACCAGGCCTGTAAAGAATGTAACATTTAAAAGAAAAATATAGATGCCTTCCTACATATGTCAAATGCAAAAACAACAGTTGATGGACAGAATGCAGAACAATGTCATACATTCACCCCAGTACAAAGATATGGGCCTAAATCCATCGTTTTTTCCTTGGGAAAAGTCTTTAAAGATCACTAGCTAGCTAGCAGCAGGAGAACCTCAATCTCAACAACCACCTTCAATCCTATTAATCTGGCCTTTGCTCGCACTGTAAATTAAATTAAATTAAATTAAGTTAATAGGTTGTCAACATTATACATTGTAATGGCTTTCTATCAATGATTGATAAAGTCATAATACATCATGTAGTGGGATATTTCCAAACTACTCATATGTATGAGCCACTTGGTAATGTAGGACTAACATAACCAAGTAAAAACATCTGAGCATTATAGGAGCTTATTAATTTTAAAACAGGGTTGCAAGTGTTTTCTAGAACATAAATAGCAGGTGTACGATGGTAGGGATAAAGGTAATGAGTTCCAGCATTTTGCCACAGAAGTGGTGAAAGATTTGTAACTATTAAAGGTTGCTTTTGAATTTGATCTAGGGACAGAGGAGAAACTTAAGTTGGTTGAAGTAAAGTTTCCTATGGGATTGCATCTTGACAGTTTGGAAGGAAGAAACACTGGAAAATGTTTGTGAATGAATGAGTTCAAAATCATCATGGATTTCAAAGTAATTCTCTGAAGAAGAGGAAGTCAGGTAAGAGATGGGTGTGATATGGTCCAGCCTTGTACAGCTTGCCACAGAGGCAAACAGCTTTGTTTTGCTCAAGTTGAAGACACTGAACCAGTTTGTTAGGTGAAGGGAAGCAGACTTAATTAGCATAGATCAAGCTTAACTGGATTAATGTAATAGCTGCAGGTATAGAGTAGTGAGTTCAGAGAAAGTAGAGTAGAACTTTGAGCTGAAGGAAGCAGGTACTTGCTACTGCCTGAAGGCCTAATGACAATGAAGACTCAAAGTCTCCCTAAAGATATTGCAGCATTTAAAGGACCATGTTGGGATCACTGGCCAGGAGGTCTTGTTCAATTGATCACATGTGGTATTTTACAGAGTTCTGCTCTTGCTCCCATGTTATTTACCATTACATCAATCCACTGGAGTGCTCCTTAGCCAACAAGACTTTACATCCAACACCTCTCTGACACTCAATAATTCCTTAACATTTTGTTGGCTAAAGATTTCCTTAAACTGAGATCTGGCCTGGTCCTCATTTGAGCTTTGATTACTTCACTATCGGCCAGATGTAGGCAATCCAGATTTACTGATTCTAAAATACCGAATTTTACTGAATCGGTATTTTAGAATCGGAAAATGGGATGTGTTTAAAAATGTGTTAATTTTTACCGAATCGGTAAAATTTGGTATCGGCCTACAGGCCCATAGGAGTTAATGGGAGTTACCGATTCGATAAACACCGAATCGGCAAATACCAAATCGGTAAATACCAAATAGGCTATTCAAAAAAGAAACCCAGGAGTTAGCCAATCAGGTGCAACCCCACCCTCCCAACCAGGAAGTGGCTACACCCAGGCAGTTGCAAGCAATCAGAAGCTTCTGGAGAGGCTGAGAGAGCAGAGCAGAGTCCCTGAGCCACAGGAAAACTTTACTGCTTTTGAAAGTGTAAAAATGGCAAACACCAGTGAGAAGGAAGGTTCTGAGAGGAAGAGAAAATTAAAATGCAGCACCATGGAGCTGCAGGTCCTCATGGAGGAGGTGGCAAAAGAACACCAAAAATTGTTTGGGAAGCAGTCCCTGATGGTGGCAGAGTCTGCCAAAAGAAAGATTTGGATTGAAATACAGTCAAAGGTGCAAAATGTTGGAGTGACCCCCACGGGAGATTGACGACCTTAAAAAGAGGTGGTACGACCTCAGGAGACTAACCAAGAAAACAATTGCAGATCTCCACAAAGAGGCAAACCGTACTGGAGGAGGGAGGAACCATGCACCTGCCCTGATTCAGCTGGAGGAGCTGGTGGAGACCGCCATAGAACCAGAGAGCGTCTGTGGACTGGGAAATACAGACAGGTCAGCCAGAACTGCCACCAAAAAAGGTAAGAAGCATACACAGCAATCACCCCCACCCCCTCACCTTCCCTTTCCCTTATGTGGCAGTGTTAACCCCACCCCAGTAGAGGTAGCAACATACACCAGCAATGCATTATGGGAGATGTAGTCATTTCAACACCTACCATGTCATACAGCACTCCAAGCAACAAGTCATGCAGTACACATCAGTGATAAGCAAGCTGAGGCAATAGCTACAGTCTGTCAATGAAAATAATGTAATTGTATAAGCAGGAACACAGAGTAAATGTACGCTTTTATGTTCACATTTGAGACATCTCGCAGGTGTACCAGGGAGAAGGAAGGCAGTGCACCACAGAGGGATGACACCCAGGAGGCAGGCACAAGTGCAGGGAATACCACAGAGGAGACTGGTGCACCAACAACACAGCCAGCCTCTCAAGACCTGCAAATGTTTCCACAGCTGCAGGCCTCCCCAGATCGTTCAGCCTCCCCTCTGCCACTGTCCTCACCTGAAGTGCCTGCATCACTGCCTCATACAACAACTGTAGTTCCAAAGAGGAAGAGGCATGTAGTTACCACACTAGTCCAAATGGAGCTATCAGCAGGTGACATGGAGGGGGATGAAACACCAACTTTGGCTGGGGAAGAAAGCACTGCCATACAGCAGTCCAGCGCAGAGGGTGCCCGCACAGGTACCAGACGCAGCAGGCCCAGAGACAGCAGTGCTGCACAACATGTGGAGGGTCCCAGTGTACTCCGTGGGCAGGAGGGTAGCATGGTGAAGATACAACATATGCAGGGGAAAGCCATTCAGTCGGTGCAACGGCAGATAAGGCACCTGAATGACAACATGGCAAACATAGGAAAGGGCATCAGTGCATTGGTGGATGAGAACAAAGAGATGGCATCAGGTATGAGGGAGATGGCTGCAGGGATGCGGGACATGTCACAATCCGTGCTTCTCTTGTGCACAAAACTGGACCAGGACAGGACAGCAAGGCGAAAGGACAGGCAGCAAGCACAGAGACACAATAAGTCAGTTAACCGCCTGGCCACAGCCACTTCCCTTCTTTGCAGGTGATGCGTGAACATGCAAGAGGGACTAACACACAACAGCAATGAGGTGTCCAGGGGCCTTGCAAAGGTGACGAGTGCTGTAGAGGTGCTGCTGAATGCTCAGTCAGCACATACTGCTGCTCTGGATGTACCTGAGAGCGAGGAAATCACCAGTAGGAGCAGCATGACAAGCCCTCCTATTGCTGAGACACGGAGGAGCAGCAGGTTCCATGGTGCTTCCACTGCCCACACACCTAGTGAGGACAGCCAGACAATTTCATCTGGCACCGGTAGGCGTGGCCGAAAATGACTAATGCTGCCCACACTCCATGACCTTTAATGGGGAAGTGAGCCAGGACTCCCATTATTAATGGATACTATTTGTGTTGCACCTTTGTGCCTTTATTTATTTATTTATTTATTTATTAATGATATTTGTAGAGCGCTTGCAAATACCCGTAGGCGTCTCGGCGCTAGAAATGCGAATGTTGTCTCACCCTGATCAGGAAGTACGGAGATGTGGATTACTGGTTAAATAGCCACGTTTTCAGTTTTTTTCTAAACTGAAGGAGCGAAGGGCATATTTTTATGTGAATTGGAAGGGTGTTCCAGAGTCTAGGGGCCGCAATTGAGAAGCGGCGATCACCCCAGGAAGCTGTTCGGCTACGTTGCACCACTAGTTGGTTGAGTGAGGTGAATTGGAGGGTTCTCGATGGGTTGTAGGGGATCAATTGATTTTTAAGGAAACGAGGTCCTTGATCCTGTAATGTCTTGTAGACTGTGCATAGAGCTTTGAATTTCACCCTGTTGTGAATGGACAGCCAGTGGTAATTTTTCAAAGTGTCTGAGATAGGTGCAAATTTGGGTTTTTTTGATAGTACGCGAGCGGCCGCATTCTGCACGGTCTGTAGTTTTTTAATAACTCTGCTCTGAGCATTGAGCAGCAGACCGTTGCAATAATCTAGTGATGTCAAGACTAGAGTGGTGACTAGCGTTTTGGCTGCTGAGTCTGGTAGATACGGTATGATATTTCTTACCGTTCTAAGTTTGAAATGGGCGTTGGCTGCCACCTTATTTGCATGGGCCATGAAGTTCAACTGGTCATCAAAAGTAACACCTAGGTTTCTGACTTTGACCGTAGGGGAGGGAGGTGTACCTAAGGCCGATGGCCACCAATCTACAGACCAGGCTGGTGAGAGATTGCCAAAGATCACCACCTCCATTTTATCGGAATTAAGCTTCAGGCAATTCCTTGCCATCCACTCACCGATAGTGATCATCCCGGTTTTAAATCTCTCTGCAACCCTCTGTCCATCACCCTTTATTGCCAGCACCAGCTGGGTGTCGTCAGCGTATGAGGTTAGGCTCATCCCATGTGCTTTGATGACACTAGCAAGGTCCGACACATATATATTAAATAGTGTCGGACTTAGGGATGAGCCTTGGGGAACCCCACACGGTAACGACAGCTCAGCTGACTGGAAGGGACCCAGTGTAACCGCCTGGGTTCTATTGGCTAGAAAGGAGGCGAGTAAATCCCTAGCAGTGAGCTGAATGCCCATCCTCTCGACACAGTCGACCAAGATCTTGTGGTAAACCGTGTCGAAAGCTGCTGAAAGATCCAAGAGAACTAACAAAGCAGTTCCTCCTTGATCGCGGATGACTCTTATGTCATCAGCTGCTTTTATGAGAGCGGTTTCTGTGCCATGGTTTTTGCGGAAACCGAACTGTGTATCATCCAGTAAATTGTGTTTTTCTATGTAGGATGATAGCTGCTGATTCATAGCCTTTTCTAGAACCTTGGCTAAGAAGGGGAGGCTTGCTATAGGGCGATAGTTTTTTAATTCGCCTTTATCTGAGCCAGGTGTTTTGAGCAGGGGTTTAATCAATGTGTTTTTTAATCGATCAGGGTAAATTCCAGATGTCAATACTGTATTACAGACAGCAGTGATGATGGGAATGACTGTGTCCGGTACAGTAGCGAGCACAGAAGTCGGGCATGGGTCCAGAGCAGAGCCAGCTTTGATCGTTTTAACTATACTCTTGATTTGGTCAGTGGTGAGGGGGCTAAAACAAGTCATGGAATTTTTGGGAATAGTTGTAAAGGTTATGGCATTACTGCTGGTCTGGTCTGAGCTAAAGGCTTGGTAGATGTCATTAACCTTTGCAAAAAAGAACTCCGATAATGCATCACATAAAGCTTGTGAAGGGAGAGGATTAAGATCCGGGGAGTCTCCAGCGAGGGTTTTAGCAATGTCAAATAACTGTTTACTGGAATTTTTCGCAGTTTCTATCTGGCGTGTGAAAAAGTCTTTCTTAGCTGCTATTATCATAGCTTTGTAAGTGGCAAGGGCTTTTTTATTATTTTCCTTATTTTCACTGTCATACGTTCTTCGCCAGTGTCTTTCCCTGTTCCTGGTTAACTGTTTTTGAATTTTTAGTTCTGTTGTATACCACTGAGCTTTAGGCGCATTTCTATTCTTAGAAAGTGATTTAGTGGGTGCCAGCTGGGTCGTGGCTTCACCCAACCACTTTTAAAATTGATTAGTAGCGATGTTAGGATCAGTGGATAGTTCTGGGATTGTGGAATTAAGAAGCAGCGTTAAGTCATTGGGGTTGATGTCCTTCCAAGCTTTAAACGTACCCTTTTTCGCTGGGACCACTTTTTTTCTCTGTGAACCTTTAATTGTAAGTCTGCTAAAGATGACTGAGTGGTCTGTCCAGGTCATAGGGAGAACTGAGGTGATACACAGTCCTTCCACATTTGTAAAAATTCCATCCAGCGTGTGGCCTGCCTGATGGGTGGGAGTCGAGACCAATTGTCTGAGGCCCATTATATCTAAGTCTGATAGAAGGGCTGAAGTATCCCTGTCACCAAGGAGCTCCAGATGGAAATTAAAATCTCCCATAATCGTAGTGGATTCTTCTGTAGCTATGGACTCAGTCATATTAGTAAGATTTGTGAGGAACGCAGATCTTGTCCCCGGGGGTCTATAAATTAATATACCCTTAAAGTTATAGGTAGGGGACAGTTTTATATTGAAATGCATGGCTTCGCATGAGGTAGTAGGAATCGACGAGCAACGGACTTCAAATTGGTCTCTCGCTATAATAGCTATACCACCACCTTTTCCTATGGGCCTGTCCTGCCGGTATGCACTGTAGCCTGAAGGGACTGCTATGACATAATCGGGGGCAGATGCTTCATCAGACCATGTCTCTGTGATGTAAAGCACATCTAAATGAAAGTTGCTGATAAGGTCAGCTATATCCTGGCAATGTTTGCTCAGGGAGCGCGCATTAATGAGTGCCATGGAGACATGGGTGTCGGCCTCATTACTTACAGATTTAGCATACAAAGTTGGATTATCAAACACAGGGGAAATGTTACAATGTGAGCATTGTGTGTGTGATACCAACTGCATGAGGGATAGATCGAGTTTGGTGCAAAGCGGCACGTAAGATGGACAGAGCTCCAACAGCGCATTGCGGGTATAGGAGAGAATAGGGGCAGGGGTTGTGGCCCTGGGCCCGGTCCCGGCGCCGCCGGCGCGGACGGGCGGTACTGTTGTCTTTATACATAATTTGGGCGGGACGGGAGGAGGGTGGGAGGGGCGCAGAGCTCTCCGGCCAGCCTTCCCAAACTAAGATGGCGGCGAAAGTGATGTCCAAAGCTTCCCTGCGCCTGAGTACAGCGGCGCTGAGGGGGAAGTGTTCGAGCCTCGGCGAAGTAGTCTCGCCTAAGGGGATGGCATGGGTGTAAAAACGCACCAGTTAAAATATAATACAGTCTTTAAAAACAATTAGAGATTCAGTCGTTTTTAGCAAAATTAGTAAAATTAGAGCGAGGGCGCTGAAACAGACCTCCGGCTTTCCGCCTCAGAGGGAACAACAAGCAATTACTAGGTGTGTTGGGTTACGCCCATTAAATACCCTGGGAGGGCGGGAGGGGCGCAGAGCTCTCCGGCCAGCCTTCCCAAACTAAGATGGCGGCGAAAGTGATGTCCAAAGCTTCCCTGCGCCTGAGTACAGCGGCGCTGAGGGGGAAGTGTTCGAGCCTCGGCGAAGTAGTCTCGCCTAAGGGGATGGCATGGGTGTAAAAACGCACCAGTTAAAATATAATACAGTCTTTAAAAACAATTAGAGATTCAGTCGTTTTTAGCAAAATTTGTAAAATTAGAGCGAGGGCGCTGAAACAGACCTCCGGCTTTCCGCCTCAGAGGGAACAACAAGCAGTTGTTCGAGTTGTTTGAGTACTTGCGTAGTGCAAAAAATTAAACTACGTTGGGTACATACTCCTGTCTGTGTCTCTTTACTTACTTATAGTTGCGTGTGATCTCTGCCCGTCTCTGTCTCCCATCTGTTGCTGGCGCCACTCATGCTGTGTTGGTGTCAGGCAGTGCATGTTCATCATCGTGGTCCTCATAATTGCACAAGTCAACCTCTGTTCCCTTCTTTGTAGCAAGGTTGTGTAACATTGCGCAAGTTGCAATGATCTTACAGCAGATGAGTGGTGAGTACTGCCGTGCGCCTCCACTTTTGTGGAGGCAGCGGAACCTGCTTTTAACAGCCCAAAGGTGCGCTCCACAACGTTCCTAGTGGATTTGTGTGCCACGTTGTATTGTCTCTCACTTGGGGTTGATGGGTTGAGGTAGGGTGTCAGGATGAACGAGCGGACGGCATATGCGCTGTCACCTATTTGAAAAGGATAGAGCCTTTAATCACATGCGCATAAAAACATACATCTGCAATGTCTATCAGGGTGTGTCACAGTGTTTTACCTAGCAGGTATTCTTCTCCGAATTCCTCCGCTGTCAGGCGTGTGTAGATCCCACTGCTCTGAAAGATGTAGGAGTCGTGGGTGCTCCCTGGGAATTTGGCCACAATGTCTGTGATGATGATATTAGCATCATAGATTACCATTGATGGAGTGGGTTGACTTCCTGTTTCTGTAAATGTACTCTGTGGCAGCAGGTGGGCAGATTAGGATGTGGGTGCCATCAATACAGCCGATGACGTGTGGAAACTGTGCCAGTTGATAGAAGTCAGTCTTAGTCTTTAGCAGTTCCGCATGTGTGTCGGGGAAGCTGATGTAATTATGCATTCTCTGCATCATGGCCTCTAGGAACTTCTGGAAGAAACGGGACAGGCAGCTCTGGGACACCCCACCTACCGCAGCAATCACCCCCTGGTAACTCCCAGATGCAAGCAGGTGTAGGCTACAGAGCACCTGCATATGGGGTGGGATGGCGTGCGCACTTGGTGTTGGGTGCTCCAGGAGTGGGTGCAGGTCCCTAATCAAGTCCAGGATGGTCTGGGGGTATAGCCTGTACCTTTGCAAGATCTCTGCCTCAGTGAGTTGGAAGAGCGTTATCCGCTGTCTGTAGACTTGCTCCTCCCATGTCCACACCCTCTCTCCTGCTGCCTGTAGCCATAGCCGCCTTGTTATCGTGTAGAATGCCGTCATTCTGGTCACACTGTTGCATTTTGTGTCCTTTTTTATAGCCTGACCCTGGTTACCACCTGCTTTCAATCCATGGTAATTACCAACTCTTAAATACCGAATTTATTGAAATTTGGTATTTTAGAAGTTACCTACATCTCGTTTCTCTATTTTTACCATTTCTTATTTACCAATTCGGTAATTCCTGTACTGTATCCTTGAGCTTTCTCATGGACTCCTCTATATCCTTCAAGGACCATATCACCATATCAAGAAAAGTTTTCAAATGGCTTGGTTCCAGCTTAAATTTACTGAGCAAAAATAAACACTTCATCCCAGCTGTGAACTTCAGATCTAGAGTTCAGGCCCTTTTTTTGTCACACATCAACAAAACCTTTACTTACTAGTTTTTCTGATTCTTCATTGACACGATAATTAACAACCAAAGAAATATTGAGTTCATTTTCCCTAGCTTAAAAGATCTGAATTAGCTCTGTATTTCTGTTAGAATACCCTGGAAAGCTTGCTGCATTATCTACAAAGCACTTCAGCTAAGAAAGCCTCACTACCTGGTGTCAATACTGGTGCAGTGTTCCCTACAAGGGGTCTCATTCACAAAGGCAAACTTACACTTTAGTGTGCGTTTACTCTTTGTTTTGATATTCCCAAAGTAGGCGTTTAATTCTACTAATAATAATTCTACGATTGCGAACATGCTGAGATTAGCCTGTGGATATTATTAGTTTTAGTTAAAGGTGTTTTCGTAATTTGTATATTTTGTGAACATTGGAATTTTTGAATGTATGTGATTTTAATTGTCAAATGTAAAAAAACAACCATTTCCTAATACTTTTTTGAAATGTAACTTTTTTTGTTCTGTTTTTAAAACATTTTTGGTGCTCTCAACAGTTTTTTTTGTGTGGTTTACTTTTTTGCTATCTTTAAAGTGGATTTCTGTAATCTATATTTCTAGTGTTATTTCTATTATTACTTTGTGGAAAAATATTTAATTTTGTAATCTAAAAGTACTACACCTCTACTTGTTAAGTTTGAATAGTAAATTTGACCTTCTCAAAGTTCAACACTTTGCCCAGTGTGGTTACGTTTCAAGTTGTAATGGTAAATCTGAACACTTTCCCTATTGTGTATAAGATGGGAGTTGGAATCGTATTTCAGACCCTCCAATCCTTCTCGCCGAAGTCCAAAAGTTTCCCAAATGTAGTTAGGTTTAGAACTGGGGTAGCATATCCTAACCCAACAAACTCCAACACTTTCCCCAATGTGGTTAAGTTAGAACATAGAATAGTACATCTGACCCACTCCGCTTAAAGTCCAACACTTTTCAAAAAAATTGTTAGTTTGAAGCAGAAATAGTAATTGTGGTCTCCACCCTCCCCCAGGTACACATAAAGCCCAAAACGTTGCCCATTGCGTTCAGGTTTAGAGTTTGAACAGTAAATCTGAACCTCCCTACCCCCAAGTCGAACATTTTGTTTGAATAGTAAACCTAAAAACACCCAAAATTCTATAATTTCCCTAATGTGGATACATTTGGACGTTGAATAGTAAATCTGCATCCCTCCCAAACTCCAACACTATTCTCAATGTGGTTAAGTTTGGAGTGTGAATTGTAAATCTGAACCCTCTCCCACCTGACATTCTTAATCTTTCCCAAATGTGGTTAAGTTTGGATTTCGATTAGTAAATCTGAACCTCCCCAAAACTCAAATCTGCCCCGAAAAGATAATAATAATTTGAATAGTACATATGACCACTACCCCAGGTCCAATGGTTTGTTCAATAATATAGTTTATAAAAAGTATCATGTTTATTATTATATACATTTTCTAAACATCTCTTTCAATAAGCCTCATTTACTACTATGCAATATTTTTCAATAATTATGTTGTTTTTAGATTTTTTTTATTTCCAAGAAAAAAAGCATTTTTAACTTTAAAATAATTACACATATGATCTATTTCTAATGTACATACATTTTGTCTGAAGTTATACAATATTTTAAAACATGTAGAGTAATTGTTAAACATCATGTAATACCATCACTTACATTGTGTAAATACCATAATATGTGCATATGTGCTGAAAAATGGTATTATATTTTATCAGTATTTTTATATATATTTATACACTGTGGACAAATCAATGCAGTACTTTTATTTAACATTTATTTGTAAGTGATGGAAGTCTTCATTATTTTCATTTTTCCACCATTTGTTTCTGAGGTTCTATGTATTTGTAGTCTTTCTTGAGCCAGACTCATCTTCAACCTACCCAAACCGACCCACATCACTCCCCACCTCAGGAACTTCCACTGGCTCCCCGTCCAGAGAAAATGCCAGTTCAAGATACTGATACACTTCTACAAGGCCCTACGCAACCAAGAGCAAGCATACATCAAACACCGCCTGAACTATCACCAACCGTTCACACACCTCGCTCACACTCCCTGCATCCTCTGGAGCTACAGCAGAGGACGCTCCTTCTCCTACACCACCACCAATTCCTGGAGCGACCTTCCCCGCCACCTCCAAACATCATCCTCTCACATGGAATTAAGAAAGGGATTCAAGACCTATCTCTTTGACAGATCTCAGTAGGAACCTAGCACCTGGGTGATTAGCCACACTCTTCAAATCCAGATTGATTGATTGATTGATTTATTTCTTCATCAGTTTGAGCTGTTCATGGACTTTATGGTTGTGGTTTCCTGTTACTGGTCGTCGGTTCAAGTAAGACAATTGTAAACTTATTTCCTAAGATTGATAGCAGGCGGAGGTGTTTAGACTTAGGCCCTGATTTAGATCTCAGGGAATGGTTTGCTCCATCACAATGGTGACTGATATCCCGTTCACCGAAATATAATTCCTATAGGTGAGAATAAGATTTATATTTCGGCGGACGGGATATCCATCACTTTTGTGACGGAGTAACACTTTTGTGACGGAGTAACGCTGAAATTTAAATGCGGCCCTTAGTGTTTAGGTCTTCGTAGTTGGATGTTGTTTTATTGCATTTTTGAAATGGGCTATGTGTTGCTTTATGGTATTTTTGCAGGCCATATTGTAGAATGCAATGTTTATTTGTATTTTGTATGTTTGTTCTATATGTTTAACATTTGCTTTAATGCTTTTCTTACTGTGGTCTTTTATACTAGGGTCATACGTTTTTTTTTGGTGAGTTCTAAGTTCTTATAGACATCAGACTTTATTTTTAACCTGAATGTGTTTTCTTTTTTTTTCAGGGAAAATTGTTGCTTTTTTGTAACCAAACATGTTTTGACGCTTTCCTTGTTTTTTGGTCTTTCTATAGTATTTTTCCTAATTTTCTGGTTTTGGATGTATTCATTGGATTGACTTGTACTGGATGTTCTGTTTTTGTCTGGTATATTTTTGTATTATTTGGCTCTTTTTTTATCGATCTTTTGGTGGATTGTAATTATTTTTGAGTGTCATTCCTCTGACCAGCAATTCAGCTGAGAAATCATAGGTTTTCTCTTACCATATTTCTATAAGTGATAGAAAAGTGTTTGTTTATTTAAAATAATGTTGATTATTTTGGATTTTGTTTTTTTAAATATCGGTGTGAATTTATTATTGATTTCAGATTCATTCAGATTGGTATTTTAAATTAATTTTAATGATAATATTTAGAAACAAATTTTAATAAATCATGAATGTTCATGTTTTTGGCTGGGTTAAAGGGTGTTTTTGTTTAGTGTATTTTTTAGTAGGGTTTTTGCTATGAGGTTAGACAAAGTGGGCATGGATTGCTAGTGAATGTTGCTAGTGATGTTCTTACATTGTATGCACTGAGGTAATTAATTTCTTTAGTTTGTTTGGAGATTGTTTGTTTGAGCTGGAGAATGGATTGTTCCATTCTTAGCTCCTGGAAGTGTTGTCTTTTCTAAGGGCCTAATTACAAGTTTGGCAGTCCAACAGCTGACGGCGCAACGTGCCGTCCACTGTGGGGCAACCAAACCTGTGGTGTGACTGCTGGCCAGAAAAGGACTATTTCCTGGTTTGGCGGACGGCCCTGCAGCAGTCTGAGAGTGGCAGTCTGTCAGGCTCATAAAGGAAACTAACTGGCAGACCACTGCTCCCAGAGCACTGATGGCACCTTCATGCATGGTGGGTCACACATGCCACACTGTGCAGGAAGTGGGGCTGCAAATACAGGGAGGCACTACATGTGTGCCCCCACATGCATACTGAGGCCCAAATCCAGCAGAGGGCCCTGTAAGGTCCCCCTTTAATGTCATTCTGCCACCTTTTTCCTGGTGGGTTGACAACTGGAAATATGCTTGGCATATCCCTTAAAACGTTGAGGAATGGTGGTTTAATTCCACTTCATAATTAAGGACTGAATGCCTTTGCAGCTTAAATTGAAAATAGCGGTGTTTACTTTGGTTTAAAAACTAACAGGATACCAATACGTAGATATCAGAAGAAATTTTAGAATTAGGGCAACAAGTTAGAACATGTTGTTGTTTATATGGTGTAATTAGAATATTGTTTATTCACAGTTTTGAGTTAAAAAAAATTGTGACACTGTTTTGTAAAGCACGATTTATTCAATGTATATGTCAAATGTTTTTTATGAAGTATTTTTTCTATGTGACTATGAAGTGAGAATGTCTTCATTTTCAATGTGCTAAATGTTTGAAAAATGAAAATTTAAAATATAAAGTAAAAGGTATAAATAAATATACCAGGATAAATACAAAGAAGAAGTGTTAATCCTTCAAGCAAAAATTGTTTATGCTTGAAAAAGTCAAGGTATAAGCTTAACCCTGGTTGCTTCAGAATTTAACGACCCTGCCTATCCCTTGTCCTGTGGGCCTAACTCCCCTTAATTGTTGAAGCTGCTGCACTGGCAGCATAATCCTGCCAGGAAAAGACCGCTGACCCAGCGAAATCCCTGATACCGATGGTGCCGGTGGTCTCATGGTGGTCAGACTGCTGCAGTTGTAATACTGTGGGTGGTCCTGCAGCGCAGTGGTTGTCAGGCTGCCACCATGACTTATGGACCGCAATAGTCATAATTAGGCCCTTAAAATTTCTAAGAATTGTTAGACTTTAGTATTGCTTCTTGAAAGGGTTCCTTGGAAGGATTTGTGCCACCCTTCCCTGACGGTATGTGTCTTGTTTCTTTGGAGGGAGATGGTCCTCTCATAAGTGTTCCACATGGAATGTGATACTTGGGTTGGTTCCTGTGGCCTAATCGGTGTAGGCCAAAACAATAAATTAGTGGAGCTAGTTCAGTTCCATCCTGTTGGAAAATAGGGGAATTCAATCAGCATATCATAATGTTTATTGTCTTCTGTTACAGGGATGTATACTAAAAGTATTAGCTTTTTGCATTTCATGTGCACATTCTAGGTTATTTGCATATTCTATGCTTAGGTTGGGATTGTGTAGGTGTCTCCATATGCTCTAGTTAAAGTGATAGAAACTCATCTGAACTGCAGGGTGTGAGTAGATTTTAAGTATGGTGTAAATCATCCCAAATCAAAAATTATGATTACTTTTCGTGGGTTATAGTTGTTAGTTTTTTGTTTTATTTGTGTTAGTATGTCATTGTAAGTTGCAATTTGTTAGATAAGAGTGTGTACACTAATGTGATGTTTGTATTTTGATATTGCCCATGTATCATATATATTTGACTGAATTGTAGAGGGTATTACTTAAATGTGTCATCCATCATCAGTGTGTTATATTGAGTTAAGATTAGGTTATTACATTTTTATTGGCGAATACATAGTATTCATTTGAATAATATTTGGTGCATTTTAAGTGGGTTTTCTTTCTGATGGTGCTCTCCTTACTATAAATATATCCTCCATAATTTAATAACAGCTTCCTTTTTGGGATTTGCTGATTTTATCTGTTCTGATATTTTATCTGTGGGTTTCAGAGGATAAAAAAATATACATTATCTTATTTAGAAAAATAATACATGATTTTATATTTATTTAACATTTTTTAACTACAAATGCACATTTTAACTTATGTAACTGTAGCTCACACACTCGCCATGCACTACTAATTACCTCACATATTGCATTACTCATGAGATTTTCTATGACACTCCGTCCATCATCCCCTTTGGTTTTGCTTTGTTCGCCCTAATTTGGCAGGGTAAGCCCAGACGTGGGTCCCTTGTTCACTGTGCCACTGGATTCAAGCTAGCCTGGCTGATGATGCTGATGAGTAGCCAGAAACCGGTCCCAGGATGCTTGTTTCTGGTCCAGGGAAGATGTGGCTTGGCAGTTCGGGCTGGGCTGTTCCCATGAGGCACAGGGTGAGACTGATTTGCTTATTGCCATTTTCGAACTGGCGTGGCGGAGTGAGCTAAAGAATGATGATGGATTAAACCCAGATCAGTTGACTGGGGGTGAGTGCTTGCAATGTTCAACACTCCATCCATCATCCCCTTTGGTTTTGCTTTGTCCGCCCTAAGTTGGCAGGGTATGCCCAGACGTGGGTCCCTTGCTCACTTTGCCACTGGATTCAAGCTAGCCTGGCTGATGACAGCTGATTGGCCAGACACCGGTCACAGGATGCTTGTTTCTGGTCCAGGGAAGACATGGCTTGGCAGTTCGGGCTGGCCTGTTCCCATGAAGCACAGGGTCCAACTGATTTGCATATTACCATGTCTGAACTGGGAGTGAGCAAAAGAATGATGATGGATTAAACCCATATCAGTTGACTGGGGGTGAGTGCTTGCAATGTTCAACACTACGTCCATCACCCCCTTTGGTTTTGCTTAACATTGATAATATCACTGCTGCATCTGAAATTACATCATTAATAACAAAACTATGCATTGCAGGGCGCGAGACATTGTTACTTTAGGGCATGAGTTACAGTTTCTCGAGATTACATAACTGGTGATTTCAATTGTTTTGTTCATTTAAAACAGTGTGTGTTAACTGACAATTCCACTTAACAATAGCTGCTATTTTTAAGCTTTGTTTTTTTCAGAAAATTTGTAAGGTTTTTTTATGCAAAGTACGAGATAGAGAGGGAGATAGATTGACAGACAGACAGAGACTGACATACATACAGACAGACAGATAGGACAGATAGATAGATAGATAGATAGATAGATAGATAGATAGATAGATAGATAGATAGATAGATAGATAGATAGATAGATAGATAGATAGATAGATAGATAGATAGATAGATAGATAGATAGATAGATAGATAGATAGATAACTGAAATACAGACTTGAACTAACTCCTGATTGCCAAAATATCTTGCGTTATCTCTTTTCTTGCACCATTACAACGCAGCACTGTTTCCTAAGACCATACTATGCACATCATTCATCGATCTCAATTAAATATAAACTATATAATTTGCTGATTTTGTTCTCTGATTCCTTGCTCTTTGGCAGGCAGAAGTTAAATATAAATATGCTAAAACTTTTATTGTAAAATATGATGATCAGGGCCATATAAATAAGCAGTCTGCTATTCAAACAAGTAGTCCACTCACTCACCATTTTGAGATTGTGCTGTGGTAACTGTCATCTCAAGAGTATTTCCAAACTGCATCTAGCTCTCCCCCTAGCAGCCCTCCATTCAAAAGCAATCCTGGCCATTTCTGCACAACAGTTGGAACGTTTGCCCTCATCTTGACAACTCTGATCTCTACGAAGTAGCACCCCATACAGGGGGGAAGCAGCTTTAAAACAGCATGCATCAGGCGTAAGGATAAAGGTTTCAGGAACCCCTGGAACTTTAGTGCTGCAGTATAGTCATTTCAGATGGTTAACACCATACTCGGACATGGACAGCCTTCTCTTTGATTTAGCAGCCTGTAAGACATCAAGAGTACTGAACTAAGGGCCGTATGCATCAAACAATTTTCGCAAACGGCATGAATCAGTAATTTCATCTGTTTGTGACTGCAAAATAACCTATCAAGATGTAGGAAAGGCTTTCTAGTCGCAATTTTAAGTACATACAACAATAGCGATTACCTTAAATTGCAACTACAAAGCATTTTCTAAATACAAACTGTTCCTTTAGGAAAATGCTGTTACCATCCACTCCAAGTCGATAGTAACCATGTGCAAATTTTGAAAAATGCATTTTCCAAAGTACCCTGTAGCGCCCACGTGCCCCTAGTGCATATTTGCACTTTACGTGTGCGCATTTTATCTTTTTAGGGTGCTTCATGGAGGCCTTAGGTCCCCGGGCACCCTTGGCTTTGCTTTGCCTAATTTGCGATTACCAATTAGGTAATCGCAAATTCGCTTATGCAAAGCCTTTCACATCTATCGGCCTTTAGTCCCATAGGAACAAAAGGAGTAGTATTAGCAAATTGCGATTACCTATTTACCAAATCACTATATTTAATATTAAAGAATTGCTAAATCTTTGGCGATTCCTAACATTCTCAGCATTTTGGGATTACCAAATAGGGCTTTGGTAAAAATCGCTAATAGGTCATCACAAAATGCTTTTTGTTGCATGTGGCCCTTATTCTTCTCGGGAAGTGCATCTACTGTGTGGAACGCCGTCCCACTATCCAATAGGAGTACTCCTTTCTATCACTCTTTTGAAAAAGAGTGCTATAAAAAGAGCCTGTTGTTTCTGCACCATTCGCTCTATGAAAGTCAGGAGGGCTGGTCTGGTAGTGTACTGAAACACATCTCTTCCAGGGTTTGCTATTGCTTGCAGTTCTGTAAATAAAGTTTACTGATATTTTCTGAGCTTTTGACAAGCAAATTCTACACGATAATGCCAGGAACTTTAGATTTTCGAATTATTTCTGTGTAAATGAACTATCTATACTTACTGTTCTTATAAAACTGTTTGCATAGAGCGCACACTGTCTTGTCTACGCTTTATAAAACTGCTGCTTCCTCCATTGACAATGTGCAATAGTGATCAGACATTGGTTAGATATGAAATGGCCAATGTAACCCAAACATGTGCATATTACCATGGAATTATAGGATAACTGTGGTAATAACATTTACATCAATACAATAGTCTAATTAATCTCTTGCGATGTAATAGATTCTAGTTGCTCTAGTTGCACCTTGTGAACGTTCTTACTGCCGGGTGTCTGACCTCGAGGCCGGGTTTACTCAGAAATAAATGTCACTTCACATTATTTTGGGCTCTATCTTGCCATGTCATGTTAAATTTCATCCTGGCGCATTAATCAATTGCACATGAGTAACAGGAGGTGACAGCTTGCAAACTGAGAAAACCCTACTTGCCAGACAGCAAGTATTCCAGTGGAAGAACATGATTTATAGTTTTGTATCGGGTGTCTAGAAACTATACTTACTAAAGCAGAGTAAGATATTCCTTAAAATTGCGTCTTGCAGTATCGTGTTTTTGCAAACATTTTGGAAATATTTATGATAGGCATCTGTAACTACGAAAGAGATTAGCACTAGAAACAACTTAGATATTTGCTTTCATGATGTAGCCTGCCCAAGGTGGATTTTTTGTATTTTGTGCAAACGTCTCTATGTTTAAAATTATGAAAAATATCATCTTACCCCCATATGCCTTTATTAAATTCAACAACACAGTATCTGAATTCGAAAAGAGCATAAAATGAACTTCGATGTTTTCCATCTTATTCAAAATATTAGTTTCTTGAATGTATTTTAGTATGTACAGAAAATATGAATATATTGCATTTCTATATTTTCATTATCTTCCTGATCAAATCTGTATCAAATTTGTATTTTGTGGTACATAGTATGGTATGTAATTTGCTAACCATATTCAGAACGGTTTGACGGATTTGACCAGTATATACCAGCAATTAGGGGGTGAATCGTGTAGTTGATAAACCTTACCTGGCTGCTGAGGTCTCATCTACTTTCATCAAAGGGGGCTTGCTTTTGGAGCACATTCGTACCACTAGAATTGACACAAGAGGAATTAAATATTAGACAGACAATTGCGATTCCCCATAGAGGTGCCTCACGCTATAAAGCAAGCAAAAAATACATTTTGCTAATAGGGTGGAGAAACCCTTAGCATGACTGTGATCATTAACCCCTCCCACGCTCATGACAAGCTCAGCTCGTCATGAGCCACGGTTCTCGTGTGCTCATGACGAGCTGAGCTCGCATGACCGTTAGAACGCTCGCACGCTGGTCAAATTCCCCTGCTGTGCGAACATTCTAATGAAACGGGTGTGGTCATGACAAGCTCAGCTTGTCATGAGCACACGACCACCGTGGCTCATGACGAGCCGGGGCGCTGTGCGCGCCCCCTCTCCCCCCAGCACGGCAGGGGAATATGCCCCGCAGCCAAGTGTTAACCCTGGCTTTTAGAGCACTAAAAGGCACGTGTCCAAACTATCTGAAACTCCGACTCCCCCGCTACCACCAAAAACGTGAGCTGCGCTCCAACTCCCTACTCAAGCTAATTGTACCGCGCGTAAGGAAAGCTAGACTTGGAGGCAGGCTTGGAGGCAGGTCCTTTTCGGCCGGCACGGCGAAACTCTGGAATACCCTGCCCCCTGCCATCCAATCTGCCACGTCAGAAGCAAGCTTTAGGAAACTCCTAAAAACCTGGCTTTTTACGCAATAACTCTGCCCCCCTCCTGACTACTTACTCTTGCTGTGGGACTCGCTAGCGCCGGGACACCTCCCCAGAGGTAGCTGTTCGCGCTCAATAAGTTTCTGTATTATTATTATAAGGGGTTAAGAGAATTACTAGTTGAAAATTGGGTTATTGATTTAGGGGGAGGAACTCTACTCATGCAGCAGCCACAATTTCTGTCAGGATAAAGTCACAAGCAAACCCCAAATTACCCTGTGCTTTCCGCTCTATTTATCCAACACTTCAAAATGTCATAAAGCGAAAAAACACAACACAAGAAAAATAAGGTAAAATGTAATAGATTATGTGACACCACAATGACAAAAATCCCGCCAGTAGAACCACAGATATGCAATTTTAAAGATTTCAGGTAAGTAAAATGCCTAAAAGCATAGTGTCACTCACAGGTATCTGGTCGAGCAAGACTGGCTGAAAGTCACAAGTTCAGGCTGACCCCAATTGAGTGCGGGCTAATACAGGGACCAGGATAGTCCCGCTGAAAGAGCTATCGTCAAAATTTCTGATGAGTGACTTGTGTGAGACCGTATCAAAATATGCAGAGAGGTTGAGGAAGATGAGTGCGTCCATTTCTCGATGGTCAAGGATGTAGCACGAAGTGCAGGCCGAGTGGCGCAAAGGTCCTGTCGGGTGTCATGAACTGCCATTGCTGGAGCTTCATGATTGCAGTCATCTTAAGTTGTTGATGCTGTAATGCGACGTACAGATCTCATGCTGCTGGGCGTTGTTTATGGTTGCTGTGGCGGTTGGCATGGTCTGACAAGTTCTTCAGGTGAACAGCCTGTTCATGGTTGAGAACAGCCCAAAACTTCCAGATTTCCACTTTTCTTGGGGAGAGATCAACTGATGCCATGCCAAGAGTCCAGGACTTGAGGGGAAGGTGTCGGGGGCAGGACCTCACTCCAGCAGAGGCCATCATGGCTCGGGTAGATCCACTTGTAAGTCTAGTTTCAGGTCCAGGCAGCAGGTCTGCTGGGCAGTTGCAGTACGCCTCTGGTGCTCCATATGTCCCTGAACCTCAGAACAAAGGTCAGTCAGCTGACCTATGTAGTCACTTCAGCCTGGGATAAAGAGTACAGGTCCAGGCTTCCTTATCAACAAGCAGGGCAGCAGGGTAGCAGAGTAACAGGGCAGCAGAGTGGCAGCTCTCCTCATAGCAAAGCAGACCAGCAGTCCCTCTTTTGTAGTATCCACTGAAGAGGTGGATCTAAGGGGCAATTTTGTATACCTGGTGCCTATGTTGAAGTAGGAAAATATTCTGGAGGTTTCCACCCATCAGGGGTGTTTCAAATGTCCTGTCTCCCTGCCCCGGCCCCAGCATGTCTGGGGTCACAAAAGACTAGTGTCTTAACCCTTTATGAGTGTGCTGGAAAGAGCCTTTGTGACTTGCCAGTGTGCTAGGTGACAGCTCCTCCCCCTCATTACATTAGAGATAGCCCATCCTGCCAGCTACTGTTCCCCTTTGCCTCAATGTCTGCAAGCAAAACATAAAGAGCAACTGCCAGATACACCTAGTCATGTGACCTAGGGTACAGGCTGCAGGCATCATGTACTTGAGACAGAAAAATATCAACATTTTAAAATCTCTCTTTTTGCCAAATAAAATAGTGTTAGAACTGTGGGTCTCTAGTTGGCAGAGGTAGGTATCACTGTCCAAATAGGGACCCTTGCTTCTAGTCAGGGTTAGGAGGAAACCCTCTGAGACACCCCCTGCTCACCCTCTAGGTAGCTTGGCATGAGCAGTCAAGGCTAATCAGATGGCAATGTGTAAAGTATTTGTACCAACACTCACAGTAACACAGTGAACACACCACAAACTAACTCCACAACAGTTTAGAAAAATAAAGGTATTTAATCTAAACTACACAAGACCAAAATGACAAAAATCCAACATACACAGTTCAAGAATATGGTTGCAAAAGAGTTCTTAAGGTTGCGATAAAATAATCCACAGTTGCGTGAAAAGTTCATAGATGCGTCACGTTTAGCCAACAGTACCTTTTAAATGCGAAAAAGTTCCAAAGCAGAAGCTGGTGCGGTGGAAAACAAGCGATGCGTTTCTCCTGAGACCTTGGGGAGGCGTTTGCGACAGCCCCGCTTCAGCAGCGGGCGTGTTGCGACGAATCCGGTCTGTATCGGGAGGAAGGCCACTTGTATGGATTCCGGTGCGTAGGTCCCGTAGAAAGTTTGTTCTCACAAAGGCACGATGCGCCGATCTCGTAGGGGCTGTGACGATCTCCGGGCCGAGGATGCGCGATCCAGCGGCGATCTCTCTCTCGCTGCTCCTCGATGCGATGGCTCTGCGACGATGTTCGCAGCGACGTGATGCAAGCGGTGCGGCGATCTCACCCAGCGATGACAGGCCCTGCGACGATGCTCGCAGTGATGGCGATCTTCCCGCAAGCAAAGGGTGCGACGTCTTAGGCAGCAGCAACAGGCGCTGCGACGATCTCGACCTCCGTAGCGGCAGGAATTTCCTCCACTGCCGGCGATGCACTCCGCAGCGAGCAATGCGATAACTTTTCTGTAGCAACGTCTTTAAAAGCGTGATTTTCATCTTCCCAACACAGGTACAACTTCCAGCGGCACCACACTTGGGTCAAGCACTCCAGGAAAGAAATAGCTCTCTCAGCAGAGCTCAGGGAAGCTGGGGGTGAAGTCCTTTTGTTCCTGGGACTTCAAAACAGGGAGCCGGCTCTTCTCAGGCCCTTGGAGATTCCTTCAAGCAAGGGGACACAGCACAAAGCAAAGTCCTTCCCAACTCCTTGGCAGCAAAGCAACAGCAGGGCAATCCAGCATAGCAACGGCTGGACAATCTTCCTTCTTCAGTTTCAGCTTTCTCCTTGGCAGAGGTTCCTTCTTGATTCCAGGATGATCTAATTTTCTGTAGTCAGGGGTCCTATACTTATACCCCTAAAAGTCTTTGTTCCCTTTGTGCAGGAGGGCTCTGAGCCCGGTCTGAACCAGTTCGGGGTGTTCCTTGAGCACTTTGTTTCCCTGGCTTCTCCTTTCCTTTCGGAGTGAGGGGCAGGGTCATCAGCCGGCCAGCAGGAGGTGGAGCCAGTATTGTGGAAGGCAGGCACAGCCCTACTCAGGCCCAGGTGCTATCTGTTCCCACCACTCAAGTTGCAAATGCAGTCATTCCGCCTAGGGCTGACTCAGCCATCCCCCTGGGAAATCCCCAGCACCTGCCACTCTCAAACCAGACAGTCAATACACAAACAGGCCAAGGCACACAGAAAGGGCAGACAAGAGAACAGCAACTTTCTAAAAGTGCTGTTCTCAAGCACAGGATTTAAAAATACCCTTTCCTAAAAGGTGTGTTACTAAATTCTGAGTTCAGGGATACTAGACTTTTATGTCCTATCTTGTTCCTATGGGAAGATATGCTGGTAGCCACTTTAGCCAGCATCCCTCATGATAGCCTATGGAGCAAGATAGCCTTGCAGCAGTGAAAAATGAAAATGGCTGTAATTCACTACCAGAGCATGTCACCTGCACAAGTACATGCTCTACCTTTCACATACACTGCACCCTGCCCAAGGGGGTACCTTGGTCCTTCCATTGGGGTGACCAATGTGCACAGATAGGGATGGGTTAGGCCTGGTCAGTGGGGACACTGACCAGGAGGACATGGCAGTTCACAGACTGCACACAGACACTGCGGTGGCAAGCCTGAGATACCATTTTGGGGCTACTCCTGTGGGTGGCACAAGCAGTGCTGCAGGCCCACTAGTAGCATTTGTCATCACCAGCCCTGGCACACCCAGTGCAATTTACTAGGGACTCCTTGGTGATATAAATATGCCAATCATGTATATCCAATCATGATAACAATGTACACAGGGAGCACTTACACTCTGACACTGATCAGCAGTGGCAGAGTGTCCAAAGCATCTAAACCAGCAAAAACGAAATCCAGCACAGCATCAAAAATACTGGAGGTAGAGGCCAAAAAGACGGGCGAAACCATGCCAAAGATGCCAGGTCTCACAAATAGGATCTACCTTTTGCTCAGCACACGGATCACTGTCCTGGGGCGACCCTTAACATTTCCTTCGGTTCAAAGCGCCGTTGACATTTTGGGGCATAAAGACATACTAAAGATTTGATCCACTAGGAGCAAGACAAAGACTTGAAGAACTTTTTGTCTGTTTTGAAACTTAATCATCTATTGTATCAACCCTGTAATTGGACCATTATATTGTCTACTGCCTGTACCTTTCATATTCTTCAGCGTTTTTATATATTAAGTACTTACATACTGGACTCAGGTCTGTATTGACATGTATTTATCTGTGAATGTACTGATTGACAATCTTTAATCTATTTAAGGTTCTTATGGTTAAGTGAAACCTAGCGGTAATCTGTTGCTTCTTTGATTATTTTATATCATATCTGCTCTAGGTAAATTAATTGCTTCTGTGGTGTCATCAAGCTTTCTAAAATTGTCATTTTGCAACTTGTTACTTAAAATCTGAATTTACCATTAAAGAGAGTTTAAATTACAATTCTGTTGGCACCAAACTCAGCATTCCTACCTGCTCCCAATTGAAAGTTATCACTTATTAAATATAGTTGGTTTACCCAATGTTATCCTATGGGAGAGACAGGCTGTTGGAAAACGAGGCAGCATCCATGAGGCCTGCACAAATAACATGACTATATTTGTCCTTCACTGGGAACCAAACACCCAATTGTAGCGCCTGACTCACAGAGGGTAGTGTTGCAGAGCAGACTGAGGCTTACTCAGTGAGGTGGTGTGGGCTAGTAATCATTATTTGGAGGTGCGTAGGAATAACACTCAATAGTTGTTTATCCAGTCTGTACTTTGCTTTATAAAAGTAAGAGTGCATTTATTAAACACACACACTTCTCAATACTATGCACCAATTTACAAATATAGATAAGCTATTGGAATTACTTTGAGACTTTACATAACATCTCCACCCCTCCCGCATTGGGGTCTGGTACCACCACTCCCATGTATGCACATCATCTTGCACCCCAATGCAGTTACTTGATCATAACATGGGCCCATCACATTTGTGTATCATCAAAATGCATTGCAATTACAGCCCCTAAAGGCATCACAAATGAAATGGCAGGATTACACATATACATCCAGACACCCTAGCAGGAATGTCTGGCAACATAACCCCACTTTGCTTATGACCTCACCTTACACAAGTACTTCATAATACTCATGTGACCTTCAGTCTCTCTAAAATAAATAACCGTTAGTAAACGCATTTCTGGTGCAATTACACCTTTTCACCTCCAGGGGATGCCCTTCTCCAGACATTCCCAACTCAGCCCTTCACTCTGTGATGCACTTCTCAATACACCCTCAGCTGTGGAACAAAAGTTCCAGCCTAGAAGGAGTTTAAATGCTGACTGAGCCCTTGAGGGGTCATTCCTTTGAAGTGCCCAAGTGACATAGAGTGGGACTTTTCTTCTTTGGGCTTGGGGAGGCTGCATTGCGCCTGAAGCTCCCCCTACCCCTCCTTTCACAAATGAGGGTGACCCCCCTCCTCTCGGGACCACCAGGCACAAAAATAATCGATTTCCATATGCCTTGCAAGGCATTGCGGGGTGCGTTGTGCTTATTTTTATGAATATTGTATGAGCGGCTCTCCCTTTGTGCCGGGGAGAGCCGAGGTGAGCAAATAGCAGCTTCGCCACATCTTCAGGCCTTGTTGGGGGGCCCGGTCCCACCCGGACCCCCAGGTAAGGGATACGGCTCAGGGAACCCACGCCCGGCCGCTCTGGCTGCAGGATGGGGGACCTGTCCCACCGGGCCCCTGGCTCCTCTTCCTTTTGATTTGGGGGTCTCGGTTCCACCCGGGACCCCCGCAGTCCTTCCTCGATGGAGGGCAGCACAGGGAGCTCATCCCCGGCTGACCCTGCTGGCTCCCCACCCAGACAGCACCCTTGTGAGATGATGTGGGAGCCGGCACCTTTCTACTGGTTAACCCGCTCAAGCGGGCAGACCAAGACCACCTCACGGGCCCTTTGGACCTCGGGGGAGTGCGATGGTACTCCCCCTGCCTCTGATGCACTTCGGGGCCTGGAGATGGGGTCCCGGGTCCCAGCTGGTTCTTAACGCCTCTTCTCTTCGGGGCCCGGGGATGGGGTCCCGGGCCCTTTGGGCTTATATTCACTGGGTGCGCTACAGCGCCCCCCGACTTTTGCGTGGCCCGGGGATGGAGTCTCGGGCCCCTGGGTTGTCTCTGCCGGGGGCGCAATGGCACTTCCCGCCCCCACTCCTCCTCAAATGGGGCCCGGAGTTGGGATACTGGGACCCTCCCCCTGAAAATCTTCCCATGGGTGCGACAGCGCTCCCCGGCTTCATTTTTGGTGGGGGCCAGGGTGGGCTCCTGACACCCCACGGGGACACATTCACAGGTGCATGACAGCACACCCTACCTTTACTTCTGTTGGAGGCAGCCCGCGGGACCTCACCGTCCCCGGGGGCATCTCTCAAAATGACGGCTGAGCCCCACGCGCTTCGTTATCCTTCTTCCCAGGCGTCAAAGGTCGCCTACCTTTCGGGGGCATATCTCACCCTCAGGGGTCCAATCTTCCCCATTTTCGCGCCTTCTTGCTCCTGGTGGCGCACCCCAGTCACTGGGAACACTCACATTAGTCCTCTGGGCCTCTCAGAGGGGGTATTCAGCAGGGAGCTATCTTCACTGGCTCCCTGCACCAGCCTTTCAATTTCAAATCTTTATTTCGATCAGGTGATCATAAAAGATATACAATATAACACATCATTTAAAATTCCAAAGCATCAATATTTCATTGGTATTAAATACATAAGTTAAAAAATGTTAAAACAGGGATAACAGTGAATCAAGGGAAAGGAATTTTCAAGGGTCTCCTGCCATCTTTATGTAACGGGTTCGGGCATGCCACATTGCAGTTAAAAATGTAGCTAGGGCAAACACAGTTGGTGGGGATAAATCTGTCTTTAGAACTCTGAATGCAGGTAGAAATGTTCTAAATCCCAGGTTTTTAAGCAGGGGGACGAGCCAAAATTTCCTGCTTTTTTGGTAAGCTCGACAGAAAAAAAATAACATGTACTTCGTTCTCCTTAGTATGGGCACATGCAGGGCACATCTCCGTGGGGGACCGACCAGACCATGCTTTGGTGAAAGACATTAGAGGAAGGGTCCCATACCTCCATTGCAGGAATAATTTTCTTGTTAAAACAGGAGTCATGCCGTCCAAAACACTTTCAAGGTTGTATGAGTCTTTGGTTGTAATAAAACGATGTGTCAGAGATCCCTCTCGTGCACTGTCCAGGACTCGGGAAAGCATTTTGTCATAGTATGCTCTAGAGAGCGCTTTCCTTGGGATCCTGGTACTTGTGCTTTCTGGGTGTAACCACAGTTCTGGTAATCCAAGGGTCTCACATGTTCTCTTGATGTAATTTAACCAAGGGGTCTTGGTGGCATTAGGTAAGGATAGAAATTCCTGTAACTCAGTTCCGTAGGAGGTGAGATCTTGGCTACTCTAGATGCGACGCCAGAATGTTAAAGGTTTGAGCCCTAGTTCCTCCGTAATGGGCCTCAAACCCAGGTCCAGTCTCAGGGGCAGGAGTGGGGTACTTGGCGGGAGAGCGGTCAGCTGCCTTAAAAAAAAAATTTCTGTGGTCAGCAAGTTGGAGGATGAAGTATGGCCCCACATCTCTCCCCCGTAAGTTACTCCCCCCCGCGCCTGGGCTTTATATATTTGAATAGCGGGGCTCAGAGGGCGGTATGTTGACTTAGTCGCAATTCTCATGATACCAACCACCTTCTGGGCCAACTTCATGTTCGCTTTAATCTGGTGAGCCCCCCACGTAAGGTTTTGGTTTAAAGTTATCCCCAGATACTCTATTGTATGGACCCTTTCCAAGCGTACTGTGCCAAGCAGGGGATTTGGGCGCTTGGAGGACTTGGGATTTAAGATCATGAATTTCGTTTTCTGCGGGTTGATTTCAAGACCCCTTTCTGTGCAGAACTCCAGGAAGCCATCAAGCACCCTCTGTATGCCCATCAGGGATTTAGACAGCAGCAGGGTGTCATCCGCAAACATTATAGCGGGCACCCTGCTGCCAGTCAGTTTTGGGGCATCAGTGTTGGCAATCCCGGTCAGGTGTGCGATTACCCCATTCACGAAGAGGCAGAACAAGGTCGGTGTCTCACCCCTCTGCGAACGGGGAATCTTCCAGTAAGATTGCCGCTTCTCCCGCACCTGACCCTTGCGAAGTTGTTATGGTGTATCCTTTCACCTGTCTCTCCTCCTGCGCCTCTCTTCTAATTGCGCAGAGGCCCAGGCTGCTGCTCACTGACCCTGTACTCTTCTCCTGGCGCTGTTTAGGGCCCTGGGGGGCAGTCAGGGGGTTCCTCCTTCCAACTGCCCTTTGCCGGGCTCCAGCACCTTCTGCCTCAGCAGACCACACCCCAGAAAGATCTTCTCTTCCTGTGCAAGCACTTTTTAAAGGGTTGAGTAGGGGACTGGCAGGAAGTCTCTGTTGGTCCTATATAACAGCAAAACATCACTTCCCTGACCCTGCTCCGTTCTTCTTGTCCAGCCTCTTGGTTTGTTCAAAATGATGTCGTCCAGGGTCTCTGGCCACATGGTCTCTGAAAAAGCCCCTTCCCCCCTCGCTGTCTTCCCTTCTTGGTGCCGCCTGGTGCCTGGCACCCAGTGATAACTACTGATGGATGAGCCTGTAGCTCCACCCATCTTCTCTTCCTGGAAAGGAGGCCTTTGCTTGTGGAAGAAAGGTTATCAATCCATCCTGCTGATGTCAGCCCTCAGCCTGGGTCTGGTTATGGCTGGCTCAGAGAACTATAACAGTTCTGTATGTCCCAAGAGCAGTACAAATATGACTTTGGGCTCTGCAGAATACTCTTTCTCACATCTGTTACAGTAGACTTTAGTACGTGTCTGGAATTTGTAGGCCTTATGAAAGTTACTCTAGCCCATGGGCTCCACACCCCCATAGGGGAATAATGAAGTGAAAACCAGTAAAACCCACTGACTTTCCCTGGCATGTTCCATCCCAATTATGAAAGTTACTCTAGCCCATGGGCTCCACACCCCCATAGGGGAATAATGAAGTGAAAACCAGTAAAACCCACTGACTTTCCCTGGCATGTTCCTTCCCAATGTATAAAGCGTATTCCATGTCACCACCCAATTCTGCATAAGTCCTGCCACACCATTCAGGCTGTAGCTGATCCTGGACACTAGGAATCTCCCCTGCGCAGCCCCTACACATGTGCACACGCATGTACACCGGTGTCTGCATGTAACCAGCCCGCTATCCCTGACTCCAGCTGCTGCGCAGTGGCCTGGTAAAGCCAGGGGGACACCAGTAAAATCCCCTGCAGTCTCTTTCATCCTAAATTCACTGTGGGTGAGTCCCAACTTATGGGGTTCCCCCACAGTAAAAGCTCAACAATTAGGTGCTCAAAAAGTGAAAAATCCAGGCGGCCAATAGTGTCAGAACCACCTTCTCACACAGGGCTTGTACTAAAAAACGTTTTTCACTACCAGGACATGAAAACGTTAAGGTTCACTTTGCCAGGTCAAAATGGCAGTTTAAAATTGCTCAAACAATCTGCAATGGCAGGCCTAAGACGTGTTTTAAGGGCTACTTAAGAGAGTGCAAAATAAGTACTGCAGGACCACTAGTAGCATTTAATTTACAGGCTCCAGGTACAATTAGTACCACTTTATTAGGAACTTACAGGTAAATGAAATGTGCCAATTGGGTGTAAGCCAATTTCACTATGTTTGAAGGAGAGAGCATGCACACTTTAGCACTGTTTAGGAGTGGTAAAGTGCACAGAGTCCTAGGGTCAACAAATATGAGACCAGTAAATATGGAGGAGGAAAAAGGTTTGGGGAAAAACCACTATAAGGCTGACAGGTCTACCACTAGTTCATTTAAACAAATATGTTTTTGAGAGTGTGTTCTGGGTATCATAATGTGTATGTCTTTTTCATTTCCACCTATAGATACTATCAATTGTATTTTATTGATATTTGTATTTGAACAATGCATTTGTTCTTCTTTTTTTGTCTCTTCACTCTCCATTCCTTTTCCTCAGGTATGAGCCACTATACACTAGTAAAAATATAGTTTATATTGATTGCTTGCTTGCATGTTTTTCTCTCCTTAAATAAATTATTTTGCTAATATGCCTCTGATGAATGTAGGTTTCATTTAGAGGTTTGGTGTATAGTCTGGCAAAATAAGTAGGCTTGTTTTACATGTGTGTTGTCTATTTTCCAATAAGCCAACAAGAAATGCTGGGTCAGATTTATCATTATTTCATGCAATGCAACACAGCCAGACAACTTGTGGCGCTGCTGAAAGGGGGTGTGCAGGAATGTGCCATATTTACCAATATATGGCTCATTGATGCTCTCTCCCTGTTCTGCCACACAATATGATGCCTAGTGCCAACACAGGCATGCTTGTGCCATGATGCAAGGGTGCCTGCATTGGATGAAGGGTTGTTTTGTGTACAAAGGGACACCTTACTGCAGGTAAACAATCCTTAGAGGCATTTTCCTCTTTCTAAGTGTGCTTCAGGATGTAGCACACTTTGAAAGAGGAAACAAAGAGAATGCAGCACACTTGCTAAGAGGAAACACAGAGGAGAAATAAAGATATTTCTCCTCGCTACACCTCCCTTGGGAAGGCATAGCATCTTGTCACAATCCCAGGTTTACCAATATTGATACATCTGGGAATCCACCAAAATCCATGGTTGGGTGCATATGAACACCCACACTCCACCCATAGAACGCCTTCCCATAGTAGAGCAACTCAAGCCAGCAACTTACACTGCCTTGCATTACTTCAGATTTACCAAGCAATACAGACCACACAAGCATATGCTGTTTAATGTCCACTGACATGTATCAGGAAAAAAGCAACCCTCAATATAACAACAGTTTTTCCACCAGGAAGACCCTGTATGTGATGACAAATAAAAGCAATGAGGTAGATAAACATGCGGTGGAGAATGGTGCCAGCATTTTGAAACACTTCTAGGGTTAACCAGACCCTAGTGACTTGCTTGCTGTGCAACAAGACTCAAGCTATACCTAAACCTATCTGGGGTTTCTTGTGCTTTTATTCATTGGGTAGGTGGACTAGCATTTTGGTCGAGGTCTTCATATTGTAGAAGGATCAAGACTGATATGCATTGGGTCACTAGGCAAAACTGATGGACTTATATGTGGCCTCAGATAGTCATTGGTTAAGACATTTTACTCATCAATGTAATGGGTTTGATTATGCGTCAAGCGAAGTTGTAGCCACAGGGGAGATAAAACTTAATCTGATCAAGAAAACCTTCGTGTTCGCAAACCTGGGTTTAGTGGAGGTGGTAACAATGGGCCTGATTTTACTGTCTTATCAAATGAAGTGACGATTGGGCAGGGCCCCCAGGTACAAATTCAACGAAGTACTCCTTTAATCCCTTCCAAGGGCACAGGAGTCAGCATAGAAGACTCCCCTGCCTGTCTACCGGATTCCCTTCCTGACTCCATCTCTCTCTACAGCCTTCCCCTCCTCCTAGGGCATGAAGGAACGTAGGAAGGCTACCGTTATGTCTGTTTGTAGCCTGCCCTTCCCAAAGAGACTCTCCAACACAATGAAATCTGATTCCTCCCTTCCCCCAAGCCCTCCAGTACATGTCCATGACTCCCATTTACGATATGCTCTAGTAAATGGTAAGTGGGAAAGGAATTGTCCCCAGAATGAGAAGTCTGCATGCTGGAAAGAGCACAGTAATTCAGTTATTCTCTATTCCACTGAAAATCTATCATAATTTCATGGTATAGGGGAGCAGGTACTTGCTGTTATCAGTGATTCCTCAGTAATTTCAGCATGTCTGCAATTGCCCAATGAGCATTGGCAGGAAACTCTCAATGAAGGAGCTGTATGTTTGCACTATTAATCTTCTTGGGACAGGATGGTGCTTAAATATGCTGCACCCCTGGATTGTCCCAGACTATGGAGAAATGTGGTCACCCCTCCTTACTAATGGCAATCAAATAAAGATGTCCAGGCCAACACTAATGCACTAGCACTTCATCCGGAGCCGGGTGTGGGTGGGAAACAATTATGGACTGGAATTAGACCTGAACAACTGACTGTGGCTTTCCCCAAGCACAGATATGTGTCCCGTGGTCGCTGTGCCATAGAATTCAAGCTAGATCTCACACATTCAAAAACAATGAGCCTCTGATCTGCATAACTTAAGTTTATTTGGCATCCTAAATCAATATGTTGATGGGTAATTAATACATTTACAGGTGGAGGACAGAAAACAATCTGTTGATGTGAGAATAGTGTACTCATGCAATGCCATGCTATAGAACACCAGCATAGCTCTTGGGTTGGTGGCATCCACAGAAGTCAATACTTTCCATTTCTTGTTACCCAAAGGTGTGCCATGCCATGGTTTATGCATGAGTACAAGTAGGCTGTATGTGCTACTGAACAGATTTCCCTGGTCTCCAGCTTCCCTTAATGCCATGCAACAATATAAATCTTGTTGCAAGATCAGATGCCTTCAGACTTCCTAGGGCCCGATTACGAGTTTAATGGAGCAGCGGCGGGACCTCCCACTGCCGCACCGCCAAAGCCATGTGGAGACCGCCCCCCCCCCCCCCCCCCTTATGACTTTTAAACGAATTGACAGGCTTTTCCTTTTGCGGTGCCTATAAAAGAGGTACCACAATGGGAACATCAAAGGAATTTCCAGCCCGGCATGGACTGAAATGTTCATGCCATGCTGGAACTTCTGTGCATGCACACAGGGGGGCACATGTTGTCCCCCCGCTGTGCTTCCACAAGGTGTGAGGCACAAGGGGGCCCTCCAGGGCCCCTTTTCTTTCCTCACCCCCACTGATTCATGGAGGAAAGACCTCCAGGAAAACAGTGGCGAAGTTGAAAGTGGTAATATCCTTGGCGGGAATGCGGCAGTCCCGCCAAGCATATAGGTGCCTCTGGACTGCTGCACCACCGTCAGGGAACGGTGGATCCTTGGCATAGTCAGCGGTCTCAAGGCAGCACGACCACTTAGTTTGTAATTTGGCAGTCGCAAGACCGCCACCACTCCACCACCATGAGTCTGACAGACCTCGGACCGCCAGACTTCTTAATAGCCCCCTTAGAGAATATCCCTATTTCTTCCTAGTCCAACTTACCGAAGCCAGTCTCCACTTGCATGTATTAGAGCCTCCTTCCTTTGCCTAGCGATTGTTGTGGCTGGGAGTATCTTAAGCATACCGGTGAGAAATCTGCATCCACCTCATGGACTCTAACACAATCCAGGGAATGCCCAACAACCTCAATAATCAGTGTTATGCGTGAAAACTACATTTAGGTTCTGATGAAAATTATAATGTTGCCCTAATATATGTATAGAAAAACAAATAATTCCTGAGATGTAAATAAATGATTGCCCAATAATTAAATACATCTTATACTTCATGAAATCTTTTCAACGATTTGCAGACTGTGCCGGATTCGCAACAGTTTTCCTGTGACTATGTGTGATTTACTCTTGTAGTGCTCCTGACTTACTTCTGAAGTCCAGTAGTAACCACGAGTAAATCTCGAATTCAGTGGTAAGCCAGGAATACAATAAGAGTAAGTCACAGACCAATCTTTATGAATCAGACCTTAGGATGTCCTGTTTTCTAAAGATATCTGAACTCAGGCACAATACCGTGAGAAATCTTTTGTCAAAGCTAGTTCCAAAATAAAATAGCAAGTTAAAACACCTGTCGGTTATTTGCACACACTAGTGCTACTCTCAGGAATGTGTGCACAGTTCTTCTTGCCAAAAAGGTTTACTTTTAAAAATGTAATTGTTTTTTTTTAAATCAAATGGAATGCTGACCTAAAACGAGAATAAAAAAAGAATATATCAAAGAAAGAGCACATTAAATTATTTTACGAACCGAGGTCTTGCTAACTTAATAGAGGTCATTGCCGTGAATTAATATGCTAATATATTGCTTTTGGTTATCTGTATCAATTTTAAAACATGAAGGAGAAGATTTCCTAAAATATATATTAACCAGCACAAATGAGACTGAAATGTATTTCGCCACCTGCCCAGATCGTTTGCCATATTACAAAATAGAGTCACCAACTGAATTATGGGCAATAAACAAAATTGTGCTAAAATCTATAGTCAGAATGAGGAGTTCTCTCATTTACACAGTGGTATTTCCGAAGCAAATGGTGGTCCTTAAGGTTGCACGTGCCCCTTTCCATTCATGCAGTGCCGTCCATAGGAAGTGCAGCTTCCTCACTAGCCAATCCGTGACTGCATCAGGGCCCCACCCCCAAGTGGGTAAGGATAACACCTGGGTTCCCTAGTGCATAGCAGGGGAGGGGAGCTACAGGCCTGCTGCTTAATGTGCTATGAAATACTTGGCCTAACTTTAAGAGGGCACAAGGTCCTCCCAGAGGTGGGACGTCATTTGTGAGTATACCCTTCCATTAAAGAGTATATGAATTAAACCATCTTTTCCATTCCCCCCTGTACCCCCACTGACTGCTTTCTAGGTGATCTATGCTGGTAATCCGTATTGAGCTGCATCAAGCAGGTCCATCTCCCTGGTCAAATACCCTTGTACTTTACATATTACAGGCAGGCCTATTTGTGGCATCTGCCATTTTAGCAACGTGGGCGGTCACATAAGCAAAGTGTTGTTCCAACCAACTCCACACTCCACGTTATATGACACCAGGGGCTGTATCATAATGCTTTTTGGAATGCATCATCAGATGCCCATTTTTTAAGAAATCATGATGTCTGTGGTGTATTTAGTGACTCAGTAGGTTCGCAGGTTACCAAAAGTGGGGCAGGCGGCAGAGCTCTGAAACATGAGTGGTTGGTGTTGCTGTGGTTTTCGAGCTGAGGTGTCCGTAGCGCCTATGTTAATCTGTAGTGTCACTGAGACAGTGCATCCTCTGTATGCAGGACAATTCCTCCATAACCACTGCAAGACGAAGCACATATGCAGAAGGGGGTCCTGATACAGTCTGAGTGTTGACTTCATTTTTTATAAAAACAAGTGGTGCCTCAGACATACTTCTAAAATATTACTGAGTAATATGAAATTGGTTAACGGAAAAACTTGTTGCCCTGATTACAAGTTAAATGCAGTTAGATGCAGAGGTTCTGGGTGGCTGGAATGAGTGTTTCCTGGTGGCATCTCTGCACCTAACTAAAACTATTCAGGGATAAACCCCATAGAATGGAAATCCCCTTTAGGAACCTGAACTCCTGTGGTATTCCTCATTTGAGGCCATGCGGCATGGGAGTAGTAGGGACATGAAGTTGTACCCTAGGTGAAGCTTTACATGGTGCTCTAAGCCAAGCCGCGTTATCAGTGCTGCTGGGTTGCTTTGCAGTGTGCCTCTTAGTTGCATTGCTACCTACGACATAGGTATTGCTAGCAGGGAACATACACTTCCTTGCATGCTTTTTTTCTGGTGCCTTGTTTGGACCTTGTGCATTTTGTTAACTTGGTCCAATTTTGAATAGCCTAAGTCTTGATTGTTGAAAAAGGCATTGAGCACTGCATCAGGTTAGAAAGCATCTTGGATGTTACCTACGTAAGTAGGCATTGCCCAAATCCTATCATCGTGTCTACTGGACAAAGCATAGTCTTGAGTAGACTAGCTGCTGGGTGTGGCGCTTCAGATTTTGTTTTTGTTCTCACTGAACGCAGCAGGGTGTGTAGTATGCAGTCTCTTGTACATTTGCACGCAGTAAACCTAACCTTTTACCACTGGTCTTGCAAGTGTTGCCCCAACTTACTGACCATGTTGGTTTATCCCAACTAGCGATGAACACAGGGGTAGTGTATTCCCTACTGGAATGTATTTGTGGGTAGGGGATTCCTATGGTGTGGTTTGTCAGTATTTGTGTCAGACTCTTTTCATTCGTTGTGCCATAAGATATGTCGGGGAAAAGCCACTCTTAGGTGCGGCCATGACTGCTTTGAGTAAGCTCTGCCTTCAGTACAGAGGGTGACAGTAGGAGTAATAAAATACACCCTGCTTTTTTTATTTAGAGGCAGTGGGTTTGGCAGGTGTAGACCTGTGTGGTTTTTCTCTTCAACGAGAAGGAAAGGGCGTTCAACGTTTTTCAGTAAAATAAAAACTGATGAAAGGGGGGCGTGGCTTGGCGCCCGGCGAGGACGGCAGCGCGGATGTGAGCGCTCCGGGTCGCTAGGGGTTTTCGTCGCTTCTGCCACCTTACCTATGCCTGCAAGGTAGATTTTCCTTCACCGGAGTTTGCAGCTGACAAGGGGCTTCCAGATGCGGTCCCTTTTAAGCGGCGGAATAGCCGTTTTGCCGACTTTCGCAGCGGACGCGACTGACTGAAAGTCGCGCCCGCCATTTTGTATCCTGACAACGGGGATTACGGCGCTCCCGCCTCTCAAGCATGCAAGTCTGCCACAGAGCCCCACGCATCACCAACTCTTCCCAATGAGGTACTGTTTACAGCTCTGCTTCACTGCTGCATATATATGCCATATACCACATTTTAACGGATTTTAGCGAAGTTTAACTCGCGTTTACATCCGATTGGCGGCCATTTTGAGCAAGTGGACTTTTCTTTCTGAGGCACTCTCCCTATACAGTGAACTTTATGCTAAAAGTGCTGCTTTCTCTCTTGCTCAGATGTTTGGCGCTATCTACAACTTGGGGCAGTTTTGAGCACTGTTTCTGCGCGCTCTCCTCTTCATGTTCCCCCTGCATTCATGATACCCTCTCCTTGACGGACCTCCTCTGCTCCACAACGTGCTGTTTATTTACATGCATTACCATGGTGGTTCTCCGCTCTCATCATCACTGTGTTAACTCCTTCATTTAGCGAAACTGTCGCTGTTTCATCCATTTTCCTTACACCCTGGTACACCTGCATCCTGCGCAGTTTTCCAGTTAAAGACTCCAACGCATACTCTTCCCTGCCTTTGGATAAGCAGTGGCTATTATTGAACCTCACCAATAACTCTTTTCTGCTTCATTCTTATGGAAAAAAAGGCATTCCTCCACACCTCCAAAACTCCACATCGTGTCTTCATTAAAAACTCCAAAGTCTTCTCTGCATTGGCGCACCTCGAAGCTTCTCAAGGTCTCGTCACTCAAATGTCGCAGTCTAGTACGGAGCGGCCCATCCAGCCTCCAGGGAAGGTCACGACGAAACGTCCTAAAAAGGATCCTCCATCGCCAACGGGGTCCACATCGGCTGTTTCAATGGAGCTGTTATTGGAAGAGATCCGTGCTCTCAGACCCTTCATGGAAGAAACAAATTCTAAGTTGCAGGTCCTTACTGACAACTGGTCTCAGATGGATGCCAGAGTCACTACAGTGGAACATTCTCTAACTTCTCTCCAAGAGTCTTCCTCCAAAGTATCACACATGCAGTCTCAAATTTCCTCTCTTCAAAAGCAAGTTGAAGAATTGGAGAACCGAAACAGACGCAACAATCTTCGTCTCTACGGCCTGGCGGAGAATTGTGAGGGGACTGACCCCTTTGCCTTCTTCAAATCATTTCTGCCCAAACTTCTTCATCTACCTGAGGATACTATTCTTAACATCCAGCGTGCACATAGGTTGGGTCGCCTCCCCTCCACTTCTTCTCCTTCTTCACGACCAAGAGGTGTCATCATGTACTTCTTAGAATATACTGACCTCCTCAAAGTTATCTCAGCGGCTCGTGCATCACCTCGCTTGCAATGGATGGGCTCCAATCTTTTCTTTGCGCAGGATTACGCAAGAGCCACAGCTAGTCGTCGCAAGGCCTTCTTGGACATGCGACCAGAACTTCGTGCCATTGGAGCCAGATATGGTCTTTTCCATCCTTGCCTATTCAGAGTGACCTACAACAACAAAACTACGACATATGAGGATCCTGTTCGTCTTCGAAGCTTTTTGAATGCAACCCAAGCCTCTGATATGGACTTTTCTAGCTCCTCCTCAGCTTTCCCGCCATGATTCCTGTATGACGAAGCGCTGAAGTCTTAATTAAACTGCATGCTTATCGTGCACTGTTGAATGTATTATTGTTTGTTTATGCCACGTTTTCTGGCAACTCCTGTTTCCATGTTCTCCCCCTCAATCTCCGTCGTTTTTCTTATATTCCTGTTCGTTAGTTAGTATAATTCCCTATTGTTTTCTTCACTCACCTCATTGTCGTTCATTATTGTTCTATTTTCATCTTCTTTCATTCGTCTCACTCATCATTGTTTCTCCTCCCTTTTCCTTGAAGGTTTTAAAATATGTTTGGCGTTTTTCCCCCGACCTGTTGGTTCGTTCGCGTTTGGCGCTTGCTTCCTCTGCCTGGCGCTCCCCCCTCATCCACTTCCTCGCGTATCCTACCCCTGGTGATCAATCCTCCCCGTTTCTACCCTTCGTAAGTATGTTTTCCCTTTCCTCCCGGTTGTTCACTTTCCTTCTCATATCTTTTTTACCTCTAAGTCTCCCAATTTCCTCTGTTTCACAGGTGTCTCTCTCTTTTGGTTTTCAAGCATTCTTCCATTCATGTCTTCTTCCTATCATTCTAACTATTTCTTGGACTACTTTATCATCTTCTTCACACCACTCGCTTCTCTTTTCCTCTTCCCCATCCTATTTTCTCTTAACTTATCCTTTTATTCACTATTATACTGCAACGACTTTCATCGACTTCCCTACTCTCCTTGATCCTTCTAATCTTCTGGGTCTTTTTTGCACTTCCTTCTCCTCCTTTGATTTCTTCTTCTTCTCTGATATGATATGTCTCTGAAAGTACTCACATGGAATGTTAAGGGCGTCAACTCCCCTATCAAACGACAAAGAATTTTATCTCATCTTTCACGTTTGAATGTGGACATTGCTTTTTTACAAGAAACCCATTTATCTGCTGAAGAATCTGTCAAACTGAAGAGAAGCTGGGTGGGTGATGTTTACTATTCTCCTGGGGATGGTAAACGTAATGGCGTTGCTATTTTATGTCACAAAGCTCTTTCCCATTCCTTGCTTGCTCAGGAATCAGATGCTGAAGGTCGATGGATTTATGCCAAACTCTCTATCAAGAATGTTCCAATTTCTCTCCTAAATGTTTATGCCCCCACCACTGGTGATCCCACTTTTTGGCACTCATTTTCCCAGCACATCACCAGGTTCATCGATGATAATTTTATACTAGCAGGAGATTGCAATCAGCCCCTGGATCCCTTTCTAGATAGGAACTCCAAAGCACACTTCATCCCTAACAAGTCTCACAAATCCTTCTCTCAAGCTATTTCCCAACACAAACTCACCGATGCTTGGCGTCTCTGCAACCCAGAAGTCCAGGAATTTACTTTCTACTCTCCATGTCACCATTCCCAATCCCGAAATGATTACGTCTTTGTTACCCACAGCATTGCCCAAACTCTCACTCATGCGGAAATTGGTCCAATTTTACTTTCTGACCATGCCCCCACATTAGTTCAATTGGACATTTTACCCAAATCAATAGGCCCTAAACGTTGGCGTTTCAACAATTCTCTCCTCCTAGACCCTAAATTTACTGCCTCCTTCACTTCCTTCTCCCATGAGTTTTTCTCCCTGAATGATAACTCCCCTGTCCCCAAACACACCATTTGGGATGCCTTTAAAGCGGCGGCGAGAGATTTCATTATTGGCTTCGTTGCTAAAAAACGTAGAGCTGCTCGCGATTTTACTAAGGCTATCCTTTTGGATATTAAGAAATTGGAGCATTCTTATTTCCCCTCCCGCTCACAGCAAACTCTAACCGCCCTGGTTACCGCTAAGATGAAATTTAACAAAAAATCTACGGACGATGCATCCTTGTACTTATTAAAATCTAGTGCCAAGTTCTACGGAGGCAAAAATAAGGCTGGCAAGATCTTAGCTAATTATCTCAAGGTGAAACATAATAAATTAAACATTGAATCAATCTACGACGCCAATTCAAATCTCAAACACACAGACGCAGACATCCTCACCGAATTCTCTACCTTCTACAAGACCTTATACTCTTCTGAAACTCAGCCTTCTTCCCACTCTCTAGACACTTTTTTCTCTTCTATTCAAAAACCGTCTCACTTTCCACTTGACCTCTCTCACTTAGAACTTGATATATCCCAACAAGAACTCCTCAAAGCGCTTCAAACCCTCCAAAAAGACAAGGCTCCTGGGCCGGACGGCTTCACAGTAGAATTTTTTCTCCATTTTTCACAGCTCCTTATCCCTAGACTCCATTCCCTTATTGGCACCTTCCTTTCCTTGGGTTCCTCATCAGGCTCTTTTTCTGACGCCCATATTTGTCTCATACCCAAGGAGGGGAAGGACCCTCAACACTGCAAGAACTACAGGCCAATTTCTTTGGTCAATATTGACTACAAAATTTTTGCAAAGTCTCTTGCGGCACGTCTTGACCTTCTTCTTCCAGACTTTTTGGGTGAGGAACAGTCGGGCTTTGTCAAAGGTCGTTTTATCACCGATAACACCAGACTCCTCTTCAACATTCTTTCTAAATCTCGCCTTTTACCCCATCCCCTTGCGGCCATTGCCCTAGATGCCGAAAAGGTGTTTGATAGGGTCGAATGGACTTATCTGTTCCACACCCTCCGTTGGTTTGGTTTTGGTCCTGTTTTATATCCTTAATCTCACTACTTTATTCTAACCCACGCGCAGCGGTTTGTGCCAACGGGCAAACTTCTTCCTTTTTTGATTTAAAAAGAGGTGTTCGCCAAGGCTGTCCCTTGTCTCCCTTTCTCTTTAATTTGGCCTTAGAACCCTTCCTCTCCAAGCTCCGTCAAAACCCTTCCATCCATGGTTTCCAACTGTCAGATTCCCACATCAAACTAGCCGCTTATGCGGATGACATTTTGTTATTTGTCTCCGACCCTTCCGTTTCCATTCCTGCCTTTCTCACTGAAGTCCAGGCTTACTCCCAGATATCTGGCTATAAACTCAATAATGATAAATGTGAGATCCTCCCCTTGACTAACTTCACATTCCAGCCCGACTTTGCCGCCTCTAATTTCACGTGGAAACCTTCCAATATCAAGTACCTTGGGATGCATATTACCCCTACCATCCCAGACACTGTTTCCCTGTGTTTGTCCAAATGTATTCAAAAATTAGCGGATCTCACATCCAAGTGGCATCCCCTTTACCTATCCTGGTGGGGTCGCCTGGATACCATTAAAATGATGTTGTCTCCCCTTGTTCTCTACACCCTCTCCAATATTCCGGTCCCTATACCCTCCAAATTTTTCAAAAAGATCAACTCTATTCTAATCTCCTTTCTTTGGAATAAAAAGAAGTCACGAATGTCTCTAGCACGTCTGATTCGTCCTAAATCAGAAGGGGGGGCTAACTTTCCTGACTTCCCAGCTTACCACAAGGCGTACTAGTTGAGGCAGGCCTCTTTCTGGCTACAAGACCCTGCCACCCCATGTCCTCTATGGGCCAAATTTGAACGCCTCCTTCTCTCTCCCTTCTCCTTTGCTGAATACCTCTCCTTCTCTCGCAAACCCACCTCTATCTCCACTCCGATCCATAAGTTTACCACTAAATTACTCCTCTCTTCCACTCACTCACCCCCTACTACCATTGCTGATTTCCTCTCCTCCCCCATATGGCATAACACATCCTTACTCATCCGTGACAGACCCTTTTTTTGGAAGACTTGGCATACCCGAGGGCTGCAGTGGATCTCCCAACTTTTTTCTCACTCCTCTGTCTTATCTTTTGACACCCTTCGCTCCCTCTATGACTTACCCGCCTCCTTTGCCAGTAAATACCAATTGCTTAAAAACACAGTCCTGACAAAGTACAATGACCTCTCTCAGCCCTGCCCTCCTCCTGCTTCACCCACTCCCACTTCCACACTTCATTCCTTCTTACGTACTACACCAAAAGCCACTGCAATTTACAAATACCTTCACACTGGTAAGACTCCCAGGTCTAAATCTAAAGTGGAAGAGTCCTGGGAGCATGATCTGTCTGTCTCTTGGTCGATTTCCTTTTGGGATAAAATCTGGACCAAACTCCGCAAGTCTTCCAGAGCAGCAACCCTCACTCAGACTTTGTTTTTTATTTACAATAGGCTTCTCTTAACACCCTCTGACCTTCACAAACGCTTTCCTAACACTCCCCACACATGTTGGTCTTGTTCATCATCACAAGCTAATTTATTTCATATGTTATTTTTATGCACTCATGTCCGCAGTTTTTGGCTACAGGTTTGGGCTCAAATTAATTTAATTTTCCACACTTCCATCCCTTTTTCTCACACACATATTTTTATGGGTAGCCTTTCCCCTTGTTGGGATGACGTTGATCTAAAGCCTCAGATCGTTGACCTATTACTTGCCGCTGCCTTCCAACAAATAACGGTCAACTGGAAAGACTTCTCTAAAATTTCCTTCAAGGCGTGGTGGTTTAATGTATGCCATAACCATAGACTCGATACTGCTCATGTTTTCCCGGCATGTATGGCTACAAAACGCATGGACTTATGGACTCCTGTCACGCTTTATCTGGACTCATGTAGTAAACGCTTGTTTCACCCTCCGCCTCCACAACAGGAAGTTCCTAAACCTCCTTAATTGCTCGATACATTCCACTTATCCTCTATTGTACCAATTTTTTTAATTTTTTCCAATGTTCTCATGCCTTTCATATTTTATGCTTAACGTGTTTTCTCTTTGCCTTTTCCTTTTTTCCCATTTTGTACCCAGATTTCTTTGATTATAATGCTTACATTTGTATGACTATCTTACTCTGCTCAGATTCTTTAACTTGATATCACGTTGTACTTTGTTTTGACACCTGGTTTTCTCTCTTATTATTATCAAATAAAATTTCCTTGAACTTAAAAAAAAAACAAAAAAAAAAAACTGATGAAAGCCTTGAAGAAAATACTTTATTTTTCTAAGTGTTATGCTCAGTATTTATGTATTTCATAGAAAGGAATAAAGACACAGCCTCTTGTACAGTTAAAAAAAATCACTTACCTTTGCCCCCTGCAGGTGTTTATATGAGTGGTAGTTGGGAGAGCTGAGCACTGTGAAAAGGAGGTGTGGAAGGTAGCAGCAGGTAGGGGGTATGGCCTGTCAAAGGGATCTTTACTTGCTTCCCAGGTGCCTTAGAGGGGGGTCGACCAGGGACTGGCCAAGGATCTCTTGCGACCCAATCTGAAAGCCATTATATCAGCTGGATTTCCAGAGATGGTAAAATTGGGTCTGATGTTCTTGTGCCAGAATTTCCAGGCGGGAACACAGAGCCTCTTATAACAGTAATTTGAGCTACAGTAGTTGAAAAGTACATAAAAAGCTGTATTCTTATGCTGTTAATATTTTTATTTCTTGTTATTATTATTATTATAATTTTAATTATAAAATGTACAAAATGTAATTTTGAAGAATAAGTGAGGCCCAGGGGCAGAGGAATTAAGATCACTCTGCACAAAAACTTTCGCCAGCGTGTATGAAAGTGGCTTAAATTGTGATTAGCTTAAAGAGTTGATTTAATGCTAGATGAAAACCCTGCACTAATCGTGATGTGCTTTAGAGGATAGTGTTGTTGCTTTTTCGAAAGGTTCCTGCCCCTCCCTTCCCTTTCCTCCACTCTCTTCTAATCTGTAACACCTATTATTTCAGTTTTGCACATGGCCTAAGGCATCTCGGTTGCACAAAGTGACTCCTTTATCTGGGATTGGACATCTGCCATCAATCACACTGATGATGTTTTCCTCTCTCTGTCAACACCGCTTCCAACATTTACTTTTTGGTGGTTGGCTGGGTTTATTCAATTAGTATCTGTGTGAGGAGAGAACGCAGGGACTTTAAACAGATTTGATTCGGAAACTAGTACCCACGGATATTAAATGTGTGATAACCCTTACTCTATCCAGACTGGAAGACACACATTACAAGATGATCATTGCTGGACACCAGCATGATCACTCACAATAACAACACTGCATGCTGTTGTCAGTCATTGCTAGCATAGTGACTTGAATTCATGCTGCTCTGATTTCGGTGTAGCCTACAGCTCACCGGTATTGTTTGAATCATTGAGATGTTAGTGAAATGGGTACCACCGAGACGGTTATTTACATCATTATTGTAAGAAAATGCCTCTTTTTGAATAGTCATTCCCATTTTTTTGGGACTGGCGTTGCTGTTTTTTTTTTTTTACATTTTTGTGCACTGGGACTAACCAGTCTCCCTTGCCTATGATCTGACACCTAAAACATGCCAACATTGGTTATACTCCTAATAGGCACATTAAAATTACCTATAATTCCCTAGTATGTGGTACAAAATCTACCCAGTGCCTGCAAGTTAAATGTCACTAGTGAAGTGCAGCACATTTTATGCCACCATTAATGTGACAATGCAGGCCTGCCACTAGCAACTTAGCTGCAGTTTTAAACTGCTAATTCGGCCTGTTAAAATAAACCCCTAAGAGAGGCCTAAACCCTCCATTTAAATATTAATGTCACCCCCTATTAGGCCTCAAATGCCCATAAGGGATGGTGCATGATATGTTAAAGTAGGACATGTAGAATGTTTAATGTTAAACATGTTCCAGTGACAATGTACTAAAAGCTCTTTTCACTATAGGGGGGTAGCTGTTCCATTATGAAAGCACTGGGATACATTATTAAAGTTATCTCTGCCTAGGAACAAGGTAAAAAGTAAATTTTTAGACATTTTAGAATATTTATTCCAAATCCAATGCATTGGTAATGTCGCACTTGTAACAGATGTTTTATAAAAGGTATTTTTAAAAAGTAATCTTTAATCTCCCCAAAGCCTTCAGAAGCCTATTTACCTAAGCTTCCAGGAGCTGCATAGCTCCTTAATAATGTGTTAACTGTCGCCCAGGGTTGAGACAAATGCATTTGGTGTTGAGAGGTGCTTTGTTCCTCTGACAGGATGACTATATGGAATAGACCAAGGAATGTAAGTAATTTCAGAGGCATGCCAGCCCTGTCACTGGCAGATGCAGCTCACACATCAGACTACTCACTTTTGTCTTCCTATCCAGTCAGGCTCCAATCCCAGCGAAAGAGGAGCTGCTCCAGCAGTTTTGAGTGAACATTGAAGACTGACTCATTTCCCTGGCCACACCTCCATGAAGAAGGGTTTAGCCATGTTGGATTTAGGTAGAGAGGGTCATTGTCAGATTGTTTGCCGTAGGGCACACTACAACTGCTTCAAAATTGGGTTGGGTTACCCCAGGGAATTGTTTTCCTATTGGTTAGGCAGGAGCCAGAGATCATTCCCACCCACAGGCTAGTGCCAGTTATGCATGTAGCACCCTAGGGCGCCCTCTTGAGAAGGACCTGTGAAAGATGGAAAACTGCACCTGCTGTTGATACCTTTGAGGATAACCCGAAATGTCCGGGCATTCTCCTACTTCTACCTAGGACAAAGAAGTGGGCGTCTAGGATCAGTTGGCTGACCTTCTGTTGAGAAACACAAAAGCTGCAAGAAGCCGACATTCTTGGAAGAGCCAAGCTGACCAGTTTCAACTGGGCCAACCCCGAACCCAGCTAGAGGTAATTTTCTACCAGTACCAGTCTGACCAGAGTACCCGACCCACTGTTGGCCTTAAACTTTATTCTTGTCCTGGTCTCGCATAACCAGTTACGCACTGTTAGACCTGGCTTCCTGGGCACCAGGGTACTCATAGGTTACGATGCTCCAATCGCATCAACTGGAGTGTTCCCCACTGGTGTCTTGTGGCCTCAGTTATTGTGGACCCCAGAATGGGTTAACCAGGTACCCCCCTCCAGCACTTGACTCTTTCAGGGTAGTGAGACAAAGCAGCCCAGGGCTTACTCAATGAGGTTAAGTGGGGTTAGGCATTCAGAATCCAGCAGAGAAAATCAATGTCTGTACTTTACTTTTTATAAAACAAAAGTACTTTAATACACACAAGACAATAAATCTAGGATAAGCTGTGAAAAACTGATAATTTGCATTGCCAATCTAAACCATGTTGGGCAGGGTTGCTGTTCTCATACACTAGAGCCCTGACCGATCCCCAGGCAGGAATCTACCCCTCTAGAAACCAGGAAGGTATTTTTGTGGGGAGGGAGTGGCTCTGTGGACAAGGGCCACATATCCTCCCTCCACCCTAGGCGAAAGACAGATTTTCTCCCCTCCAATGGGTTTGTCCCAACCTGGCTCTGTAGGGTGGAGGGTTCAAATTAGCCCATTAGATATCACAGATTAAAGACATAAGGGGTGAGGGATGGGGGGGGGGGGCAACCTGGCATTGGGCTATGCCCCAGCCCCTTAATAGGCATACAATTCTTTCTTTCCCTTGAGAGTACTGAGTCCCAATCTGACCTCCTGGTAGTAAAAAGCACACTATACACTGAGACAGCAGGGATTTCTTTTTTTCAGAGGGATCTACAGGGCCAGTGCTCCCTCTTTTCACCCTGGGAAATATAGTTTGTCTGCCCTCCCTTTGGCAAAAGCAGATTGGGGGTAGGGGGGTTGAACCTTGTGGTAGAAAACCCACTAAACATCAGGCGTTTCTTTTTTTGGGGGGGCTTTGAGCAAATGTCAGCCCTGCTGCCCCTTCAGGGCAAGATAGTTTTCCAGTGCACCAACAGAATAGTTTGGGAGGTTTGCCTCCAATCTGGCTATCACCTGTGGGTGTGGGGGGGGTGGTTGGATGGAGGGTGTTGGGGTAGAAAACCCACTAGACTCCTAAAGTTGTTTATAACTGCTTTAAGGCTACCTCTCACATAGATTCACACTGAGTTACCTCAGTACAGTGATAACTTCAGTTTGGAGCCAGAGAGAGAGATGTTGTTTCCACTCAATTAATTGTAATATAAAATCCTCTTCAACTGTAAAGTTGAATTGGAAGTTATTATCCTAAAAATGCCACTTTTAGCAAGTTTACATTTTTCTGACCTAAACCAAATGTTTCTTTCTCCCCATGTCGTAAGTTACATGGCAGTGAATGGCTCTCCTGTTTTGTTTTGTGTATTCCTTCCAGAAATAGGGACAGAAGAAGCATAGTTACAGAGAGAGAGAGGATCTTCCTGACAGGATGCCTGCAGAGGAGTTGTGCCCTGCCCTGATTACACTTCAAAGGAGCCTGTATGTAGCAAACACTAAGGAAGCATAAAGGCCTCTTCTTGCCCTTGTCACCGTAGACAGCTTGAAGCCAGGACCAGGGCAAGGGGATAACTGAACAGAGCTATTTTGGGAATAGGCCAGGGAATTCTCTCACAAAGCTACCAGGTATAAAAGTGGCACCTTCAGAACCTCTCATCAGAACACTCCTGTAACTGGGAAAGATTCAGAAGAAGGACTGCCCTGCAAAAAAGGTACCAGTTATAAAAGGGGCACCTTCAGACTCTCTTATTAGAACCCTATTGGGCCGCTTGAGAAGTATTCAGAAGGATAGCCCTGCTGTCGGAATCAATGGAGGCTGTTGCCCATTTGATACCTGAGTTATTTCTGTGTTTCACTTTCCGGTCATACAGATGTCAATGACAACCGCTTTGTTCAATACATATTGCTAGATTCTTAACATTTTAAGAAAGAAAGAAATCTTCAACATTGCTATTGCGCTGGTTTGAGTCTACTGCAGTGTTCTCCCTATAGCGAGTTTTAGCCACTAATTTACGATGGTCCGCATGTAGTAAATTGAGGTCTAGTCCTATGGCGTCAGTTTTATTCTCCAGTGAGGAACTCGTCTGCTCAACCATTGTCCCCAACTTTTCCACCGCCGTGTGTACTGCATCCAGCTTGCTGGCCATTGAATCGGTGGGTGTCATTGCCGCAGGTTTATCTAGTGAAGTTCGAGGGGTCTGTGCGTGACCAGATGCCCCCCCAAGTTCAGGAGCGCAGGCGGACGATCGTGCCAGACATGGACTCCTGAGCTATCTCTGATTAGGGGGATCTCACTCATGTTCTTTGCTACTAGTCTCCGTCGGATCAGTCCTCATTTCCCCACAGAAATTGTAGTAGTTCACGAGCGTGGGAAAGGCTATGCTTCAGTGAGTGGTTCCACAAGCAGACATTGAAGGGGGAGAGGCTGTAACATCAATTGATAGCCTCAGTTTTGAAAGTACCTTTAATAGGTGCCCGTCAAGCAATAGTGGGCCGATGGCAACAGTAGTGGCTTGCAATAACGTTATCAGTGGTTGTGGTTAGGCGCTAGGTGTCATGTTGCAGCTTGTCTCACCCCTGTGCCTCCACTGTATTATATGTGGTTTCTTATTGCGTAACTTTAGTGCATCTGACTCTTTACAAATGTAAGGGCACAGTTGGAGCCAGATTTTGATTAAAATAGGGAGCGCAGCAGGGCGCATCACAGAATTCCTGGCATACCTCAGTTAGCCTCATCTCTATTGTCATTTACATTCCATTATGTTGAAGGAGCCAGGTATCTTACTTCTTATCAGGTTCAATAGTGTATCAGCTAGGAGTCTGCTCGGTGTTTGGTGACTTGAATCTCAAAATAGCCAGCTTCCGCCTCGTGTCACTAGGCCTCTTGGTGATGGGGCCTTGTCTCCCAATTCCAGCGTTTCCCACCTTAATGTGACACACCCAGTATAGACGTTTATGCCCTGGCATACAACACCTATATATTAGGAGGACTCAGTCACTGCCCTGTCTTTCTGCTGCTCGTCACTCCGGGCTTACTCTCTTCCTCCCATTTCCACTGTGCAGGCTCATTGGTCCCAGTAGCGTCAATCCCTCGAACCTAGGAGCGCAGCGGCAACAGCGGAGCAACCTCCTCACTTGGTGATCTCCAATATGCCCAGCTCTTTGCTATAGGGCCGTACATGCAATAAATCTCAGTAGTGTTGGGACATTTCTCTGGCTGCTTTTCCAAAGGACCGCACACCGCAGAGGTCGCGATCCAGCGTCTACAGCCACAGCTCCTCCTAGACCCGGAAGCACCATGCTGCCTCCACTTCTCACCTCTCAATCCGGCAATCCCTCATGGAAGGTGCGCCGAGTCGTCCAGTGCATCTTCGTATAGCGTCGACCTTGGAGGCAGATGATTAGTTCAGGGGGTCAGCGCGAGTCTCTCCTGGTCGGCCCAACCTCAGTGCAGGCCACTGTCAGGGGTGCTGATTGTCATATCCAGCGGGTTAGTCTGACCTCCGGCACATGTATCTACTCAGCGACATGTAAGAGGTCTGTGGGCATATTTTGTGTGAATCCGACTCCACTCAGTCACTGATAAATTACAGATTATGGAGAATTGATAGTGGAGTGTTAGAGAGGTGAGTCTGCCATCTTGGCTCCGTTGGCCATGACCCTATCAGAGAGTACTCATTCTGAACTCCTGGTGAAAATATAGAAATGTTGGGCTCCTCATGACTGAGAAGTGAGCTCTTTGCACCAACAAACAACCTTTTGTGATGACCACCAGGAGAAGCTTCAGCAGGACTTGCACTTCCCGCTGACAGCAACCATCTGCGACAACCACCAAACGTAATGCCCCAGTAAGATCTGCACTTTTTTGTTCACAGCAACAGCCCACGGCAAACAGCAAAATGAAGCTCCAGCAACTAGTGGCTCTTCGTGCTGACACACGACCTCCTCGTGTCCACCACCAATGCAAACAGCAGCTCCTCATGTCGACTTGAGAAGATAACTCTTCAAAGGGATAAAACTAGTCCCTGCATCCGACCAGTTCTCCATAAATTTGGTCTGAACTTCTTTACTCCGGTCCAATGTGGTCAAATAACCATGCGTGGCACCTTTTCACATTTTGGCTACGTTTTGACCCAAACATTTTAAAACCCATATCTTCACTTCTACTGATGAGATTTTTGTTGTTTCTGTATCATTTTATTCTATTCTACTCTACTACTCTAAATTGGTTTGGGGTTTTCCTTGTGTTGTGTTTTTTCACTTTATTACTGTTTGAATGCTGCATAACTGTTTTACTCATTGCCTCGCAATTAAGTCTGACTTATTTTGTGCCAAGCTACAAGAGGGTTACGCACAGGTTTATTTAGTGACTTTTGTGGTTTCCCTGACAAGGATTGGGTTTATTTTTTATGTGGTGCCCCCATTCCTCTCAGTTAACAACCCAATTTCTTACAATGAACTACTTATTCTACATCAGGCAAATTAATTGCTACCTGTAAGTCTCTAATGATTCAGCATGAGTAGCAGGTTTTTTTCTAATCTCTTCATACCATTCCACACCACAGACATTGTGATGATAATAGGTTTTAATGCATAACTTGCTTTAATATATCTAACTATTTGGAAGTTTGTTTCAATGCTCTACAAGGATGGCTGTTCTCTGTTGTATTACATACTACAAAGAGTGGAAAATCTAATTTATTTTAGATCATACAACTCTGTATTCACCCACTGGCCATTAGGGCAATGTGTGGCCACGCGGGATGTAGCATGGCACTTCACCATATGTATACTTTTTCATCCCTCAATTTTTGGAACACGGCTCACTCATTAAGCATCACATGTTCGGATGTCATTTTTTCTTTTTTCACAACAGTTCAGGTGCGCAGATATGATTTTATAGTTCTCATGAAGACCCATCAAGTATCATTATTGGGTTGAAAATGTGACATACAAGAGGATTAGGGAGACAATCAGTAAAAACTATAAAGACGTCTTACTGCTCAACAGTTGTTTTGGAATGAGCCTGTATAAAAATGTTGACTCACTTCTTGCTGTTGAAACTCATAGATGTATGCCTTCACCTCTTTACAGTGAGCACTGTTCTGACCAAATGAACAGTCACTGTATGCTGCCATTTCAATAACTGTATGTTTTGAATATATTGTTTCAACCAATATTGTGGGATTCTCTCCTCCAACTCTGTAGTAAAACTGCATTTAGTGTCCTGCTCAAACAATTCAATGTTGGTCATCTAAAAATACTAATTTTGAATCACAGAGTGGAACTATTGTTCCATGATACGTCATAGTTAATACCCAGGGTCTACTTGGTGTTAATTAACCCTGTTATTCTCCATACCTTTGAGATTAAAGATTTTCAAATCAGTACTTAATTTGTCAAATAAGTTCTGGGCCCAAAGTTTTCTTTAGAGGCACGTCAAGCCACTGCCAGGTGTTGGTGTGCTGAAAACCAAGAATGGCAAGTCTTAATTTCAATTCATGTCTCTTTCATCCACCACCTGCACTTTTATCTTATGTTTACAGAGTCTTTTGATAACTCCTTTCTTCTTTGGTTACTGTTTTGCTGTCCTTCACCTCCACCTGTTTCCCCCTTTGATGCTGTTTATCTCTCTCTTATTCGAGGTCCAACTAGCCCCCATCTCCAACGACAGATTCAAATTATGCTGTTTCTAATGTTTTAAAATGTTTTGAAATATAAACAGAGATTACACATGTTTAAATAGCGTCTCTCAGTTTTCACTCATTGCTATTTTGCACCATAGCTTGCATCTAAGTGTAAGCACTTGAAGACCTGGCTTTCTTAATTTGCGACTTTTATAATTCTCCACCTTACTGCGTCTGCGCCGGGGAACCCCTGGGTGTAGCTGTGTGAGCTACAAATCCTTAAATAAAATAAATCTACTAACCAGCGCAAACGTTTTATTTGCAGTCACAGAGTGCAAACATGCCATTTTACACATGTTGGTTGTGTCTTTTCATAGGTCAACTGATGTCAATTAGAGTGCATAATTGATGTATCAGTGGGGACCGTGTGCCTGATACTGGTGGAATCTATGTAGTCTGTCCACAAATGTTCTGATACATTTCCATTTACAGTCACACCAAGAGCAAGGCATTCCTTACGCTTTTCTATTTCATGACGTCGCCATCAGCGTTGTACAGATCAGGCCCAGATTTCAAGTGGGTTTACCTCTACTGCTGGTTTAATAATAGATACAAAATAAACACGAAATACAACATTATATTCGATAATAGATCAAATAAAACAAATTACTGTTATCCGCAAAAGGTAAATGTAGGAGGGGTGTGAAGACGTCAGTTTCGCGTGCCCATTTGGTACTCCCCAGTCTTGCAACTGTTTACTGCACATTCTTAAAAATATTTTCCCTCACTTAGAATTTGACCATGTCTGTCTTTGCACATTTTATAGTCCAGACAGTGTTTTGGTCTCCAAGTTCTATTTTCAGATCATGCCATGTGTGTCGAATTTTTGCTGCCAGTCTCTCAAAACGAAAAAGAAAAAAAATAATATTTTTTGACGTAGGAAACTAATTTCCTCTCAATTCTGTCAGCAAATAATCTTTTAAGGGGATATCAATTTTGTGTATTAGCAGCTTCACGCTTTGCTTGATCCACATTGCGTGATGGGATTTCCTACATCCTTTAAAGAACAAATAATCCTGTTGTGATCAGAACGAATCCTACCTCCAGGGCTCACAAAATCCATTCCAATGCCGTATAAAATCCATGCTACCTCTACAGTCATTCAGCCTTCATTAATACAATATCCCCATCACTAATTTGATTTCTGCTTCTGATCATAGTCCCTTCTTTATCTGAATAATGTGTTTTGTGATCTTTTATTTTGCTCATAGGCTTGCTCTCCAAGCAGGCTTGAAAATATAGAATTTGACTAAAATCTCAGGGTCTGCCATCCCTTACTCTTCTGTCATTGTGTAGTGTTTAAAGTAGGTGCATTACAGACAAGGTTTTGGAATGGAGTGGCTTCAAGTATCAGTGCGTGTTCATAGGTAAGGACAAGTTGGAAAACGATAGTGTCAAAGTCAAATAAAATAAAATATAAAATATATATTAGGGCTTTGAGATATATGCACCTATTAGCCATATTTCCTGTATGCTAACTTGACAATTTTCAACTTCTGTCGGCTTCAATGCATTACGTGCACATGTGTAATTTTAACTTCTTGTCCTATTCAGGCAGAAACAGGACAGTTTTCTATTAAAATAGATTCCATAAGGCGAAAAATAGCCCCTGAGCAAATCGACTTGTATTTTGGGCTTAGGAACACTTTTGTTTACATCTGTGCAACTTTGCAAAACTTCTGGCACTTCACGTTCGACTTGTCACGCGAAATGCGTGAGGTTACATCATTAGGCCACGCTGCATTACTAGGATGTCGTTAGGGTAAAAAATCTGGGGGCAGATTTATCAAGCAGTTGCATCACCATGCCGCCGTGCAATGGGGGTCAAGGGCGGGGCAACTACTAAGTACGATTTATCAAGCCACGGAAGGCAACTTGCTGCATTGCATTACTATGCTCGAGGATGGCGTTCCGTGGGCGGAACGCGGGTGTTCCCATTCATCCACCCATGGATTTTGGTGCATTCCCAGATTCACCTTTACTGGGAAGGCATCACAATGGTACGCCTCCCCAGGAGAGGAGCAATGAGGGCAGATATCTTTATTTCTTCTCGTTATTTCCTCTTTCCATGTCATGGAAAAAGGAACATACCTCAGAGGATCGTTTTGTTTGCAGGAAGGTGCCCCTTTCTGCACAAAAACCATTTCATCTGCAATGCAGGCACCCTGGTATAAGGGTGCATGCATTGGTGCTAGGCAGCAGTTTAGCGCCAGTTCAAGGAAAGGATAGGAATGTTAAATACAGCGCATTCCTGCTCTATTCCTTTCATGCAGCGCAGCAAGATGGCTTGATGTGCTGCTTGAAAGTTTGATAAAAGAGGCCCCTATGCCGGATCCTGTTAACAGCTTAAACAAATAGAACAAGAACTATTTTCACATCATGTGAAATTTTGCATTATTTTTTATCACAAAATGCGTGGCACATTACACACTAAAAATAGCTCCAAATTGCTATATTGCCTTTTCACATAATTTTGTGTAATGTTTTGGGATTTTGCATAATTCCCACAAAGGAATGTACTCCAGTTCTACACAGGCCTAGTTCATCCTGTGTTTGGTACAAGGATGCAGATAGCCACTGCAGAAAGGAGCAATGTCTAGCCACTGTTCCAGGGGCAGCATATTTAGGATACAAAGTAAAGAGAAGGCTGCAGCTTGGTAATGAGCATGTTCACAAAAATGAACGTTTACAGGGCCAGTCTGTGAATTTAGCAGAGTGAGCAAAGTACAACACAGAGGAAGGTAGAAGTCCTAGGTGGCAGTGTATATTGTTCAAAGCTCTCCTCCATTAGTTGTTGCCAGAAGTCAAGTAGCATTCCATGGACCAGTGAAAGCTCACAAGTCAGTGGCGGCTCCTCCGTCTGGGTGGAAAACATGCACAGGCACCCACTCCCTGTCTGAGCAACAAACAGGCCACTCAGACCAATCACAATGCTGCTATCATGCTGCTGTCATGCTGCTGACAGCAGCAACGTGACTGGCTTAGGGGAGCCTGTGTGCTTCCTGCTTTTGGGAGTCATGAAGAGAAACAAAGGAGAGAAGACTCAGAAGAGGGAGCGGCCGTGCAGAGGTAAGTGCTATATTTTTTTCACCCCCCACTCCTCCACCCCAATTCCGTTCCAGCCTCCACTGCCATGCATAGCTTGCAAGAAAGCAGCAAGTGACAATGCAACTCCCTCTAGTTGCTCTCCCTGTTCTAGTGTGAAATAGGAATTGCTCCATCACTCTTCACAGATCACCAGGTGCAGCGCTATATACTATGTTCTATGAAACATATGGCATTGCAGATTTTGCTAAATTTAGCTGGAGTTTGCCCACACAACGATGCCACAATTTATCTCCAGCTATAATTAAGCTAGGTTTGCACTGGCAAATCATTGATCGACAGCCTTACTAGACTATTATGCGTAAGGCCCAGATGGGGTTGCCCAGAACACTCTTATTTACACATTTTAGGCAGCAACGAGGGGAGTGATTTGATTTGTCTGAGCCACTGGCAATAGCCCAGGTCACATTCATTTCAATTGTATAGTTGCTTATTGTGTCACTGCAGACAGCAAATTCTGCAATTCAGCCTTGATCCTTCTCCAATTGGAACAGCCCAGCCTGAACTACCATATCACATCCACATCTCAGAAACTGAGAAATCCTATCTAGGCAAGGGGTGGTGTTTATTTAGTTATATTAAAGTCAATCTTACCTCAAGCTAAGCTATTATATTTCAGGAAATTGACATTTACATTTACAATAAAGTGATGACAATTGCAAGACTTCCTTACAGCCAATTTCATAAAATTTCGTGAACATTTTACAAGTATCCAGAATTCTCTGAAGTAAAAAAGTTGCAGAAGAGAAAAACGCAAGGTTTTTGATGGAATATAACTCACAAATGAAAGAATTATGTAAGCTCTTTCCAGTTAGTTTGTTCGAAATAAGTCCACATACACACATTTTACGATATAACTTTGCACCAAAAATGAGAGAATATTGGTTGACGGACAGTTAGATTTGAAAAAAAACATTTAGCAAATTCATGTTTAAAATCAAAATGTTTGCCAGCTCTTGTGTGTGCCTGCTACTGGTATTAGATTGTGCATTCATAAGGCAAGCAACAAGCATTCTAAGAAAACTTTTAGGTCCATGAGACCTGTCTTTCTCGTGTTGCAGCATGAGCTTGCTTTCTTGTCTCACGATACTCTGTTGCCCGCAAGCAAAGCTGTCTCATTTTAAATTTAAACACATTCCCACAGTTCAAATACAGGTAAACTTATAAATATTCAAATAAATATGTGACCTTTGCTTCCAAGAACTCTCACGGTGTACGCCTGTCTCTTTTGTGAGAACGACTGTAACAGATCAACTTGCTGAAACCAACAAAGTCCTAGTGGCACAAGAGCTTTCTCCACATAAACCACGTTTAAGAGAAGAATTATATTGTTTTGTTTCCAAACGAAATAAAATCTGTAAAAGATAAAGAAACGCTAGGTCTGAACTGATGCTGGTTAGTACTTCCAATGAAGTCCTATACCAGCGGTTCTCACTCTTTTGACTTCTTTGGACCCCAGCGGAGTCACAACTGGAAGCTGGAGGCACCCGCCATAGCAATTTTGACTATTTAAACTTTAAAACAATACACAAAAAATACAGAAATAAGCATGCATCTAATTCACACAGAAAAGATATGCAAAAATCAAAATTGTAATTTAAAGGGAAGGTTGGAATTTTTCAAAATGAAGTTGTATTTCTACAAGAAGTGATATGGGCGTCGCTAGGATGTCTGTTCCTTGTGTTTTGCTGCTAATGTATGCTCTCTTTTTGTTGGAGCATAGCAATTCTTCAATGCAGGCTGATGGTTATGTATGCTAGGATCTAATGCTACACTTGTGCTGCATGAATCACGCTAAGGATACCAACTCGAGTTTTAGCCTCCAATTTTAAATGTATTCTCACTTTCTCTCAAGAGTGTTATAAAATGTTCATTTTTCTAATCTGTTTGCACTCAGTCTTAAGGCCTTTTTCCTTTGTGCTATCAGTATGGAAACCACCCGACCATGGGTCAGCGGTTCAGCACACTTCATTAAAATGCGACGGCACATGGTGCGGTCGCAAACTCCCATTTCCCTATGGGAGCTTGTGCTGCAGCTGTAAACCGGCCGTAGCAAAAGCTCCCATAGAGAAATGGGAGTTTGTGCGAATCCCTGACCAGTGTGGCAGGCACCTTACCGTGCCTGGCACACGGTGCAGGAATTCACAGGGGGGCACCATAGTTGCCCATAGGCCCCCAAACGAGGCCGCAGGGTGAAGGGGGCCCTGCTAGGTGCCCCCAGTTTCACATTCCGGCAGGCTTTACATGTGGGAAAGCCCGACAAAGCCTGTCGGAACCAACATCGTAATCTCAACTGCAGAAACGCCAACAATTGGGATTACATGCCGTCCAACTGGCAGTCGAGCTTCTTGAGCCCCTCGGAATCCAGCCAGAATGACTGGCCGCTTTCAGTTTTGATCGGCTGCATTGTAACGCGGCGGTCGAAACTGAAACAGCGTTTTCCGATCCGCATCATGATCAGGCCCTTATTTAGTCTCACTCACGTCCCATTCTCACTCAGTCTTACTTTACAGAGTGGGTCATACATGCCTCTCTCTCTCTCTCTGTCTCTCTCTCTCTCTCTCTCTCACTCTCTCCCATTTGACCGATGAATTCATGTAATTTTATTTATTCAATTCTACTCTATTATTCTAAATAGGTTTGGGTATTCCTTGTGTTGTGTTTTCACTGTATTACTGTATGAGTGCTGCATAAATGCTTTACTCATTGCCTCAAAGTTAAGCCTGACTTATTTTGTGCAAAACTACCAGTGGAGTAAGTACAGGTTTATTTTGTTGACTTTTGTGGTTCCCCCTGACAAGGATTGGGCTTATTTTTTGAGTGGGGCCTCCATTCCTCTTTATTAGCAGCCCAATTTCTTACAATGAAGCATTTATTCTATATCAGGCAACTGATGTTACTGAACACTGAGCAGTCCAAGGCTTCTTAGGGAGGTAATGTTGAGGTCGAGACTCTGAACTGAACAATCCAACTATAGAACTCAATATTGACGTCCAGCACAAAGATGTAGCTCTATGAAAAAGGAAATACACTTTATTTAACCAAATTACTTAATACAACACAGATGGAAGAAATATCTGTGGTTGTAGTGCAGGCCTTTACCATGTAATAGGATACATTGCACTAACTACATTGCAATTACATTTACAGTGCAATGTATTACATTGATTTCTACAGCACTACACATAATTTCTATGACAAAAAGATCTCCAATAATTTATTCCGTTTCTGGAATCTCATCTGTAGGATATGCTGTCAATTTTACAGCTTTGATTCTATCAGCATGGTGCTCAGGTGTGCCAGACTGTTGCTATACATACAGAATGTTAGTGCTTTAGTTGTTCATTAGAACATTGTGAAAAGCTGCAGTAGAACACTAGGGAATGAACTGATAGGCTGTTGAGGGAAGTACACATGTTGTACTCAGAACATAATGTGTATTTGTAAAACACACTTTTATCCAGAAGGTCCTCTTGGCGCTCAATAACAGATGATTATTGTTACCCAATGGTATTCATTTTATCGTCCTCAGAGGGATGAAAGGCTGAGTGGACATGCTGGGATTTGAATCTGTCACCATCAGGTCAAACACAGGCCACTACAATGGAAGCATCATTAGTCCAGTAAACCACCAGAACATTAGATTTTTTTCTTACATGACTAAGATATTGTGAAATTACAGAAATTGTGCTCTCATGTTAGCTTCTGGAGCACCTGCCATAACCTCTTTGAGAAAATCATGAGGGAACACAGGGGCATATTACCTAGAAGTGCGTTAGAAAACGCACAACGCACATTCCCATATCGCTGGCTATAGCCGGATTTTTTTGCTGTGATAGCGCGCAATTATCAATGCGCATCACGAAGGCAAAATGAAATCCGGCGATAGTCGGTGATATGGCACATTAGCGAATGAAAACAAATGTTGTTTTCATGCGCTAATGTGTGCATTGATAATAGGGGGGTGGAATCAGCGTTATGACCCACACCCCCATGTTATCAATGCCCTAACACCTGGTCAGAGCAGGCGTTGGGAGACCTGCGATAAACGAGTTTATCGCAGGTCTGCCTCTCCCAACGCCTGCCTTGGTAATAGGGTGTTCCCACCTCCAACCACATTTTACATGTGGTTGGACGTGGGAACGCCCACTTTGCATGTCATTAGCGATGTTTGTCGCCGACATGCAAAGTGGGCATGGGCCAGGCATTAAAATGCCCTTGTGGATAGGTCTCTAGAAGTATCGCCACTTTCTCGGCACAATTCGCTGAAAAAGCGGCGATACTTCCCCTTGCTAATATGCCCCACAGTTTTCTCTCAAATAGTTCACCAAATTCCAGCAGAGGATCACTATTTTGCACAAGGTGAAATCACCTGAGAACTCACCAGAATTCCTAAAATGAGTATAGCCCCACCAGCAAATGATTATATTGTGATTAAAATCAGCCTCTTATCACCCTTCATAAGTGACCCTCAGAAAAAACCTTTCACAACTTTGCATTGCTATAGGCACCATGACCCAGAGACCTGCAATGGTTACAACAAAATGTTACCCATTTTGTGGCTTGCCAATCAAAGGGGAGGTGGCTTTCTAGTGCCCCACCCCATCCACATGCCCATGAGTTCAGGGTGCGCTCAAGCACCCTCCTTTAAATATTTTTAGTAGGTTTTTTTTAGTATGCATGAACCATATCTCTGAATTGTGCAATGGCTTACACAGTACATTGTTCTTCTTGTGGTCAGTTAATAAGGATTAAATAGCCCCCTTTAAATTGTCTAATCAGACTATACTTGGCACCAACAGTCTCGAAAAAACGTTTTAAGGTCCTTCGCGACCACCCTGAGCACATCTTTATATTGCTGAATGGATTTGCAAAAAGTAACAAAATAAACATTTTCCAAATGTGGTGTAATTTCATTGAGCTGTTTTATCTGTAGCTATGAGAACGTTTCTGATGGGAATAAACATAGCAAGTTAATGTTTTGGGACCCCACACCCTTTTTATTGGCCACCACTTGATGGATTTTTTTTATTTTTTTTGTTTAGAAAGTTTTATATAGCACGAACATGTCCACCGAGGGTATCAAAGCGCTCTACAGAGTGTGCAGAAGGACGTAGACATGCAAACAAACATATTCAACATAGTAAAAAGTACATAGATTTAAAATGTCTTACATTCTCGTGAACCCAGCTGCTTGACTATAAACAGCGTCGATAGTCCAGGAGTCAAGTGGGGAAGGCAGACTGAGGCAGATATTTCTTCATCAAGAGCCCTTCAACTTCTATTTTGAAGAGGGCAGTGGAAGGGATCCCCCTTGATGTCAGAGAGAAGAGAGTTCCAGATCCTTTGGCACCAAACTGAAGAATGCTCGATTGTAGGTCTTTTTATTCTTGAATTTTTGTGGTTCGATTAAGAGGATGCTGGCACTTCTGGAGGCTCTTGAACCACAAGAGCGCTCTAGTTTCTGAGCGAGGTACATCGGGGTCTTGAGGTGGATGGCTTTGTGTATCATGCATGCAATTTTCAGCTGTATCTGAGCTTCTTCATATGGGAGCCATTTCAGGTTCAGCAGGTCCGCAGATATGAGGTTGAATTTTTTAGTGCCTGTTACTAGCCTAGTCTCAGCATTGAGGGCTGCCCTAAGGGCAGTCGTTTCCACTCTGGCCAGACCACAGAGTGTTGCACTGCCATAGTCCAGCTTTGTGATCACCAATGCTTGCACTGTAACCTTTAGGTCATGAGCCGGGAGAAAGGGTTTGAGATCTTTAGGATGCTGAGTTGGAAGTTCGCTCCTTTGGTGAGGGAACTCATGTGCTCTTTCATGTTCAGACTTTTGTCTAGTATAATACCAAGCGAGGATGCCGAGTCCACAAGGTGGAGTCTGCAGTTAAAAGCAGTACGCTGATTAAACCATTGTTCATTGATCGGAGATTGCTTATGCTCTGTTTTTAGCGCATTTACTTTCAGTTGGTTACGTGTCAGCCTGCTTTGTGTTTCCAGCAGGACTGAGTTGAGGGACTGGATGTCCACCGGGGAGATGATCTTTAGGTAAAGTTGAGTATCATCTGCATACATGTGATAGTGACTGCTGGATGATTTCAGCATTTCTGTTAGAGGTTCCATGAACAAGGTAAAGAGTGTGGGAGAGAGTGCTGAAATTTGGGGAACACCCAGCATAACCGGTGTCGGATGGGACAGGGTTTGGTTCACCTTGAAGCGTTGGGATCTATTTAGGAGGAACGAAGAGAACCAAATAAGCACAGGCCCAGACAACCCCATCCTGTGTTCCAGGAGGTCAATTAGATTATCATGTTTGACAGTGTCAAATGCTGACGAGAGGTAAAGAAGGATCAGTAGGCACAACTCATTGTGGTCCAGCATTCTTAACGCATCATCGACAATGTGCGTTAGAGCTCTGTGCTATGGCCCGAGCGGATACCAGATTGACATTGGTCCAGGAATTGAAAATGGTCAATGTGGTTGCAGAGTTGGGCAAGCACACATTTCTCCAGGAGCTTTGCGAAGGTGGGGATTTTGGAGATTGTTCGAAAGTTATGAAGGTCAGCAGTAGGTTTCTTTAAAATCGGGGTTACTTGACCGGATTTAATGCAATATGGAATAGCACCTTGCCGAAGTGATGCTTTAACAATCGTGGTCCAAAGTTTTAGTAAGGAGGATCTTACTTCCGGGAAAAGGTTTGATGGCAGCGGGTCGTTGTAGTGGTTGGAAGGTTTCAGAGTAGACCGCGTTTTGCGTATAGCGCATTCATCCAAGTTTTGGAAGAGACTCCAAGATGCATTGTTTTAGGGGAGGTGGGGTTGCAACGAGTCAATAAAATCCCTACCAGGTGGACAGAGGGAGTTCAATGGACTGACCGACAGGAGGTCACGGGCAGATCGTAATTTAGTTTCAATCTTACTGGTCTTATCTGTGAAGAAATCAGTGAATTCATCCCAATTAGGCAATGTTCTTTGCCCCAGAGGTGCAGAGTTCGGATGACTATTGGCTTGGGACTTGATGAGTTCGAACAATTTTTTGGGATGTGTTTTTGCTTGGTCTAGGTGAAATCTGAAAAAGGTAGCTTTCGAGCATCCGATGCATTTGTTATATATGCTTCTCAGGGATCTTAGGTGGTAAAGATGTTCAAGGGAGGGATAGGACCACCATAACCTTTCAGCAAGTCTTAAGTTTCTTCATTCTAAATTAAGACTATCAATAAACCATGGTTTGGAGAGTTTAGAGGAGATTCTTTTAAGCTGTAGTGGAGCGACCGAGTCTAGTACGTTCAGCATTGCGTTATTATTAGGGTTAGCAAACAGTACAGGGGAGGGAGCGGGAGGATTAGCGAGATGACTGTGCTGGCGCAGATCGTTCATTGCATGCATTGCAAGGGAGTTGTTATTAAGAGTAAGGGTAGGGAGAAGGGTGTCATTCAAAGCAGATGTAGAATCAGCAGGTGGTGGTGGTGAGGTAGGGGATAGAATTTGCAAGGTCAGGTGGTCCCACACTTGCACGGGGCGGATTTGATGTTAGCCACTGTATTCAAGATGGTGGGGAAAAATGTGTCAAATAACACTAGATTGCGGTATGTATGAGGGTGGTTTTATTTTTGTAGAAGGAGATGGTGGCTTCAGCACTGTAATCCGAGGAGGGCACAACTATCAATCTAAGACCATGTGGCATTTTCAGGGAAGAGGAGATCTTGAGCAGAGACTGAATGGCCATCCACCATTGAGCTTGACGTTTAGTGCAGAAGATGATGTCAATTATGGAGCACCTTTTCTGATATAGAAGTAGGGGTCTGAGATGAGGGTTTCCGGATGTGATTTAAGTAGTCTATCTTTAAAGTTTTTGCAGCATTGTTAGATAGGTTGGGGGAATATCTGATTCGGAAAGCGTTGTGGCTAGTCGGTTCCAGGTTAGGAAAGAAGAGGTTCGCAGGCTTAGGCTCTATATTTGCCAGCGTCATGTCAGTGCACTTAGGAGGTGTGGGTAAGCAGGCATCAGGGCAGAGTTCAGCCCCAACCATAGGAGGCGTAGGTAGTCTAGATGTGAAGCTTTCCAGGAAGGAGCTGAGATTGATGATTTTTTTTTCTGCATGGTTTTGTGAAGGCTCATTGAAACAGCGCCAAAGGTATTAGTGAAACAAAAGCTCTACCTTTGGGAAAATCTGATCTAAATACAACTACATGTATTTAAAATATATATTATACATGTTATGTATATAAGTACATCAGCAGGGGGTTGGATACTGGCTCTGCCAGAACCTGACCTTAACCCCCAGAGGACAGCCAACCCTTTTGTGCAGGCAACCCACCCAGGGTCAGTCAACTCCCCCATGGACCTCCACCCCACATTTAGTTTGTTTGCTTTATCTCTCGTTGTACCATGGTACTCCTATGGAACAGCCACACACACAGCACTCCATTGTCCATGGGATAGTGAAAGCTTCAATTTTCAACTATTTCACACTCTGAAGTATCCTGCAGTATTCACGCTGGGTCCTGTGGGAGTGCCATGGGATTTCACAGAAGGCTTTGCAGGACCACAGCACAAATTCCTTTTTATTTTTCTTATTGAGGGACCTCACCACAAGGGTCAGGGGGTCAGGGTATCCCTACTCTGCCCCCTTGTGTGTTTTCTTTTTTAAAGCACATGACCTGGGGTTGAGTGGCTGAGTCATGACATGGAAGCTGCAACATGTCTGTTACAATTGCGGCCATCCAATCGGATCCACTGTTGCCTGTGTATAGTTTGTTGGATATTTTTTGCTTTAGCTGCATTAGGGATTTTTCTACTTTTAGTTCCTAGTTGCTTTTTTAATTTTAAAAATATTTTAATTAATTGGTTTGGGTGACTTCTTAAAGCATCCCTGGAAGTACATGTGCCACACTTCCACTGCACTGTTGGCTTTTGCTTCTTTAAAGATGGTGCTATCACTGACATTCAACCATGAGAATGTGACATTTTTGAGTGACGCCTATGTCATAATCGATGCAGGCGACAAACACAAGTGCCATTGAAATAATCCATTTATGTGAGAGTTTTTTTCCTTTTTTAGTAGCATGGAGATTTTATTAGTGGGTTGTAGTAATTGATTACTTCTGTGACAGGGGCTTAGGCAAATGCTATTATTATTTGATTTTCATAGACCAAATCTACATTTATGGCATTTTCGATAATTAATGTAGATTTTTGTAGGTGCTACCATATACTTTCGTTGAAGTAGTAGCATCCTTGTATTGTTGTGTTTGGGTAATGGATAGTAGAAACTATAACCTGTTTAAAATTAAAAATGTTTTTAGGGGATTGTAATTATTTTGTAATTATATTAGTATGATTAGTGTTAAGAGTTTGTTATGAGTTGCACTTTACTTGTTTGGTAGAAGTGCATTTATCAAAGGGACATTTGTTTTTTCGCATTGCCACTGGATAGAATACATTTCTGTAAAGGATGGTTGACAAGATTTAAATGACCCATCCATCATCCATGTGTTGCAGTGTGTTGGGATTAGTAAATTATTATTAGTTGTATAGACAATGAGTCTTTTGTTGATACTTTCATTGTCATGCAGTAAGAAATCTTGGTTAGTATTTGCTCATTATAAATGATGGGGGGGTTTACTTAAGGATATGTCTTTAGTGCTTTTGGTGCTTCTCTAGTGATTCTCCTAGGTCTAGTAGTTAGTTTTTTAGGTTTTCATTGAAGGCATCCTGTAGGATGTTCCTAACTTGGCTTTCAGTCTTGTTTGGAGGTCATTGTTTTCCCTTATACTTTATTTTCTTTGATGGTGGCTCTATCATGCCAATCGCTGTAATAATGTTAGGTTCATTTGAAACGCGTCCTTTCACAAGACAGTGTTTTCTTTTTTACAGGTGCATCCCCTTTAACTTAACAGTAGCTTCCCCTTTCATGATTTGATGTATGTCGCAGTTTCCAACATTATATATGGAGATTACAGAATTATCAAAATATATGATATTTGTATGTATATTATATGTTTTATTGTCTGTCAATTAAACCTGTTGTACAATTGTTGTTTTGTACTTTTTTGGTAGATATTACTGAATCAAAAAAGGGTTCCTCTTGTATTCATTTTAGCCGTGAAGTGCAGCTATTTTTACTGTATTATAATTTTTCAACTGTGTTGTGACTTGGTTTACTTTGTGCATTGCTTCGTGTTACTTTAAAAAAGCCTTGGTTTTAGAGATATAATTTTAAAATAATTTAAAATATTTGAGTGTGAATAAAAATATTTAGTTTACTTTTGTAGATAAATGTATGTTAGAATTCGATACTTACTTTGTAAATGTTCAGCCTTTGTTTCCTGAGTGTTTTGCAGCCATTCAGGTTGAATCTTTAATCAGGCATAGTGACAGTTTTCAGCAGTAGTGGCTTCTTCTGTAGCAGTTAGTTGCACATTTTCATACCTTCATACTAATTTTTTAATTGTGAAAGTGATTCTATTTGTTTGTTAGTAAGTGGATAATTACATCCAAATCTTAAATATCCACTTTTACACAATTTATGTACAAATACTTTATGTACAGAACCAAGGTATTTGTATACACTTTTATCCAAAAAAAGAAAAGTGTAGAAAGCTGATGATTTAGTGATGATAATTGTTTATTTGGGATAGATTTTCTGCAATGGAGATCAGCCCAAAAAAGAGCAACCAACATGTGTTCCACGCCGTTGTGGCCCACAGGCCTGTGTCGTTTTCAAGGCTGAAAAAATACCATTTAAATATAGATCAGAAAAATAGCTAAAAATTAATGAACCTGTAGTGTTCTGTGTCAGAAAGTCTCATTTATGGTAGCTTAGTGTGCACACACTTGTGTATCACTGCATTGTGATTCAGTGCAAACAAAAGTGTTGTGTTCAATGTGTATATTTATATTTTCATGTGTTATGTGCTTAAACTACTGAGTGGCTAGTGAGGCATACTGTGTAGATATATAAACAGAGAAATAAAGTGGTTGGAGTATGGGCATTACTGGGAATATCAAAGGGACAGGCCTGGGAAATTAAGGAAATAATATCTTCTGTAGTTCAGATTCTAATTGGGGATTGAATTATCTATTTGTTAATTCAGGCATAGTTCTATAATGTCTAGGAAAGAAGGAAGAAATAAGATGGACTGTACGTTTTTTAGTACTCAAATCAAGCAAATCAAGTTAAGCAATTCACAATTGTGTAATTTGATTGGAAGCATTACCTTTGAACAGTCTCTGCTGGTTGGAGAATAATTAATAATTCTGAAGGTAAAAAAGTAAAAGACAAGATGCAGAAACCTGTGATTTAGCAGTCCTTTAAATGAAGAGTATGCTGAGGTTAGTCACCTCCCAGGCGAAAAAAATGTAAAAGGGATCCTACTTATCCAAGGAATAGTCGTTGCAATAGGCTTCTTGTTCTGTAGTGTTAGTCTTATGTAGTCTGTGTGAAGAGCGTCATGTGGGGAATGCGGGTAATCTGTGTTATAATCTAGGGAACCCCAGAAGCTCCCACTAGTTCAAGAGCAAGTGGTGGAAGAATGGCGGCTATGGGAGACAGTGATAGGCGAGTTTGTGGGTCGGCTATATTGGAAGGGTGTCATTTGTCGTAGGAGAATATAAGATCCATCCTTTCAAGACCTCAGATCCTAATTTGTGGAGGTGTGGTAGAGGTACCTGTTGTATTTTTATTTGTGTGATCGGTACCAAATCTGGTTTTAAGCATACAGATTGATCAAGGTACAGAGACAGATTGGTAAATCAGTTGGGTCAAAGATCTCTTGTTACTTGTCATATATAAAAAAAAGGTTACATTTTACATATGAAGTTAGCGGTTTCTAAACAAGCTTCTAAAGAGATGTTAATTACAAATTGAAAAAGTTGCACTGTGCATATTAAAGTAAATGTTACTAAGCATGCTGAGTAGTGTTATAATAATATCCTGAGTTTGTTGGTGTTGAATATTGTATCAGAACACTCGATTAGTTGTTCAATTAGTTCAAATGACTTGTCTTTCCCATAATCTACTCAAATGCTCGAACAGGCTTGCTGCTCTTGCATCATCGAATTCTCTCCTAGAAGAGGAGCTACAAGGAGTCTCCTTGGTTACTAACTCAAGTATTTACCTGTTACCTCCAGCGTCGAGCTGCGAGCAGGTAGAAGTCCAAATGACCTACCATCAATACCCACAATTGGGGCATGTCAGACTAAGGGTTGGGAGGAGCTAGAAGGAACCTCGTTTATATTTAGACAGCTACAAGATGACATTGCTGCACTTAAGGCCCAGATGAACTTCTTAACTGCAGAGGTTGGGCATCTAAAAATCCTAATACATTTCTCTTTATGTAATCCTCCCCCAAGAGATGTGCCCTCTTCGAATGCAGCCCTGATCTTGGAGCTTAATAGGCACAGAGATAAGATCTTAGGGATGATACATAAACAACAGCTTGGCCACTACTCACCTATTCCTTTCTCTGTTAGGCTCTTACCCTCGATTTCTAACCATGACCCACACCACTGTGGCCCCTCAATACCTTAAGGCTGAATGGAAAACTGATGCTCCTCCTCCAAGCAATCTTCTGACAAGAAGGAAGGGACAATCGCAGAATGTTAGGACTGGAACCGTCTACACGGTGGGTGTCCCGAAGCTGTCTATCGCAACAGGTGCGGATGAGGACGCCTTGATCAATAAAAGCATACATTACATTAGTACAGGGCGGAACTGTTAGTCTATAATACAGTGCAATAATTTGCATGCTAATCGCCACCATGACACTCCACCCACAGTAAAATGTTACGATTCCATCAAGTTAACAATTTCAGCGACATCCTACAGGAGATCATACCGCAACTCACCTGAAACTAAATAAGAAAATGGCTTACTACATGACCACTGTGATAAACCTCCTAAGATCAGTATTTTATAATTCCGCTAGTGCCTACGGAGAGTTAGTAGAAACACAATCACTATCTTACAAACACCAGTCTGCAAGACGGTACAACAACTCATCAATTCACTCAAAAATTTTGGGCCACTCACCAAAAAAGATATAACAAAGGCTCAGGAACTTTCATAATGACAGTGGCTTCCCCCTACGTAACCAAGGGGCCCACTTCAATACGCATTGTAGCTTCAACATTCAGTTGCAATGTGATGTCAAACTACACTTTAACTCATATTCTAAGCACCTCCCATGTAGGGGTGGGCATATCTCGCTTAATTTGCTGTACACAAAATTACATCAAATTTATGCAAGATTACGCTAAATGGCACTTGGAGCGTAACCCAGCATTTAACGCTGTTTTCTTAGAGCAAAATGACACTTACGTCCAAAATAGATCCATGGGTACATTTGGCACTAACAAAATAGAGGTAAATGCAACTGAACATGAAGAGCAGCAGCCGGTTGCCGCTCATGCTCACTATGGGCCTGCTTTAGAGTTTGGCAGACGAGTTGCACTGTCACAAACGTGACGTTTATGCCATCTGTCATATTAAAAGTACATCCAATGCCACTTATAATATGGCGGATGAAATGTCCATCTCATTTGTGAAAGAGTAATACATCAGCCGAACTCCAAACCAGACCCTAAATTTGTTGTACATGTGCTCCTGCTCTAGGAGTGTTGTGCCAAATTATTGTTAGTTATGCAAATGTGCCTAATCGCATAATATTCAGTAATTCTGCATCAAAAGAGCAACATAAAATAACTCTGATTGCTGCGGCATAATTAACATTTCTCCCAGGCCTACTCCAAAGTTCCTTGTATGGACAGCTATCCTGGACACCATTAGTGCCTATTGAAGAACGCAACGGCATAGCACCTTGCTGAATGAGCAGGTCATACACTGATGCATCACACTATACTTCCACAACTCATATTTCTCTCTTCCACAGGTGACAGTAGATTGCCCCTAACGACATGGTTGATGTTAATCCACCTCAACCTTGTTGTCTGTGTGCAGAGGACATACAGAGTTGCACACATCGAGATACAGTGTGCCATTAAGTAGGGTATTAGCTTGAACAGAGATTCATTTACCTGCATGTTGGTATATTCCAGAATCAAGTTGAGTTATAGAAGGCCAGCACATACTACAGACTTACTGTATGCCACACAACATCTGTTGTATTTTGTCTGAAACTAGGTCACTTTTATTCTCTGATGGTCACACGACATGAGCTGAGTGCCCTTATGATATTAATTAATATATTCTGATCAGGGTTTTTGAGATCATCATCCCTGAATCATGCCTGGAATTTATGATTGATGAATTTTGCATGAACGTTGTGATCCCTCTGTTGGTGGATTTCTTTGCTTTTTTACTATGGCAACAATTTGGTTAAGTTCTTGAACACTGTTATTGAGTCTTTCTTGATAAAAACCTCTTACATTTTAAAGACTTGCAGTAGGACTGTGCTTTCCTTATTCCGAAGAGTGTCAGAATCAACTGTACTGAGTATTGCGCAGATAGTGCCGCAGTCACACTGATAGAGCGTGCAGGGACCAACTAGCTCAATTTTACCATACTCACCTGGGCCCATATAACATGCACACTCTAAACTAGTAGTCCTGCCTAACTAATTACTAATTTATTCATCCTATCAGTATTTTGGGTCCTTTTAGGACTTATACCTGTAAACCATGACTTACCAATCCTTGTCCCCTTTGCTATAAGTCCTAGAGATCAAAAGGGAGTTGAGTTTAAATAGGCAGTATTTAAAAGAAATTTCCTTTCCTTAATAAACCACAGACTCGGGGAAAGTTTAAAACCTTTATCTATGAGAGATTTTCTGAGTCAAAGTGATAGAGCCACAATCTTGTGACTATGAATTTTACAAGCAGGAATATAACTAGTATAACATAAAGTTTGTAAGAAATCACAGTAACACCTTTAGACATTGGTACCTGGGAAGGGTGAGAAAAGGAAATAGCACAAGGTCATACCACATAGATTATATTTACCTAGAATGGTGCAATGACCAATCCTGGTAACTGGCTGGGGAAAAAAGACCAGGGCCAGGCTCTCGACTAATCAGGTGCCCACGGGGCAAGACAGGTGCAGATCAGGACAGGTGACGTCCTCTAAGTGCAATGCCAGCGTCACACCCTGCTCTCTAGGAAAAGCCAATTAGTACCCCAATTGAGTAATCGATTCTTCTGACAGAGTGCTCCCCCAGCACCTCTGCTCTCGATCGCCTATTGAGTGCGTTGGGTCAGTGACAGGTCAGCTATTCAGACGTCGGACAATTTCTTTATCTAAACCTACCTTAGTTATACCATTTTGAGGGCAATTTACCACCCCTAAATGTTGCAAATCTATGTGTTCCCCTTCAGTGATTGGTTGGAAAGATGAGGAGAGGTCATCACACCGTACTAAGATGAGATCATTTCAATATTGACTTCAATTGATTCCGGTTACCGCCCATAATTTATTTTCCCATGCACTTTTATTCCACCCAGCAATATTGGTACACATTTTGAATACATTGTATTTGGTAGCTTCCTCTCTACAGGTCAGATGAGCAGGTTCCCAGGAACATCGGGGGTAAGAAGAGTGCTGGCTGAGGTTCAATGCCAATGCTTCAGCAAATTCGGAGTTTGAGTGCGATTGCGCAGCATCGCCCAAGATGGAGGATGTAACAGTATTCAGGCCCAAAGTACGAGCTATCAGCAAAGTCAAAGAGAAACATAAGAATGCAAAAATAAATTAATGCACTGTATCCCACTTATCTCTACTCTAACCCCATTACTTTATTTTAACTTTTTCATTTAATGGTTAAGCAAGACGAATAAGCTTAGTACAAGCTGCAGCATAAGCGTGAGCATGTGAGGTTTGTAGCATCCATTTCTGGCATTAGTGCGCAGAAGCAAAGATTTCCCACCAAAGCAGAAAAGACGCCACACCATGTGAGTGTGGCAGACGCATGGGCAGTGAAATTCCCATATTGCAGCGGCCATTTTAATGCATTTGAGTTACTATTAGTAAAAAGCACATAGGCAAGCTTCCCCTAGATACAGGAAATGTCGGGAAATGCAAACATAAGTTAACAAAACATATTGGTTAATATATTACAGATTATTTCAAGAGGGTTGAGTACAAGCAAGTTTCTGTACATATGAAACCCTGCTCCATCAACACCATAATTTAATCACGCAAGAATTTCCATGCATACTCCTCTGGATTTTTCTAAACCCCTGAAAAGTCACAACCCTTTGGAAGTCATACCAGGAAAACTTAAAATCATAAGTTCTCAACTTTTAAAGTCCTCTTCAATGATCTGACTGGGCTCATGATATCCATGGTACAGAATAAATACTTCTGCATTTTCATCTCTCAGGTGACAAGTAAACCTTCGTCTTGCGCCGCTACACTTGACTTCATGCGAGATCTCAGTTCTCTCTTTCTCCCATGAGTAGAGAGCGTGTTCTCCGCTTATTTATAAAAATAAGTACAGCTCACTAGACCATACCTGTCATGTTAAACCATACATCTGTTGATCATATTTAACTATCCTCATACAAAATTCCCACTGTGACATCAAACCCAGTGTGTTCTACTTGATGTTACTAATACTGTGCTCACGTATGTGCCGTCCTCGAATGCTATAATTGGATTATACTATATATTGGATATATCAATCTGATGTACCAATGCCCATATGCACAGGCCTGCATAAAGTATGTTTTTTGTTGTTTATTTCCCTTAATTTGGAAAATATATAAAGAAAGTATAAAACAAATCTATCTTATTGTGCTGCTATAGCTTAGGCACTTAACATGGCTATTAATCTTATTTTCTTTTCTGGATCAGTAACAGCAAAATAGAAATCTTTGATCACTTCCCCTTTTGTTGAAAAAGGACAATCTAAATGATACTTTTACTAGAAAAAAACAAAATCCCATACAAATACTACTTGTTGTAGCCAAGGTAACATAGATAACTGTAGTTAGGCATCAGAGTCACACATTCTTGACCCTTGTTAGGTTTCAGTCTGTGTAGGTACGTTGTAACAATAGGTGAAGTGAGGATTATTTTGAATGACTAGAATGGACGGATTTGATCTTCCTAGATCTGTTCACCATGTTTATCACTGTGGACCAATCCATTCTATTTGTCAGACTTAGAGAAAGTAATCCTACCAACACCGTGGAAACTGGTTATCTTCTTTTGTTGAAGACCACTTTCAGCCCATTTGTTTACCACCAATTCATTCACAAATCAGTTCTGTTCACTGTGTGGTTCCACAGGGTTCCTGGTTGTCAATGTTCTCCCCTATGCTTTTCAACACGTACCTAAGACATCTGCCACAGCTAATCAGATCTGATACTGCTAGTGAATTATACAGCATGACAGCCAATCTGAGTGAATGCCAGATAGATATTCAGTAATGGATGGGTCTTCTAGTATGAAATATTAGAACATTGGAATGTTGGGAGCTCCTTTGAAAACAGTGGAATGCTCTGGGCTCCTAATGGCCTGTAGAAGCCCGAGCACCAACATTCCAATGTGTGTTCCCAGCTGTTGCTGTGAACAAAGGGCCTCACAGAGGCCTTGAGCTCCTTTGTATTACAAATTAGAACATTTTGCCCTTTAGGGGCATAATGTTCTAATAGCCTTAGAGCCCTCTGTAACGGGCTCTGCCAGCCAATAAAGGCCCACTCCCTTGCTGAAGGGCCTCACCTTTGGCTTGAGCCTTTAATGCTGGAGCGGGCCTTTAATGGCCAGTAGAGCCTGCTACGTCGGGCTCTAAGGCTATATTAAATGCCACCAAAAGACAGCTTTTGTGTGCTGACAAACAAAAGGACTGTTGATATTCTTTGACCACTTACTTACCCATCAGCCGAGGACAACTACTTAGAAGCAGAATCCTTCATTTAAAGCTCAAATCAGCAATGTGACTCCCTCATGTTTTTTTGCACGTCATTATTTAGGAAACATTGTTCCATTCCTACCTAAAGAACTTTCCAATCAGGTGTCTCTGACTGACTGACTGACCTTCTCAGATAGAGCATTATTAATATTCCTTATTTGGGCCTTTCAGATACAGCTTTTACCAACCTGACGAGCACCCAAAACTTTGTAGTTTTCTACTATAAAAATGTTGACCATGTGTCAGCAAAATGATTAGCCCTGGATGGTCACTTTATGTTTGAAAGGGTCCTTTCAAGGCACTTTTGCATCATGCACAGCATACTATGGACCACACCGCTCCTGTCCATGGAACTGCTGATCTCTTCACAAGATGTTGACACATCTGCACTTGAGCTGTCTTCCTTTACTACGGCTCCCTCTGATTGGATGGTTCCATGCAGAATACTCCCCGTTGTTTCTAAATCCCAGGCCACTCCACATGGCCTTCAGACTAGTGCTTAAAACCTTTTTAGATCCATCCAACTGCATACACTTCTGTCCTGTATTTTTCTTTATTTTATATTTCATAGGGCTTTTTTTAATAGGTTCTCCTCTGCTTAGTGCCAAGATTCTGCAAAGGGTAAGTGTTTGAGCTATAGAAGTAATGAATCAAATGCAGCTACTTAGATACCATTTTAGATGGAGAAAAAGTGGCAACTACGTGCATAAATGTTATGGTTCTTTGGACATCTGCAAATGTTCAATACTACAATGATATCAGGATTTTTGTAGTAATATAAACAAAGAGGTAGCAGTGGAAATATGTTGCAGGGGGAGGAACCTTGGCGTTCCTTGGAGGAAGCTTTGAGCCCCCGCAGCATCTTAACCTGTTAGTTCACAAACATACTATAAGCATGGACGTCATTTAGGGGTCACCAGGGCTTGCAGCTGGCTTGCCCCTTGCTAACCACTGGCACTGCATGTGCGGCCCCTAGCATCACATGTGGCAAAATCAGTGCCTGGAGCACAGTGGAACGCATTGCAGCTTGTCCTTGTAGATGTCAGTTGGGGCTATGCACTCTCTTTGTATGATGTCAATTTTTATTTCACTAATCATTTTTAATATATATTTTTAACTATTAGTGTAATAAGAAATTAGAGTTCAATTAGCTGGAATATGACCTGACCTGGCTGCTGGGATAATTAAAAAAGGCTTTTGGTGAGAGTATGTGTATGTGAGAGTGTGTGTAAGTGTGAATGTTTGTGTATGTGTAAGAATGGGCATTATTTAATTTTCCCTCTGCATTGTCCCTCGAAATCCCCATACCCGACCCCACCGCCCCACCGCAGTTACCTGTACAGGCCACGGTCGCTTTGCGAGTACCGGTGCCTTATGAGGAACGGTCCCAGTCGTTTGTTTAGGTACTTTCCAGGGAGTGTATAAAAAAACGAAAAGTGCAGTTTGACTTGCTTCAGTGCGCTTTGTAACCTACCCTACTATCAAGGCGCGCGTGGAGTTAGAATAGTAATTGCCCACTTCATTACGGTCAACAGCCGGTCCTCATAATGATATATATAAACAATGTTGTGTGTGTGTAAGTAAAAGTGAAGGTCAAAGGGCATGTGATGTCACTTCTGCAATCCCTCGCATTTTTGTGAGTAGACATGCATGACTGATACAGGCACATGCATCAATCTCAGCATTTGCGATTCCTTAATTGCGATTTTTAAGGAATCGCAATTAAGGAATCGCAAATGCCTATGCATCAAGAAATCGCTAAATAAACTGCGATTCCTTAGAATTCCTTATTTGCGATTAGCATTTTGCGAATCGCAATTAAGGAAACCCTTCCCATTCATTCCTATGGGCCTAGAGGCCCATAGGAATGAATGGGAAGACAATCTCAATTTGCGATTCGCAATTAGCTAATCGCAAATTGAGATTGCGATTTCAAGGGTGCAGGGGTGTCCAAAGGACACCCTGTTGCACCCCTGAAATCAAACAATGCACATATGTTGTGTACACACATGCCCTAAGGGCATGTGTGTGCACAACATGAAAGTTAAAAATATGAACAAAATTGCATATTTCTAACTTTTCGCAAAATTACCATGAGGTCCAACCTCATGGTAATTTTTTCTCTCTAATTGCGAAATCGCAATTTTTTTAAGTTTCATGCATTGCTTTTAAGGAATCGCAAAATTGCGATTCCTTAAATGGCAATCGCACTTTGAAAAATCGCTAAAATAGCGATTTCTTCACTTTTAGGTTGATGCATCCCAAATAGTGATTTGGGAATCGCAAACGGCCGAATTTTGCGATTCGCACCGTTTGCGATTCCTAAATCGCTTGATGCATGTGCCTGTAAGTGATTTTCCTTCCAGCTTCATCTTCCATCAGGGCCAGAAACGTCGGGAAAAAGTGTGCAAATTGTGTCTAAAATCACCCAAGCAACCTCATTATCCCCTCAGATGTAAAAAAGGGATTTCACTATATTTTTGCAAATTAAATGTGCAGAGCCGTATTTTCAAAACATATTCATTTGGTAAATGGATAGTCGATTAGACCTTTTAAAGTTTTTTTTTTTTAATCAGCCCAATTAACACAATCTTTTTACATATGCATCCTTATTAAATTGTATTTTATATTTAGATAATAACGTTTTAGTGAAAAATGACCGAAGTCGGTATTTGATTTTCTGAAGGTGTTTGCCAAAAAAGTAGCTAGGTTTTGCCACTCGGTCGTGTTTTTTTTTATTTTAAACATGTAGACAGCAAGCCGCTAACATCTCCACCGTGTATTATTACTGTAAGCACTGGCAGAGTACAAGAGAATATTTTTACACTTATCTAATAGTAAATAATACCAGGTTTTAATTGGCTCCCCAGAGTGCTCCCACTTCTGAAGCAGAGAGCTGGCAGGTTTTGCCTTGCAGGGTCTGCTTATCCAGGGCGGCCGGACCTTTTGCCCTATGAATTCTTAAGCTGACTGCCTGCCGTTCACAACAGCAACGGCTTATACACTGGGTACTTTAAATGTCAACCATTTCGTCTTTTCTCTTCGTATTATATCTCTTAACTTGCTCCCACATGATTTAAACGTGTTATTTTCCATCTCGAATAACTCCAGCCACAACTCCAGGAACCATGTATGGGAAAGACAGAAAAGCTTACAAAGATCACATCTATTTTGAGTTTGAATTGATGAAAACAAGTTGTAGTGCAAGACTGTTTTTTTCCGCTTATGGTATAAATATTAAACAGTCCACTTTTTATTTTTATTACACATAACCAGAATGTAATGTATTTATGTGCTAATAAATTCATTTTTGATGTCAAAATGTTGTATAATTCCTATGATGGAGAAAATATTCATATCCTATACATAGGGAGCGATTGTAACAGATCATGTTTTCAAATGATTGCCATTGAAACAGAATAAATACTCAAGCAACTCTCTGACTTAAATTAAGTTTGTCCAAGTTTTTCTTTTTAGAAACTACTATTGGAAGTCTGTCCTATCACTGATCAAGAGCCCAGTATGCTTCTTTTCTCAAGATGCCTTCTTTTATAACAAATATTCCTCCAATGTCGCAATCCTTTAAAGATGATGCTTCCAGAATTTCATATTGTTCTCTAGATCAGAGGTATCCATGCTAGATTGTCAAAATTACCAATCGCTGTGTAATCCGTTCAAAATACTGTATACATTGACAATATAACATATTATTTGTCTCAATATCAGCTAGCTCTGAAGTGTAACTGTTTGTATTCTGCAAAAGAAACGAATGACGGATGGAATGCTGCCAATGCAAACATTTACCCCCAGTCACAAAGATCTGGGTTTAATCCATCATTCTTTTGCTCACGGTGAACTACAAAACGATGATGGCTTCAACCCAGATCTGTGACTGGCGGTGAGTGTCTCAAAAGTTTCAGTGCTCCGTCTATTGTCTCCTTTTGTCTGCTTGGTTCGCCCTAAGTTGGCAGGGTATGCCCAGATGTGTGTCCTTTGCTCACTTTGCCACTGAATTCAAGCAAGCCTGGCTGATGAGGGTTGTTACCCCGAAACTGGTCCCAGGATTTGTGTTTCCGGTCCAGGGAAGACCTGGCTTGGCAGTTCAGGCTGGACTGTTACCATGAGGCACAAGGCCAAGACTGATTTGCAAATGGCTGGGTCTGAAGTGGAGTGGCGACGTGATCTGATTTGAGAACGATGATGGATAAAACCCAGATCTGTGACTGAGGATGAGTGTCTGAAAGGTTTCCGCGCTCTGTCCATCATCTTCATTTGTTTGCACTGTTTGTATACTGACCTATAGAGGTTCTTATCCAGAATGTCAATCTGTCTTTTAGTTTCGATAGATTGAACTCAAGTTGCTACAATTTACTTTTCAATGTCTCCATTTCCAAAAAGCATAAGAGAAGAGCACTCTGTAGGTATGGGCTGGATCACCCTTTGATTGTAAAGAAATCTCAATTCTATCTAGAAAACTAAAGTAACTTAAAGGATATCTGTAATATAACATTTAAATATCCTCTTTGAGCATGCAGGAGAAGACAAGCTTTGCGGGACTCCATCATCAATTGCTGTCATTGAAATCACATCATTGAGATGATATCTCTAAGAATGTGAAGTGGGGTAATCCATGACTACAGTGAGAGACCTCTTTGCGGATGGCCACCTCCTTACCTTAGACCAACTTGTCTCCGATCATGCTATTTTACGGGTGCAGTTTCTCATGTACAGACAGCTGCGTAATACATGCTGAGCCCTCTGGTCCACACATAATGAAGAACCCCAAACACAGTCCTTTATACAGACTCTGATGCACATGGGGACAGGGCATCAACTGATAACGTGATAATATATAAAGCCGTACGGGAATGCAATGGGCGCCTATTGGCGGCTCTGTGGGGAAAATGGGAGAATGATGTGGGACCAGAGGTACATGCACTGTGTGGTATCAGGCTATGGAATTTGCCAGAGTGTCTTAGAGTACCCAGTTTAAAAGCATACAATTTTCTATTTTACACAGGGCCTACCTGACCCCAGGGCAGTATAACTGCTACTTCACTAATTTATAACTTAGCTTCCCCCATTGCTATTCGGCTTCCTCTTCTCCTTCTGGAAGAACAAGGCATGTCAATACTAGTTTCTGCCAGGAATTGTCAGCACCCTCAGGGTCCCTCCTGATATGTAGCCACCCAACATTCTAGTCCATAGTTGCTGGGGGCCGGCCCTGTCTTGCCCTCAGTCTAATTGATGTTGCCAACCATGGCACGGAATGGAACTTCATTATGGTCAGACTATAGATTAAAAAAAAAATGGGAACTGGGGACAGGTGACCCACAATATTAAATATCGTTGAGAGACCCCACACAATAAGACTGACCTCTCTATAACAAGTTCTTATGCTACAGCTGTTGCCAACGTTATCAGCTGGGCTTATAATATCCTGCACGCTAATGAAGGATCACTGCGTTCCTTGCTAAAGATTGAGACTTTTGAATTAGATGCGACAAAGCTTATATTCTTCAGGAATATGACAGCGGCATTCCAAATTGCTAAACTTAGCAAGGATATTCTGCTCACTTGGTCTGCCACACAATTGAAACTTTTTCTAAAATGTTTTACGCCTAAATTTAGCTTTGATCTTGATTTTGCCCATTGTAGCAAGTTATCTTTATATAAATTCTATGTTGAGTCATTGGAATACAAGCAAGCACAGCCATATATAGGGTTCTCCCTTACACATGGTGCAAGAAGGGCAATTACAATGTTGCGCTTAGGTATTTTACCAGTGTTAACTTTTACCTCAAGATGGTCACCAGGCAGATCCCCGACATGTACATTCTGTCAAGGGGGTGATCAGAACATTGAGCATCTCTTATTTGTATGTCCCTACCCAAACATAGTAACAGCACGGTCAAGATATCTTGACCCGATATATCGCAAATGTAGAATTACTACAGTAAAAGATCTGTTACTTGTGTGCAAACAACCACCCAATGAATTGGTATGTTATAATTTCTATAAATTTCTAAAATCTTTTTTAACATTATATTAACTCGTAGCGATTTTTTCCATGTAAACTGTTTTTATATTTGTGGTCCTCAGTAGAGTACCAAAACAAATAAAAAGATTTTTGACTTTGACTGACTTTGAATAAGACTGACCTTATGTCCCTGAGGTATCGCTTCTAGCAAATGATCATCAATGTACAGCAATGCCCTTACCATTTCACGACCGAGACAGAAGCCGCGGTGCATATAGGTGAGGATGCCATGAAAGTCCACGTTAACCTGCAGATTAAACAGAGTTTGTTTTGAGCACTTTACGGACTAATGAGGTCACTGCTATGTGCCTATTAATCCCTTTTGAAAGATGGTCCAAGGTTAGATATTTCTTATCAACGATGGAACTACTCTTTTTATTTCCCTGAGAGTTCTTCCTCTGTCGTTGATGCATTAAGATGTTGATGATACCATCCATCCCAGAGCAGCATCAATATCTGCATCTAATAGGTTTAACATAGGTGAATACCACATTGAGAATATGAATGAGCCTCAAGAGAGTGATTTCAAAATTGAAGATAAGAGGATGTGATCTTTATTAAGGTTGCATTTACAGTGTTAAGAAGCCTTCACCTATAATAAGATAGAATGAGAGATAAATGGGTGGGATCCAGATGGTGGGTGAAAGGCACAGGGGTGGTGTGGATGCTATACTCAGTGTGATATTGCATTTTATTTACTCTGAAATACGGGTGCGCTGGTGAAAGTCGATCTTTTTAGTGGAACATTATAAATAGCTGCTTTGAAGAATACTTTACATTTCTTGCTTGCATCTGCAATTATGGTTTGTTAGTTTGGTAAAGCTGGTACATTTTTGTATGTGTGGTGCTTATATTTTTCAGAGGCACAGCATGATTAAGGAGCGCGACTTGGCATCTGTTCAGTTTCAAAATCTAGCAGGAGCAAATTGATTTAGATTGACGGTTCTTTGTTTTTTTTGGTTGACGCTTGTCTACCTTTACTTTGAGGTGGTCTGTACTTAGTAGTGCATCCATGTCAGACGTATCCAGTACAGTGGCGGTCAGGCTGATTAAGTTTGCATGTGGGTGGATTTTGGAATTAGCATGAGTGACTATCAATCAATCAATCAGTCAATTTATATAGCATGCTACTCACCCACTAGGGTCTCAAGGCGCTGGGGGAGGGGGAGGGGTCCATTACTGCTCGAAAAGACAGGTCTTGAGTTGCTTCCTAAAGGAGAGATGGTCCTGGGTCAGCCGTAGGTGGATGGGGAGGGAGTTCCATGTCTTGGCCGCCAGGTAGGAGAACGATCATCCTCCGGCGGTGGCTCTGCTAATGTGTGGTGCGGTGGCGAGGGCGAGGCTGGTCGATCGCAGCTGGCGGGTGGGCGTGTAGAAAGTGAGGCGGTTGTTGAGGTACTTGGGGCCCAGGTCGTGGAGAGGCTTGTGTGCGTGGGTGAGGAGTCTGAACGAGATCTTCTTGCTGACGGGGAGCCAGTGCAGGTCTCTGAGGTGGGCGGAGATGTGGTTGTGGCGGGGGATGTCCAGGATGAGTAGTGCGGAGGCGTTCTGTATGCGCTGGAGTCTTTTCTGTAGTTTGGCTGTGGATCCTGGGTAGAGGGTGTTCCCGTAGTCCAGTCGGCTGGTGACAGGTGCCTGGGTGACCATCTTCCTGGTTTCCGTGGGGATCCATCGAAAGATCTTTCGAAGCATGCGCAGGGTGTTGAAACAGGATGACGAGACGGCGTTGACTTGTTTGGTCATTGAGAGGGAGGAGTCCAGGATGAAGCTCAGGTTTCGTGCGTGGTCCGTTGGCTTGGGGTGGTGCCCAGGGCAGGGGGCCACCAGGAGTCGTCCCAGGCGGAGGGGGATGATCCCAGGATGAGGACTTCCGTCTTGTCTGAGTTCAGTTTCAGGCGGCTGTTCTTCATCCACTCAGCGACGTCTTTCATTCCTTCGTGTAGGCTGGCTCTGGCGGTGGTTGGGTCGTTGGTGAGGGAGAGGATCAGCTGGGTGTCGTCGGTGTAGGAAATGATGTTAAGGTTGTGTTGGCGTGCGATGGCCGCAAGGGGGCTCATGTAGACGTTGAAGAGGGTGGGGCTGAGTGAGGATCCTTGAGATACGCCACAGATGACTTCGGTGGCTGCGGAACGGAACGGGGGGAGGCGGACTCTATGGGCTCTTCCGGCGAGGAACGATATGATCCACTCCGGTGCCTTCTCTTGGATTCCGGTGTTGCTGAGGCGCTGTATTATTGTGCGGTGTCAAACTGTGTCGAACGCTGCAGAGAGGTCCAGGAGGATGAGGGCAGCTGTTTCCCCGTTGTTGAGCAGAGATCTGATGTCATCGGTGGCTGCGATGAGGGCGGTCTCGGTGCTGTGGTTGGCTCGGAAACCGGACTGTGAGGGGTCGAGGGATCCATTTGTCTCGAGGAAGGCGGCGAGCTGTTTGTTGACGGTCTTCTCGATGACTTTGGCAGGAAAAGGGAGGAGCGAGATGGGGCGGAAGTTCTTGAGGTCGGTGGGGTCCGCTGTCGGTTTCTTCAGGAGGGCGCTGAGCTCGGCATGCTTCCAGCTCTCTGGGAAGGTGGCGGTGGTGATGTTGATGATGTCCCGGAGTTGAGGTGCGATGATGAAGTCGGCCTTGTTGAAGACGTGGTGGGGGCAGGGGTCGGTAGGGGATCCGGAGTGGATGGTGTTCATCGTGCGGGTGGTGGCTTCGGTGTTGACCGGGGTGCAGTTGCAGAGGGTGGTGGTGGGGGTCGTTGGTTCAGTGGTTTGGTGCGTGGTCTGTGCGCCGAAGCTGTTGTGTATGTCAGCGATCTTGCGGTGGAAGAATGAGGCTAGTGAGTCGCAGATCGTTGTTTCCGGCACTGGGGTTGGAGAGCTCTTTGACGATGCTGAAGAGTTCCTTGCTGTTGTGGGTGTTGTTGTCCAGTCGTTCTTTGAATGTTGTTCTTTTGGTGGTGCGGATCACCTGGTGGTGTATGCGGGTGGCGTTCTTGAGGGCTGGGTAAAGGTGCCTACAAGGGACTTTTTTTCAATCTATGTTTGTTAATTAAAATTATTATGCAAAGAACCAGTTAATTGTCCTTATAGTGAATTAATCCAAGCTAATCAATTTGTATTATCAACATATAACATATAAACAAAGACACAAGGTGTATACGAAAAAAAGTGTTTATATCAAATAATTCATTGAAGAAAATCAGTTTCATATACAGATAATTAGGCAAATAAGATTTTAGGACTGTGGGTACACATAAAAATAAATTACTAAGTGACTCAACAGAACCTAAAAAACACCTATCCCAGAACACATTGAATAAAACAAAACGGGGGATGAGGTGTATTGTCGACGTTTCGGTTTCTTAGCAGTTATTTGATGAATCCATCTTCAGGACTGTTATTGGTTCAGATCTGTATAGAAATATTGTAGTCTGCTCACAGATTATTTTCGCAGTACCCCGCAGGGAAGTGGTGGACCAGACACAGTATCCCAGTAACTGATTGCGAAAACCGCTCATCAAAACTGAATGTGACGTCAAGCCTTTACTTGCATGTGGTTCAGGTATTATATACCGCAAAGTCCGTCCGGTGTGTCTCAGCCGGGGTCTTATCGAATCTCGAAATTAATCAGGAGACGTTTCGATCAATTGAAGCTGAATTAAGCTTATGAGCAGTCTCTAGTTCTGCAACGCCTAGAGTTACAGCGAGGTGCGTTCAAAGGAACGTATCATCCGAAATGACGCCACGACGTGAGAGAGAAATCGGGAGAGAGAGAGACGGACAGAGGAAGAGGTCAGACTTGATATTTACCGCCCACCATTGGGCCACCAGGGACGTGGCGTCATTTCGGATGATACGTTCCTTTGAACGCACCTCGCTGTAACTCTAGGCGTTGCAGAACTAGAGACTGCTCATAAGCTTAATTCAGCTTCAATTGATCGAAACGTCTCCTGAGTAATTTCGAGATTCGATAAGACCCCGGCTGAGACACACCGGACGGACTTTGCGGTATATAATACCTGAACCACATGCAAGTAAAGGCTTGACGTCACATTTAGTTTTGATGAGCGGTTTTCGCAATCAGTTACTGGGATACTGTGTCTGGTCCACCACTTCCCTGCGGGGTACTGCGAAAATAATCTGTGAGCAGACTACAATATTTCTATACAGATCTGAACCAATAACAGTCCTGAGGATGGTTTCATCAAATAACTGCTAAGAAACCGAAACGTCGACAATACACCTCATCCCCCGTTTTGTTTTATTCAATGTGTTCTGGGATAGGTGTTTTTTAGGTTCTGTTGAGTCACTTAGTAATTTATTTTTATGTGTACCCACAGTCCTAAAATCTTATTTGCCTAATTATCTGTATATGAAACTGATTTTCTTCAATGAATTATTTGATATAAACACTTTTTTTCGTATACACCTTGTGTCTTTGTTTATATGTTATATGTTGATAATACAAATTGATTAGCTTGGATTAATTAACAATTAACTGGTTCTTTGCATAATAATTTTAATTAACAAACATAGATTGAAAAAAAGTCCCTTGTAGGCACCTTTACCCCTCTACCTTCATTACCTAAGCCCTCAAGGGTGTTCCGGGTTGCTCACTTCCTTAATAAGTTCTTGAGGGCTGTCATGTTTTCTGTAGTCTGGTCGTGGCGCCAGACTTTTTCGAGGGTGCAGCAGTTTTTCTTGGATGTTTTGAGTTTGTTGGTGAACCACGAGGCTTTCTTGCTGCCGGGTCTGCTGGGTGGGTTCTTCAGAGGTGCGAGGTTGTCGGCGCAGCTGGTGAGCCACTGTGTGAAGTTGCGGGCTGCTTTGTTGGGGTCCATTGCGCTGGCGGCAGGGTTCTGGCTGAGTGAGGTGGTCAGCTGGTCGGCGGTGATCTTGTTTCAGCTCCTGCAGGGAGCCTGTTGCAGGTGGTGGTGGGTCGTTGTTCTCCTGAAGTTGAAGTGGACGCAGCTGTGATCAGTCCAATGAAGTCCGGTGGATTAGCTGAAGAAGATGTGCTTGTTGGAGGAGAAGACGGGGTCAAGCGTGTGGCCGGTGTAGTGGATGGGGGTGTTCACCAGTTGCTTGAGTCCGAGGTTGGCGAGGTTGTCCAGCAGGGTGGTGGTTTTGCTGTCATTGTTGTTTTCCAAGTGGAAGTTGAGGTCCCCTAGGAGGATGTAGTCAGAGGAGGTAAGGGCGTGCGGGCTGATGAAGTCTGCGATGGCTTCGCTGAGTTGTGTGTGTGTGGTCCCGGGGGTCTGTAGATGAGAGTGCCTCTGAGGGTGGTCTTGGGGTCAGTGTGTATCTGGAAGTGGAGGTGCTCAGCGGTGGTGAGGGTGTCATCGGAGTTGGTCGTGATGCGGATGGTGTTCCTGTGGGCGATGGCGATGCCTCCTCCGGTCTGGTTGACGCGATCCCTCCAGATGATCTTGTATCCATCCAGGATGGCTATGGCGATGTCGGGGGCTGAGGAGGCGTTCATCCAGGTTTCTGTGAGGAAGGCGACGTTTGGTGATGTTGTGTCGAGCAGGTTCCCGAGTTCGACGGCGTGTCTGTGGACGGAGCGGGTGTTGAGCAGGATGCACTTGAGGTGGTTGTTGCTGGTGCCTGGCCTTTCGGGTGCGGTGCAGGTCCGGAGGCAGGTGAAATTGCAGGCTTGGCAGGTGAAGGGGTCGTGGGTGCGTTTTGGGGTGGCTCGGTAGCAGGCAGGGTTCCGGCCGGGTTTGAGTGCGTTGAGGGTGGCGACGTCGTAAGTCCGTCGTGTGGGCTGGCATCGTCGGGGACCAGGGGTCCTGGCGCTGTTCGCGGTCCAGGCGCGGACGGCCGCAGACGGGCTTGCCTCTGGCACGCCTCCGTGCAGCAGCCTGCATTAAGAAGGGTGGAGGGAGGGAGGAGCAGCAGCTGGGAGGCGGGTAGCGAATGGAAGAGGATGGGGGCGGGGCCGCAGGGAGGCAGCGGCGGGAAAGGAGAGCGGGCCGGGCGGGGGAGAAGGGCACTGAAAAATAAACCAACAGCAGTGAACAACAGAGAGTGAAAGGAAAAACAGGCAGGCTAAAGGCAGAAAGGCTTATGAAAAATAAAACGAGCAGAGGCTAAAGGCAGAATACAGTTAAGAGGAAAATCAGGCAGGCTAAAGGCAGAAAGGCTTATGAAAAATAACACGAGCAGAGGCTAAAGGCAGAATACAATTAGGGCAGCAGACAAGCAGGAGGAGGGAAATCGGGAGAGAGAGAGACGGACAGAGGAAGAGGTCAGACTTGATATTTACCGCCCACCATTGGGCCACCAGGGATGAGGCGCAGGTGGGAGCCTGCAGGTGGAGGAGGGCCTCGAACGTCCAACAGCAGCAGCGGCGAGGGCAGCAGGCAGAGCACCAGCAGGGAAAGCTGGGCTGGCGCGGTGGGAGAGCGGACCTGGCCTGAGAACGGGTCAAGGTTCGTGACAGTAGCCTTCAATAGGCCTTTGTGTTTGGGTTTTGCTTCTTCTAGTGTTAGGCTGGCTGTTAAGTAGGGTTTATGTATGTTTTTGGAAGTAGACACCACAGATGTCTCCTGTATCTTTTTGTTTGTTTGTTTACAACTTTATTGCGATCACACAGATCCTAAAAAGTATACAGCAAAAAGTCCCAAGAAAGTATGCACGGAAATATATAAATAAAATATATATGGAATAAAAATTGATAAAAACATTTGTGCAAATTCAAAATGACAGGGCCCCTAGAATAGTTTTAAAGTGCATATGTGCAAAGCAGCAAATTGTATGGCACAGGATAAGGTGTTTGAAGTTCCCACAAGTACCAAAATGGATAACATTCTGATCTGGCAAAGCTTTTCAAAACACTGTGACTGAGCTACATAATTGTTTACACCTAATCCAAAGAGCATGCCAAAATCTAGAAAGTCCAAATACAATAGGTTGTCTGGTATCAGTACACAAGAGTCTTAAGACCTCTAGATAATGCCCTCGGCCCACCAAGAAGCATAATGGAATAATCTATTTTTTTCTCATCGACTGGTAATTTGGGCAAAAAAAGAGTATGTGAACTATGGATTCAGAGCTAACTTGGCAAGTGGGGCACAAGTCCTCCAAATCATTATTGCTGGGCTATTTTGAGCAGAACAGTTTGATGGGAAGTGTTTTATAACAAAACTGCAGAAAAAGTTTCTGTGTCATCGGTGGCGCTATTTCATCAATAGTTGGCTCAGTAGACGGAGAGCATTACGATTTGAGAAAGACTCAATGGCTGGATAATGGAGCTGAAAGAACTTATTATGAAACCGAATCCCAGTACACTTTTTTCATTTTTTCTCTAAAAATGTGCCTCAGTTTCTGGATTTGACTAATAGGCGTCCAAGTCTAATTTTGCCAGAGATTTCCGTAGAGGGGAAAACCAGTTTATTGCCAAGGCCTTTGGAAATCTCAAGAGGTCTAACAGAGTTTCTCGTAGGTCTCCAGCTTATCTACAGTCCATACTCTGAACCAAAACATTATCAATCGGTACATTGCCTTGTGTCTCAGCTGTTTATGTGCCAGATCCATATATAAGGCTGTCAGAGGGGTACTGGCCGGGAGAACTACCAGAGATCTCAAAAAATTATTTTCCACAGCTATTAATGATGATATATTTCCTGTTCCACACAACTCTATACCATACATTATGCCCCCCAATACATTAGTATTGTACATTTCTAGTGCAGGCGAATTCTGCCGTGCCATAGTTTTCCTGTGTATTTTGCTAATGTGATTACATTGGAATATTTAATGGAGCTTAGCCTTCTCCTTTTGTACGACCCAATTTACAGATGGGGATACCCGTATTCCTAAGTAATCAAAAACACATCAACTTGTTCAAGTAGGGTGCTACCTGCCCGAGTAGATCTACTAGAGAGTTTTGAACCACTTTTTTTTTTAATCTTGCATTTGTTTTTTTCCTTATTTAAGAACATCCCCTATCATTACAAAACTGTATAAAATCATTTAAAAGTTGTTGGAGGCCCTGAGGGGGTTTAGAAATTAAAAGGGTGTTGTCCGCAAATAACAAAGCGAGGACTCTTCTATCATTTACTTTCGGTGCATCGCAACCATCCCTATCCAAAAAGTCAATAACCCCATTTATAAAGAGGGTAAAAAGAGTGAGCGCCAGCACAAAACCCTGCCTCACTCCACATTTTACAGGAAATATTTCTGTGACTTCGCTTCATGGGCCCCACCTGACCAGGGCTGAGTATCTAAAGAGTTTGCCGGAATGCCCAATTCTCTCAGTACTCTCGTAAGCTTCGCCCGGGGCACAGTGTCAAAAGCTGTGCGCAGGTGAACAAATGGCACATATAGTTTACCCCCTTTGAGGTCCACTTCCTTCCAGTACATGCAAATAAAACGGAAGGGTGCAAACTTTTGAGCGAAAGCCCGCCTGTAGGTAACTTAAAATATGAAATTCCATCATCCATTCATGGAACCTCCCTAGGACTTGTTTACAAAAAATCTTTTGGAGAGAATCTATTAGGCTTATCGGCCTATAGGTAGATGGCTTGGTTTTGTCTCCTTTCTTATAAATAGGCACAATTTCTGCAACCTGCCACGATTTCAGAACAGGTGCTCGATGGAGAATCAAGTTAGATCAAATATGTATGTACCGACCCCAAAGGCATTTATCTTCTTTATACAGGTCATTGGGGATTCTGTCTGATCCTGGAGCATGCGCTGGTTCAGATAAAGAGATTGCCGCACAAGTTTCTACTAGGGAAAAAAAATGGGGCTCGAAGTCCTAACTCAACACCTCTACAGACAACTCACCCATCTCTCCACTACGATCGCTCTCAATGGCATAGAGAGACCTAAATTAGGCTGTCCAGTCATCGGGTTGTATATTAAATTCTAACTCTGTTTTTTCCCCCTTAAGCCAGTGAGTTGCCTCTCTCCAAAAGGACTTTTGGTCTTTACCATTTAGTGCTGTGTGTAGAGCTAGCCGTAGTGAGCTTTCCCACTCCTTTGGCCTTCTACATTCCTGGTAAAAAATGTTATCTTTAGGCTTTTGCTTTGTACCAGTGAAGTGGGTAGCACTTCCCAGATTATTTGCCAGCTTTCTCAGCAGTTCCCTAGCCTCTTTAATAAGGTGCTCGTGGCCTGGGTTTAGACTCTTCACAGCCTCTTTACTAGAAGTAGTAGTTAAAGACTCAGGTTTAAGGTTTTCTTTTTGAGAAGATCCAGCACCGTTCGGATGCTTCTCGAACCAACCCCACTTAACTGTACCCAGGTTATTTGAAAGTGAGAGCACTCCCAAGTCCGATTGTCCGTTTAAAGTTGGCTGTGCGGTAACAGAGATGCTTAATGAAAGTACAAGTGGGTTGTGTATCTTTTTGTCTCGGTTTATTGGATACTCGGGTCGGTGGTGAGACCCGCAGATAGATAATAGTTAAAGAGAGGCGGCATGGTTTGTTGCTAGGGCAACCAGTCATGGAGGATTGGACATAAGGCTGATCTCTGGCAACACCCTGCACCCAACCACTTCATGCAGGTATCCATTTCCCCACTGCGCATGGCCTTTACAATGTCATAGCAGAAGTTGGATGCAGGGCCTGGGCTCTGAACAACCCATGCACCCATCATTTCTGCACCTGCTAACTCCTGTGTGTAGAGGGTGTTGACCGCAAGGCCTTGTCCTATGGGATTTGGACACTCCTAGCACCCAACCTCCACAGCTGCCCAATTCCCTGCTGCACATGACCTTCCAACCCCCTTGGGCAGCAGAGGCCTGCTGAGCCCAGCCTTTGACTAGGTGCAGCTGCACGTTGGCTGCAAGCCCTGTTGTCTGATCAGGCACTGTGCACAACCACTGCAAGGGTGGGCAACCATCATTGTGTACGGCCAATCCATAAGAAACAGCTTTAATGCAACTGCTGCTTCTCTGTCCTCTTACATAGCATTAACAATGGATATGAGAGAACAGGCTTTTTCATGAACTTTTCATTTTTTGACTTTGCTAAAAAGAAGATTCACGCTTTTTCCTATAGATAGATAAGTCTATACAATGTTATGTTATGTTATATTATGTTATGTTATGTTATGTTATGTTATGTTATGTTATGTTATGTTATGTTATGTTATGTTAACAGACATTTATAAAGCGCGCGAACACCCTTGGGTTTCATGGCGCTGAGAACTGAAGCTGATACGATCGAGATCCTAAGCATGAGCATTGAGTTGCGAGGCGTGGGCTTGTTTGAATAACCATGTCTTCAGGGACTTTCTAAAGCTGAGGAGGTTATTACAGCTTCTAAGTGCAAGAGGGAGGGAGTTCCAAAAGGTGGGGGCGAAGTGGGAGAAGCGACAGCCTCCCATATGCTTCTGTCTAAAAGACGGAGTGGTAAGCAGGAAATGATGAGCGGACCGTAGATTACGCCGTGGAGTATATTTAGTGATCATGTTCTTTATGAATTTGGGGCTTTTACCATGCAGAGCCTTAAAGGCTAAAAAGCCAGTCTTAAAGGATACACGGTGAGCTATCGGAAGCCGGTGAAGTTGAGCTAGGACATTTGTCCTTCACTGGGAACCAAACACCCAATTGTAGCGCCTGACTCTCAGAGGGTAGCGTCGCAGAGCAGTCTGAGGCTTACTGAAGGGAGATGGTGGAGGCTAGTAATCACCATTTGCAGGGGCGCAGAAATAACACTCAAATATTGATTGCCCAGTCTGTACTTTGCTTCACAAAAGTAAGAGTGCATTTATAAAACACACACACGACTCAATACTATGCACCAATTTACAAATATAAATAGCCTGTTGGAATTACTTTGTGACATTGCATAACATCTCCACCCCTACCGAAGTGGGGGTGGGGTCTAGTACCACGACTCCCATATATGCACATCATCTTGCCCCCAATGCAGTTAGTTGAACATAACTTGGAGCGAGGGCCCTGCGCACTGGCACCATCTCAGTGGCGACCCCCCCCATTATCTCAACAAGCATTTAAAGTAGGTAACCATGCCTGGGTGACACACAACCCTGACTGAGCATTTCCTACTGACCATAAAATATGCACCTCTATATCTCTGTATCTTAAGTGTTAGCAGTCTGGGTTCTTCACCTAAGCGCAGCAGCAAGAATACATGTTTAAGCAACACTTTGGAATGACCGTACACATCACATTTGTGGATCATTAGAATGCATTACAATTACAGCCCCTAAAGGCATCACAGATAAAATCATAGGATTACACATATACAGCTAGACACCCTAGCAGGAATGTCTGACACCATAACCCCACTTTGCTTATGACATCACCTCACACAGATACTTCACATTACACATGTGACCTTCAGTCTCTCTAAAAGAAATATTCTCAGGAAATGCACTACGGGTGCAATTACACCTCTTCACCTCCATGGGCTGCCCTTCACCAGACATCCCCAACTCAGCCCTTCACTCCTTGAAGTACTTCTCAATACACCCTCAGCTGTAGAACAAAAGTTCCAACCTAGAAAGTATTAAATGCAGGATGAGCCCTTGAGGGGTTATTCCGTTCAAGTCCCCATGTGACTTAGGGAGGGACTTCTCTTCGTGTTGGGGGCGGGGGAGACTGCGCTCCTCCAGCAGCTTTCCCAGCACCTTTTTCACAATTGAGGGTTAGCCCCCTCCTCTGGGGGCCACCAGGCACCAAAAACGCTGATTTCCCCATGCCTTGCAAGGCATTATAGGGCGCTGCAGGATCCTTTTCATGCATATTTGAACAGCGGCTCTCCCGCTGTGTGTCGGGGAGAGCCACGATGTGGGCCTCCGCATGCGTCCTTCAACCGTAGGGAGGCCCGATCCCACCCGGACCCCATGTGAGTGCCTGCGGCTCACGGAGCCCGCCCCGGGCCGCTTGTTTGTTTTAGGGGGCCCGGTCCAACCCGGCCTCCAAACACAACTTCTCGTCTCTGGAGCCCCGTTCCCACCTGGGGACCCCGTCCGGCCTCGTCCGTCCTACTGGGGGGGAAGTAAGTATGGGCAGAAAATCCGTTCCGCTCGCGGATTTTGCGGATTTTCGGTAAATTCGCAATCCGCGAGATTCGCGAATTTCCCGCAAAATCCGCAAATCCGCGAGCAGCGGATTTTATGGCTTGCTCGCACTGTTCGCGTGAGTCCGCGGCTTCCCAGTTCAACTTTGCGCCCCGCGAATAAGCGCTAAATTGCAGAAATAAGATCTTAGCAAAACTGAAACTACTTACCAGGTTCAAAAGTTCAAGCTCATCATTAGTAGCCATTTCCTGTAGTGCTTCCTGAGGGGCCCCTCCAGAGTTCAGTTGCCTACTTGCAACTATTATGTGACCCTGCTCTGACCCTCAGAATAGTTACACAAAGGTCCTGAATTACAGCTAAGGCAGACAAGCAGGAGCCAGGCTGGAAGTTCAAATCCAGTGACACATTAATCAGCCCCTAATTCATTATTGTCAGTTGGGGCAGGGCGGGTGTTGTAACTAATTTTGCAACAATGAAAGCACTTAGCAAGTGCAAAAGATCACTAATCAGGAAGCACTAAGGAAGCAGGTGCCAGCTAAAAAAATATTCTGTGACACATTAATCAGCCCCAAATTAATTCAGGTCACTTGAGGCAGGGAAGGTGTGCTTTGCTTTGCCACAATAATGTACACTGGACAACCAGAGGGTGCTGTGATGAAACAGAGGGTGGCATGGGTAGGCCAGAGGGTGGCATCAGTAGTCAGAGAGTGGCAGTGGTGACAGAGAGTGGCAGTGATGAAGAAGAGTGTCCCAAACAGGCTAAACACGTAGAAACAACAAGTTCGCAAAACTTGCGACCCGACAGGTAAGTTCGCGTTTGCGAAATTGTACAAAACCCTCGCGAAATGGAAGAAACCCGCGCGAACACAAAAAAAAAATCCGCAAATTCGCGAGAATTCGCGGATTTTGCGGATTGCGAGTTTGCAAATCCGCAAAATTCGCGAACGCGATATTCGCAAAATTCGCCCATGCTTAGGGGTAAGCTGCTCAGGGAGCCCACCACCAGGGGCCCCTGCTGGCTCCCCGCTTGGCCACGCACCTCTCTGATATGACCGTGGGAGCCGGGTTAACCTTTTTGGTCTGCCCGCTCCGGGGGGAAGACATGGAGCCTCCCGCCAGTCCGGTGGGGCAATGAGGGAGTGCAGCGGCACTCCCCCATCCTCCTCTTCCTCTTTGGGGTATGGGGTCCCGGTTCCTTCGGCCGACCTTCACAAGGTGAGCACAATGGCGCCCCCCCCCCCCGACTTGGGCTCCGCTCTGCTTCTTCGGGACCTGGGGATGGGGTCCAGATCCCCTGCGGCATATTTTCACAGGGTGCCCAACGGTGCACCCTGACTTAGTTTGGGCCCGGAGTTGGGGTACTGGGCCCCTCTCCCCACACACCTTCAAGGGGAGCGCGATGGCGCTCCCCGGCTTGATCTTCGGCGGGGACCATGGTGGGCTCCTGGCACCCCACGGGGCACCTTCAAAGGGAGCGCGATGGTACTCCTCGTCTTACCTCTAAGCGGGGGGGGTGCAACAACGCTCCCCCCACCTCCATCTTCAGTGGGGGACAGGGTGGGCTCCTGGCACACCTGCAGGGCACCTTCACAGGGAGCACGACGTCGCTCACCAGCTTCCCTTCTCCTGGGGGCAGCCTCTGGGACCTGACCCACCCCGGGGGCATTTTCCCGGACCGGCGGTGGAGCCCCACGTGCTTCGTCATTGGTCCCTCCAGGGATCAAAGGTCGCCTACCTTCTCGGGGGCATATCTCCGCACCCCGGTGGCCAATTTTCCTCATTCTTGGCTCTTCCTGCTCCTCTTGGCCTGCCCCAGCCACTGGGAACACTCTCCTTTGCCCGCCTGCTCCTCAGGAGGGTGCACTCTGCAGGGAGCGGTCTTCAATGGCTCCCTGCACCAGCCTTTCACCTGCTCCCCTCCTGGGCCTCTCCTGGCGCTGCTCAGGGTCCTGGGGGACAGTCAGGGGTAACTCCTTACAACTGTCCATTGCCAGGCTCCAGCACCTTTCACCTCAGCAGACCACACCCCAGAGAGAGCTTCTCTTCCTGCGCAAGTACTTTTTAAAAGTTGAGTAGGGGGCTGGCAGGAATTCTTGGTTTGTCATATCAATCAGCGACACATCACTTCCCCGCCCCTGCTCCCTCCTTCTTGTCCAGCCTCTGGGTTTGTTCAAAATGGCATTGTCCAGGGTCTATGGCCACTCTGTCTCTGAAAAAGCCCCTTCCCCCCTCGCTGCCTTCCCTCATTGGTGCAGCCTGGTGCCTGGCACCCAGTGATAGCTGCTGATGGATGAGCCTGTAGCCCCACCCATCTTCTCTTCTTGGAGGGGAGGCATTAGCTTATGGAAGAAAGGTTATCAGTCCATCCAGCTGAGGTCAGCCCTCAGCCCTGCCTTGGTTATGACTGAATCAGAGAGATGTGACATTTCTGGATGACCCAAAAGCAGTACAAATATAACTTTGGACTCTACAGAATACTTCTTTTCACATCTGCTACAGTGGACATTAGTGTGTGTCTGGAATCTGTAGGCCTTATGGAAGTTACTCTAGCCATGAGTTCCACAGCCCCATAGGGAAATTATGAAGTGAAAAACTGTAAACATACTGAATTTCCCTGGCATGTTTCTTCCCAGTGTATACAGCCTATTCCATGTTACCACCCCATTCAGCATAAGTCCTGCCACACCAGTCTATCTACACCTGCTCTTTAGCTGCACACGCTAGGAATCCCCCTGCGCAGCCCATACATGTGTGCACACGCATGTACACCTGTGTCTGCATGTAACCAGACCGGTGTCCCTTTCTCCAGCTGCTGCGCAGTGGCCTGGTCAAGCCAGGGGGACACCAGTAAAATCCCCATGCAGTCTCCTACATCCTAAATTCACTGTGGGTGAGTCCCAACTTAAGAGGCTCCCCCACAGTAAAAGCTCTACAACTAGGTGCTCAAAAAGTGAAAAATGCAGGCGGCCCATAGTGTCAGAACCACCTTGTAACACATATGTTCACTATACTACTTCACCACTAATCCTTTATGGGTTCCGGAGTAGCGTGCTACTTGCCAACAAAGCACTTCCACACCACATCAGGGGTAGCAAGCTCTATATAAATGCAAACCTTTTTCCCTCTTCTATCTCTCCACTATGCTTCTGAATCCAAATAACTGACTAGAATATGCAACACTCGAATTAATTTCATATTTTCACTATACTAATTTACCACTAATCCTTTATGGGTTCTGGAGTAGCATGCTACTCGCCGAAAAAGTGCTTTGGCGCTTCGTCAGGGGTAGTAAGCGCTATATAAATGTAAATACAATACAATACAATACTTTTGTGAATAAGTGTAACACATCTTCCTAGTAAGAGAGAGGCACTACTAAGGCTTCCCAAAAGTGTTTTATTAACATGTGTTTATCTGTAATCAGCTGACCCCAGACATTAAAATGCAAATAGAAGCTGACTGAAAGATTTCCACAGTTTTAACTTGTATAAAATAGAAAATTATACACTTGTCTTATCGTTTTGAAGCATTTATAATAGTTTATCTCAAAAAAGAAATATCTGTTTAAAAGCTAAAAAGGGAACCAGGATGTACACTGCAACGTTATCAACCTACTACCTTGTGAGCAAATCATTAGCCAGATAGAGGAAGTTGAAGATAGTCATACCATTTACACTTAACGAAAGGGAGTGTGTATTGCGTGCTTGTGTGTGCGCACATGTGCATATTGTTGTGTGTGTGGGGTGGGGGGAGGGTTAGCAAATGGCGAAAGTGGACTTCCCATTACTCCATGCTGTAGTGTTTGGAAGAACATTTTCAATTACACAACAATAGACCAATGGATGAGGAGGACTGACTGTAAGCCTATATACGTAAATATACTAAATTTGAAATTATAGTTAAAACAAGAGATCTCAGCCAATGCCAGACCTAAAAAAATTACCTCATTGCGAATACCAGCATTCATGATGCACAAATGTACTTGCATACTTTACTCTGCATCTGCTTTAGATATGCTGCATAGCGCCAAGAAACTCCTTGGGGGTGATACGTACAGAGTGAGAGAATGTACTAAAAAGGTGTCACCACCACAGCACACATCACAAAACACCAGTGTCTGAGCAGTATATGTCTTTGTTTCTTAAATGCACCAAAATACGATTATTCAAACACTGCATCATCAGAAGATTATAACAGAAAAGGCTCTGATGATTTGTGAAAATCAGTTATTTATTTTTATAACGACGTTAAGCATGTTTATAAGCAATTGATCATAGAAAAGAGACGCACAATGTGTGTCTCAAGTGTAACTGAGAACACACATTTTTGCAGTATTTTATGGTGTGATACAGTTCTATAACAAAGAGCAGGAGTCTCTGTTTACTCTGCTCTGAGATGCAGGCACATAATGGAGAGCCTTGGAGCAAGGGTTTACTGTACTTTGGGAATTAATCAGATAAACTATAAATTGGGTGCAACAGGCAGGCTGGGTAAATAGGCGCAGCTAATGAGGACAGGATGAGATCTTATAAGAGGGCGGACTGCCCCGGGACAAATGCGCCGTGTCGCACCTGATGGAAAACGGGGAGACATCAAAGCATCGAGGATTACTGCTCTCACAGTGTTGAGAAATGGCCAGGGGGGGACTCACCAACTTATTACCCACATCTAAGCTAATCCTGTTATCTGCAAAATATAACCGCGTTCAGCCGCTGCCACCTCCTAAACTTGCAGGGGGTTAATTCTGTGTTTATAGGGCGGGAAGCGAGAGATGCGCTTCTCTGAGAGAACAGGGTTCTGCATGCGCCAGTTTTGTGCAGGAGCTCGTGCAGAGAAACAAAGTGCGTTTCAGATTGACGGAGTGCCAAGGTGTCTCCGCGGCCCGGTTCGTAAACTATAACAACTCCCAGCTGAACCGGGATTTATGTATGCAATTCTTTTTTTTCCCTTCTGTCTGCCCTTATCTTCAAAGACAAGCCACTAAGTCAGTTTGATCTTTAAATTCCTCACTTTCCCACAAGTTACTGTTTCTTGCATGGTGCTGTCATAATATATTTCTGGTGTTTATTTTAATTTATGTTAACTATTGCCGTTCTCATTACTTTGGACCATATGCTTCTTTGGGGCTGGTGCATTACAGACATATATATTTTTAAGGGGGACGCAGTGTCTAGCAAGGGGCATATGAGTGGAAATCAGTGAACCATTGGGTCAAGGGGCCCTGCATAATACCCTCGCGTTCCCTACCTTCTCTTTTTCTGATATAATGGTGACATAAGGTAGGACATAACATTTTAGTGGCTGTGGCTTTCTAAGTTTGTAAAGCCATCTAGTGTAAAGAACGAACAAAAAGTTCTCCTTGCCCAGCGTTGCATCTCTAACAATCACCAACATAAAGCATTTTAGAATGTTCTCTTTCTCCAGGGCTGCGTCAGTCACCAACAAAAAGCATTCTAGAATGTTCTCTTTCTCCAGGGATGCTTCAGTCACCAACAATAGGCATTCTAGAATGTTCTCTTTCTCCAGGGCTGCTTCAGTCACCAACAAAAAGCATTCGAGAATGTTTTCTTTCTCCAGACCTGAATCTCTTACAGTCACCAAAAATAGACATTCTAGAATTTTCTCTTTCTCCAGGGCTGCACCAGCCACCAGCAATAGGCATTCTAGAATGTGTTATTTCTCCAGGGCTGCTTCAGACACCAAAAATAGGCATTCTACAATGTTCTCCTTCTTCAGGCCTGCATCTCTAACAGTCACCAATTACCCACTGAGAATTCCTTCTTCAATATTATTTTTTGGAACATAAGCTATATACTGAAAGAGTAATTAAACACGCCACATTTATCTTGGATGTATTCCATATGATCTGCTTTAAAAATTCCATTTATGTGCAGAATACTTTTACTATTAGAAAAAAAGGCTTGCTTGGATACTACCATATCAGCAATTAGGAAGTAATTAAAGATAGCATCAGTTTTTACATTTTTGACCGTCATATATGTCTCAACTATACAGTTTGAAAGAACTTTGAAGAGGTTTGAGCATATGGGCACAAAATATATGGTATCAATAAAAACTCTTGAACATTTGATAGACCTAAAGAGAAAATTGCTTTGCCACAGCTCATTTGAGTTGGATTGTCGAACTATTAACTACGCTTTATTAGCCAGTTTTAAGGGTAATTCAAATAGAGTTATGCGCCTTATTGTTACATTTGTTAAACCAGATGTAAAATTGTTGATAGGAAATCAAATTGGCTTGTAGAATTTTTCATATTGTTTTTGTAATAAAATCATTATGTTTAATTTTTTGTCATCAAAGAACTGACCTCCATACGTTTATATTCATACCACTAATTACATCGAATTTTATTTAGATTGTGTGTTTGGTTGTCATTTGACACACACTACATGATTTTAATATTTAAAATAATCTACAATCCACTACCACTACTGGAGATGCCTTCATTTTTAGAGGTTATTTTTAACTAGGAATTTTAATCACCTCAAAAGGTACAATTTGATCATTTAAAACAAATTGTCGATTGCTGAAGATTTGTAGACAACCAAACGTTAGCACCAAGTAATGTAATGTAATGTAAAGCACATTTCTATAGCGCTCCTATCACTCCAGGGAGTATCTTGGCGCTTAACCAACCCAGATGGACGGGTAGGGGGCAAGATGATGAGTAACCCATTGCATCGCACTATTAGTTCAAGGCTCTGCAGGCGACATCAGTTAAAGAAAAGACCCAAGTTTTTAATGCTTTCCTGAAGTGGGTCTCTTGGGATAATGCTCTTAGGGAGGGTGGTAACTGATTCCAGGCCTTAGAGCCCAGAAAGAAGAGGGATCTGCCACCTCTTGTAGTCAGCTTAAAGCGAGGTATAGTAAGCAAGTTCTGGCTAGCAGATCTCAGACAGCGGGTGGGGTGATACTTCTTAAACCCGTTGCAGAGGTATTTAGGTCCCTGCTGTTGAAACGCCCTGAGCGTGATGACAAGTATCTTAAATAAGATCCTTTTACTGATAGGCAGCCAGTGTAGTGCCTTCAGGGCCGCTGAGGCTGAAGATCTACGTGGCCAGCGTAGTACTAGGCGCGCAGCGGCGTGTTGGACCATCTGCAATCGGTGCAGGACTGACTTGTTAGCTCCAGCATACAAATCGTTGCAGTAGTCCAACCTGGAGTTAATTAAAGCCACTGCTACCGTTTTTCTGGCTGGCAGCGGGAGGAGATCGAAAAATTTCCTCAGTGCCTTTATAATCTGAAAGCAGGTCCCAGCTATAGTTACTGCTTGGTTTTTAAAAGACAGTTGGTCGTCGAACTTGATACCCAAGTTCCGAGCCGATGTGATGGTGTTGGGTGGCGCTTCTGCTTCAGCAGGCCAACACCTCTTTGGGGAGAACAGATTGTGTTTCCCAAACGGCATGATCTCTGTCTTCTCGGCATTACATTTCAAATGGTTGTTGGTCATCCAGTTGAATGTCGCTGTTAGGCATTCCTTTAGGTTTTCTTCGGCGCCTGGCCTGTCCCTGTCCAGCACCAGGATTAGCTGGGTGTCGTCAGCATAAGAGATTGTACTGATCCTAAAAGATGTGATCAGTTCCATAAGTGGGACCATGTACAGATTGAAAAGTACAGGGCTTAAACTAGAGCCCTGTGGTACCCCAGAGCTGACGACCTTTGCTTCCGACTGGAAAGGGCCCAGCACAGTGACCTGACGTCTGTTGCTGAGGAAATTCCTAAGCCATGCCAGGGCTTGTCCCCCTACCCCTGCGGCAGCCAACCGGTTCACTAAGATATGGTGTGAAACCGTATGGAAGGCTGCCGACAGGTCAAGTAGGATTAGGACAGCCTCTTTTCCCTGGTCCATGGCCGCTCTTAGCGTCTCTGCTGTGAGTAGGGCTGACTCAGTAGAGTGATATGATCGGAACCTTGACTGGTTAGGGTGTAGGATGTTATTCCCCTCCAGGAAGTTCGTTAGTTGAATGTTGGCAAATTTTTCCGCCAGTTTAAACAGCACTGGGAGCAGGGAGATAGGACGCAGATTGGAGAGGGTGGTAGGGTCAGCCAGTGCCTTCTTCTGTAGAGGCTTAACCGCTGGCAGCTTCCAATCATTAGGTATATCTCCTGTGGCCAAGGAGGTGTTAATAATCCTGTTGATGATGGGATTGACCACCTCTACTAGGGTGTGGAGCACAGAAGGGGGACATGGATTGAAGGGGGATCCGGATTTGATGGCCATAATGGCTTTGTGAGTGTCTTCAAGGGGGATAGCTGCAAATTTCTCCAGACGGGCGTTGGTCCATTTCTCTTCAGTGTGTACAGCTGACAGCTGAATAGTGGGTATTGGTGGAAAAGTGTTCACGATGTCGGAGATCTTTTTATCGAAATAGTCAGATATCGCATGACAGAGATCTTGGGAGGGAGGGATCTCCTGTGAAAGAGCTGAAGGATTCATGAATTTTTGTACTACCCTAAAGATCTCTTTTTGTCCTTGGCCTGCGATGGAAATGGCCTGAAGAAAGTGAGCTTTCTTAGCTGACTTTATTCCTGAGTGGTAGTTCCTCCTAGCCACTCGGTAAGCGTTGCGGGCGGTGGCTTCATAATTCCTACGCCACCTCCGTTCCAGAGCTCTGACTGCTCCGAGTTCAAGTTTCAGGACCAATGTGAACCATGGGGCACTCTTTTTGGTTTTGGTGGCGTTGGGGTTATTTTTGCCGACTGATCCCAATAGTGCCCCTGCACTGGCTATCCACTTGCCAAAATTCTGATTGTCAGTGGAGGTGTAACCTGTGAGAATCGGAGTACTGCAAGCTAATTTCCCTGCCACATCAGGTCTGGTATGCAGTTCCTTCCAGTTAGGGACATGATTGTCCTTGGGATGTTTGTTATTTTTTGTTATCGTTCCTTTTCGATTTATTAGAAGTGTAATATGAAAGGGGATGAAAAAGTGATCAGACCAGATCTGGGGGCTGGGAGTCTTTACTATCAGTCTGGAGGAATTAGAACAGACACAATCCAAGAGGTGTCCTGCTAAGTACCTTGTACTTGTAAACTAGTTTTATTTTTCGATTAATATAAGTTTCGTCCATCTTTCTAGCTTTTTGCAAATTAATTTATGCTTACCATACAATCTGTGTAATGGAGGCAAAATTATCCACCATGGTTGGTAAAGGCGAGACAGTAAAGAAAGCAGTTAGCAGTGTTGCTTGTCATAGGTGAAATACAATGGAGATTTCTGAAAGAAGATATGGGTTATTTGCTAGAACTTGACACTCTACCGTAGCTTTAAGTAGGTTCAGAATATTACAACCACTTCAGTTTAAAGGTTGTTTAAGGTTTGATCTACTCATATAGTTTGACCTTTAATAATGGATGAAAACTAGTAGATGCATGTAGGATCACTTCAAAAGCAGAACAAAAGGAGTTTCAAAATTGTTATCTTCGCTTTGACTCCATGGTGGGAGATAAACTTTTGCCAATTGACCCAGCTAATTATGGAAAGGAATGCTTTTCTCTGATATAAACATGAAAGAATGTGTCAGGATAGCAACAGATACTATAATAGTATCAATAGTATAGTACACTTGCTTGCAAGGAGGAGGTAGGTACCTGGCTGTTTGTTGTAGTGTGTCACCTGCTTTTTGAAGTGCTTGAAGCCTGGCTACACTCCCACAGACAGGTTATATGTGCAGTGCCTTTTCAGCTCCCCATAGTCACCTGGTGCGCATTTTCATCCCTTCCCCTCCTTAACACGTGTCCCCTGGTCTGTGTGTAATCACATTTGCACAGGTTCATCTAGGGTGCCAGAAAATCATACTGCACATTGATTTCCGCATCATGTAGGAGGGTGGTCTGTGACATGTGTTGGGACCTTGCCTGTGCCATGACCTGTGCACTGTGTTTGGGCTCCATATTTGTTGGCACTGATGCTGACTCTCAACATAGGAGTGTAAGGTTTCAACTGCACACCCTTGCAGCATGCATGACGTATGTAGTGTCCCCAGACAGGATGTAGATCAGTGGGAGTTATGCATGGTGCCATGACGGTTGCTCATGGTACAGTCAGCTCATTTCAGACCCACAGATCAGTGTGCCCACTACAGTCCCCTGAGACACCCTAGCCTCCTAATCATGTGTGTCATCCAGCACTGTGCCCATTCTATGTGGGTTCAGCATGGGTCTGCCTCTGTGGCATTGGTCCATGGCATAGTTTGTAATTTCCCTGTGTCTGCCACATGTGTCCACTGGACAGGGATACAACATTTGGCTTGTGCGTACCCACACTGGGCAGTGCCTGTGTGCCTATTCACAACAATCTGTTGATGGTTATTTGTCACAAATATGTTTTGCCAGCCCCACAAGTTGAAGTTGGGTTACTTTTGGAATTGTTGCTGCACAGTTTTTGTTACCCCGATTTAGAGGTCTCACTTTTTGAGCTGTATCAATCACATTGACTGAGGGATGGTGGTGTTGTGCGGGAGACGTCTACATGGGCCCGCCTGATTTAGCCTTGCCAGGTCTGACCTGTGGGTGAGAATTGGCTGAACAGAGATTCACCATGCACTGCCCCTGTGATGGTGGCCAGTGATTTCATTTGGAGCTTTGCAGCCTATGTTGTTTTGTTCCAGACATGATTCACACTCATACATTTTAACCACATGTATGTAGTTCAGATGCAACGCTGTTTTGTGTTTGTGTGCATACATCTGTGTCGACATTTTGCTTGGGGATAAGGGTGTGTCCACAATGCAGCAATGATTTTCTTCATCACAATTGCAGGCCCATTAGCTTAAGCATTGTCCTGAGTTGGGACATGTGTGCCACTCCACATGACTGCCAGTAGGTTCTGTGTGCAAGCAACTGTGTCATCAGAGAATGGATGCTCATGTGAGGACTGACATAATTCAAGTTGTGTCACATAAATGATTGTACCTTGGCACTCACAACACTTGTTAAGAGTTGATCATGGTTAGAATGTGTTAATATGATAAATTGTGTAAGTGACACTTATGTGCTTGCATGATAGATGTCTCACAAGGTAGTACACACAAAATGACATATCCACTTTAATGTAAGACTCTGGCACCTTTTCAAAGAGGCCAGTGTTAGCGATAAATGGTATCCCTTGATCTCCATATACATGTTCCCACAGTGGTCTTGAGGTCTTGAAAGTCCTTTGTAGTCGATTATACAAACTAAGGAGTGTCAAGATATCAAGACCTCAGTTGGACCATGTATATGGACAATCTGCAACGCCATTTGTTTCTAACAGTGTTTTATTTAGAAGTGTGCCAGCTTTTTCAATGAATGTGGAAATGTTTTTCAGTGTGCATTTCCTTGTGAGACATCTTTCATGCAGGCACATAAGTGTTCTTTTTACAAAAAGGAAAGTACCACATTCAATACATGTCGACATGTCGATTGTGTAAAGTTTCGTGAGTCCCAAAGTACCAACATTTATTTGAATTACATTTTAAATCAATGTACTTACAGGGATCTGAGTGTGGGGACACCTTGGTGAGTGAGGTGGGTTACTTTGCCCTGAGGGGCACCACTACTGTTTCTTTCTTGGTGAACAAGAGGTGGCATCACTTCGTTGTATTGACCTGCTCTCCTGTAAACAAACATTAGCTTCTTTGGGTATTTATCATTCAAGTTGTGGCCTGATGTGTTCTTTGTATCCTTGTTTCCAAGTAGCATTGTGTCTATACGAACTGATTCAGAAAATGGGGTGGTGATGGACAGAGTTTCTGAATTAAGCAGAATACTCCTACCCAGTCAACAGATCAGGGCTTGATCCATCATCGTTTTTTAGCTCACTGCACAATTCCAGCTCAGAACCTGGCTACATGCAAATTAGTCTGTCCCTGGCCCAGTGCATCATGGGAACATGGCATACCAAACTACCAAGCCAATTCTTTTACTGGAAAGGAAACAAGCTTCCGGGGACCAGTTTCTGGCAGCTTGTTCAGAGACTCTGTCCATCACCACCCCCTTTTATGAATCGTTTTGTCCACCATAAGCGTGGAAAGGTATACTCAGACATGAGTCCCTTGCTCACTGCACCATCAGGATTCAAGCCAGCCGGGCCGAAGACGGCTGTAATGCCAGAAACCGATCCCGGAAGCTTGTTTCCTTTCCAGTAAAAGAATTGGCTTTGTACCCCCCATACTGTGGTGCACTGCTGGGAGTCCTCTGCACCCACCCCCATACTGTTGGGCACTGCTGGGAGTCCTCGGCACCCACCCCCATACTGTTGGGCACTGCTGGGAGTCCTCTGCACCCAACACTCATATGTCTGGGCACTGCTGGGAGTCCTCTGCACCCACCACTCATATGTCTGGGCACTGCTGGGAGTCCTCTGCACCCACCCCTCATATGTCTGGGCACTGCTGGGAGTCCTCATCACCCACCCCTCATATGTCTGGGCAGTACTGGGAGTCCTCTGCGCCCACCCCCATACTGTTGGGCACTGCTGGGAGTCCTCCGCATCCACCACTCATATGTCTGGGCACTGCTAAGAGTCCTCTGCACCCACCCCTCATATGTCTGAGCACTGCTGGGAGTCCTCTGCACCAACCCCTCATATGTCTGGGCACTGCTGGGAGTCCTCTGCACCCACCCCTCATATGTCTTGGCACTGCGGGAGTCCTCTGCACCCACCACTCATATGTCTGGGCACTCCTGGGAGTCCTCTGCACCCACTCCCATACTGTTGGGCACTGCTGGGAGCCCACTGCACCCACCCCCATACTGTTGGGTACTGCTGGGAGTCATATCCACCCACCACTCGTATGTCTGGGCACTGCTGGGAGTCCTCTACACCCACCCCTCATATGTCTGGGTGCTGCCGGGAGTCCTCTGCACCCACCCCTCATATGTCTGGGCACCGTTGGGATTCCTCTGCACCCACCGTACTGTTGGGCACTGCTGGGAGTCATATTCACCCACCACTCATATTTCTGGGCACTGCTGGGAGCCCTCTGCACCCACCACTCATATGTCTGGGCACTGCTGGGAGTTATATCCACCCACCCCTCATATGTCTGGGCACTGCTGGAAGTCATATCCACCCACCCCTCATATGTCTGGGCACTGCTGGGAGTCATATCCACCCACCCCTCATATGTCTGGGCACTGCTGGGAGTCCTCTGCACTCACCACTCATATGTCTGGGCACTGCTGGGAGTTCTCTGCACCCACCCCTCATATGTCTGGGCACTGCTGGGAGTCCTCTTCACCCACCACTCATATGTCTGGGCACTTCTGGGAGTGCTTTGCACCCACCCCCAGACTGTTGGGCACTGCTGGGAGTCCTATGCACCCACTCCCATACTGTTGGGCACTGCTAGGAGTCCTCTGCGCCCACCACTCATATGTCTTGGCACTGCTGGGAGTCCTCTGGACCCACCCCCATACTGTTGGGCACTGCTGGGAGTCATATCCACCCACCACTCTTATGTCTGGGCACTGCTGGGAGTCCCCTGCACCCACCTCCCATATGTCTTGGCACTGCTGGGAGTCCTCTGGACCCACCCCCATACTGTTGGGCATGGCTGGGAGTCATATCCACCCACCACTCTTATGTCTGGGCACTGCTGGGAGTCCCCTGCACCCACCACTCATATGTCTGGGCACTGTTGGGACTCCTCTGCACCCACCCCTCATATGTCTGGGCACTGCTGGGAGTCATATCCACCCACCCCTCATATGTCTGTGTACTGCTGGGAGTCATATCCACCCACCCCTCATATGACTGGGCACTACTGGGAGTCCTCTGCACTCACCCCTCACATGTGTGGGCAAAGCTGGGAGTCAGATCCACCCACCACTCATATGTCTGGGCACTGCTCGGAGTCCTCTGCATCCACCACTTATATGTCTGGGCACTGCTGGGAGTCATATCCACCCACCCCTCATATGTCTGGGCACTGCTAGAAGTGATATCCACCCACCCCCATACTGTTGGCCACATGGGGTTGATGGCATGTGTATGCCTCCTATCACTATTGTGATGGTGCCGTACGCGAGCGCGTAAGACGCAGGTACCCCAACATTCCTGGCGTGTGTGCGCATCGTATCACTATTGTCAAGGCACCATATGCGAGCGCGTGAAACGCACTGTACCCCAAAATTCATGGCATGTGTGCGCATTGTATCACTATTGTCATAGTGCCATATGCGAGCGAGTGAAACGCACTGTACTCCAACATTAATGGCGTATTGCAATGGTGCTATACATGAGTGTGTAAGACGCACCATACAAGTACACTTCCTTTGTTGAGGTACGTTGTTCTCACCGTATGAGCCGTCATCGGTTTCTGTGCACCAGGTCGTAGGCGTACAGGACTGGGATGACACGGACGATGGGGTTCATGGGGTGTATGTTGCGTACCGGGGATGGGGTTCGGGTCGGACTCTGCTTTTACGGACGTTTTGATCTCTCGTAGAAAAAGGGTCGTACGGAGTTTCGCAGAGACGGCTCGTACTTGCTGGGCCAGAAACAGCTGCTTCTTTACATACGGTCATTGAGTAATGCCTCTTCCGGATACAAATCATACATATATTTCAGTCGTATGGTTTTTAGTACGAATCGTACGGAGATCTGCGTTGGATCCAAATCGTACTTCATCGTACGTACGGGGACGTTTCAGGGTACGATTCGTATAGGAAATATGCTCAGTATGGCTATTTGTATGGGATTTTAATGAATCAGAATCAGCCCCTAAGTGTTTACTTAATTTTGTTAAATTATTTTGTTATTAAATATAATTTTTAATCTTCTTGCAATATACATATTTATTTTAATATTTAGTTAAATCATTATTTTACGTTTAATATGTTTTGACATATAGTCTACAAAATCATAAATGAGTGTTTATAAAAATTATGAATGTAAAAAGTAAATGAAATGTTTTTGCATATCATTAAAATAATTAACATTAAATTTACACTAAAATATTTACTTCTTACAAATCTCCCCACTATTCTCCCCTAAAAACTCAATAGCCCACTGCTAAAAACACTTTAAAAACACAATTTTTAGACATTAATACAACTTAAAAGACACATGTCAACAATTTTATAATTAATACATTATCTTTAAAAAACACACATAAGAAATTGATTAAATATATATAGTTAAACACACCAGAAAATTGCATACCAAATAACACTTACAAACAATATTAGACGCAATGATATTTTCTAAATCAATATTTTTTACATCAATATTAAAAATAACACTTAACACGGCCATGACACAAGCGGGAGGGGATGAGGTCTACGGAACACTGGAATAAGATCCTTGTTGGAGATCTGAGATGGAGGGTGGTGGCCGGGAGGGTTTTATTGTTCAAAATCCTGTATATGTATGCGGGCCAACTTTGGTCTACTATATGGCTATAACCCAATAAAAGTTGCTGTAAAAATAAAAAAACAACACTTAAAATTGTATTCTTACCTTTGATATAGTGGGACTACAGTTTGGGAAAAACTGTGATAGACACATCTTAGAATGGCACCTAAAAGCCATAGCTACTTTCTCCATTGCAGATATGAATACAATTTGAATTAAAGTCATGTTTTTCCAGCACAAAACGCAGGTTTTGTAGTGTCTTAGAAGTATGATGACTGATTGATCATGGGACAAAGGCACAGAGTGGAGGAGCTGCTCAAGAGCAATATATGTGGATTTGTTCAAAGGTAACCCATATTGAATTGATAACCTAAATTTGGAAGTAGGTAGGCATGCGTTAGGTGGACATGTTCACAAAAGGGTTTTGAAGGCAGAGCTACTCTCTCTTCATTTCTTCTCTGTAACACAAAGCTTTTTTGTAAACAGCAAATCCAACATTGTTTGAGGGCCTTTGTATGATACATGTTTAGCTATGTAGCTATGCCCTCCATTGAAGAAACTATGGTGCAGAAATCATAGATTCACAGAATCTGTCAGCTTGTGACAGTAAAAATGTATTTTCTTATGAACCAAACCACAAATTGTGATTGGGTAACAAGTTACATTATCACAATTTGTGTTTGCAACACCAATACTGATGCATTTGGAAGGAGCTTGTTATGATCCAATCGCGTGGTATGTACTAATTTTTTGCAACTAAATTTTGGTTGCTAAACCTTAACATTTTACCACATCTTCAAAAGAGGTGGTAAGCCATTCACAAGTGGGAATTGGTCTCCATGGGACCCTTTCCCCTTAGTAAATGTTGAGAAAAAAATTGTTAAGAGTAGGCATTAGTCCAATAGTCCATAGCCTACAATGTAAATTTAACTTTTTGTTTTATTTTTGAGCGCATCATATTTTTTTAAAGGAAAATGACTTGCATTAAAAAAAAAGGTTACTTTATTTAAAAGAAATAACAGACATAGTGGGCTGCTGATCTCAGCAGGCCACCATCCCTGCGATGGCTGTCATTTATAGTTGGTTGCAATTTACACCCTACCTCATTAAAATTCATGAGGTAGGTCGAATCGTGACCCACTATGAAACAGTAATTTGCAAACCGACCTGTTAGTACATTTATTGGTTTGCAAATTACCACACTGATCGCAAAAATACTGGTCGTAAATTGTGACCAGTATTTTGCAACAAGTTGTATTCAAATCTCGGCCTAAGCAATTTTTCATTTCATGATTGATAAGCCCCAATTTACAATAAAGTCAGTTATCATTGCAAAATGCACCAACGAAGGACCTCTGTCTGAAGCATTTACCCACATCGATCCCTATAGAAAAAACACAATGGCATTCCTGTGACTTCCCAAACAATAGTAAACATGCAGCAATGTATATGAATTAATATTGTACTGTATAGGTTATATTTCTAAGGCCCTCATTCAAAGTTACACCCAATTTGGACAGTTGCATTTGATATAGTCTACTGGCCCTTCTTATTTCAAATACTCTAACGCACAAACTTTGGCCCTAGATTCCTCACCCTAATTGGGGTACTATATGATTGCCCCACCGCGAGAGTCCAGGTCAACAAGCCTCTACACACCCCTCCCGATCCAACCCGGCATGAGGCAGGGGTGTCCCCTTACCCCCGTTATTCTTCACCATGGTGATCGAACCTCTGGTGAGTTGGACCAGAACTGATGCCCAGATCCAACCTCCTGGAGATTAAACTAATGATGGGGCAAGTGGATCACTAGGGAATAGCTTGACTATACAGATCCCTTCTTCTCAATGCCCCAGACCCACTCCTAATGCTCAGAGAGAACTGGGGGACTGATCTGGGGGAACTTGGCGATGAGGAGTAGCGAAATGCAGAGATGGTCGCGCATACTCTGGCCATCCCCTCCAATCTCCGGCTAATTAAATATTCTTAGTTTCACTGTATATGTTACAGCTCAATTCTTCTCTGGAGGATGGGGTGCGTGAGCTCACCAAATTGTACACAATGGGGTCGATTCCGATTCGGTAAAATCTCCTACGAATCGCCGTACGGAGCATTTTTCTCGTACGAATCATACACCTTCAACGTCTCCTTACGTACTATGAAGTACGATCCGAACCCAAAGCAGATCTCCGTACGAATCGTACGAAAGACCATACAACTTAAAAATACGTACAAATCGCAATCGGAACACGCAGTACGCGATGTCTGTACTGATTGAAGCATTTTTGCAAGAACGATTCATTACTACAACACTCCCTACAACTCTTTTTCTACAGGAGTTTAAAACATCCGTAAAAGCATATTTCGACTCGAATTGTGTGCAAAATGGACCCCCCCGGGTACGCCAGTGCACCCCATGATTGCAGGTGTAAAGTGCAAAGGGGTATGGTGCGTAGGGGTATGGTGCGTAGGGGTATGGTGCATGGGTGTATGGTGCGTAGGGGTACGGTGCATGGGTGTACAGTGCCTAGGTGTATGGTGCATAGGAGTATGGTGCATAGGGGTACGGTGCATAGGTGTACAGTGCATAGGGGTCAGTGCATACCCCCATGATTGCAGGGGTACCGTGTGTATGTGAATGTGTGGTTCTCCGTATGAAATGCTCATACAACGTTTTCCGTATGAAACGCGTTCTCGTTCCCCGGTCCGGATAGTACTGGTCGGTTCGTACAGCATGTTTACGATTCGTACGGTTCACTGTGAGGGTCCTGTGTCGTACGGATTTTCCCTTGCTTTTTTTCGACCCCCAAGTGTTCACCCCGTAGGATCCTTCTACCATGTTGTCTGGACCTAGCCATCATAAAAACCTCCTGGATCTCGGTCCATGCACAGATCAGACACAGGCTTCATATTACAGCTGAATTAAACCCCAAGGTAGTCCTTCTGGGGATATTGGATGAATCGGAAGATGCTAAACACCTCGATCATTTGCAGGCATTGGATAGCCTGTGGCCAAAAGGGACATTGCTCGCAATGGAGGTCATCAATACCTCCTTCATTGTCTATCTGGCGTAGAGGTATGATCTTCTGCTGTATGGCGAAAAGGAGGCGCATAAATGAAGAAGCTGCGGCAAAAAACATTCGAAAAATTAGGGGTTGTAGGATACACAGAGCTGATATACTTTTTATCTATACTAATCTGCCCTAAGAAGGCTGCTGGGACGTCATCCCCTAACAGTTTGGGTAAAAAGGTATTGGTGGCTCAAGGCAATTTCACATATTCAAGCCACCATCTGAATACCTTGCCCCATTGCCATATGACTATGTCATAGTACCAATAAAAAGCATTATAACAAAAAAATCATTTTGGACAGAAGTTGGGGTTTTCTCATGAATCCGTATTAAAAGAAATGCCTTATTTTGCATGCATTATTACTAAACAAGGTTTTCCAAGGATATGTTTCACAATTCCAAGTCTGACAGGATTGGTACCCCGAAAATGGCATAAAATTTCGAAATTTCCTATTGAAATAAATGTGATAATACGCCAGTGCTTAATTTGTGAAAGCACAAGTGCTGGTGCCCAAAGCTCTGCCCAGAACAGAAGACCTTGGCTGGTCCTATAAAATGTTGATACGCCGAATACCAATGCTGCTTAGACCCTAATTAGAAGCACAGCTATCCTGGGATTGTCATTCCTGTGGATGGCAGTCCGACCGCCACCATCACATCAGGCCTCTAGCCCAATTGTGATGGTGGTGGTGGAACCACCATAATACCGCTGCCTCCGCTAGGTTCCAGGATCCCATGGTGGCGAAAGAGGCTGAAACTGGTGGCAGTGCTGATGCTGACACCGCTGAGTCGTTCACGACCTGCATTTCCATCGTCTATTTCATGGTATGGACCCTGCCATGAAAAGGGTGGTGGAAAGGTAGGGATGGGAGCCCATAGAGGGCCCCCGAGTGAATCTGCCCATGTGGTGTGCGGGGTAGCGCATGTTGTGCCCCCGTAGAATTGCACTATCGTGCGTGCACTGTGTGGCATGCATGAAATTGTGCATACCACACAGTGCACTCAACGTGGCAGAGGTCCAAAAGCAACGGCATGACTACTGACTGTAATCCTCAGCCAAAGCATGCCACTGCCATGAGACCACCACTGTGAGACCACTATTGTGGCCCTGTTAGCTTACATACCAATTTGTAATGGGTGGGCAAGATGCTGCGGGCTTGGCGGTCTTCCTCAGACTGCCATGGCTGCGGTCCGGATGGAAGACTGTCAAACTCATAATCAAGCCCTTAGTCTTGTATCCGCCTCATGCCTTTTAATACATTATCAAACATTCTTTGCCCCTTTATCTCACTCTTGCTTTCTCCTTTATGATGGTTTTTTCATCTTTCCCTCCCTTCATCTTTCCCATTTGGGTGGTTCTCTCTGTCATTGTTTGGTGAGAAAAGATAAGTCCCCTAAAATGAGTGCTGGTGGGCCCACCGGCAACCACTGGCTCAAATTAAGCACTGGAAATACACCATTTCTCTGGTAATTTCCTGTATTATAAAACTCAGAATCATAAAGTTTGGGTGTGAAAGAACTGCATCTTTATAAAAATGTACTTAGGACGAGTGCATAAATCTTTGCCTTGGCGAATTTGTACTGTAGTATAGATGCTCTAGAGCAATTGTTTTAATATGCTTTCTGTCATCAAAAGCAAAATATTATATTGCATGTACTTTACTAAGTATGTTAACACAAATTGCATAGCTGACAGGATGCAGTGCTGCAGGTTAGCTTATCCATTTGTTCATCAAACTCAAGAACTGTAGTAGAAAAAGCTGTCTAAAAAGAAAATTTGTCATTAAAAATAAAAGACTAGGAAGGAAGTGCACTTCTATTGAAATAAAGCATAGCCTATGTTGGTTTCTTTGACTGTGCATTTACTTAAATTATATCATTTAATGTAATATATAATTAAAAACTAACATTGGAATGTTAAGCACATGGTTCAAATTTCCTTCTCTCAATTATAGGTATTTCTTCATAGGACATTAGCGGAATACACATACTTCAAGGTAGTTCTTTTAGTCATTGTGTGAGTTTCTTAAGCCATATGAATCTACTAATCTTGCTCATTAAAGTAATTGTGTTGCAAGATGAAAGGATAGATACAATAACTGAGGTGACAGCTCTCTGGATTGTTTTTGGTTTTGCTGTCAGTAGACAACGCCAGGGGCTGTTCCATTTAGGCACCTCCCTTCTGCTCTTTCTTATAGCCTATGCATGGACCAGGAGAAAATACAGCAGACATCTCTAAGCTAATGCATTTGACCAAAACGCATCACAATAACAATCTGCCTTGCCTTTTCTGTGCTTCTTAAACAACTGTAAATTGAAAGATGGCTCTGTTGATGCAGCTATTGTTCATAATTCTACAGCTTGTGTTTTGAAGGTCAAAATGAACACATTAACCAGCAGCAAACATGGTTGTAGGGAATGGGTTGGAAAAGCTGAGAAATAATACACTCATAAAATATATTCTGTAGCACCGTGTCTGTGAAAAGCCAACTATACAACAAAAGCGCTAATAATTGACCTTGAGGCAAACAGGTCCATCTTTAAAGGGCTTCACACCTCAAGAATCTAGAAAAAGGTCTGCTACGTCCAGTAACTGGAACCTCAAAGAACTCCAGTCCACAATGACTTACACAAACCACAAATATACCACATCTTCAAAGTAAAAAGATTAGCTAATGTGTCTTCAGTGAATCTGCAAAGTTGATCAATGTGAAGCTAGAAAATCCAGACGACAATGTACTGTTTAAAAGGATATAATTGAAGCTCCAAAAATATGTGCTATGATGATCAGGTATCAGTAGACAAAGTTAGGTATTAAGTTACAGTGCATAGCTTGAGGTTCGGTAAGAATCGGAACGACGTTTTGGACTTGTTTGTAGATGGATGAGTTGGGTATCTACGAACCGTAAATGGCGAGATTAGTAGATGTACGTGTTTTTGCTGCACTACTTGGAAGGGTTCGTCTTATTTACGGGTTTTTCATCTGAAACTTCGGGTTCCATTTTTGATATGGCATCCATTTTGTTTCTTGCCCTCACGTAGCCGGCGAACGGACAATGTTCGCTTGATGACCCTGGGATTCCCAAGCTCTTGCGGAAGATGCATATTCCTTTGAGTGTGCCTTTATGACTAGGGGAATGACACGGCAGAAGCAGATGGCTCCGCTCGAGGCTCATCTTGCCGTGCCAGTCTATTGTTTCAGCCTTGCATACGTTAGGCTCGAATCCTTTGATCCTGTGATCACGCTTCCGATATTGCCCCCACACTCTTTTCAATCTGTTGTCTGTCTTTGTTTTTCCTGCACCTGTTTCTGTCCCTTCTCTTAGGTCGTTTACAACTAGAATGGAATGTGCCTAATGGTGGGATAGCGTACTTTTACAGTTGGGAACCGACATGTTACTGTAATTATGTTCCGGGTTTCTGAAAACATGAATGCGATCCTTTTGAAGTTTACTGTGGGAACTGAGCTGTAACCTTTTGTTCGTTATGTTGTGCAATGGCGAACATGTGTATAAAAGGAGCGATCCACTTTTGCAATTCGAAGCAGACTCTCTGAACCTACACTATGTTGTACTTCTAGCGATTTCTGTGTCCCTGCAGTAAATAAACGCTGATCTTTGACGCCGAAGGAAGTGTCCCGTGTCTCTGTAATTTGTACGCCGGAACAGGTATCCCCACGAAGGTTTCAGGTGTTGTCCCCTGGCACCGCTAGGCCTTAAATTAGCCTAGTCCTTCAGTTGGCGCCCAACGTGGGGTGACATCATGCGGTACCGGTCCAAAGCCTGACGATCGTGAGGAACTTTGTGTGAAATCTCTGAGGGAAGGTGCACCCCGCTTCATCGATCCTGTTGTCAAAATAAGTGGTCCGAAGATTTTTCCCGCGAAGATTCCCGCTTCCAGACGGCTGCAACGGACTGATGCCCTGACTGTCGACCTGTTTTGGCGCCTGGCGTAGTCCTTTGTACGGCGAGACGATAGACGGGCCTTCCTGGTGACGCCATTGTTCTTTCAGTTAAGTATTTGTGGGTCGCTCCCAGTTAGCTCTTTGGTTCCTTTTTAGGAACATTTGTTTCAAATTTGAAAACTTTGCATTCGCTTGACATTTGCTTCGTACTTTGAAACTTGGTTGTTGTTGTTGAAACTTGGTTGATTGCATGGTTCCATTGCATTTTTGATTCTTAGTTGTTGGGTTTTTCTTTGACAATTGCAATTGCCAAAAACCGAGGGTCTCGTATTTTTGCGAGGATATCGTGATTTGATAACCCTTGAAGTTTGAAACTCGGTTAGTGTGCATGATGCCTGGCCGTAGTGTTTTGTTTGGTTTTCTTAGATGTTGCAGCACGGATTCCCGGTTGGAGGACTCGTGTCCGATACCTCCGGTTGGAACTCCGATTTATGAGCTCTATAGTCGACATGGAGTGGGCCCCATTGTATATAATGAATTTTGGATCCGTTATACGAGAAAAGATGGTGTCCTTAGTTGGCCACCTCATGGTAGCTTTGAAACTGAGATTTTAGATAATCTCGAAGCAAAATTGTTTAAAAAGAAAGCCAGGCCGGCAATGTTTGATTCCTTTCGGTTATGGCGCAAAGAGGCCAGACAGAAAGAAATCAAGCTGACTAAGAAAAATAAGAGAGAGGGTATCATTTCGATAATGCAAGGTGCAGAACAGCATCAGCGAGACAAGGCAGAGAAGGAAAAGGAAGTTTCTATCAGACAGCATAGCATGGCGGTGGATAAATGTTATGCGGTTTTACCGTCGAGTTTTGAAACGAAGGGAGAAGAATCAAAAGAGGATCCATTGTTATCTTATTTACTAAAGTCACCACCCGCTTATGTACATGGTGCTATAGCCCCTATAGTTCCTCCTGTTCTTCCGCCTGTCGTTCCGGTGGCTGCTGGTCAGCCTGTAGTTGGTCCTGTTCCTCCAAATCCCCTTGTTCCTCAAGTGGGCCCTGCTCCTTTATCACTTCTTCTTCCTACTGCTCCTCTGCCCGTAACTTCTCAGTCTATTGTTACTACTACTCCTGTTATCTTGGCTACTCCCACTGCTTCTATGTTTAGTCCTAATATTGTTGCTCCTGTTCTTCTCTCCTCTTCTCCTTCTGTTCGTAAACGTATACCTAATTCTGTTGCTACTCTCTATTCTCCACTTTTTGGATCGTTATTTGAATCTGATGTCTCTGAAATCTCTCAGAGACGAAGTCAAATGCCTGGTGTAAGGGAAAGTGAGATGTTAGTAACTATGGCGCGTAAGTGGATTAGACACCCTGCTAAGTACACTTCACGCATAGTTTTCGATACGTTCTCTCAGTTTAATGAGCCCACACAGAGATTCGTGTTCGAAGAGATGTGCAAATCATTGAGAGAAGAGTGGGATAGTGATGAGCTAGATATCGTACCGCCCGATATGACTGAACTTCAGAGTCAGTTTTCGAACGGTATGATTGTAGGTGGTGATGTACGGCGTGCATTAGAGCAATTGTTAGCTTTTAGGTCTACAGTGCCTTCACGAGTGTCGTTTGACGACGACTCCGATGATCCGAAAATGAAATCCGGTCAGTATCCCATGCGAGAGGTTCCCCCAGTGTGGATGCCAGGTGATGCTACTGTCAATCCTCCAATTTTGCCACACTTCCAGAGAGTTTGGATACACCTCCCATGGAAGCGATCAGAAGTCTTGCAGGTGAAACAATCCTTGCCTGACCCACGGAAGAATCCGGCAGGTTATTACAAGGAGTTATCCCAATTAGTGGATGCTTCTATTATGAACCTTGCTGATATCGACATGTTGTTTGGTAATGTCGTACCGCAACCAATCTGGGCGAAGATTCGTCACGAGAATCATGCAGCTGAGTTAGGTGGTGATTGGGCTGCAATTGTAGCGGCCGATGGACAGCAAGTTGGTGGGGCCAAGCCTGAACAGTTAATTACAAATCTGCACCAAAGAATCATTACGCTCATGAAAACACTCATGCCAGCGATGAGGGTGAACTGGGATAAATTGTATGCTTGCAAACAAAAGAAAGACGAGAGTGTCTCTGATTTCTTTACTAGGTTTGAGGAGGCATTTATCGATCATAGTGGTCAGGACATGAGCACTGAGGGAGGTCAGCGATTGTTTGCCAATAAGTTTGTGTTCAATTTGTTGCCTGAACTATGCAATAAATTGAAAAATTCTGAAAGTGCTTGGGCTGTTTCAAAAACAGCTCAAATATTAGCAACAGCTCAATATTATGAGAATGGGAAAAAGAGGAGAATGATCGTGCAGAAAAGAAAACGAAGGAGCTAAAAACTAAGGTCTTGTTGCAGCAAGCGTATCCTCCGCGCTCGAATCAGAATGATTCGCAACAGCAGCATGTGCAGTATCGACCACAGGCACAGTCTTCTAGGATGCAGTCGCGCTCTGAATACTCTGCATCCAGATCTATGATTGGGAATAATCAGTGTGCATATTGTAAGGGTGAGGGCCATTATAAATTTCATTGCCCTGTTTTACGTGACCGAACGAATGGTGTCTCTATTCGAGGAGGTCGTGGTGGTCATCAGCAAGCCTCTCGGGGTAGAGGTCGTGGCACCTCTCAAAATTAAAATGAGCGTTCTGCTCCTCCATCGGACACGAACAATTGTTTTGATCAGCGAAATACATCGTCTGGTAGATCTGCACAGTATCATGTGGATGACTATTATGTTGAGCATGAGATTGGTGCAGACAATGATTATTAGGACAGCCATAGACAAAGAGAGGGAGTAGTATCAGTTCCGGTTGATCAGAGAGGGCCTTACGTCGCAGTTGCCACATTAGGCGTAGTTGAGCCTTTTCTGTTGTACACTGGTGCAGCAAAAAGTTCAATCATGCATTCGAAACTCCCTGGCGCACCTTTGTCTGGCTTAATGAACGTTTCCGTTGGATTCTCTGGCGCCCCGGTTAGCAATCCAGTTTCTAGCCCTTTGTCCCTTACGATCGGGACACGTGAGCTAGAGGCTCCTTTGATTTTAACTACTGGTTGTGGTGAGAATCTCTTGGGTCTGGATTTGTTAAAGCGGTTATATGCGACTCTGTATTGCTCTCCTACGGGAGTGGAGCTTACATTAGGTCAGAGAGTAATCTCTCCTATGTACTTGTCAACTGATAAGCTCCCACCGGAATTGAGTTCCCTTCCTGAGTCTTTATGGGCAACAGGTCCCAATGATGTGGGCCTACTGGACATACCACCTTATGTAGTCCAATTGAAATCACATGTGAGATTACCGCGTATCCCCCAGTATTGTATCTCTCTTGATGACGAGCGAGCGCTATTAGCGATCATTTATGACTTGATCGAAAAGGATGTTATTGAAAAAACTCGGGGAAATGTGTGTAATAGTCCGGTGTTACCTATTTTGAAACGAACTGACCCATCCAAGCCTCCTGTGTACCGTTTTGTGATTGATTTGAGAGAAGTGAATAAAATCATGATTCCACAGTTTCCAGTGGTTCCTGACATTACCGCTTTGCTGACCCTGATTCCAGCTTCTGCCTCCTGGTTTTCGGTGATAGATCTAAAGAATGCTTTCTTTAGTATTCCGATTGCTGAGGAAAGCAGAGATCTATTCGGCTTCTCATTAGGTGGTCGCAGTTTTAGGTTTAAACGCGCACCACAGGGCTACTGTGAGAGTCCATCGATCTACAGTCAGGCCCTTAAGAGTCAACTTGATGCATTTGTGTTACCTGCTGGTGCGGCTTTGATTCAGTATGTCGATGATATGTTAGTGGCTGCCGACACTGAGCAAATTTGTAAAACTGCTACGGTATCGTTGTTAAAGCATTTATGTGACTTACATCACAAGGTGTCACATTCTAAGCTACAGTAGTGCTGTCAAGAAGTAACCTATTTAGGTCACTTATTGTCAAAGGAAGGAAGAAGGATGACCCCAGAAAGAATTGCAGCGATCGCTCGAATGACTGTGCCAACAACTCAAAGAGACGTACGTGCCTTTCTAGGTATAACGTCGTACTGCAGGCAATGGATTCCAAACTTTTCATTGTTAGAGAAGCCATTGTTAGCTCTCACGTGCAAGGATGTTCCGACTCCTTTGCCATGGACTGAAGATTGTCAGAAAAGTTTTTCTGAATTGCGTGATGCGTTGTGTTCGGCTCCTGTGTTAGGTACTCCTGATTACAGTAAGCCGTTTACACTATACGTTCACGAGAGAGACGGTTGTGCGTTAAGTGTTTTGACGCAACAATTTGGCGGCAAACAGCGTCCATGTGCATATTTTTCTTCGACTATAGACCCCGTAGCTAGAGCATTGCCGAGTTGTCTAAGGGCGACAGCGGCAGCTGCGGTGTCCATTCGACAGTCCGCAGGTCTGGTCATGGATAATATGCTTACAGTGATGGTTCCGCATGCAGTTGACACTCTCTTGAATTGAACGAAGACTCAACACTTGACGAGTGCAAGGTTGTCTGGCTATGAGTTGACACTTTTGGCAAGTCATATACAGAAAAAATGTTGTAATGTGTTGAATCCAGCGACATTGTTGCCGGTTCATATGGAATCAGGTGATGTAGCACCACATGACTGTTACTTAAGAACTGAAGAAGAGACGAAGGGTCGTATTGACCTGAAAAACACTCCATTGGTAGATCCCGATGGCACTTTGTATGTTGATGGTTCATGCTTCAAGTTGCCGAATGGTGATGTGACGACTGCGTATGCTGTAGTGACGTTGAGTACGGTTGTGGAAACTGCGAGATTGAGTCAGAATTCGGCGCAAGCGGCAGAGTGGATTGCTTTAACGAGAGCGTGTGTTTTGTCTAAAGGAAAGCGAGTGAATGTGTTTACTGACAGTCAGTATGTGTTTGGCGTAGCGCATAGTTTTGGTTGATTGTGGAGAGAGAGAGGATTCATGACGTCTCATGGCACGAAGATTCAACACGGACAGCTCGTGAACGATCTTCTAGATGCACTTACATTGCCTAAGCAAGTGGCAATCATTAAATGCAGCGCACATCGAAAGGTTACAGATGATGTTGGTCGTGGTAACGCGTTTGCAGATGAGATTGCTAAGGAAACGGCCAAGAATCTGACAAATCGAATGTATGTTACGAGTTCAGTGAGATGGCTGGCAGAAACTGGTATGTGTGAGGACACAGTTGAGAGTGTGAAAGCGATTCAGAATGAGGCCACCGAAACTGAAAAGGCTAAGTAGAAAGAAAGCACGGGGAAGTTAGACATGAATGGATGTTGGGTTGATTTGTATCACAGATGGATGTTACCGGATGCGTATGTGCTTGCCGTTGTTACTATGGCCCATGGCATGTCGCATATTAGCGCGAAAGGTATATGTAAATTGTTGTCTCCTGTATGGAAGAATGATGGGATTGCTAAGTGTGCTGAGAGAGTGGTCAAGAACTGTATGGTATGTTTGATGCATAATCCTGGCAAGGGCACTCCCACTCCACCTGGTCATTTTGCTCCTCCTACATGCCCCTTTGAAGTTATCCAATTGGACTTCATCCATATGGAGAGATGCAATAATTTGAAATATGTATTGGTTGTGGTTTGTGCGTTCTCCAGATGGATTGAGGCCTACCCCCATAAGGATAATACTGCCCTGTCCACAGCAAAAGTTCTACTCAAAGAATATTTCCCAAAATATGGAATGCCACGGATCGTATGGTTGGATAATGGTAGTGAGTTTGTGGGAAGTGTGATGAAGAGTGTGTGTGTGTGCGGGTTTGGGTATTCGCCAAAAATTTCATAGCACTAACCATCCTCAATCGGCGGGTTTGGTGGAAGGGTACAATGGTACTCTGAAACTGAAACTTGCCAAAATCCAAGCAACGACTGGGTTATCATGGCCTAATGCATTTCCTCCAGCTCTCCTGTCGACCAGGGCGACTGTGCACTCTCGAGTAGGGCTTAGCCCATATGAGATCGTGTTCGCCCGTCCTGTGAACATTTGGGGAGTTCCAAGACCTAAGGAATTTAGCAGAATCGAATATCCGAAGTTGATTGACTATCTTTACGATCTGACTGCTAAATTGAGTTTAATTCATCAACAGGTTTTTGAAGCTCTACCGGCACAAACAGAAGGACCTGGACATCGGTTCCAACCTGGAGAGTGGGTGCTAGACCGCAATTTTGGGAGAAAACGAAATCTTGAGCCAAGGTTCGTGGGACCCTACCAAGTCTTGTTGGCAACGAGGACTGCAGTTCGGTTGGACGGCAGGAAGCATTGGGTGCACGCCACCCACACGAAGAGAGTACCGCTTCCATTGCCAGCAAATAATTGGATAAAGAAAGGGTTTGCCCCGACTGAAACCGATGTCATCCCAAAGTATGTGCCATTTAGTGATGCTCAACCTGTAGAGATCGACCCAGCTCAGTCAGATACGTCTGTTGAATCATCTGGAACTGTACCTTTGTCCTCAGCATCGCAGAATTCAAGTTCTGAACAGTCACCTGAACAATCGAACTCTGTTTTGCCACCTGAATCATTGTTTGAAGAACAAACTCGACCTGGAAAATGTCGATATTTCCTTCGATCGCGTGATTAAGGACAAATAAAAAATTCTCTTTTATTTTTGAACTTACATTACCCCCTTTCGGTTGCTATGAACATTGTAAATATTTGCATTTTTCCTGATCTTGAGTTCTTTCATTTTGTTTGACATATCACGTGTGTTTCTTTTCTGTGCAGCTAGGAGACCTATATGAAATTGAATGCTTCATTGATTAAACCTACCATCTGGGTTGGCCGTAGGGCCGTACGGGTACCTACTTCTGTTTGGCAGGTTTCTGACACTAGGTCGGTTACTTTTGTCGGTTTCTGGGAACTCCTGGGAATTGACAATTGCTACTCAGAATCAGGTGCGTCAAGAACGTTACGGACGGTCTTTAGAGGATGGAGTTCTCTAAGCTGTCAGAAAGAGAGATGATGTCGCGCAAAGATCTAAGTTGCGTAAGATTTTTCAAACAAAGTGTTTTCTGTTTCAGATTTTCATGTTGTTCTTAACTGTGTCTATGTTGTTGGTGGGTGGAGTGTATTTTGGGATTCAGTCACTTTTGCCTTCCACTTCATCTACTCCTCCTTCTCATGATCTGAATTCTGTTGTTGTACCCACTGTCTCTCCACATTCTTTTCATCCTCTGCCCCCACATGAACAGGTCAGACGTGCGGAATTCATGAACAATTCCTTTGTCCAACTTTTGCATCGGCATCAGTTGGTGATGAGCACTACTAACTGTTGGGTGTGTGGGTTAATGCCACATACCATGGATAAGGGTATTCCGTATTTAGTTCTTCCCTACAGCTCCCAGGGGTCAGCTCGGGCGTTCCAAACCATGTTCCGTAGTCCACTAGATTCCTACCCCCGTCGAGAGCCACGTTCCACAGACCCTGGTTCTGGCCCGTACCACAAGTCTTTGGCGATAGCGATTGCTGATCTGGATAGAGATATTTTTGATGCATCGCTTATTCCAGAGGAAGAGGTGCGAGCTTACAAGGATCTGAGTGAGGCTGAGTACAGTATTTCAGTAGGTGATAGACAGCTTAAGAGCTCGTCTCCAATCTGGATTGTACCCCACCTAGGTCATTTTTGTCTACAAGGTCTTGGTCGAAATCCAAGAGCTCAGCTTGGGAAGAGTGCTTGTACTGAGACATACGTTTTACCGATGCTCTCATCCCCTGCATTTCTGACTGACAAGGGTACCTATTTTGTGTGCTATGATCGTGCTTATACGTGGTTGCCCCGTGACCTCTCGGCACCTGTTATATCGCGAATCTCTTGCCACCGACTTTTACAGTTGCCTCAGACTATCACAAGACAAGAGTTGTGAGAGGCGTTATTAGCAAAGAGGACACTGCCGGTCAAGAAGCAGGAGACTTCTTTAAGGGTTTCCTACCGTTTTGGGGACCTATGGTCAATAGTAGGAACCTGAGACAGTTGACTCGTGTGGTTGAATCAACTGCTAATATAACTGCAAGTGCTCTTGGTAACCTGACAGCAGAGCTTCAAGCGGATAGACTGATGACGTTACAGAACCGTATGGTTCTAGATGTTGTACTCGCAGATAGAGGTGGTGTGTGCAAGGTGATCCATTCGAGCTGCTGTATTTTCATACCTGATAATGCTCCAACTGTTTATCAAGCCATCTCGAAGTTGCACAAAATCTCCGAGTCCATACACGTGGACGAAGGTGATTGGACACTTCTAAGATGGTTTTGGGGTTTGATGTCGACTTGGGGTTGGAAGATTCTGATGATTGTAGGGGTTGTTGTGACGTTTCTGTTCACGTGTTGTCTTTGTGTACAGTGTGGTCCTACCTTATGTAGCCTGTGTGCTACAACGTGTATAAGAAGGCCATCTGTTACCAGAGAGACATTGATGGATAGAATAATGTTCCAGCAACATCTAAACGATCTGATGAATATCGATATTGACTCTGATATCGACTAGTGCTTGCCTACATGAGGGCAAAAGGAGCGTCTGAGGTTCGGTAAGAATCGGAACGACGTTTTGGGCTTGTTTGTAGATGGATGAGTTGGGTATCTACGAACCGTAAATGACGTGATTAGTAGATGTACGTGCTTTCGCTGCACTACTTGGAAGGGTTTGTCTTATTTACGGGTTTTTCATCTGAACCTTCGGGTTATAATTTAGATATGGCATCCATTTGGTTTCTTGCCCTCACGTAGCCGGCGAACGGACAATGTCCGCTTGATGACCCTGGGATTCCCAAGCTCTTGCGGAAGATGCATATTCCTTTGAGCATGCCCAAATACTCTAGTGTCTACCTCAGCCTTCTATGGGACCTTATTAAAGGTCTGATGTACAAAGCACTTTTACTATTGCAAAAGTGATTTTCTTCATGTACAGAAAAACGTATACAAGTTGGGAAATTCCATGTAAAATGATTTTTCTGATCCTTTCCGAATTCCAAATAGAAGGCGACGGCCCACTCCTATTTCTGATTTAGAAAGGAACCTATCAATGGTTTATGACTACAATTATGATTGCAAACCACTGATGAGTTGCCATTCCCCCAAACTGGGGTGGTAAATCGGCAAAGCGGATTTCCCATAGAATCCCTAGGCCCCTTCAATCAAACAGCACTTGTAAAGCGCACGGCTAATCTATAGAGTGTCCCAGCACTACAGGTTCATTAACCACTGATCTCACAAGAGATGAGCATAGTTAGAAGGCACAGTTAAATAACCAAGAGGGTGATTTACCAAAAAGTCATGCAACACAGCGCAGCCCCCCGCGAGGGTGCACTCTGTTATGCAACAAGGAGGGAGCAGGAGAGAGCCATATCTCTCTCTTCCCAGAGTTCTCTCTTCCCCTTTCCCTTGCGCCGGCGCGGATTTCAGCGGCTGTGCGCCACGCATTCGCCTTAGCATCATGGCACTAGGGTGTGTGCATTAGTCTAACATAGGTTTTGTACAGGAAGGTCAACCTTCGTCTACAAAATACGAAGCCCTGACATGATGCAAAGCTTTTCCCACTTTGTATGAGTGCTGCACAGTGCAGCACGCATGCAAAGTCGAAAAAAGAAAGAGAAATTAAAGCATTTCTCCTTCCTTGCGCCAACTTGAAAAGGGTGAAGTTTTCTCGCACTAAAACCATTCTACTTTATTTAGTAAATTCGGTTTAGCGTGATAAACCTTGGGTGGTTGCATGAGAACACTCATGCTCCACCCTTGGTATGCCCCCATTGCGCAAAGAAGTTGAGCGATAGAAAATAAATTGGGCAAAAAAGATTTAGTGCTGATTTTTTCACTTTTGTGATAATAACACAGTGCAAAATCTTTGTAAACCTTCCCCCAAGTTTTTAAGACACGTTTAAAGGAACCAGCATCCGTAGTAGCATGAAGGTGCAAGGGAAGAGCATTCCAGCCTCTTTGTCTTATGCTTCACTGCCAGTAATGAATCAACAGAAAGTAAAGTTCTAGAAGGATGATAGTTGGGGGTTAGCCCATAGAAAGGTCTATGGGCTAACACAAGTCACTTTAACTTCACTCTCTCACGAATAAGCAACCAGTGCAACTTTTGAGTTAGGCACAGAGATGGGCCTGGAAAGAGATGCTCCTCGGAATGTTAAGCAGGAGCTGGGCTGCAGTATTCTGCACCAACTGGATTCTCTTGAGTTGGTTTAAAGGGAGACCCCAGTGTAATGCATTAGCATAGTCCAGCTGGGATTTTATGAGGGAATGGACTACCATCTTCTGACCAGGAGCTTTGAGCGAGAACAAAAATATCCTCAGGAACCGGAGAAGGCCAAAACAAGTCTCAACTACACTCTACACCTTTGGTGTGAAGGACGGGTTATCGTCAAACTTCACTTTGAGATTCCGCACCACAGTATGTATGTATGTATTTGGTTATTTATAGAGCGCACTGTGAGCAGAATGGTATCCTGGCTCTAGTTAGCCGGAAGACTCATCAGCAGGGACATAGGTGATGAAAAGAAGGTATTGCAATCAGAGAACCAGAGTTTCATCACAGAAGTTAGTGAGGGAAGAACCAAGTTTTAAGGGCCTTCCTAAACTTATGCAGATCGAATTGGAATGTTACTGAGACTGGTAGCTTGTTCAAAGCTGCGCTGCTTTCACAGTGAAGGCGTGTTTTCCCTGCCGTACTTTATTAAATCTCTGTTTATTGACATAATTAAGTGCTGAAGAACAAAGAGACCTACCGGGGTTATAGTTCATTAGTCTAGCCTGCAGTGGCTTTGGTCCTTTGTTATGCAATGCCTTAAAAACAATACAGAATGATTTAAAAAATAATCCTCTGTTTAATAGGTAGCCAGTGAAGATATCTGAGAACCCAAGAGGCAGAAGAATTCCGAGATCTATTTATTCTTAATTTAGCAATGACAATCTTAACGCGTTCTAATTTCTTTAGTAGATAATTAGGGCTCTCAACAGAAGAGCATTGCAATAATCCAGTCCACTTAATGTCACTCCTTTGGAAATCAGGGCGATTGCTTGGCCAGTTAACATTGGGTATAATTTACTTAGGCCCGAATCAAGGAGAAGCAGCTACTCAATTCACATGCTTTTCCAATGAGAGGTCCTCAAGCAGCCCTACTCCCAGATTCCGGACTACAGTTGAATTGCCAAGCGGGGTTGAGGCCAGAGATTGGCAGGCAGGTAAATTCTCGCGAATTTTTTTTTTTTGTGTTCGCAAGGGTTTCTGCCAGTTCGCTAGGATTTTGTACCAGTTCGCGATTGCGAACTTACTTGTCGGCACGCAACGGTCGCGTCTATGTTGTTTCTACGTCTGGTTCATCATCACAGGTTTACAGCACCCTCTGTTTCAACACTGCCACCCTCTGTTTCACCCATGCCACCCTCTGGTACATCAATGCCACCCTCTGGTTCATCATCATCACTGTAGATTATGGGGGGAAAAAGCAAGCACACCTGCCCTGCTTCAACTGACATGAATTAATTTGGGGTTGATTTATTAATGTGTCACTGTTTTAAAATTCCAGTCTGGCACCTGCTTCCTTATCTGTAATTTGCTTTCTGTTGCAGTGCAATTTTTTTTTCCAGGACCTTTGTGGCCTACTTGTAGCTATTCTATGATCCGGCTGTGAGGGTCAGAGCAGGGTCATACAATTGTTGCAACTAGCAACTGAACTCTGGAGGGGCCCCAGTCAGGAAGTACTACAGGGAATGGTTACTAATGATGAATTTGAACGTTTGCACCTGCTGCTGAGTGCTTTCAGTTTAGCAAAACTTGTTTTTCTGCAGAACAGCAAATGTAATGCCCCAAACAAACTTACTTGTGAAAGTTTATTTCTAATCCAAAAGTGATCCAAAGAAAGTCAAAAGGCCTCAAATCCAAAAAAGGGCAGGCAAATGTCAACCTGAGGAGTTATTCTGATAAAAATTATCATTTTCAGAAGGTCTATGCTGCTTGCTAGTGGATTTCTTGTGCAGAATTGCAAATTTTGTAATTTCGCGAGTGCGAGATTGTTGCTTCCCGCCGCACCTACATGTTCGCAATTGCGAACTTACACCGCACGCCGCAAAATTGTATCACCACAAAAAAAAAATCCGCTGCGTGCGAATTTGCGGATTTTCGGTAAATTCGCGAGCGTTTGCGGATCGCGAATTTACCGAAAATCCGCAAAATCCGCGAGCGTAACGGATTTTCCGCCAACCCTTAATTGCTACACCCTGACTGACTCCTCCCAGCTCAGGGATTTTGCAGTGGCGTGGTGGTTCTGTCCCAACCTCATCCTATTATCGTTCCTTTTCGTTCTTTCCTATGCATGTCTTCTCTCCCCCTTTATGAGACATTACTGCATGTAGGGTAAATTCCAAGCAGGATTTCCCCTCTCGCATCTGATGCAAGCCTCTGCCATAGCCTTGTCCTCAGGCTTAAATGACCCTCCCCTAGGCCAAGACCAGTTAAACTGGTACCCTTCCTGAGCCCAGTCTGCTATCAAGTCGCAGAATGGGTGTGCAAATATTTCTCCTTCATCTCTCGCTCCTATCTCCCTAGGGGTCAGCCTATAATTCTTATGTGCTTGGGACCGGCAGTGCCCACCCTGGTCGTTAGGTTCTGGAGGACTGGATTCCCTTTTCTTATCCTGCTAGTTGTTTCATTGCCCAGAACCGCTTTGAATATCCCTGTCACTCGGGTGTGTTCACCAGACCGGGTGGGAGTGCATTCTCTTCGCGTGGCTGATGTTCGATTGTCTGAATGCGATTGACGGGGGTCGAGCTTCAGGGAGCTCCAGCACTAGACGGTGGTTTTATTGGGATTGCCTGGGCCTCCTGGCCTATTAGATTCTCAAGCCTGCAGCTAACAGTTTGTTGTTCTGTAGGCTACCATCTGGCTCCCTCAAATGGCCGTTTGGTGTATCCTAATGCAGATATAGCAGACATCAGGGAGGGCACCTCCATACCTGCGTATGGCGGGGAAGGTGCGGACACTTTCCTCATTGTCTCTAGGATTGGATTGTAGGACTGGGCCTCCTCAAAGATTGTCCACACAGCTCTAACAGTGCCTTGTACCCTGTCCTTCTGTCCTGTGTATTTGGTCCATATGTCTTCCCTACTTTGGCCACTGGGACGTGTGTACCTTAGTGTGTGCATGCCATTTGTGGCAATACTTGTTAAATGTTTTAGCCTGTGTGGGGAACTTGGTTTGCATGTGTTTTCATGGCCACTCCATGATAAGCGGGGTTTATCTAAGGGACAGATGTACCCTAGCTATTCTGGTTTTAGGTAATCTTTTAGATGCTGCTCTGGTTGTGGGGAATTATTATACAAAGAAGTTGCTGGGTCTAACTACTTACTATGAGCTCAACGCTATTTACAGAGGCTTCAATACAAACATTTGATGTATATGAAGGGTCACAACCTAGAAGAAAGTGCAATTGTTAAAACATCATGAAATTTGGGAGTAAGTAGCAGATTTTACTTTTCTATGAAATAACGATTGTGAGAAATAGCAGCGCCTTCATATGGCGCATTGAGACATTGACGAAAACACAATACTCAAGACAAAATACAGTTGCATTAATTTACAAGCACTACAGATCAAACAACATAAAATATACATTGTATCAATTTCAATACTAAAAAGAAAACATTCACAAAGAAAAATAATTACTTTGTCAAAAATACCTTAGCCCGTTCCTAGCGCATGCTGTCCAGGGGAAGCCCTGTACGGTACAGAGAACTAAGTGAACCTGATGGTCTGTCAATATTGGCTCCGGGACAAAGCAAATGACAATTTTTCACAGAGAAAAGGAATAATTTGATGGACCACAGGCCCCTCTAGGCCAAACACAAGCTATACCTGATCTCTGAGATCCAAATCGTTCTCTAAAGTCCAAATTGCGCCCTGTTTCAAGTCAGGGGTTTGGCGTACTATCTGTATCACTCCCAGCGGTCCAAGTGAATAACACCTTTTACTTTTTTCAGATACCAACAGTCTTAAGAAACTGGTAGCACTGAAAAAAAACCTTTGGACTAAAAGATAAGATTGAGATTCCGGCCCTATATCACACCCAGGGCCCATGCATACCATCTGTATCACGACCAGCAGTCCAAGCAGGGAGGTCTCAACCCTGTATCACACCAAGGAGACAAGCGTACCATCTGTATCACGCCCAGCGGTCCAAGTGGCAACAAATATTCACCCTTCCGAGCATGCTATCGCAAAAAGTGACCTCTTGGAGAACGTCTCTGAGGCTGCCTTATGACTACTCAGTTCGAACACATAGAATAGGTAACATACCAGATTTCTGGCAGTGGCAGGGTGCTCAGGTAAACATTGTGCACTTCTTCCTAGTTAGCCATGCGCCAAATGCTGAGGATCAGGTATTGGTCTCTTACCCTCTGATGGCAGCTTCAGGACAGACCTTCACCCGCACATTCAGGAAAAATTCCAATTAATTGTGGCGTCTGCTCACCTTCCTTGCTGCCAGATGTGAATCTGTCCGGGTGGGGTCCCTTTCCTTCAGCTGCAGTCGGGTCCGAGGTACCAATCTCTTCTATCTGACTTGCCAAAATGTTGCTCATGTATGAATTTATCTTAAAAAAACAGAAGACAAGAGCCGTTTGGCAAAACAGGAACAGTTGGTATACTTAAACACTGGAGCCGGGAGCACACTTACAGAAGCTGGTTTGAAGGCTGTCTCTGAATACAATCAATCTGAACAAGTCTTTATACAGTTTTTGGGTGTCATAAAGTACTTCCGCCAAACCTTTTGTTGTAAAAGAATGAAGTTCTTGGCTGTGGAGTCATAAATAAAGGCTATGATATCAAATACAGGTGGGTTTCGACCTTGCGTGGAAACAATGGGGGCAGTGGGTAACATGTCAAGATGTTCGGCATGAGGGGCATAAACGTAGTCTATTCGATCGAGTTCTGATGGAACAGTTGATTGGATCTTATCTGGCTCTATCGAAACAGAATTAGAGATAGTCTTGGACCGGATGGGCCAAACACTTTCTAAGTATTTAGCTATTGAGAAACTTCTTTCTTTAAAAACCATCTGGATATTAAAAATAATGTTTCACCTGTACTCCTGTTAATAGCGGTTCCGCAAGATACCACCACGTCGCTAAGTATTTTGACGAGTCTGGCGGTCCATGGACCACCAGACTCATGGGGGTGCAGCGGTCTCCTGACTGCCCAATTACGATCAGGGCGGTCGGTCCATCATTGTCCCGCCGGAGCCAACAGGTTAGGGGGCATCAATATGCTTGGCGGGACTGCCGCAGTCCTGCCAAGCATTTTAGGAGTTCCCATTGCGGTGCCCATTTTTAGAGGCACCGCCATGGGAACCCAAAAAAAGCCTACAAGACAGGAGAAAACTTCTAATCTGGTGGGTGGCCCAGCCACAGGCTTGTTGGTGCTGCGGTGGAACGGACCTGGCGCTGCACCGCCAGACTCGTAATCAGGTCCTGAATGTTGATCCATTCACCTTTTGATCCACGGTTATTGGACTATGTAATTGGAAGGAGGGAACTTGTTCTTCCACACCACCATGTATTGCAGTAGTCCTCCTTTAATTAATATAGGGAGAATTTGTAGGGGACAATATCTTCCATAGATAATATCCATCTTTCTTTCACACTGATGCCAAATTGCAATCAAGTTTAGTGAGCAGACAATGGTAGCTACAAAAAAGTTGAAACCTAGACAATAGGGTCTCAATTCCTTTATGTGTTTTAGATGCTAGCAAAGTATCTTCTGCAAACAGTAGAGCTGGAGTTTTTATACTCTCTAAAACTGGAGAGTCACCGTCGCAGTCCCAGAGGAAATCTACACCGTGATTAATAAAAAGAAGGAACAGTGTTCGGGCAAGCACACAGCCTTGCCGGACTCCCTTGTCGTCTTGTATATGGTCCGTTGTTTCCCCTGTTAACTCCCCAGTGAATTTGCACATAGTTTTACTGTGGAGGCATATTATATTAGCTAGGAGAGGGCTAGTGAGCCCTAAATCCCTGAGGGTACACCAGTGTCTTTCTCTGGACGCCATATCAAATGCCACTTTGAGGCTGACAAAAGCGACGTAAAGACTGCTCCTGTTCATATCAAGCACTTTCCATCTGATGAGTTGGAATCTAAAAACCTGGTCAACAGTACTTGTTTCAGAGTAAAATGCTGCCTGGCACCGAGACAGAATCTTGTTGTCATCAACACAAGTTAGGAGACAGTCGAAAATGTTGTTTACAAAATATTTTTAGACTAGAGTCAATGAGGCTTATTGGGTGGTAATTTGCTGGTTCAGATTTGAAGCTTCTCTAAAAAACAGGAATTTTCTCTACACCTTTCTAAGTTGCAGGGATTCGAGCGCCCGTCATGATGGCATTGGTGACACAATTTAATTAGGGTGCCCAAATAACAGGTTCTGATATAAATAGATCCACAGGGATTAGGTCTGGCTCCAGAGCTTTACCCGCCTTCTGCAAACAGATGGCATGTTTTGTTTCTGCCACGGTAAAAAAACCTGCGTCGTCAACTCGTTCTAGTTTCTGTGAACTCCAGAGTGATGGGAATAAAAGTCAAAGGTTCACTGTAGACGGATTGAAAGTGGCTAACCCAATCCTGCAGGAGCATATCTCATTCCGCTTGTCTTTGCACCGTGAGTTATCATGTGCCAGAATCATACCTGTTTGCCAGATCCAACAGCGTTCAGAATGTCATTCCAAAAAGCTGTGTCCCTGGGTACTTAAGCATATTTTTGGACAGACTTATAGGTGGCTCTGGCTGTCCGGATTTCTTGAAAGGAGCCACCTTTGAAGACATTTATTAAGTGGTGCTTCACTGTCCTGCAGCCCCTTTTGTGTGCAACCAGGGGCATGTTCCATTTAGGAGGAGGTTTATTAGAAAAAGTGTCTCAATTTCTCAAAGCACTTAGCATGGGCATTTATAACGATATGGGATGCAGACTCTGCTAAAGCAGGCAGGGTGGGAACCAGGCCCTGGTAGAATTGGGTGTAAGGGCCCTCTTTGTTGACAACACTCTCTCATCTTACCTCTGGTTGTTGGTAATTGTTAAATCCCCGCAAGGCAAGTGTTGTTGTCAGTCCATCTTGTCTACATTACCCCAAAGGGTGAGAAACAGGGGAAAGTGATCACTTTCGAACCATGCAAGACTTCCATGTCTATAAGTCTTTCCCAGGAATTTAGATCTACAAGAATATAGTCTACGTGCTTCTGGCATAAATTCCTTTTAAAGGTTGGACATCTCATCATATCAGACACTGTTCTCCTATTACTAGCTCTTAGATGGCAGCAAAAGTAAAGATCCAACAATTGCAGAGCGACTGCAGTAAGGATCGCTATGCAAGGACCTAAAAGTTCCGGTATGCCCCATTGTTGGTCTTCCTCACCTGAATTGTCCCTTAGGAGGGCTAATGGTTCAGTGCTCACATACGTGGAAGCCCAGAGTGATATTAAACCATATAGCAAGACCCCCTAAGGGTCTACCGGCCTGGGACGTTCATGCTGGGACAAAGAAGGTATAAAACCTTGCTTATGTGTTAGTACAATTTCCCATGTTTCTTGAAACATGATCATGTCGCCCCTGTCAATGAAGCCCCCTCAATCCTCTTGGGCATTCTTACTCCTAAGTCTGGCAATGTTCCAGGAGATGAGTGATAAATTATTATTAGTTTTACTAAAAGAAATAACCTGTTTTCCCTAGAGTAGAGTAGTAGACTCACTGGGAGAAACATTGTATAGGATTTTGGCTATGGGTGACTCACGTCTTTGCTAATTGGTTGCAGCCGGGTAGAAGGTGCCAATGGCTGGGTAATACGGATGACATTAGAGTCATTGATATGCCCTTGAATTATGAAGGCTTAGGGCCTGGCCAACCATTAGCAGCAGGATTCATGTCAATCTTCAGTCAAGCCATGGGGAAGAGGGTTGAAATGATTGGACTTGTTCAGCTCTCCCTGGGGAGAATATACTAGTTTTAAACATAATTGTGGAGTTGCGTGGAGAAAGAGTTTGCACTTCTAGGGGCAGTAAACCATTTACAACAAAGGGAAGTGAGAATTGTAGTTTACTGAAGTCTAGGTTGTTGTCTGATATTGTCAGAGTGGATAATGTTGCAGCAATTCCTGACTTCCCTAATCCGATGAATAATTTTGTTGGACAGAGAAGCCTTGTTTTCCCTGTCGTGTGCCTGGAGTTTAGTGACACCTGCCATATAAATTGCCCTAATGTAAGAGGAGGTAATTGAGGTTAGTATTAGCCTCCCAGTGGTTGTGCGCGTCAGGGATTTAAGAGTAGCCACTATACTTGTCACTGGAGAATCATGCTAATGGCCTTGGCCTATAAACCTGCAGTTCTCTTGGCGCCTTCCTTGGAATTCCACACTCTCAACCACACCTTAAGTGCTTGCACCCATATGGCCTTCTGTACACACTTTCAGTTGATCATTGTCTTGGGTAAGTAGGGTATAGAGCCGGACACAGATCACCTTTTGGGCAGAACGTTAGGGAAGTCTGAATACTGGTGAGTCATCCTCAGTTGGTGAATCATCCACAACAACAACGAGGGTGAGTCATCCTCAACTGTCAAGTCATCCGCAACAACAACATGAGACAGCCAGCCAAGATTTTGAGAGACCTCAAAGTATCAGCAGCCATTTTGAAACTCTAAACTATAAATAGCCGGGCTTCTGAACAGTCAGTGCTTCACATCAACAAATCCAGATAATGCATCTCCTGCCCAGCCTCCGAATTCGGATCACACATCTCCGTCTCAATATAATAAGTATTTTATGTAAGAACTCTCCTGCTTTGATATTTGTCCAGCTGCCGCCACGTTCATTGGGAGGGACTTGTCACCTTGCTTAGGAATCTGGCCGCGAACTTGGATGAAGGAAAGCTTGGTACCTGTCACCTCCGGCGAGATCTCTGCACATTAACCTGCAGAACATTCTAAAAACAGCTATTCTACGGTTATTTAGCTTCACAGCTAAGTTTGTTATTTATTGTGTATATTGTGTTCTTTTTCAACCTCCCTATGAACTCTTTATTTTTGTGCAACTGGTGTGCTATTGTGTGAGGAGAAACACTAAACATCGGTGTGCACTTTGTCAGCGTAGTAGTGGAGTTCACGCATCTACTAAGTATGCAGGTTGATTCTGTACAAAAGTTGTGTGTTGTGGTCTATAAAATGTTGAGCTGTGACAAGTAATGTATGTACACGTGTGATATTCTTGTTTATGTACACCATCAGGAGGTCATAGTGTGATGCCCCTCCTCTAGTGTGCTTGATTAGTATGTGCAGTATATTGTTTCCTCCCTTAAGAAAACGATAAGTGCCCTTCACGTAGCATATATCAGTTTCCGTTTTGGGTGATATAACTGCCCTGTTATCTGTACTAACGTTTTCCTTATGTTTGCTCCTTCTGTAGGTCCAAGTGGGAACTCTGGAGGATAGTGGATCATCAATTTATTCGTTTTTATTTTAGCTTGCTATTTTAGTTTGTTGTTTGTTCGCAAACCCCTTTCCCCTTATGTTCATCTCAACACCATTGCATTCTTCTTCTACCAGTGGTGGTGTGGTGGATGCAGAGGAGACACTCTGCATGCTGCTTCTGCAACAGTTGGTCTTGGACCTCATGAATGATGATATAAAACTGCATTGTGATCTGACAGTGCAAAGGAGGCACAAATCAATTTAAAGGGGAAGGGACATGAGTCACAGCAAAGGAAGAACCTGTATCTCACCCTATTAAACATCTACATGGCTCCCCTCGCAGCCATTGTCAGAAGCCGCAGACTCAAAATCATCTCCTACACCGAAGACACCCAGCTGATCATCTAACCCACACCGCCAGAATCAACTTTCACAAAGGAATGAAGGCAGCTGCTACCTGGATGAAAGACAGCTGCCTCAAGCTCAACTCGGACAAAACTAAAGTACACATCCTGGGACCCACCCCCTAAGCCTGGGATGACTCCTGGTGGCCCACTGAATTAGGAAGCCCTCCCACCCCTACGGACCACGCATGCAACCTTGGCATCATACTAGACTCCTTGTTCTCAATGAACTGCCAAATCAACGCAGTATCCTCATCCTGCTTCCACACACAGCACCTGCTTTGAAAGACATTCAGATCATTCCCCACAGAATCCAAAAAGATGGTCACACATGCACTCGTCACCAGACGGCTGGACTACGGCAATGCACTCTATGCCAGCGTCGCCCAGAAACAGCTCAGGACACTACAAAACGTCATAAACGCTGAAGCCAGAGACTGGTCCTTGACATCCCCTGCCGTAACTACATGACACAACACCTCTGATAACTCCACTGGCTCCCTATCAATAGGAGAGTCACCTTCAAGCTCCTCACACATGCCTACAAGGCCCTCCATGACCAGGGCCGGATTGGCCATAGCGGGCACAGGGCGTTTCCCCGGTAGGCAGCTAGGGTGAGGGACAGTTGTGGGTCCCTGGGGAGCCACTTTTGTTCACTGGGTCGGCAAATATCGTCCCCCTGTAACATAATCGGCCAAAACCGGCGCTCGCAAACTGCTCAGCTGCACTCCCATCACCCCAGGGGGGGGGGGGGGGGGGGGGGGGTCAGTTGAGCAGTTTGCCAGGGCCGGTTTCTGTTCCCAGTCCGGCCCTGTCCATGATGTAGGACCAGAAAACTTGAACCACCGCCTCCTTTTCCACACACCCGCCAGACAACTCCACTCCACCCAACTCACCCTGGCCTCCATCCAAGGATCCACAAGACCAGAACCGGAGGAAGATCCTTCTCCTACCTCATTGCCAAGACCTGGAACACCATGCCCCTCCACATCAGGCAATCTGTGTCATTGACCCAGTTCAGGAAGGATCCCAAGACCTGGCTCTTCGACTGATACGCTACACACAGATGAATCAGCAGCCCCCCGCCCTCAGCACCTTGAAACCCTCACAGGTGGGCAGCCGTGCTTTACAAGCCCTGATTGATTGATTGAGTGATTATTTATATGGACTGGTTTGGATGATGCAGATATTACTCTCAAGTTTCCCACTTGCATGGAACCCTGATGGATAGGCTGAGAATTGTGGTGGGCCTAAAAGGTTTTTGCCACATGTCTATAGCGGAAAACAATGGAAGTTTTTGTCTGGTAGACTTAGGGCTGTAAGAGGGGCTAGGGTGAACTTTGCTTTGTAGTCTGGAAGGTATCATGTTTAGCGAAGAGTTTGCATAAAAAGAGGCCCCCTCTTTATGTGGGTGACCTCGTCCCACTTTGCGACTGACCAACCTTTGCGACCTTCTCTAGGAACCAGGGAGAGAAAGCAATTAGAGTATAATATTGTGATTCTAGGGGGACTGGCAAATTAGTTTGGGTGCTAACTAGGGTGGTAGCTCCAGAAGGTCCCGTTTGGTCAATTAATTGATGGGTGCAAAATAAAGGTTTCACTGAATATCGAAATCATAAATATTGTGATACCAAAATATCGTGTCAAAAATATAGATGACTAAAAATTAGTTTTTCTATACATTTAATGGTTAGTACAAAAATATCAAAGAAAAAAAGTATTGTTTTACACTAAAATCTAAAAATGTATACAAAAATATTGTAGTTTACTATATATGTAGATATGTAGTTTAAATAAGTACAACTTAAATATTTCAACATATAACATTAATATATTGTAAATTAAGTATGGTTAAATAGGGAAAGCTTTGGACTCGGGGGGGATACAAATCTAGCTGCCATATATGCATCATTTGTTTGTTACAGAGCATTCAGAAGTCATGGGGGTTAATTTTTCCTTGCATTTAAGCCAGTTGAAATCATTACTTAGAAGTTGTAATCCTCGCTTGCCTCCATCCTCTTGTTGCTCTCCGTGCATTATAATTTTAAAGTTGTTGTTAAATTTCCCAATATAACAATTAATACAAGTTTTACTAAAATATCTTTCAAATTACATACATTTAACTATGTAAAAACAGTGGAGAAACCGTTAAACTCAGGAGGGGAAAATCTGCTATTCCCACTGCAGTCAGTGCAACAGTAGGGAAAGTACTGGACTTGGGAGGGGTAAAGTTTACTATTCTCACTTCAGTCTGTGCAACTTAATAGAAAGCATTGAACTCCGGAGGGAGAAAATTTACTATTCACACTCCAATCTGTGCTACAATAGGGAAAGAATTTGACTCATGAGGGGTAAATTGTACCATTCCCACTCCAGGCGGTGCTAAAGTAGGGAAAGCGTTGCACTCAGGAGGTGTAAAATTTACTATTCACACTCAATTCAGTGCTACAGTAGCGAAAGCGTTGAATTGAGGAGGGTAAAGTTTACTATTCTCACTTCAGTTGATGAAACAGTAGGGAAAGCGTTGGACTCAGAAGGGGTAAAAATGTACTATTCCCATTTGGGTCAGTGCCATTGTAGTGAGATTGTTGAACTCAGGAGGGTTAAAATTTGCTGTACTCATTCCATTCAGTGCAACAGGAGGGAAAGCATTGGACTCAAGAGGGGTAAAATGTACTATTCCCGTTCCAGTTGGTACAACAGTGGGGAAAGTGTTGGACTCAGGAGGTGTAAAATATACTATTCTCCCTACAGTTGGTGCAACAATAGGGAAAGCAAAAGTCTGAGGAGGGTTAAAATGTACTATTCTCACTCCAGTATGTGCAACAGTAAGGGAAGCGTTTAACTCAGGAGGGGTAAAATTTACCATTTCACTCTAGTGTGTGCAACAGAAGGAAAAGTGTTAGCCTAAAGAGATGTAATGTTTACTATTCCAACTCCAGTCTGTAACAGTAGGGAAAGCTTTGGACTCGGGAGGGATAAAAATCTAGCTGCCATATATGCATCATTTGTTTGTTACAGAGCATTCAGAAGTCATGGGGGCTAATTTTTCCTTGCATTTAAGCCAGTTGAAATCATTACTTAAAAGTTGTAATCCTCGCTTGCCTCCATCCTCTTGTTACTCTCCATGCACCACTCACACTCCAATGCCCAGAGAGGGTTCGAAGGGTGCCACTAATTTGCAGACTTACTCTGGCTCCTTCCTTCATTATTGACTGATCCACAAATTGAAGGAACTGCACTAGATATATAACTCTGCTGAGTTTAAAAAAATAAAACATAATTCAGGTATTTGAAAAAGGAAAATGAATAGTTGAAAACTGTAAAGCTAAAAGTGCCTTGATCACAAGCAGGACACGGACAGGTAAAGAAAGTCAAGAAGCCTGGGTTAAATATGAAAACAAATGGAAGGATGTTTGGCTTCACAAAAATTAGTTGTGCTGACGGTGTTGAGTTATTATGGTGGTGGCCTGGTATTGCTGGTGATATTGATGGTGTTAGTATTGCTAGAGACAGCGATAGTCGTAATGGAGCTACTAGAGGTCATGAAGATGGTATTCATTCGTACTCAATGTTCGTCATATTGGTGGTGATATCGGTTGTTAACTGACAGGGATATTGGTGGTGGTGGTTTTGGTGGTGGGGATATAGGCAGTGAATGGGGTTGGTGGTGGTAGAATAGGTAGCAGTATTGGTTGTGCTGTGGTATTGGTGGTAGTGCCTGCTGCAGTAACAAAGTGATTTCTGTACACAATGCATATATGATATAGATAAAGAATCAATTGTGACAATAAATGATGTCTGAATGTAGTTTATTAGTGTGAAATAGTCTCTGATGCATTTGAATGCACACAATTCATTGGAGGATGTGGTATATGCCCAAACAATAGGAGCCTTATTTATGGGTTTTTTGCCTTAGGGCAGCGCAGCAGCCCTTGCTGCTGCGATGTCCTGCGGCGAAAGAAAATGGCAGGAATGCACCATATCTATTAGATACGGCGCATTCCTGTCGCTTTCCCCGGCGCACAATTTGCTGCTGTGCACCAATGCAGGCACCTTTGCACCATGGTGCAAGGGGGCCTGCACTGTGGGGATGATTATTTTTTGCAGGAAATAAAACCTTTGTGCACAAAAACAATCACAAGAGGCTTTTTCCTCTTTCTCTGTGTGCTGCATTCTGTAGCTCACAGAGAAAGAAGAAAAAGTAGGAGAAATAATGATATTTCTCCCCTGGGGAAGTTTTTGGGACTGCCTTAGACTTACCATCTCTCGTAAATCTGGGGCAGTGTCAGAAAGCCAAGGATGTTGCTGGGAACGCCCCCAGCAACACCCATGCCCCTTTCACGCAGGTTTCTGCATGTAAGGGGCACATATTTATAAGGCATGAAACGTAACATGGCTTGACGTGGCCTTATAAATGTGCCAGTGGCACATTGAGCCTCAGGAAAGTCAAAAAAGTGACGTTCCGGCAGTGCAATAGTGACGGTAGGGCATCTTGGGGCCCTAGGTATCTTGTAGTGAGGGATCAAATACTCCGACGAGTCGAGCCAAGATATGATTAAAATGTCTGAAACCAGTGTCTGAAATAGCCTAGGGCAAGGAAACAATGGCTGAAAGAGGTAGGCCTAGGATCTGTTGGTTTTACAGTGTAAGCAATAGGTCTGGCTAGACAGCCCTTCTGTCAAACCCACACCTACAAAATGAATAGAAATCAGGCTCCCACCAAGCCCAATGATGACACTCTCTTGAGAAATGAGAAGAAAAGATAAGGATTGTGCTGGGTTGAGAACTAATACAGATGGTGTATTGGTGTCTTGATTAGAAGCCATCATTTACAAAAGGAGTCGGGTAGTTGCCACAACATAATGACTGAATTGCAATCAGATTGGAGGCCGTAATGTGCTACAGTCACCTGAAGAGCTTAAATCAGAGTGAAAATATACTAGAAGTTGTTTATAAAACATTAGAACCACAGTACCATAATCCCACTCTAGAAATGTATCAAAATGAAGACTCGCCTGCCTAGACTAGTGCAAACATACACTTGAGAAAGAACAGGGAGGAAAGCTGATTAGTCTGGCTGCTTTCTGATAACGTCTAAAGTTTCCTAAAGCTAAGCTCTGTCTATCAGGAGTGAAGAATTTATTCTTCAATTAATGGTTATCTGAAACTCTGGCCCAAAGGCATCCTATGTATCCTTGGACGACAAACACCAACTGAATGACAGAAACATGGCAGCTGTGGAGATGGGGATCATTTCTCTCAACTCCACTCTTTTAAAAGGTGTCACACTACTGCACAGAAGCCGTCAGCTCCCACAGATCAAACAGGTCCCAGTGTGTAATCTTTATTACAACTGAGGTTCTCATGAACAAACAACAGATCTGACTACCTTTGAGTCATTGTTCCATTTACCAGTGTGAAGTAGACACGAGAAAGCAGACATCTAATCAGTAACACCTAAGGGCGGAGACAGGTATATGGGCTTCTGGCCTCAGTTTAATATATAATCACACTGCACAGTAAAGAGCTTATGAACTAACAGAGGGGCACTTGGCATCACATACACCCTGGTACATGTCAAAGTTCTCCCCTCTCCACATATCAACCTGTACCTGGAGATATGTTATGCTGCAGGATATTAGTTTTGCAAAGCATTTGCCGCTTGGAGCATGTGGTTTTGATTGATCCACTGCTTCACGTGTTGAATACACTGAATACACCAAAATACACTTGTTGGGGGTGGGAGGTTTGAAGAGCTGAATTATTCTAATGTAAGTATTCATGAAGGTGGGGTGAGCCTTGCAATCTCCCAACCCAACCAATATGGAGTATGTAGTTGTTTGTCTTGCGTGGTGGTTTGCAGTGGGAGTTCAGGATTGTTGGTGCTATACCTAAAGCATGTCAGCCGGTGTTGTATGTACTTAATGACTATGTTTAACTACAACAAGCAGCTTTACTGCTGCAGTTCTACGTTGTTTTCTAGCTTGGGAGGTAAAGAACCTGGTACTGGGTTAGCATCAATACATTTTGACTGTTATTCTGAAGTGCTTGTGGTATTTTGGGAGGTTCTTACAAGCTGTTAGTGAAAATCCTGAATGTGTGGTGGTATCCTACTCTGGTCACAGCTTAACCCTTATCTTCCCTGTTCTCAGCCCCAGTGTTTGATTTTACAGAGAGGACAGGCTCAGGGGTTTCAGGGAGTCCCCATATCCAGGTTATAGTATTTGGTGTTTTGTACTCTCTTCATCTTCCACATCTAGAATATGGGAAGGAAGGAATTCAAGGCACTGCCATAGTATTTCTGGAGTTAGTTGTTAGATTCCAGTTGCACTATGTCACCCCTCTGTCTTAACCAGTATGAAGACTTCTTTATTTAGTTATTTCATGAGTGGGTACGTTTTTTTCCATGTTCAAAAAACACTTTGGGCCCGTCACTGGATTCCGGTGCCCCAGCCTCTGAAAGCACTGCATACATATATGAGGCAGCGAGAACGATCGATGTGTCAAGATCCATAATGAAAACAAAGATGTTCAGGCTGACCATCAAGGACCGCAACTGAGGACAGCGAGTCATAGGAACACACAGACCACAAGGCTTCATTCTGGCTGCACTCTGCCTTCATTCACCCAATCGCCTGCCATACCTAAGGAGTTCTTGGAAGGTGGTGGAATGTGATTTGTTGTGCAAAGCCCATTAATAACACTATAGAACATTTATTGGCAGCAAAGAAAGAGATCAGGTTGCACAAGTCCTCTTTGAAGGCTTGCAGTTCCTTGTCTATGCATTGGGATCATTGATGGTGTAATGCTAGAGATCAGAAATTGATGGAGCTATAAAATGTATTGTACAAATATAAGAGTATTGATGTTTTTAGAAGGAGATTGATAGAGCCTTCTTGGTAAGCTCCTCCAGCACCAAAATATTCTCTCGGATCTCAATTTGATGAATTGGTGGCAACCAATATGAACTGCAATATCAGCTGGTTCATACCTATGTAATGTCTTGAGAATGTGCTGCTTTGCTAAATACAAGAGTAGGCCAGGGCATGAAATTCTGCTCCGCTCACGTAGTTTGCAGAGTTTTTCCCACTCTGTAGCATGCGGAGTTCCACTTAATTTTTGCACGCTTGCGCTCGTCAATGTTAAGTTGGCGAGTGAGGAAAATCTTACTATAAACCACTTCCATGCGAGATTTCTCGATGCGGGCGGGTTCAGATACCCGCTTCCGCTCGCATTGAGAAACCTTCTGTTCGCATTGAAGAAGTTGCCGTTTGAGTAGAACATCTACTCGAGTGGCAGAAAGAGGCTGCAGCCTCTTGCACTTACCAGGGTGCCATTTGCGATGATCTTCAACAGGGGCGGCTCTAGGCTCATGGTGGCCCTAGGCAGGGAGCCTAGGAAGAGGGGGTCCGGGCGGGGCGGAGGAAGGTGTTTGGAAGTGCAACAGAGCCGGTTGCCGCCAAATCCCTGCCAGGGACCGCCACGCAAATATGTATCTATCCTCAGAGGATTATTATATTATTATATTAAGGATATATATTGGCGTGGTGGCCCCTGGGGTTTGGTGGCCCTGTGCAGGTGCACATGCCTAAGGCCGCCCCTGTCTTCAAAAGCGAGACAAACATCCGGCGCTAAAAATCATCAGGAACAGCGCGGCCTAATGCACTCTGCCGCTTGTGGAACTCCTTGTAGTGCGGCGGAGTATTTTGGTCACTTTACGGAATGCTGCAAACTCCACCCAGACCTATAAGAGTAGGAATTTGATACTAATATGGATCACAAGCTTGTCAGTTGGCAGTAAAGTTTTCTAATGCAAATGTTGTAAAGGATACGCAAATCTGCTCCTGAAGCAACTTCTCTGGTGCTGGCCCTATTAACCTAGACACATCCATGTCCACGTGCAAGAAATGGTCAATTCTCCCAGCCATCATCAGTGCTCAGCAATTACAGCAAAACGAGAGATTTGGACACTTCGTTTATTTTTTATTAAGACAGACATTTTCTCCTCTCCTTTTCTAAATCCTGTTCACGCTTCCCGCACCCGGAATCTAATGAGGCCATCTTTGCATGAAAATTACCCCTCTTCTGGCAGTCTGAAACTCTGCTCTGCGGAGATCCCCCCTGAAGAGGAATCCGGATGCGAGCATGCGAGAGCAAGATTTGAAACATCCCCGCGCCTCCGAACTCACTGCGAAATCCGGCCCCCGCGCCTACTCAGGCTCCAGCTACTCTGCGCGCCTGACAATGTAAAACTGATTATAATTAAAAATATCAGAATAATTAAAGTCCTCAGCTTGACAAGCAGAGGCACAACTTTGCCTTCAGACATTCCTCTCTAATTAGTTAATTAATCCTAATGCAAATTATAAGCAATAATTAGTCAGCCAAGCTTGACGTGGAAGTCTGCTGACTTGCAGCTACGAGGCATTCTGCTCTCTGCTTTGCAGCTTCTTGAGGTGGGCTTTGTCCGCTCCATTTTATTTCGCATTTACGACATGTTGGAGGAATGCGCGTGAATGGACTCCGACAACATGAAAGGACAGCATTTTGTGCGTGTGTGTACCAGACGATCAAAAACAATTACAGCTGCGCTGAGCGCAAATTACATATCTCAACTTGAGTTTAAATTATTAAAAAATTCTCAAAGTTATCATTTTAATTTATATTTTATGAAAACTGGACTGGGAGTCAAGCGCAGCGACAAACTATGCAGTTGCATATTAAGGTTACTTTGCTAGCCTTATATTTCACAAAGTAAAAAACCCATTTCAGGATGCACACATGACTATTGTAGCATCAAGCGAATTGCTATTAAATTTTGTTCAGTTTAGAAAGATAATCTTTTTCTATTTAATGATTATAAAATTGACCGTTATTAAGGAAAATTAAGAAAGAGTTAGCGATATTTTGTTATCTTGGCAGGGAAATACTGCACCGTACCAAAAAGTACAACATTCATAGAAAGTGCGTGTGTCTGGCTGACGTATGAATTTGTTGACCTCATTGTCCCTGTCACATAAATCGATAGAAAGTTGAAAGCGGCATTAAAAAGGGTGGTAGTTCGTTGTTCCGTGCGTTCTTTTAGCTCCATATTGCACCATATAATGTACATTTGAGTTCTTTCAGTGGTATAGCATTACTTGACATTTTGAAAAACAAATTCAAATTTCACTAACTGTTTTAGTGCTCACAAAATCAAATACCACCAGCATACAACTCTTCATGTGACCCAGCCCATGACACTAATAAACAATGCTGACACCGGGTTGCTTTAATGGTCCGGTTCCCGGGTGTAGTGAGGTGGGTAGGACATTTCGACTGAAATGAGAAAAATGTTAAAAAATAAATAAAATTAAAAAAAAACATTTGGAAAGACAATAGGTTCCGCCTTTGATTTCTGTTGGCATTGTCTCTACCTGTTGGCAAAAACTGAAAATAAATAAATCAATAGGAGTGATGACGTGACTGGCCACATCACTTTATGGGCGCGTGCCTGCATCACCATACATGCATGCCTACGAAATGAGACAGATCCGAAAAGGACGTAAGTCTCATTAACAAAAAAAAAAGACATGCTTCCCGCCGGAAATGACGAGCCAGTATTACATTCAGTACTGAAATTCTCTGCGAGCTGCAGGTACTAGGCCCCAAAACTCACTTTTGGGGACCGTGAATTATTTTTTATCACCAGAGAGGGAAAAAGAGAATTACAGGAAAACATTGACAAAGGCAGAAAGAAGGGATGAAAATGTACACACAAGAGCGCTATAAGGGGACAGAGACTGTATACAGTGACAGCCGCTGGTTCCAAAGAAATTCTCTGTATCCACCCCCACTTTTGTGCTTACAATTTTAGCAGTCAATCTCAATTATCTTTATCCACTAGAGACACGTTTTAAGGCATGGGTAAAGTGTGCTCTGGCTAAGGCCCCCACCAGCCTTTCAAGGGGTCCCTGAAAGAGCCAGCTCTGTCCTTCAGAGAGTCTTGCCCTGATGACATTTAATAATTCTTAAATAGATTGTTTTAGATATCGTTTTCCTTTAATTTATATTTAATGTGGGTGATCTGCAAGAGTCTATTACATACATTTTACAGCGAAAGTGTGTGTGTTTCATGCAACATCAATGACAAGATTCTTTTAGATCAAAACAGGATCTCAGATATGAGAAAATTGGGAGGGTATCAAAGACATTATTTGCAGTAATTTTAGTGAGCTGCTGCTGTGTTAAAATATTGAAACAACACATCACTGTGCCTGAATATCAGATGTAAGCACATTTAGAATTTGGACGAGTGTGCCTGTGCACTGCCAGTGACCTGGCCAGTGAGAGCATGAAAGAGCTACCATTGGATCATATATTCTGAACTGTTCTGAATAGGGCCCCCCAAAATACGTTTGGCCCAGGGCCCCTAAAATCCTTAAGATGTCCCTGATCCACGAAACATGTACGTATTACACTTCCCAAGGGTTATGAAGGCATTTTGAATAATATAACCTTTTCAAATGTTCTACAAACATTTATCATGTTTAACCCAAGCATTGCTTCCACAACCCTCATTCTCTGCGAACTCCTCACTTGCAGAAAGAACACCATTCAAACAAGAGCTAATATCGGTGGAATTAAGAAAATACATACTCTTCTCAAAGCTCTGCTCCATCTGTGGGGGACAGCTCCCCCTCTCCACATCACCCCCTTTTTCTATCCAAGACCATGAAGGCTGAACGGAGGCCTCGCCTGGGAGGGTGGGATGTATGTAAGGACAGTGACAAGGACCAGTAGGGCTAGGAGTAATTAAGATTACAAGTAGTACAAGTCTCACACCTATTACCCTCTTGCTTATCCCAGCTATATTTATTGTAATGGAACAGCTGAAGAGCTTCTGCCAGGCAAAAATCATACCATAACACACATGCACTGCAACATGCATGAGTTTATTACACAACCTGCAGCATTCACCGTGACACAGTGTCAACCAACTGCACCACAATCATGTCTGAGGGTGCTCTGAATTCAGAACCCATAATGGCCGAGCAGAATTGTCCAGAGACAAAGTCGCCCATGAAGCTCATGTTGTCGCTTGGGAATTGTCCGCCCAACAGATGGGGGGCAAAAAATTAAAGAATAGGAAATTATGGGCCAAAGCAGCAGTATACCATATCTACCCAGTCAGGAATTCCTCCTCTGTGCTCAAGCAATAAATGTCCGGAAGTGTAATCCAAAAAAGGGCATTATAGGAATCCACATTCAGTAACCATACAACTTCCATTAAAAATATATAACATCTAATTTTTTATACCAGTAATCATTTTGACTGCCATCCCTCCAAAAAGCTTGAATAGATTCAGGAAGCCATTTTTGCTTTTAAAAATGTAGCATAAAGACCATACAGCCCGGGGCAAGGTTAGGAAAAGGAAGGCGGTAGACAGGAACCGGAAAGGGAGGAGCGTTATTAGTTAGCCAGGGGAAAGGAAGAGGTGAGTGCTGCATAGAGCCGGCCCGAGAGATATAGGAAAAAAGGAAGAATAGGAAGCAAAATGAATTTAGGAGGAAATAGGAATAAAGAAAGTTGTTACATCAGTACACAGTGTCTGTCGATTATTTTCCAAGGACATGACAGCAACCTCTGAAAGACTAGAGTTCAGTGACACTGGTCTTCATAGGTATTTCCTCTACATCTATAGCCTCGATGTGTTCCTAAAAAGCACACAAACCATTGAGGCCTTCTTAACATTTAGACATTCAATCCCAAGTTTTTTATGTATTGTTTCCTTTTTTTTTTATTAACCTCCCCAGTGCTGCCATCGGCCGACGCGGCCCCGCCCATTTTGCGTAAGTGCCGCACTGCTGCGAAATCGCGGCAGCATGGAAGGGGTTAAGCTTGAAGAAAACAACAACAAAGACAAAAAAGAATACATCATGGCTTCATATTATCCATTCACAAAACTTACAAAATAAAATCCAACCCGACAAAAGAGAAGGGGAGAGAAAAAAAAGGAGCATGAAAGTCAGTTAAGCATAGCAAAACCAGAAACAAATAAGCCTAAGATTACATAGAGCAATACAATCCATTACCTAGTTTCTAAGCCACTCCTCCAAGGGAGCCTAGATCTTCACCTCCTTCTACCCCACCTCTGAAAAACGGCTGACTCTAAGTTATAGAGAGCCAAGATCCTCGCTCTCCAATTTACAAAGGTGGGGGCAACTGGACTAATCCACTCTGATGTTATGCAAAGCCGCACTAGAGACATAGCAATAAACAGGAGAGTGGATGTGTGTCTTGTTCTCTCCAATGGACAATTACTCTTGCAACCAAATATGACAAACTCTGGTGAGAGAACAACCGAGATGTTAAGTCTAGAATTAATAAACAATTATACCTCTAGGAGAAATGTGGCTAGTTTAGGACAATCAAAAAACATATGTACATCATTGGCGGCTGCCAGACCACATCTCGGACAGTGATGGCCCCCTCTACCTCCCCATTTAGAAATTTTGTCCGGGGTGTTATAAAGATCAAATAATGCCATGTAGCATTGAGAGCGTAAGCTTCCTGATATTAAGACACTGCTTGATAATTCTAAAGCCTGAGAAATATCCAACCCTGTCTTACCCAGCTTTAACTCCTACTTGGCATTTTGAGAAAAGAGATCGTCGGGGAAACCAGAGAGCAAATGCTGATATAGTGTGCCAATTCTTGAACGCCTCAAAATCAATTCCATAAGTAAATTCCTATTAAATAAGATAGAAATTGGGTCCTTCAATTTATCTACATAACTTCGGATCTGTAAGTATTTAAAAAACTCATGCATGTTTAGAGAGATCTCGTCCTTTAAAAATAAAAAGGAGGCCATAGACCCTTCACACCCTAAATCGCCCAGAGACGTTATTTCCTGTGAGATCCACCTAAATGTGGTCTGATCTTGAAAAATGGGGGGTAAGAGTCTGGCAGCGGTGAAAGGTGTATAGTAATTGATGTTAGGAAGCGACCATTTGCGCCGGATCTTACGCCAAACTGAGAACATTGCTATGACGACCTTAAACTTAGGGGCAGATTTATGTTAACTGGTGCATCCCCAGGGATCCACCAGTTAACGTGCGCCACAGCTCCACCACCCATGGTGCGCTGCATTTATAATGCGGCGCACCATGGTGCAAGAACGGCACAGATGCGTGACGCATCTGTGCCGGAAATGTGGCCCATTCCTGGAGTTGCGTCGCAAGCGAGACGCAGCTCCAGCAAGGCTCCTGGGTGCCCCATCTACACAATGCTGCATCAAGACCTACGCCTGCTTCAAGCAGGCGCAGGGTTTTGACGCAGCATTGGCCTGAAAGTGACTGAGTGAAAGCTCATAGATTTCACTCGGCCACTTTCAGGAGGCGTTCCTGCGCAGGAACGCCCCCCCCCTGGCCAGGAACCCCTCCTTATGGCGCAGGGCTTTACAACGTGACGCATCTCCTAGATGCGTCATGTTGTAAATAGGGTGCATTGTATGCGCCACAGTTGCGTCAAATAAAGTGACGCAATTGCGGCGCAAGGGCATCATAAATCTGCCCCAAGGTCTTCTTATAATAACTAGGTTCAAGTACCCGCAATAAAACCCCCTTAGCATCTTCCCCTAGTCCTATTTCAAAAATGGATGGTCCACAAAACGATGGCAACAGTGCCCTATCCCCAAACAATGGTGTGGCGAAATGCTGAAGGAAAGTTGACCAGCAATACAGCACCAGATTCGGCACAGACCAACCTCCCCAATCGCGCAAGAGGTGCATCCACTTAGCCGCTCTTCGGGGTTTGTGATACCCCCAAAAAAATCTTTTACAGCACCTTTCAGCACGAGCAAGGCTAGATTGGGAGAATTCAAGCCAAATGGTTCTGAATGAATATAAAAACGTTGGTAGTACCAACATTTTCAAAACATTTCCCCTACCATACAAGGACAGATGCAAATTGTCTAGTCTTACCAAAGGGAATTGACAGAGTCGATAATAGGTAAGCTATTCAGGTCAGGAATATTTTCAACTGCAGCAGTAATTTTGACCCCAAGATAAGACGCACTTTGAACAACTGGAGCTTCAGAGGGGCCCATGGCTCCTGATTGAACAACCTAAGTTTTGATAACATTAAGTTTATAACCAGAAAACTGGCCGTTCTGTTCTGCTAAGTTCTTAATAGCTGGAAAGGCTGATGCTACATTGCTTGTCAAAACTATAATGTCATCGGTGTAATCCAACACCGTATACTCTGATATATTGACCCTGACTGAAAATATGTTCAAGGAACTCTCAATTTTACTTAGGAAAGGGTCAATATATAAAAAAACAGCAGGGGCGAGCAGGGACAACCCTCCCTAGTGCCCCTGCTGATGCTGAATGATCTTGATAGCAAACCTGAGACCGAGAGGGTAGCCTCTGGAGCGATATAAAGTAATTGGACCGCTTGAATGAACTCAGAGCTGAACCCCTTCCACTGTAGGACCACCCATAAAAATCCCCAGGCGACCCTGTCGAACGCCTTTTCGGCGTCCAACAGGATCGCACTGAGAGGAGATTGTGTGACTTGGGCCCAGTCCAGAAGTGAAATTATACGGCGGACATGATTGGCCATGTCCCTGCCTGGAACGAAGCGTGCTGGCGTAAGTAAACTAATGGAGAGATCACCGAGGCCAATCGGGTAGATAGAATTTTCGAATATATTTTGCTATCTGTATTAATTAAAGAGATCGGGCGAAACAAAGAAGGATCTAGCTCGGGTTTGCCTTTCATTTTAATTAGAATAATGGTGGTTTGACGCCAGAGTGTTGAGGTCCTGTAAGAAAGCCCGACTTCAGATTCTAAATTTGGATCGCTGGCTTCCTCTGTGTACAGAGAACAGTAAAACTGCCGGAAAACCTCCATGACCCCCTCCGATGTGTCCTGAATATGGCCTTGAGAGTCCTGGATCTTAGTGATACGATTAGCCAACCCTCACTGCTGAAGTCGTTTGGCCAAAACCCTGCCCGATTTTTCCCCAAACTCGAACATCATAGAGCGAAATTGTAAATACTTTGCAGCAAGATCCTGGCCAAAAAATTCTAACAAAGAGGCCCTAACTCTAGCTACCTGTAGCTGGCTTTGAGCTGTATCGTGGCCCTCCTTAATCGCACATATCAGTTGAACCTCTGCAGACCCCAGTTCTGCGATCCTCCTATTAGTTTGATCCTGAACAGACCTCTGCTTAAAATGCGAGAAACTCTTTATTTCCCCCCGAACTGCTGCTCTTAGTGTTTCCCAGACAGTGGTACAGGAGACTGTTCCTCTGTTAATGTTAAAAAATACCAAAATCCAATTCCTCATGTGATCTATGTATGATTGTTCCAGTAACAACTTTCTCTCCAATGTCCGTTCCTTGGGACCCTTGTCGTATGGGTTAAAGTGCAATCAATAATCAATGAGTTGTGGCCTGATAGAATTCTAGGGAGGACTGAGATAGATGTAACATCTGCCAATTGTTCGGACATAAAAAAATATTCTAACCGAACCATCTTAATGTGGGGAGCGGAGAAATATGTATAGCCATCAAGGTGTTTATTATGGTAAAACCAGAGATCTGTCAGACAATGCTCTTGGACCAGAGCTTGGAGTGCCCTAAAAACTCTTGGTTTCTTGCCAACATAATTTTGACCCCCAACTAAATTAAAATCGGCGGCAGATTAATGTTCATGTCCCCGCAAAAAAAGACAGGGTGAGGCCAGAGGGCCAACTTGACATTCAGATGATGCAGAGCTGCTGGATCGTCCAGATTTGAACAATAAACTGTACAGATGGTTAAGGATCTGCCAATAATTAGCAGCTCAGTGATTACCCATCTCCCACTGCTGTCTTTGGCGGTTTTCCTGCAATACCCTGATCCACGTTTTAATAAAACTGTCACCCCTCTAATCCTAGAGGTCTGACGAGAGCACCCAACTAAGTTAAACCCGGGAATTTTCAAGTAGTCGCGATCACTCCAGGATATATGAGTTTCCTGCAGGCAAAGTACCTCTAAGCGTAAGGTCTCAACAACTCTCAAAAACAGTGCCCTTTCTTGCCATCATTCAGCCCACAGATGTTCCAGGACCCTATACGAATTTTAGCCTGCACCATCTGCTCTCAGAGAAAAAAAGCCTAGGCTAACTAAAACATACACACCAATAATAAACCCCCCTTCAGAAAATAAGAGCCTCCTAATGAAAAACATATTAAACGATGAGCCATGATGAAACTGTATATTCAAGCTTTTTTAAATATTCCACTGCCCACCCGTCCCCCCTACCTTACCCCCCAAACCTCCCCCAACCCTCAACCCCACCCACCAGCACCCCCCTTGCCCTACCACCCCCCAAACAAGGCAGCAGGGCCCAGGTCCTAGTGATGGATGGGCTCGTTTGAACACAAATCCCCCCAGGTGTCATTGCCAAAGTGAAAATACCAATGGGGAATTGCCCATGGAGGACTAAAAAAGAAGGTTCGTAGACAAGAAAACGAAAACAAACCTTTCCCCCCACAAGAAAGCAACACCCCCCTGAAAAGAAAAGAACCCCAAGGATTCTCAAGAAGAAAAAGGAGCTATGACCAACAAGTCTTACAGCCTAGAGTGAATCAAGAAACTCTTTAGCCTGAGCTTCAGAGACAAAAAATCTGTTCTGACCTTGGTGAATAACTTTTAGTTTAGAAGGAAAAAGCAAGAATTCTTGAGCTCCCTTAGACTGAATGGGTGCTATTAATTGCCGGAGCTGCCACCTCCCTTCAACCATTGCTGTACAGGGGTCAGGCCTGACAAAGAACTCACAGCCTCCTATCCGGTCTTGCCAAATCGTAGATTTTTTCCCTGGCTAGAAAGCTACTCAAACAAATTAAAATAGCACAAGGCCTATTGTCCGTTTGACCAGACCGTTGCTTCAACTTGAACGGAAAGCGATGTGCTCTCGGGACTTCGAGTTGCCAGTCCCACTGTTTGACATCTGGGAACGCTTCAATGAACAACTCAACAACAAACTCTCTAATGTCCGACCCCTCAATCCCTTCCAGCACCCCCAAAACTCTCAGATTATTTCTCCGAGATCTATTTTCAAGATCAGCAAGTTTCCACTGAACATCATCCCTTTGAGACTTAATTAAGTCTGTAATGCTTCTTTGAATGGCCATGTCATCTTCCAAAGTGGAGATCCTCTCTTCCGCCTCCCCAGTTATAGAGGAGATGTCTGAACAAATTTTAGCTACTCTTCACATGGAGTTTTGAACCCTGCGTTCGAGCACTCTCCTTCCGGGTCTATTCGTGGTGAGTCATAAATGTCTGGTAAATTATCGCAAGTGTCATCTCACCTGAGGGCGGGTTAGGACAACTGGTACTTTGAATGGTAGCATTACCTTCCAGGCCAGGCTGCATAGTAAACGAGTAGTCCCAAACTAAGGAACCAGTATTTGACCACGGGACCGAGGGCCCTAGATCCTTAGGTGCCTTACGAACAGTGGGTAATCCATTAGATATGGCTTCTGAATTTAGAACCTCGTTAATACGCCAGTCACCCAGCTTGCTATCGTCATCGTCTGTCCAGTCTTTGTCCAAGCCACCATCATCCTCTGAAGACCCAGTGTGGTCAGATAAGGAGTAGAAATTATCACCATCAATGTCTCCATCAGGATTCAATAAAGCGTTCTGTGAGGGCATGTACGATCTTGGTTTGCTGCTGTGGAGGCATCGTGAACCCTAGGGCGGGGGGAATAACTACAGACACTGTAGTCAGCCCTGGCCCTGGTTGGACTACAACTCCCAGCATTCCACTGGACTGAGCCATAAGATCTGCCTGGACTTCAATGTTGAATGGAGCACTAGGAATGCTGTCACTCCTCGCCTCCCCAGCCTCCAGACCATCCATCCTGACCAAAAGATCTCCCTCAACTGCAGCCGAGGCCTATGACCCCAAAGAAGATAGAGAGGCAGTGTTGTCAACCTTACCAATAGAGGAAGATAAAGAGGTTGGGGGAGACACATGTAACAGCTGGCTGCGATGGACGGTGTTTGTTTTTTTGGCGTTTAGTTTTATCAGCCGTTGGTTTGAACATCGCTGGTAAAGTCTGCCTGGATTTCACAGTTGCAGGGGCCAGAACTTCCACAGGCGCCCGTAAACCTCCCTCCGTAATCTTGCTCTGGACCTGAGCTCCAGTAGATTGCACTGTAGCCCCGCCTGATTTCGCGGAGCTCCGAGGCGCTGTACTGCGTCCTGTGGAAGCAACACTCTTCCCCTAATTTTTCGGCGGCATCCCTCGACGTGGGAAACACAACAGCCGAGTCGCTGAGCCACACCAGGACCCACAAACGGTGGAGTACTTCCGCGGGGAAAGAATCCAACAAGTAAGGAGGTTCCGATACCAGAAAGGCCAGCGGAGCATTTCTCACGTGTCTCTTTACCACTTTGATTCATTGCCAGAGGGGTCTTTTCAAAAGCAGCTCAGTTAAGCCCCATCTGTTTTCAAGAAATCAGTGGGTCTACCAGATTTAGCAAGTCGACCGGAGGGGGAGAGCGTTAAGACCAGCTCACTCAGCCGAGTGACTGGCCGCCATCTTGCCTTCGAGAAATTACCGGCTTGTATTGTTTCGATCAAAATAAATATGAATGAATGTGGATTAACATAGTGTAAACATAGCTTTATGGGAAGGTTGTTCCACACGTTGTAAGAAGCCGGCTAGCAGACTTTGCTAATTATCACTAGTGAATGTATCAATTGCGTAAAGGAGGGAGGATGAGTTTAGGTTGCCTTGGATTCACACCGGTAGTGTGCAGTCAGAGTGAAGATACACACTGATATGGTGCACTCAGAGTCAGGATTCCAGTGGAAGGGTATAAGACAGAATTCCAATGGTTCAAGATGCAATGTCTCAGTGGCCTTCCTCTAACCAGCATGAGCACAGAGATACCTACTCAGATTTAGATCTGTCTCCAGCACATCTTAATTTAAGAAAGGATAATAAAGTGACTTCAGAACTTGGAAATGCACGCTTTGTACTGCAGAGCATTGCTGTGTATCTCTGTATATGGTCTCCTATAAGGCATCATGAGTAATAAATGTTTGCACAAATATATTTCAGATCGATGGGAGAAGGCCAGTTAGTAAACAGAGAAGCAAAATACTTTTCATCATATTTATTTAAGTAAATCAAGTAATATGCCTAAAATTTAACAAAGCATATTTTTATCTGAGTACATGTTCTATTTGTGATTTTTTTAGATAGGATGAAGTTGCAACCATTTTCTGTGTGTGCATGCTTATTGTAAAGATCAAGTTATTCAGAGAGGACAATCTCCTAAACTCAGTCTACAATAAGGAAAACAGTGGCATGTCACTTTCCATCTGGCTCTAGCCCCTACTTAAATCTTGAGAAAATAGATTGGGGGTAGATTTTCAAACATTTTGCGATGGGTAAGGATCACAAAAGTGACACTAACCAGCAAAAAATGTTTTTTATTTTGGAATTTACTTTCCAGCGCAAAACTTGCTCTGCATTACTTAGCACCAAAGGGGCATTCCCATGCAGCCACCCATGCCGTTTGACGCAAAACCCCATTTACAAAGAATTGTAGACATGGTTTAGTGCCAAAAGTTAACGCCACGTCAAAGGAGGCGCTAACAGGAAAAATGTTTCTATCTTCCTTTCTTTTCTGACTTTGCATGCGTACTGCACTGTGCAGCAAGCATACAAAGTAGGAAAAGCTTTTAAACTTATCTAGTAATGGCATTTTGTAAAGGAATGGTACCCTCCTGTACAAAACCTATGGTAGACTTAGGCACGTACTGTAGCGCTACAGCGCTAATGTGTGTGAGAGAGCGCAATTTGAATAAAACGTATATCCGAACCATATTTAGAAGCATATAGTATAAACGTAGGAATGAAATGTATACTGTAACGTGAAGTTGACACTTATAGCATAAAGTTAACAGATGTAACAAAAGTAATATAGGAAATGTAACCGTATTTAATCTTGAACATGTATTAGATTTAGAAGGCCCGTATACATAGTGGGCTAATGTGGTAATGTGTAGAAATGCTTACGAATTGTAGAACGTGCAAAGTAGAATTCATGTACGTGTGTAACTTTAAATGGAGAAACGGCGAGAAATGTAACATGGAGAAATGTGCAGAGAACTTATATAGCGATGTAACGAATGAGAATATAAAGTTATACTCTATGTAATTTATATTCTATGTACAATGTATTCATTTAAGCAAACGATTTACTAAATGCGATTATATATAAATGTGTGTTAAAGGTTATACTGTGTAGAAAGCTTCTTGTAAGAACGTTAGAAGAAGGTTTAGGTCATGTGTGATTTTAACCTAGCTGACCAAGGGTTCGCAGGAGTGTAGTCCGCTGTTTGTAATTTAGTGGGCTCACAGGAGTCGTGAATAGCCTTGATGTGAACGTGCGAGCCAAGGAGTCTAGTTCTTGCGAGATTTAAGGTGACAATGCCGGACAAAGTTTATTGCCTAAACGTGAGAGAAGACGCTTGGAACTTGAGTCTTGTTTTGAAATGACCATTCACAGGACCAAGAAAGGTTATATACATAGTCGTAAAGTTTAAAGTTCTGCTGAGGTTATAGACTTTTGCTCCGAAAGTGTCAAATGAAGTCACCAACAAGAAGACGAAGATGGCGTCTAAGAAGAAGGGTCAACTTAACGGACGACGCGAAGAGACGAATCATTGGAAAGAGCAGAAAATGACATCATGGGGGAAAGTCCGTGGTGGGCGTCGAAGGGGCGTTCCACCCATACTGGGATTGTGTATTTTAGGGACAGCACCCCGGGGAGAAGATAGCGAATTGCTCAGAGCGAAGGCGAAAAAGGCGAGAACAGCTCAGCGCGAAGGGCGAAGAGTAGATGACTTGAGCAGATGCGCTGAGAGAGATCAGAGCGCAAGAGAGCAGTAGGCCGAGGACCCTTAGAGAGCGGATGGGTAGGCAGAGAGGGTACTGCTTCTTAAACTTAAAGTTACCTTTAGAGGCTAAGAGAGTTTGAACTTCTTTGGAAGTCAAACTGCTGACACCTTTTTAGGTTAGGAACTTGCGAAGTAGGGATGTCACATAGTACAGAGTAGGGACAGAATTAACTTGTCTATTCTTTTGTAGATGACGCAACAGGACCATATTGTATCGATGCTTTAATCTGGAGATTTGGAATTGATTTTAATTGTATTCTTTTGTATACTTACTGAGATTTATCCTGAGAGGATTGTATACTCATTTAATCTTGATTTTATATAAAACTTTCAAACTTCATCAGTTGTAAGTGGTTCTTCAGAGTTGCGTCAGTTTATTGGGGTTTATCTAACCTATGCGGGGTTTGTCTTTTACTCAATGACAGATAACGATCGATCCAAATTAAAGAATGAGATTAATATCTAAGTGATCAAAAAGGGTATCAAAATCTCATTCCCCGCAGTTGGTAGCAGAGAAAGATGGTTTTCTTCTTGAGGAAGACAACCTAGGTCAGGTCTAGATTACCCCAAGGTCCCTAGTCATCGACGACCAGAAGAAGAATCCCTGCCGAAGACGGTGCTGACGGTGCGTCGAGAGAAAAGCAGCAGAGTCGGTCGAGAGTGAGTATAAGGGTCATGCGTTGTAAGATTGCGGTATTTTATGTTGTACTTGTGTTGTAATGTCAAGCGGAGTTGAATGCCTGTAGTGTGATTGAGGGAAGGTTGTGAGCGCGCGCAACCGGATGAAATCTTAAGACCCAGAGAAGGACTTAAGTGGTTCGGGTGTATCGAACACCCAGAGTAATTTGTCTACCATTGAAAGGGAGTCATGAGGTACCATTGATCGCCCGACAGACCGATGATAGGGGGAGCGTAAGAGTGAGTGTATGAGTAACGGACGCTGGTCGTACGTTTACTGTGTGTAAGTAACCTATCAGTTGAGGCAAGCGTCTGACCGTAAGAGGGAAGACGTTTCGCCAGTTGAGGTGACAATTACAGTTAGACTGTGGCCGTACAGTCAGAGAAAAGTGATCGCTTGGACGGAAGTAGTCATTTTTCGGTGTATGAATGAAACGCATGCGAGATCGTGAGACAAGTTGAGAACGGAGGGGAACTGCTGCAAAGGGAACGAGTGACGTCAGCGTAGAGCCGCGCGGAGATTGGTCAGTCAGCGTAGAATCGCGCTGGGATAGGCTGATTAGCGAGAGCCGCGTAGGGATTGGTTGGTTTGTCATCGGGACGTAAACAAGGAAGCGAATAGAGGAAAATTGTAGGCTATCAAAAATGAAGTGTTTTAAACGTTTAAGGGCAATCTTTAAGAGAGATAGAAGAAACTTATATGCCGGAGAAGAAGCTCCACCAGAAGGCACACCAGCTTATCATATGGCAGTGAATGTAGGCTTACACTCGATACTATGGATCTCCGAGTGGAATAAGCTAACGGAAGGGAATAAGGAACTGACGTTTCCGAGATACGGAACGTTTAAGCTAGAAGTGTTGAACCAACTGAAAGCAGTAATGCTTGCAGCAAGACCTCTACCGAGGCCAACACAGTTCGAAGCCCTTAGTGCATGGTTTAGAGCAGCACATGAAAAGAGCGTAAAGAGACGCCAGGAAAGAGTAAGGCGATCGGTAAAAGCAGTGCAGGATGCTAAATGGGACGATGAAGCTAAAAAGTGGAGGGTGCAAAAGATAGAGGCAGACAAGCTGTACCCGATGCTAGAAGTTACGGGGGAGAAGAAACCTCTAGAAGAAGATGAGGATAGCGAGACAGAAGAGGATCTGATAGAGAGGCTATTAACAGATAGACCACCTCCGTACAGCGGAGGAGCCGAAAGTCCTGTATTACAACAAGAGGACGGAGCTAGATGGGGGGAATATAAATCGCTTCCAGTAACAGAGTGGGATGCCAAGAAGGGTGAGGAAGTACCTCAATCTAGTTCCGAACAGAGAGTAGTAGGAAGATTCGTGGTCCAGAAGATGCCAGAAACGCAGTATGCAAGGTCGTATCAAATGCCAGATGCTCTACAAGTACCTGTTACCATAGGGCCTATAGTGTCAATCTACAACCCAGAAGGGGTCCAGCAGGAGGAACAGGCACGATGGGACAGAGAAAGGGCAGAGACAGGGGGAAGGAATAACATGACCAATTCCCAAAGGCAGTTGTCAGGACCAATGAGTCGGAGCACCCCATTAGATTCTGCAACGGGTCCCTGGGTAGAACAGGGGGGCCAAAGAGGACAGATGGATTTAAGGGGACCGAAACCAAAATCCTATAAGGAACTAAGGGAATATTTGAGAGAATGGGATACTGCCGAAGAAGCTGAGAATAAGAAATTAGAAACAGGAGCAGAGTGGAGAGACCAGGATAACAGGATCCTCTCTCATTGTGGAGCTGGCGAAAGCAGCCCGGAGTGGGAGAGAGGGAGTCAAGAAAGTAGAGGAGATACTCGCCATACTAACAGTGGCAATAGGCAAATGTGCGACGATAGGAGTACAGGGTGTGGGGAAGTGCCTCGCGTCACCTTTAGTGAGGGAGAACGAAGGACGCAGGAGTACCGAAATACTTTCAGATGCACTCACCATACCCCGGACTCAAATGCGCAACATTGGAATCACGGGAACATGGAGAGTCGTGAAACGTCTTGACATGCGTCCGGTGATCAAGAACGAAGTCATGAGAATGTAGGGAGTCGCGAAACATCTCGCCATACATCCGGTGATCACGAACGAGATCGCGGGAGCATGGAGGGCCATGAAGGATCTTATCGGTTGTTGAGCGACACCAGACAGCAAGCGAGTTACAATGGTTTAGAACAGCACGGTGGATCCTATATCGTATCTGGAGACACCGAGCCGAAGAGACGGGATGTAGTGATGGGGAATGGAGCAATGTTCCACCACACCCCAAGGGAAGATGGAAAAGCTTGGGATCTAGAGAGGTGGGAACAAAGGGAAGGAAGAAAAACTCCTCATAACTCACCTGTGCTTAGGCGTAGGGCGCATAGTGGAGGTGAGAGAGACGTAAGAGAACAACCTAGGACTGACGTACTGAGAGCTGAAATAAAAGCAAGACGGATTGACGTAATGAGTTTAAAATCAGACTTGGATGAGATAATTGATGGCACTGTGGCAATAGAAAGGTTAGAGCTTTACGACCCAGATGAAATACTGTTTTTATCTAAGGATGTTACTCGGAAAGCAAGGGCAGCTCATGAAAAATTATCCGAATTGGCAGACAGGTATATGATAGACATGTCGCGGACTAAAGCCTTACAGCCCAACCATAGGCTGAATTGCACAGATCGAGATCTAGATGAGCGTAGAACGATTGGGCTAAGAGTACACATAAGGGAACTGATCATGTGTATTAGAATATGGAAAGATCTGGATAGATGGGAGGAAAAATGGTCCAAGAGGGGATCTGTCAGAAGGAGTGCACTTGTGAAGTCACAGGATGCAGACTTAATGCGAATGGAAGCTTTCCCTTTGCGAGAAATCGCGAACGGAAACTACGTCCATGTGCCCTGGAGTAGGGGGGATTTAGCGGCATTCACTAATTCTTTCCCAAAACTTAGAGAGAACCCCGTAGAGTGGTACAAGCAGGTAGAGAGATTCGTGAAGATCTCTAAGGTGCTGTGGATCGATTTGAACACCTTGTTCGATATCGTAGTACCCGGAGATTTGTGGACGGCATGCAAACTTAGTATTGAATGGCCCACTTGTGAGCCTCCGAGAGATACCCAGACAAACGGCCCATCCGATAGAGTCATGGAAAAGTACGAGAGGGTAATTGCATAGTTAAAAGAGAAAGTGCCAGTGCAAGACATAGACTGGGTTAAGATAGATCGAACAACTCAGGAACCTAAAGAGACAGTTTACGAGTTCTACGAGAGATTGCTGAAAGCATTCAAACAGTATAGCGGGTTGGATGTCATGGATCCTAAAGACATAGGACAGTTTGTGTCGAAATTCGTTCTAGGATTGAGACCAGACATAAGCCTAATGATACAGCAGCATTTGATTTGTTGGCAGAACAAACCGTTAGATGAGATTCTGAGGTATGCAAGGTACTGTAGCGACGAGATAGACTCAAAAGCAAAGAAACTTAAAGAAAAGCTGATGTTGGTGCAGATGCAATCAGCTGGAAAGGGTGGACAGCGGCAACAGGGAACAGGACCACTAGTAAAGAAACAGAATAATCAGAGCAGAGACGAGGAAGAAAGACCGAGACCGAGAATAGATATCGCGACACTGAAAAAGACAACGAGGTGTCATCAGTGTAACGAGGTGGGACATTGGAGACGCGAGTGTCCTTATAATGTCGAGACAGGGGAATTAGAACAGGAGGAGGAAGAGGTTCAGAACAACGTGGTTAAGGGAGCAACAGTCCCGAAGGGAAAGTTTATCAAAGGGGGGACTCAGACTCCTCGAGCCCCGTTTCCTCAACCGCCTCGCATTACAAATGGAGGGAAAACCTATAGACAAATGCCATTGTTCGTAGGAGGAGAAGAATGCTACTACGTTGATCCTCTTACAGGGCAACGAGTGAATAGGGAAGAAGACTGTACTCTAGGTGCAGCCCTGGAGGTAGACCAGAGAGGACCATACGTAGAAGCTGAAGTAGCTGGATGTCCTACGACCTTTTTGGTAGACACGGGGGCAACTAGGTCCACGTTGAGATCAGCGGTAGTCCCAGGTTTACCAATGTCGGGAGAGACGATTCAGGTGGTAGGAGTCGCAAACAGGAGAATGACGAATCCTCTAACAGAACCAGTGTCAGTAAAGATAGGGAATTACAGTGACGAACATCAGTTTGTAATCTGTGATTCTAGCCCTGTGTGTCTGTTAGGAAGAGATCTGTTGTGTAAACTGAACTGCACAATACATTGCACACCTGAAGGAGTAGAAGTGCAGACCAATGATGAGGATGCCGATTTTAAGGTTGTAAACTCGCAGGAATGTGTGGAACTATATCCTACCTTGACAGTGGAGGAGCTTCCACAGGACTTGAGGGAGAAAGTGTCAGCTGAAGTATGGTATTTTACTGGAGAAGAAATAGGACTGATTAAAGGGGTAGAACCAGTAAAGATCATGGTAAGACCCGACGCCGAGTATCCGAGAATACCACAGTATAAGTTGACACCGGAGACAATTGCAGGAATAAAGCCTGTGATCGAGTCCATGATTAAACAGGGAATACTGAAAGAGATCGTGGGAAGTCCATGTAACTCCCCGATTATGGGTTTACAGAAGCCTAGTGGAAAATACAGAATAGTGCAGGATCTTCGAAAGATTAATAATATTGTTGTCTCATGTTGTCCAGTGGTACCGAATCCATCAGTGATATTATTTCAGATACCGTTCCAAGCTGAATGGTTCACCGTGATAGATTTGTGCCAGGCTTTCTTTTCGATTCCTTTAGATGAAGAGAGTCAGTATCTTTTCGCTTTTAAGCTGGAAGATCGCGTTTTAACATGGTGTCGTATCCCTCAGGGGTATACAGAAAGCCCATCGATTTTTAACCTGCTACTGAAGAGAAATATTGAAAGTCTAGTACTGCCCAAGAATTCGGTTCTAGTCCAGTACATAGACGACCTCCTAGTTGCGTCAGAAACTGAGGAAGCTTGCAGAGTAGACACCATTACCTTACTAAATCACTTGGCCGAGAACGGACACAAGGTGTCTCCAAGTAAATTGCAATATTGTAAGACTGAAGTGCAATACTTGGGCCATAGGATTGAAAAGGGAAATCGGAAGGTGTCTCCAGACAGAATCGAGGCGATTATGAAAATGAATGCGCCTACAACACAAAGAGAAGTCAGGATGTTTCTAGGCATGGTCGGTTATTGTCGGCAGTGGATAGCCAACTTCTCACTGAAGGCAAAACCGTTATTACAACTGACGCACAAAGGAGTAAGTGATCCGGTACCATGGGACAAAGATTGTTTGATGGCGTTTTTGCAGCTGAGGGAGGACTTATGTCGTGCCCCGGCTTTAGGAATGCCTGATTACACAAAACCATTTTTGCTTTACTGCTGCGAAAGAGAGGGATGCGCTTTAGCAGTTTTGGCCCAGTTACATGGAGATGCGCGTAGGCCAGTTGCGTATTTTTCGGCTACATTAGATCCAGTAGCCGCAGCGTTGCCCGGATGTCTCAAATCCGTTGCTGCAACGGGTGTCAGCATTGAACGTTGTGAAAGTGTGGTAATGGGACATCAGTTAGTGGTGTATGTACCGCATTCTGTAGAATTGTTAATGACCAGGTCTAAGACTCAGCATCTGACGAATAGCAGGCTCACACGCTACGAGCAAGTCATACTGGCTGCCGAGAATGTGACCCTAAAGGGATGCTCCGTCTTGAATCCTGCAACTTTGATGCCACTTCCAAATGAGATTGATGATGAAATTTGTACAGATCATGACTGCCTAGATGTGACGGAACTATGCACCAAACCGAGACCAGATATCGTAGATGAGCCATTGACTGACCCCGATGAAATATTCTTTGTTGATGGTTCATGCGTAAGAGACGATATTGGTCAGCTGAGAGCAGCATATGCAGTTTGTACTATTACCAGAGTTGTGGAAGCCGCCTGCCTGGAAGGAGTACATTCCGCTCAGGTAGCTGAAATTATTGCTTTGACCCGTGCCTGTTTAGCAGGTAACAAAATTCGAGTCACCATATACACCGATAGTCAGTATGGTTTCGGGGTAGTTCACGACTATGGGCAGTTATGGTCTCAAAGAGGTTACATGACCTCCTCGGGTTCTCCCATTAGGAATGGAGAATTCGTGAGACTCTTGTTAGAGGCATTGCAAGGCCCGTCAGCCATTGCAGTTGTCAAATGTGCTGCACATACGAAAAATGTAGATTTTGTGTCACAAGGTAACCGCTATGCGGATGAAATAGCGCGTTATTGCGCAGAACAAGGTTATTCTCACACCAATGTTGAAGTGGGGGGAATACAGGAAAGAACTGAATTGACAATGTTGTTAGACACTGTAGATACATGGGATGAGCTAAAGAATGTTCAGGAAAATGCACCAGATGATGAGAAAAAGAGTTGGGAAACAGCTGGATGTACTAGAAGTGAAATGAATTTCTGGATATCTGCAGATGGGAGAGCAGTTTTACCAAACAAACTTGTTAGTCCAATGGCAAGGAAATTGCATGGATCAGCACACATAGGTAGAGATGCTATGGTGAGAGTATTCAGACAAACGTGGTTTAACCCAAAGTTTAGAGTAGCGGCAGAAGCGGTATGTCAGCGTTGTGCGATCTGTCAGCAACTAAATGTAGGAAAGAGAACACCAGTCACATTGAGTCACATTGGGAGGTCTGGGGGGCCTTTCAATAGAATGCAGCTGGATTTCATAGAAATGCCTAAATGCAATAGACTCAGATATGTGTTAGTGATTGTCTGTATATTTTCTAGATGGGTTGAAGCTTACCCTACACGTAGGTGCGATACACTCACAGTAGCAAAACTGTTACTTAGAGAGTTGATACCGAGGTTCGGGTTGCCATCCTCTTTGGAATCGGACAGAGGAACTCATTTTAATAGCGAAACAGTGAAGATGCTATGTTCAGCTTTAGGTATCGATCAGAAACTCCATTGCAGCTATCGACCAGAAGCTTCAGGGATTGTAGAACAAATCAACAGCACGATAAAGTCCAGACTCGCCAAAGTTTGTTCATCAACATCCCTGAGTTGGCCAGACGCACTTCCAGTGGTTCTTATGAGCATACGTAGCACACCCGATAGGAAAACAGGTCTCTCTCCACATGAAGTGCTAATGGGGAGAGCTATGAGATTGCCATCGGTACCGACTGCAGCATTGTTGAACATCACAGACGATTTGATCTTGGACTACTGCAAGGGACTATTTGATGCCATTAATTCTGTGTCCCTCCAGGTCCAGGCTGCAGAGGTTCCATCAGCACAAGATTTGTGCCATGACCTGTGTCCGGGGGACTGGGTCCTGGTGAAGAAGCATGTCAGAAAGAACTGCTTAGACGTGCGCTGGAGAGGACCGTTTCAAGTCATACTTGTGACGAACACCGCAGTGAAGTGTGGAGGCCTGCCAAACTGGATACATGCCTCACACACCCGAAGAGTGCCAACACCTCTAGAAGAAACAGCTCCTCTCTCGGATGAGAATCCAGCGGAAAGTGGAGAAGCCACAGAGGGGGAAAGCCAAGCTGTAGAGGTGATCGAAGAGGCAGAGCCTGTATCGGAACAGGTCGACGAAGGTCAGGACACTAGTGGGACCGAAGTCGCCTCAGGAGAAGAAAGTAATTGGGAGTTCGAATCAGATACCGAACAAGCAGACAGTGACCAAGAGACAAGTCCAAGAACAAGGAGTAGGAGGACAAGGAGTGACAAAGCTAGTTGGCCGGAGAGGAGCAGAAGGCCAAGCTTAAAATCAGATCAAGAAAGAACCCTTGTCCCGATCTCTGAAGAGTCGGATCAAGAAGAAGAAACTACAGACTCAGGCACTGAGAGTCCAAGAAGATCGAGAAGGGTACGTGTGCCCTGCAGAAGGTACGCCACCCCAGAGTGGACTTATCTAGCAGATGTCTTGGGGACAGAAATCTGGGAGAGTGAAAGAAGTGAAGGTAATCGATCTCGATCCATTTGTGGCAGTGGAGATATGGATGTTGACGCCTGGACTCGAGACTGAGGGGTTACTAACTTTCACACTTCCCATGCCCCCATACTTGAGTCGGATCAAAGATCTAGTGCTAAATAGATTACAGTTTCCAACATTTGGTCATCAAATTCCAGAGGAAGAAGAAAAAGTCATTCGTTTTGAATTATTGGAACTAGTTGTGAAAGCTGCAGGTACGAGAATAATTGTTAATGCATAAAGACTTTTGTATATAAGCTATAAAGAAGAAGATAACCTAGCGCCAAGTGGAAAGAAGAAAAAATTAGGGATTACATTTAGAGGACGGAGAAGGGTTAGGGTTGCCTGTTACTAAAGAGAAAAAGACATTGTTGTGAAAAAGAGACTTTTGTTGATAAAGAGCACTTTATAGACTGAGAAAGCAAATAAAGCAAACCAAGACTGAAAAAGAAAACTTTTTCGCAAAAGAAGGAGCTACGCTCTTTTGATAACATGGAGAACGGCAACCCAAACCGAAAAGCTAGATGCATAGTAGGTACACTAATAGCAGTAGTAATTTTTCTCATAATTACAGTAGTGACAATATCATACATGGTAGGACATGAAACTGATAAAGAAACAGCAGATGTAAAGCCTGTAACGACTTTGAAACCTGCTCTTGTTGGGAAGAAGGAGGAGAGCACTGTCATCCGTGAAAAGGCGTTACTGGCAGATGAAGCTCGTAGATTACATGTAGACGAGTCACAGGGAAATTTTAGGTCAAACGCATATGCCAAATTGTTATACGAATATATCGATGCCATGGAGGCCAAGGATTGCTACGTTTGTATGCAATTGCCGGCTTCTGTAGACGAGGGCATCAGATATCATCATCTCCCATTGACTTATGGGATAACATGTAGTTTACTGCTTAGTATATTTTATGGTAGAGAAGGGTTTGAGTACTACTTTTCAAATTATGATTCGGTACTGCCTGAAGTTCCGAATTATAAACAAATGAATAAGTGGGACTATTACAAAAAGGAGGATAGACTAGCTAAATTCTTTCTTCCTTGGGATACATTAGATACATCATACGCACGCAGAAATAATCTGACTTGCAAAGTGTCAGAAGTAGAGAAAAAGTTCATAGGACAAGTAGACGACAGATATAGAAGGCAGAAGATTCTAAAAATGTCAGGACAGTGGAAAACAGATTGGACCGAAGAAGAAAAAGCACACAAGAAGAAAGGTAGCAATGGTCCAATAGCTTTGGATAGAACGCAGAAGGGGAAGTTATGTTTAACTCGAAGCAAGACGTATTATGAGAGTGTATTTGTGGGTGAAGTAAATTGTGAGCATGCTTTTAGATTAGAGTACTATACGAAAGATTTTATGAAAGGGATGCAAGCTATTCCTAATGTATATTTTGTATGTGGTAGAAATGCCTATGTAAAACTGCCTGACAATTGGTATGGTTCGTGTTACTTGGCAATTGTCTTCCCCAAAATATATCATGCAAAGGATTTAGCGATTATAGAAGGAAAGGCTTCGACAAGAACAAAAAGGGAAGTAGGAGAGGCAGAAGTAGTTGGAGACATATTTGGAGCGATGTTTCCTATGTTAGGTTTAATACTTAACGATGTTAAGATCAGGAGACTAGCTACAGTTGTAGATAGATTATCTGCAAGCACTGCAAGGTCATTAATGTTAGTAGAAGGAGAGATGCAGTCGATTAGAGCAATGGTTCTTCAGAACCGACTTGCTTTAGATGTACTGCTAGCAAAAGAGGGCGGAGTTTGCAAGGCTTTGAAGGTCCAAGAATGTTGTACTTACATTCCTGACAATTCAAAACCACTTGAGAAAGTAATACAGAACATTACACAGATACATAAAGAAATCGAAGATTTATCAAAAATAAATGTTTGGGAAAAAGTAGGTCATGGAGTAGGAAAGGTTGGAAGTTGGTTTGCCAACCTTGGTAAAAGTATAATATGGTATATATTAAAACCTGTATTGATAGTATTGATTTGCATAATCACAATATTAGGGTTAGTGAAATTGTATAAATGGTATAGATCGAACCGGTTACAAAGATCCATGAGAGAACAAGAAAGAAGATTAGCTGTTTTACAAGATCTGTGTGTCTGGCGCTCAGCAGCTGAAATCAGCACCGGCGCTAGGGAGAGGGGAGGAGAGAGTCATATCTCTGAATATATGGTGCTATCCTGCTCTCACCCCTGTCACACAATGCAGTGCAGCCTCTTTGGTTGTTGTGCTGCATGTAGTTTTTGAAATTCTGCCCATGGTCTCCATTGAGAGTGATTATGGTTTTGCTTGACGTGGGAGGCCAATGCACTTCTAAACTCCATTAAAATCCTTGGAGGGCATACGTCGAAATAGATTAAGGAAGAAGTTGGGACACATGATAATTCATTAGCTTTCATGGATGAAGGTTTTGGATAAAGGTTTTGGCAGCTGACACTTGTTTTGCTCATTCCAGCTTTCAAACACTTCAAATTGTTTCTTTTCCTAAATTCTGTTAGTATGGGATAGCAATGACTGCCAGCACGTAGTAAAAACATGTATTTCAAACCTAATAAATTATGATGTGAACCAGATTCATAAATTCAATTGTCATTTTCTTGACGCATCTTTATAATGTCTGCAAAACATAGATTATGTCATCATTTTACTATTCTAAATCAGAGATACTAGCTGATGGCCTCTGTGCATGGTCATAGCCAAAGCTAAAGAAAAAAATGTATTCAGCAAAGAATAAAAAGGCCTTTTGTACTAAAAAGACAAATTACCTTTGCACCAATATTAGCAAATCTTATCACAGATGCATAAAGATATCGGGCAGCTAAACATTGTGGCATTCTTTTCACGAGAATAGTCTCCAGTAGTGATCTACAGTGCAGTAACAAACAATAACTTATTGGCCATTATGGCAGCTTTTCCTGATTTGCTATAATACCTTTTAGGAGCCAGACATAGGGAGATAGTGTTTATTGATCACCAACATTTTTCCTATATTAGAACATTGGAATGTTGAGCGCTCCATTGAAGACAATGGACTGCTCCGGGTTTCAAATGGCCAGTAGATGCCCCGAGCATCAATATTCCAATGTTTGCTGTGAACAAATGCCTCATGGAGCCTGAGGGGGCCTTATTTTACAAATTAGACCCTTCTGCCTTTTAGGGGCGGAATGTTCTAATAATATTAGAGCCCTCTGTAGCAGGCTCTACTGGCCATTAAAGGCCCTCTCCCATGTTAAAGGCCCTCACAGAATGCTGGAACGGCCCCTTAATGACCAATAGAGCTGCTACAGACGGCTCTAAGGCTATATAACTTCTTCCAAAGCTGCAACAGCTAAGATGCCACACAAGAAATTCTGAAAGACGGGCACTCTGAAACTGGCAAGAATAAACGCAATGGCAAAACACCCAATCATTGATGCACAGGACTCATTCAGGACATCTCCCTCTATAACAAACAATCAATGTTCTCCATTCAAATGAAATAATTGGGTCAATTAGGATATGAACATTAGTCGAAAATATGTTGACTATTATACCAAGACGCTAAAGTATAGATGACACTGAAGATAGATCTCAGTGGAGAAATCTGTCATTGGTGTAATATGGCTCAGCTAGGGGTAAACACTACGAAAAAACCTCTGGACTGACCTATCTAATTTCAAAAGTTGGTATATCTCAAACAAGATCTAGATCCTTTGTGCGTAGTATGTAAGAGATAGTATGTATGAGTAGAATGATTGGAGAGAGTGACACGGATGAATGAATAAAGCTGTTTTATTTAGCTTTCTTTTATTATTGAATGTCTTGGTGGGGGTACTATATGAAATTTTGTACTGTATTCTTATTTTGTAATTACTTTTTTTCTTTCTTGAATACAGAAATGATAAAATGTCAATCATTGTTTTTGTATGTGTAACAAAATCAAAAAATAACAAAAAAAATGCTTTTTGAAATGAAATATAAACTAAGAGAAATAAATGACAAATAAAGCCTAAATGAAAATTATTGTATTTTTCATATATTGATAAAGTTGTGCTTTGTCCTGGAAGAGAAATGGTTGTTTGAGATATACCAACTTTTTAAATTAGATAGGTCAGTCCAGAGGTTTTTTCATAGTGTATCCCTCCGCTCCCCCTCCTCTAGACCTAAAAGAAATATTTATTGGGGGTACCCTTAGCTGTAAAAGTTTTCAGCTAGGGGTAAAAACACTGTACACTTTGTAAAAAGATCCTTCATGTGCAGGTGCATGTGTGTACTTGTGACATTCGAATCTGTTGTACAAGTGATTGAACGTTGTAGAATTACCTAAAAAACAATATTGCAATGTAATTCTGGTTTTTCAAGACTGGTTAGCAAAATGGCCCCTTCATTTATATTATGGTTGTTATAATGAAATTTAACTTAAAATATATTGTCAGGTACTTGGCATTCCAACATTCTTAAGGAAGGGTGTGGTACCAGTATACTGTTGTTAGAATATTGCCTAACATAAATATTGTGTCCTAAATTTAATTTACAAAAATATCTGCCCTATTAGCATTAATATTAGACCATCTACACCCAATGGGATGTTATTTTTGTAATAATATTTAGGAGACATACATTCATGTCAGAATTATATTTCTGTATATAATGTTATGATATAGAACCAAAGAAAGACATCCGTTTCCTAATTATGGCTAGTCTTCGGTGAACAAACATGTTAACTGTCATTGTTCCTTTTAGCTACTGTTAGACCTGGCTTCACTTGCATGGTATTCCCCCAAACTCTTTGTCCCTTGGGCTTCTGTTTTACTGAATTTGTTTTAGTTGGCATTAGGACTCTGTGCACATTATCACTGCTAACCAGTGTCAACGTTCGTGTGCTCACTTATTAGATGATGGTTAAACTGACTTACATCTAAGTGGTATTTTTAATGTAATTGTAAGTCCCTAGTAAATTGTACTGCATGTACCCAAGGGCCTGTAAATAAAATGCTACTAGTGGGCCTGCAGCACTCATAGTGTCATCCACTAAAGTAGCATTTTTAAAACATGTCATGCCTGTAGCGCAGTTGTAAACTGTCATTTCAACCTGTCAAAAAAAACCTTTGCCAGGCTTAACATTTTCCTTTCTTATACTCACAGGTCACCCCTAAGGTAGGTGCAATGTTTTAAAAGAAGGACATGTGTACTTAAGTTTGGTATGTCCTGACAGTGAAAAACTCCACTGTTGTAAGGCCTATCTCTCCTGTTGAATAACACTGGGATCCCTTGTTAAATGTAATAAATTATAACTTTAGAATGGGGCAGGTGGAAATATACTATTTACACAAAAACGAATTGTAATTCAAAACCCTCTTTAATGGTAAAGTCGTATTTTAAGTCACAATTCTGGAAATGCCACTTTTAGATGGTTGGTATTTTCGTGTCCTTACAATTTATGCCTTCTGCCACTATGCTGGGTCACATGACTGAGACTCTGTTTTTTGGGGTTTGTGTCTTCCTCCGAGACAGTGACACAAAAGAGACTAGTGGTGGGAAGGATGGGCCATCATGTCAGAATGTCTGGGGGGGCAGAGCTGTGCCCTGGCCCACTTGCACTTCAAAGAGCTTATCCTCAACACACACAAAGAAACCTGACACTAGGCTTTTGTCACCCTAGACTTCTTGGGGCCTTGACAGAGGAAGGGAAGATCTTTCCAGAAGCAGATGGGGGGTAGGACAGGATGTCCTTCCACATGCAAAGGTAGGCACCAGTTATAAATATTAGATCTCCAGACCCTGTGGACATTTCAGAAGAAGGACTGCCCTGCTGCTTGAGGACTGCCTTGATGTCTGGGAAGGAAGGCTTGACCTGCTTACCTTCATCCGAGGCTGACCTGAGTGACTCAAAGGGTCAGTTGTCTAACCTCCTGTTTGAGCTACAGGGCAGAACAAGCTCCAAAGGCTTCCCTGCAACTGTTGAAAGTAGACCTGTATGGACCAACAACTGGCCCTGCCTGATCTATGCTGACCTTCGCTGGACTGAGTTCCTCATACCCAAGAAGTGCCTACCAGGTGCTGGATCCTTGGCTGGCATCTATCTGAGCTCCTCCTAAGATGAAAAAGTGAAGTCCAGACACGGTGACAACCTGAGGTTTGCACTTTGGCCAACATCAATGGCAAAACAAAAGAGGAAGCGTAGAGGTGCTGATAGAATCACCCTCCTAGCAGTATTATATAAACAATGAGATTCTATCAATGTGTTATGGTGAATATTTTTAAGGTTTTGTTTTTTGTGTCTAGTGAAATACTAAGCTCTCTCTTAGGTCTAGAAAGACGAGAGCACTGTGTGCTTTTTAAAATACCCCTCACACACTAAAAAGTCCTTTAGTGTCATGCTTCATCATAGGGGTCTTCCCATCCCTCTAGCGGGGCGGGGCGTGCTGCAACCAACGAACTACGCGGGAGCACTTATTTTGTGACCGAAGGCTATGTGTTGGTGTAGGGGGTGTCAGTGAAGTGTAGGGACCTAACATGTGAGTGCAAAGATTAGTTTAAACAGTTAAAAATTCCCTGGCTAGTAGAAAAAATATACTTTATTCGCTTCTCTAGCTGGGAAGGGGATTTTGAGGTAGAGCAATAGCTTGCTACCGAGTCGACATGTTTCATAATCAGTCCCCTACTGCTTACTCATCAGGACCTTATAGTGGTCCCTACTACAGATTGCTCCGTTCTACAGTGATAAGCCTACCGTCCTACAAACAAACAGCAAAAATAGGCTGGCTGTTTGGGCTTCAGGGCATGAGCTGGTCCAGATGAAGCAGGGTAATTTTCAATTAATACCAAAAATATTGACCTATTCCGGTCTCTGTAAAGGAAAACGGGAAAAAGAGAGAAAAGGAAAACACAACATAAATATGTCTCTCACATCATATTGTGTATTGACACAAACTCTAAGATAGAGTCGAGGGGCACAATAATAGAGACTGGCCTCGTGCTGAGGAAGCGATTATTATGCGCTTCATGATCAAACAAACAGGTCTAATATACCTCCCATGAGTGGATTAGTGAACCAAACGTGTCTTGTAAAGCCCTCCTAATGTCAGGGCAAAGATTTGTCTCATCAAACATACAACAGCGACTCAACACATACAGACAAACAGCCCGTCAGGGATGAATGGTTGGAGACCCTTATTCACATTTAAAAACAATAATTGTAAACTTTGACCATCGTGATGGTGTAATACGTATAGTTTCACAAATGTTCAATGCCCCATGAGCTTGCAGGCTCTCATTGATGAAACAAGGGGCCTGTACTATTCAGGCAGCAGTGGATTTCCTTCTGAACAATTCTAATCGTCAAGCAATCACTGTCCTGGTGAAATTCTTGACCAAAGTCGAAAAAATGCTAGGAACCTCTATTTTACCTGTAACTTCTCTTGAGACATAGGCTGCTATATAATACACTCCTTACAATAAGCCTCTCCTCTCTACGAATAAGTGCATGCAAATCAACATTCCCTCAGTTGCACCTTTTTCCAAGCACAAATGCATGTAGCACCCTCCCAGTTGACCTACCGGAATCGACCTACTGTAAATTAAACAAGCACTCTCACCAAAGCGCATACCAACACCCCCAAATGGCACTAACCATCATACCCAACCGAAACAACTTTCATTGACATATTACATGGCACTCTCAATATGTACACGACCGCAATCAGTCTTAGATCTGCCACCTGCCTGGTGGTATCATCTTATTTCTTCCATCTATTGCTCGCCCAGTTCATAAGTTAGTTTTTCCCCATTTCAGTGAGCATTCTTTTTACGTGCCATCTATATTTATCAAACATCTAATAAACCTTACAAAGGTGATTTTTACTTGGTCTGCCCTTCATTGCAGAAACTATGGTGCAGATTTACAAACCCCTTCCGCCACTTTTGTGTCACTTTTCACATGTTAAAAGTGACGCAAAAGTGGCGCAAGGGGCTTGTAAATCTGCCCCCATGCACTGTTAAATCAAATTTACCTTTGATAGATCTATTTTTGGTCTATTGCACATCCCCTTTCCAACTGCCCTGGTCTCTTTTCACATAATGTTAAGTTTCCTGGTAAAAAACTGAGCCCAAGAGACAGACAGGGTTCAGAGCCCACCCCATGCCTCTTTATAGGCCTTCCAGCACCTTCGCCAGCACTGACCATGCATGCCCCCTATAGACCAATGAACGAGCTTTGCTTCCCAACTGGAATCAGACCTAGGGCACAATCACCACCTTGTATGGAACTCCTATCTCAAAGTTTTCGTTTAGGGGAAGGGCTGATCGAAAAAACACTAATACGTTTTTAATCATAAAACACAGAATACACTCCTGAAATAGACGATTCCCAACTGAGTCAAACAATGTTTGTCAGGAACCAGTCTCTAACACCATGCACTTATATGTTAAAGAAGACTTGGGCAACATCTTGTTACCTGTGATTGAATCCTTCTTTGAATGATGATGTACTGATATTTTAAATCAGACCGCAATGGCAGTGTCTGACACTTTATCAGGTTACGCTGTTTTATATGCGTAATTCGTTTTTAATGACATTTCAAAATCATTCTGAAATGTGTGCTATGACAGTGTCTGGCACCACATTAAGTGGTGTCGTTTTATATGTTTTTTTACTTTGCAATGGCTTTAATTAGCCACGCAATAATATATAAAATCGAAACTACAAGGCTGGGGCAACGTCAAAACCAAAGGCCAGGAAATACACGGTCTTAGGAAGGCAATACAAGGAGTAATTATTAATATTTCCTCATTTTTTGCTCTTTCTATGTCCCTTTCTGCACATAAACAATCGCCCAAGCAGTGCAGGCACCCTTGGAGCATGGCGGCAGGGTGTCTACACCTGTACTAGGCAGCTTTTTTTAGTGCCATCTCTAGGGGAAACACAGGGGTGCGCTATATTCTGTAAACACGGCACATTGCTGCGTTTTGAGACTGTCTGAGCACAGCGTTGCAAAATTTGGCGTAAAAAGCGCTGCATCATTTTCTTGTAAATATCTCCCCAGTAAGAAAAGATGCAGGACAGTCCGCTAATATTAGGTTCATATTAACCGCCCCACAAAAAACAACTGTGCGGGAGTAAATACCTGTTTGCGCAGGGATCACAATTTACCCAGCCACTTGTAATCAGATCCAATAACTACATTGTTCCTTTAGTTTGTTTAGTTTGTGGGCGTAGTGGATTTGTGATTTTCTTATCTTTTATCCTGCACTGTATGATCAGGAGATAAAGAGACCACGTCAGTACCCACATAAATGGAAACCTCTTCTTTAACTTTCGATTTTAATCATATATAAGCTTGGTTTATGTGTTCATATGTGAAAACCGACTTATGGCATCAACAAGTATAATGTATCAAATGACTAACAAAACCAATCAACAACAAACAAAAACAATTAGCCATCAACCAATTCCTCTGAAATACCGAAAATTTAGTGCTTGAATAAAACTGCTAAGCAGGTACAAATCGTAAAGCAGTCAGATGTCACTGAGTTTATTAAATTATTGTATTGCTTAATCTCTTAAAAACAAGGTTATCTTTTGGTTCTTGTAGGTTATTCTTTTATATTATTCCTATGCATGGTTTTAAATTGCATATGTTAGGTGGTATTCACTACCCTTCCCTTTCTAAACAGATGTAACTTGTGCCTGTCAAGTCCATGCCCTGCAGGAACTGGGGGTATACATACGTGGGGCACAACATGTGCCCCCCTGCATGCACCCCATGGGACAGAGGCAACAGGGGGCCCGGTAGGGCTTCCTTTGCATCCTCGCCGCCACACTTTTCATGGCGGGTTCGCTGCCATGAAAACTGTGCCAGTGAAGCAACTAGTAATATGCTTGGCGGTGCCGCAACAGCACCACCAGCATATTACCAGCCTCATATCACTGCAAGACCACCAGGGATTGCACCAATCTGGTGGTCCACTGTCTGCCAACTTGACACTGTTGTCGTAATAAGGCCCATAGGAGCAGATTTACAAGAACTGGTGCATCTCTTCATATTAGCAGAGATGCTTCAGCTAAATTGAGTGTCGTAAAGAATGCCTTGCGCAACCATGGATACGTCGCATTTACAATGCGGCGCAGCATGGCACAAAGATAGTCAGACGCGTGACACATCTTTTGGCAGAAAGACAGCGCATTGCTGGAGTCGTGTCATCAGCATGACACAATTCCAGCAATGGTCAGGAATGCCTATTCCCATCATGCTTCAAGCAGGCGCAAGGTTTTGACACAGTGGCATCGTAAAAGTGAGTCAGTGAAATCTTGTAGATTTCACGGTGTCACTTTTACGAAGCTTCCTTGCAACAGAACGCCCACCCTGCATACATTATAACTGACGCAGGTATAATGTAGAACAGGGTTTTACAACGAAACACATCTCCCTAGATGTGTCACGTTGCAAATATGTCGCATAGTGGCGCATTGTTTACAACGACGCTGCGTCACAGTAGTTACGCAACGGAGGTGTAACGTTATTGCAAGGGGCTTGTCAATCTGCCTCATTGAGTTTTGTAGATCCAAAGAAAGTGACGCACAAAAGGGGCTGCATGTGGGATTTTAGTTCCTTGGCACATCACAGGGAAGAGGTCCACAGGTGATTCGTAAAAGGAAATGTAAAAGTCGGTAAATTATGCCCATGTATGTTATCCACTCTAAATTAACTCACTTCTTTCAATATTTTTACCTTTGTAAATATGAAGTAACTTAGGCCTTAATAATTACTCACATTTACTGCCATAAATCAGTTGTAAGTCTGCAATTCTTTTGTAAATTGAACATTTAGAACTTTTTGGAGAAAAATTCAACATCTGGGCCTAATATTTATCTTTGTTCCTGTCATTTACGTAAGAAATTAGGAAAATGAGGAATCCGCAAAACACTGAAGCATCTAGCATTCATTCTAATTTCATTTATAGGGTTTGGCAGGAACGAAATAAAATTACAAGTACAGTTAGTAAGTAAATCCTCAAAATTAATGAATGGACATTGTGTGTATTTGGACATGTTTATTTAAAAAAAAAACTAGTGATTTTTCTGACGCATAACAGTGCTCTAATGTAGCTACCTACTTAGCAAATGCTTAACAACAAATTAGTTGAAAAACTTTTTGCACAAGGAACTGTCTGTGAATGTAGAATCCTACAGTCTTGTGATGTAATCGTTCGCTTTGAAGCATTATATGTGATCAGTTGTCTTCTCATGTCTGACATACTGTAGATTGCAATTCACCTCTGGGCGAAAGTGTAGCAGACGACGTCATGGCGCCAGACCAGAACAGCATGTGTAATGCAGTAAATGAATCTTTCACTTTTCACCACCAACAAAAGGCGAGGATCAGTTTCCTTGATGGCAACAGACAAGAGGAGAATGTAATCTCTTTGCAGAAATAGTATCCTTTACACGGCTCTTTCTTGAGCTTAAGCTAAAATAGTTTGTAGTTAGCTGGTAGAACCAGTGAGTGGTATTTCACAATCAATCTCTGTTCCTAAGAGGTTTAATGCTTTTGAAGTTGGTTACTTCACTTACCTACAAATACACCTTCTAGTGTTTTCTTGTTTATAGTGTTAGTAACTCCAAGTTGGCTATATCTCCTGAAGCGGCGAAGTTGCAGCTGTAGTGCGGCGTAACCCAACACTGACATGTAGGAATCACAACAAAACACAACCCGAGGTAGACCATTGTGTAGTCTGTGGCTGCATTGAGGTTCTTGGCTTCCATTTCAGGGCAGGCCTATTGAGGGATGACCTTTGGGACAATCTTTGAATGGGGGAGCATCTCCCACAGGTTTGCAAGGACAGGCAGGTTTTTGGATGCTGTCAGGTGTCTTGAGCGGGAGCCCCTGTGGAACCAGCACGGTGGTTTACAAGTCATACTTCAAAGCAACTGTACATGGAAAACCCATTCAGCAGCCATGGTGTGGCTGTATTGTTCATGCAGCAGGGTGAGTGATGAAAGGAATACTTAAGCAGGACTGGAGTCAAAGTTTCAGGGTTGTAGCACAGCTGGTAAGCGGCAAAGTAAGCAGAGAACAGGTTTCCTGTCAGTCTTTTCATGGGCGCATTAGTAATGTATTAAAACAAATGTTGCTTGCTCAGTCACAATAGCACAGAAAAGTGCACTGTCTAGATGAGATGTAATTGAACAGACTTAGGAAGTTTGTCAATGAGGTTTAAGAGTCTGTATTGATGGTACATGCTCACTTGTTCACATTCGTGTCACAGGCATGTTTGTATGTAGGTTTGTATGGCGGAAATCTAGCTGCAATGCAACAGAGGGATGAACAGTGAAAGCGGGGTACAAAAGAATAATTGTGAGGGAGCAGGTGTTGGAGTAAAGGGGATGTGGGCTGCAAGTAGCCGCGCCCTAATCTGATGGCAGCAGGTGAGCACTATTCCTTGTCTCTGTCATTTGAAGGAAGAAAAAAAGTACACAAAATCAATGAAGAAAAAGTAGCTACCTGCAATACCAGGAAAAACGTATACCTTAACAAAAAGAACAAAATTCTGACTTTAAAACAGCAGTACCAAGCAATATTACAGTTTTTCCTATTATTCCTTTTGGACAAATATCAGACGTCACAAGGCGGGTCTTTACCCTCAAGGCATTACAATGCATTGACCTTTAGAACACATTGTAATGCCACAGACAACTTTACAACACATGCCTTTATGCTGCAATGTAAATTCTGATATGTATGTATGTATGTATATACACATATATTTATATACACATACAGATTTGTGTCTGTGTGTATATACATATATATATATATTCACTGATAAAAAGAAGAAAGGTTAAAGTAGCATTGTAGTTAGGTGAGCCCTTTGCATTGGAGGTACGCAGCTTGGGGCAATGGTGGGGCTTGGCCTGAGTGCAGCAACTAGGCGTGGGCGGAAAATCCGTTCCGCTCGCGGATTTTGCGGATTTTCGGGAAATCCGCAATCCGCGAGATTTGCGAATTTCCCGCAAAATCCGCAAATCCGCGAGCAGCGGATTTTGCTCGCACTGCTCGCACTGTTCGCGTGAGTTCGCGCCCCGCGAATAAGTGCAAAATTGCAGAAATACGATCTTAGCAAAACTGAAAGTAACTACTTACCAGGTTCAAAAGTTCAGGCTCATCATTAGTAGCCATTTCCTGGAGTGCTTCCTGAGGGGCCCCTCCAGAGTTCAGTTGCCAGTTGAAACTAGTATGTGACCCTGCTCTGAACCTCAGAATAGTTACACATATGCCACAAAGGTCCTGAATTACAGCTAAGGGAGACAAGCAGGAGCCAGGCTGGAAGTTAAAATCCATTAATCAGCCCCTAATTCATTATTGTCAGTTGGGGCAGGGCAGGTGTTGTAACTAATTTTGCAACAATGAAAGCACTTAGCAAGTGCAAAAGATCACTAATCAGGGCGCACTAAGGAAGCAGGTGCCAGCTAAAAAAATATTCTGTGACACATGAATCAGCCCCAAATTAATTCAGGTCACTTGAGGCAGGGAAGGTGTGCTTTGCTTTGCCGAAAATAATGTACACTGGACAACCAGAGGGTGTGGTGATGAAACAGAGGGTGGCATGGGTGGGCCAGAGGGTGGCATGAGTAGTCAGAGAGTGGCAGTGGTGACAGAGAGTGGCAGTGATGAAGAAGAGTGTCCCAAACAGGCTGGACACGTAGAAACAACAAGTTCGCGAAACTTGCGACCCGACAGGTAAGTTCGCAATTTGCGAAAGTGTACAAAACCCTCGCGAACTGGCAGAAACACGGGCGAACACAAAAAAAAAAAAATCCGCAAATTCGCGGGAATTCGCGGATTTTGCGGATTGCGAATCCGCAAATCCGCAAAATTCGCGAACGCGAGATCCGCAAAATTCGCTCATGCTTAGCAGCAACCAGAGCCCTCAATAGACAGCAAACTGGCGAACGTCCCAATGCCAGGCCACAACTAGTGAAGGGGGCACAGCGGAAGAGCAAGCCGCACCGCTGGTGCGCGCGCATATAGAGACTGCACCGTATTTTACGTAATGTGACTACTATATAACCCCCAGGGGCACCGAGGAGGTCAGTGTCAGAATACAGAGGTCAGAAGGTTGGAGGTGAGCAGCCCGGGATACAGAGATGGTGGGGGATTGTAGGCCATCTTCGGCGCAGGTGCGGGGGGAAGAGATGGCTCGAAGGCTGGAGTGATTTACAACAGCTTGCACACTGGGAGTTAATGGAGAAGAGGGCTGTGTGTCCCCTCTTCCCCCCAACTGAGCAGAGACTCGCCGCGGCTTGCCTGACCTGAGGATGGCAGCCGGCGTGACTGAAATGGAGCCCTTATCAAAATAAACCTCAGAGGCTGGGGGGAGGGGCGGAGCAGCAGCCACGAGGAGTTGTTTCTTTAAGCACCACCCCCCCACCCAGAGTTGAACAGACAAGACACACCGGCCTGAAACACCCATTCCAGGCATAATGTGAACAACACCAGCGCCGTAACAAGAGAATGTTGAAGGGCGCTGAAAGGCCCAGAATAAAAGTCTTTGTTGAGCCAAAAGTCAGGACAGGGAGAGATTCCCAAAGCTGTATACCCTGCGTTCATGAGCAACCAGTGAGTTGATCCCAGGGGCAGAGTTCTTTCACCCTTTAAGTCATGCCCAAAATTCAAACGCCCAACTCTCACTACTACTGCGGGGAATGGGGATGAACTGCAGACTTTGGAACTGATCCTTCCACCTCTCCTATCACCAGCTGGAGCTGGAGGATGAGGCAGACGGCGCTTCCATGTAACACCGTGACCAATGCTCTTGATGGAACTTTGACGATACCCCCTGAGTGGAAACCATAACTGTCTGTACTTTCGCGGTGCCTGAGCAACCTTGGCTGATGCCAGGTGGAGCTGTCCTATGCAGCTATAGAGGAGTTTGCCTCTGGTTCACCCCTCGGCCGTCACCTACCCAGCTGGACATCAGACATTGTTTTCCTCGTCTCCCCGTTGTGTTTTCCTACCTGCATTCCTTACCCCTGTTTTACTATTTCCCCTCTACCTTTCACTCCCCCTAAGACGTGTATATGCACTAATAACTCATATTATTGTGTAATCTCATGTTTTTTTCTCCTATGTCTATTCTTGGCTACGTAATTATGTAACCTGTAACTTGCTGATCCTCATGTAAAGCGCTCTGATACCTACGGGTCTAGCCAGCGCTATATCTCTTCAACTGACTAAATAAATAAATAAAAATAAATAAATAAATAAAACATCTGTTTGTTTTTTTAAAAACCTTTGAAATTCACTAGCATTATAGTGAGGTGAATTTGTCAGTGACAACATTGTTTTGAACAAAAAAAAACACACACCAGTTTTAGTTAGCAAAGCTAACTATAACTTGCACCCCCACCATGCATAGCTTATGACCTCACATATGACACCACTCATGACATTTTCTATGACATCATTTATGACATCACTAATGACATATCAAAAGACATAATTGATGACATCATTCATTGAGTGTGTGTTTTTTATATAGTTTACATAGTTGCTGGCAACTAACATATTACTTTTCTACCTAATTTTGTACAGCTTGCGTCCGGCTAATGGGACTAAGGGCCAGATGTAGGAAGCCTAATACTGGTTGGTAATGGCTGAAATTAATAAATTTCGGTTGTTACCGACCGGTATTAGGCATTTGAATGTACAACATGGTTTTCAATGGGAGGGTTGCACGTGGCCCCTCTCCCTTGGCTTATTTCAGCCCCGGGAACCCCATCCCTCAGTGCCCGGCATAATTTTCAAGGGGAGAGGAGCAAGCGATTTTTGCCCCAGGGACCCCATCCCCTGGGTCCCTAACCTGTTAAAGATGGGTGCCCTGGTGCCTACATAGGGCACCCACCATACTCTTGTTGGGGGCTGCTTCAATGCCCCAGCCAGCTCTCAGCATACAGCAGGACCCGCATTGCACCCTCCCACAGGGAGCTGGTCCTAATGCTGATCCCTCCAGGTGGGATTAATATCTTAATCTGTTTCTCTGCCCGCTTCAGTGCGGGCAAGGAAACAGATCAAAAGTCTCACACCCGCTGAGAGCAGACTTTGTGTTTGCTACTGCTTGGCTGGGAATTCAGAACTGCTCCCGCCAATTGAGAGCAAACACAGTTTTCCCTGCTCTGCTCCTCTAGGGGTATAGAAACCGCTATGTCCCTGGTGTGGACTCCCCGGGACTTAGCTACTGAGCTGGCCCTGGGGAGTTGGGTCCCAGGGCCGGCTCAGTAAATGGCTCAGAACGGGAGGCCCCCCTCCCTTAAAGTAATTGGCCCCAGGGACCACTCACCATTTTGTTATATTTTGGCCCCAGGGGTGGTCTTTTGAAGCTCGGGTAGAGGGTCCGTGCAGGCCGCCACCCCATATAAACACATATTGGCCCCGGATTGGGCTTCCCAAGACCCCTGCAGGCTCGGGGAGAAGGCCCATGCAGCCATTTCATTAATACAGCCCTGGGGGTGGGCTCGTCGGGGCATAAACATAATAAATGTGACCTGCCCGTCATTTTTTTTCTGATCCAGCGAGAGTCTCACGGAATTGTGGCATTTATTTCCCTTCTGGCCCATGGGGCCAAGGGGATTAAGGTATCCATACCCTGCCCTCTTATGCAATTTTTTTCATTTCAGGACAGGGGACAAAGTTCCCAAAACCTGTAATGGCTGCCAGCAACATGTTTGTCATGTTGCTAGCAGCCAATCAGAGAGCTCGTTCCCACAGGAGCCTGACTCCTGCAACATGGTCCTAGGGAAAAAAACTCTATGGGCCAATCAGTGCCCTCTATTTTTAAATTGCCACTCCCTCAAAAGTCTCTCAAGACCATTACCGACCTAACCGTCCAGATATACAATTATAATTTCTCAAAAACTACTGAACGGATTTACAACAAATCACAAAAAGCACACTCTGCAGAACGAATCTGGTGTAATTTCATTCATCATCTTTTGCTACAGCCCGTTTTTAAGAAGTCTATGGAAAATGTATGGGGATTTTGCATTTTGAGACCACTTTTTAGGTCTCGCCTTCACAGCGCACATGCGCTGCATAGGAGAAAGACCTTTAGCTATCAGCACAGCTTTGGGGGCAAAAACGTGCACGCGTTTCATTGCTTGCAATGGCAACGTGTGCACGTCTGGAGATTCCCTTGCTCCCAGAAGGGAATCACAAAGGCCCCCTCCCCCTGCTGCCGCGCGAGGTGCACGCTTGTGCTGGTTCCCTTACTCGCAGTCCCCTTTCCATTTGCTCCCCCCCAAGCTCTTTATAGTGACAAAGTACATCACAGAATTACTCCCTGGAACCTACTCCTATTAATACAAAAATCTTGATTTCCTAATTTACAAGGAAGCATAACGTCTGCCCTGATGTGGAAATGCCGCCCGGGTACTTACTATGTCCACTTCGTATCCCTCTTGCTGTTCACAGAGTGAGTCAAAGCTGCCCTGTTAGTTCTGCATTCCTGGGAAACGAAATCAGCTCAGCTGGGCACGCTGCAGCAGTGGGCAGCACCATATAGAAGAGAAGTTAGGAAATGCCCCAGTCTCGTTAATTTTAGGAAAAAAGATGCTTTGTTTTACTATAATGCTACATGTGCCTTTTACCTCATTGAGCTGTGATACATGTACACTGCAAGATGTCCCAGCACACACAGATGCACAGCTTACATTTAAGATTGTGTGTTTGCTGTCAACTTTTTACTGCTTGGTTTCTGTGCTTTCTGGGGCTACAAACTTTGTTTACTTGAGGGCATTGTAACATCAAGTTGTATAATCAGGTCGTCCGAGCCAAGACTGGAAAAAGCGGAAAATCAGACAGAAGGTATGGAAGACCTTCAGAAGGAAGTGCAAGGTTCTACTTGCCCTTTTGCCCATTCTGAAATGTTAATTTCCATCTTATTTGTGTTGTTTTTATGGAAAACCTAAAACAGTGCCTATTTTTTTAGATATTTTTTATGACTCATCAGCATCGAAATCCAACAAACTTTATGTAACTAGCACACACAAATAAATTGCAGCCTTTGTTGCAGAAGATTGTGTAACAGATTATAAAATATGACAAAAATATAAACGTATCATTTAATGTCCTCTCAAATGCACCCAAATCCAAACAATTGTGGCCTGCCTGAGGCACACTGTTTTTTCTGAATTCTTTAGGCTGCACTCGCTAATTTGACCACACGCTGGAACTGGTTTTTACATTAAGCTCAGACCTGCACACTTGATGAATGTTTTTCTTACTTCTTATGCCAACTTAGACCCAGAACAGCTCTAGGTGACCCTAGAGGAGCCACCATAATTATAATGGGGACAGTGTCCAAGTGTCTTGAAATGGTGGCCGCAATGTGTTTTTTTTAATGTAGTGGCCAACTAATCAGAGCGCGTGCTTCCGCTGAACTCGTGGGAGCCTCTTGTCCTGCAGGGGTGTGACGAATGACAGGGAAAAATGCCTCCTTGACCAATTGGATGTCTTAATTTTTTTTAATTTGCGCAACGTCTGGACTCTCGCGAACCCAGCCGTCCAGATATACAGATATTTTTTAATCTTCATTTTCTCCAGACCTACTAAATGGATTTACACCGAATCACAAAGCACGCTTTCTGGACCAAAATCTAGCTTCCTGCCAAATTAAGTCTGAGGAAAATTTGTGGGTATTTTGCATTTTGAGAATTGCCCTTTTTTCTCCCCCACCCTACCTGCTTGACTGATCAGCCCAAAACATTCCATGAAATATATAAACAGAAAAGAACATTTTTCTGGAAAGGTTTGTCCAAATTTGACAAACAGTGTCACAGTTATTAGCAGACCCTGTCCGGATAAAGCGCAGACGTTTCGCCCTGCTATACTCATGTGGGCTGGTAAACATAAAATTGCTCCCGTCTGGCGGGAGCAAAATCAAACTATTCCTATGAAGTAGGAGCAATACCGGGCTCGCCATGAGGTCCTCAACAAAAATGAAAGATATGGATGCAAGGATATCCATAAATTAGTTGTACAAAAAACAAGCATTGGCATGGCCAATAGGTCTCTCCTTTGGGACCTTATACGTGTTTAACTATGCAACAGCTAATGTTGGTGCACCAAGGATATTGTGCTGCATAACTAAATACTTATAAGAGCCCAAAAGCAAGACCTATTGGCTATGCCAATGCTTGTTTTCTGTATGACAAATTTTCCATGCACAAACTAGTCAAACTGCCAAAGTTATTAGCAACACAAAAAATGCTTTTCCTATGGAACAGCTAAACTAACGATTGCTATCTAGTGTTGAACACCACTAGGCAATATAGATATGTAAAGATATATTATCTACTTGGAGTTGCCATTAGGTACTTATACTTAGGACTTAGGAAAAGCATTTTTTGACTTGCATAAGAGGTTGGTGTTGTTTGACCAATCGTCATGATTTTTTTCTTTAATTGTCAAAGTAGGTTCTGTGTGTCATTGAAAGTTTGGGGGTGATCGGTGCAGTGGGTACCGAGAAATAGGGGTGCATAAAAAGGGTGCGTTTGTAATGTTAATTCCCATAGGAATGCATTGTTGAACCTACAACCTGAACTGCAGGACAGAATTACACCAAATTTAGCAGAAAAGTAGATGTTGTTATACAGTTTGTGCTTTTTGTTATTTGGTGCAAATCCGTCCAGTTGTTTTTGAGAAATTTATGCTGAAAATTAGAGATATATCTCTGGCTGCTGACGTTTCACGATGGTTTCGCGATTAATCGCCACTGCAGGAAACAGGGACTTCCTACCCAGTGACACGCTACTCCCGCTGCTTTGGAGGGGCATGATTCAATGAGTAAGCTTTGGATGTCTTTGGAAGCATTGGGGGAGAGGAGGCATAATGTCCTGCTTACAATGGGAGTCAGGTGCGCGGCTGGAACTTGTCATGCCGAGAGTAAAGAACTGAAAGGGCTGATTGCCCCTGGTGGATTTCCCTTTTGACGTGGTGCCAAATTTGTGCATGTTTTACGGAGTTCTATGGGTCATCTCATGGAAAACTTGGCTTCCGGCACCAGAGCATTTCCTCATTTTGGAACTAAATAAGGGCAGGGACGTAGCTGGGGGTGGGGGGGGTCCGCCCCAGGTGGCACTATTTTGGGGGAGGCTGCGCCTGCCACTGCACTGTACACGTTTATGAAGTGCAAGCGCGAATGCTGCTGCACGCACGTTTCCAGCTCGGCCTGAGATGTCATGCCAAAGAGCGGGAGAATCGGAGACTCGGAGTTGTACTTCTGATTGCGGCCACAAGCGCCCTTTACCGAATTGCAGCGCTCGCCAGCTCTACATTGCAGCAAAAAGTAAGTAGAACAGGGAATTCTCCGCTTTTGTTTGCTAAGTCATAATTTAAATAGGCAGCCGCCAGCCGGTAACTGTTAGGATATAAATAAATAATTCTCGTTTATTGTCAGGGCAGGGCAGGCTCCTTTCAATGCACTCATGCATGCCTCCACAGCCTGGCTGGCTCCGTCAGTGGATCATTGATGGCGCGTGACTTTGGCTGTGTAATAATGAAGATGTTAGTAACCAATATTCAAAAAAAGCTCAGTAAAAAATGCACTTTTAAAGGTTGCACTGCAACTGGGCTCGGGACCTGATAGCAGAGTAAACAATGAAAGGCGAAAATGGTGGGCATATTTCAGATGGTATCCTGTCATAAGGTACTAAATGTGGATCATTCTTTACAATTGCTGGCACCAATGTGATGAGCAAATGACTTGATGCATTGGCAAAATCTCCATACTGTGGCATTCGGGTAAGACCCTGCACGTGGTGGACAGACACTGCAAGTGATGACACAGACACTTGGTCACTGTTAGCCGGAAAGACCCCGAGCGGTCTTCCGCATGTTTATTTTATACCCCAGCGCGAGCCCGCCCCGGGGTGCGTGTGCGTGCGTGGGGGAAAAGGATACATTGTAGGAGAGAGGCCGGGTGGCTCTCTACATCCCTCCCTTATTTTAGTTCTGTCCATGCTGCACGCTTCTGGATTTCACTTTAGGGCGATGTCCAGGCAAAGTCCCTCATCCGCTGGTTAGGCCTCGGGTTGGGCCCCAGACTGTATCTGTGATTCCGGGTCCAGGGTGATTCGACAACCCCAGCCGGGGTTGCCCTTGTGCCTTCACTCACCTCAGCCGCCCTCGGTTGACTTTGCTCGGCACCCAGGTTCGGTGGTGTTGGCCTGGGTTGAACCTCGCCCTGTTGTGGTACCGCAATTGGACTCGGGAAACTGCGGAAGTCCAAATCTTCATACTCTCCTGTTTCTGCTCCTTCTTCCACTCTTTGCCCTTCCGTGGTCTCCGTTGCCCTTCTGAAGCATGACACGTTTCTTGTCACGACTTGTCCGTTCCTCTTTGCGGTGACCATTGTCCCTTGGACCTTGTCCACTCTCCATACTTCTGACTCAAACGGGGTTCAGAACTTCCATCCTGGATGGCGATCTTTGACAACCACCACGTCTCCTTCCTTAATATCCGGCTCCTTGGCATGGCGATACACGCTCGCCTTGATGTTTGTGTTCTGTCTTCTCGCTTGAGTAGCTTCGGCGTTTCTCTCCTCGGGCACCCATGTGCTAGCGGTTGGGATGCTGTCCCTGGGTGCGCGCTTAAACAGTACGTGGGCAGGAGCACACTTGGTTGTTGAGTGAGGCGTTTGTCGGTATGCTCCTAGGAACTGGCCAAGGGCCGACTCCGGGTCCTCCCCATTGTCCACCGCAATCCGGGGGGCCCTATTCAGTGTTCGCATTAGTCTCTCAACTTCCCCGTTAGCCTGGGGCCACAGCGGGGTGATCTTTCTGTGTTTGGTTCGGAGGGTTTCCAGGTATGACTGAAATTCTCTCCCTTGAAAAGGGGGTCCGTTGTCGGACTTGATTTCCTCTGGGAGGCCCATCGTGGCAAAAATGCGGCTTAGCACTTTCTTCACTTGCGGGAATGCCGTTGATGATATGACTTCAACTATTGGGAATTTGGAGAACGAGTCAACTAATACCAGCATGTGTCTTCCGTCTGGGAAGCTGCCAAAGTCTATACTGAGGTGTGTCCAAGGTGTCTGAGGCGCTTCCTCAGTGATCACCGGCGCCGGGGCAGGTTCTCCGCCCGTGATTGGTCATGCATGGCAGGCCCGTACCATGGCGTCTACTTGGCTGTCCATCGCGGGGAACCACACTTTGCTCCGTAGCCGTGCTTTTGTCTTAGCCATGCCTTGGTGCCCCGCATGTGCTAGACTCAGAGCTCTTTGTTGGAAGCTTTCCCGTATGACGATGAGGTGTCCTCGTAAGATGATTCCTTCATCTCCCACACTTAGTTCGCTGCGTACCTGCCACAGTTGTTGTCTTGCGTGGCTCACCTCCGGCCGGAGGCTCGATGCACCGTCGAGGAAGTGGGCCCAACGATTTTCCTCCAGGGCACGGCGGACTTTCGTCAGCGTTTTGTCCCCGGCGGTGGCTTCTCCAATTTCTTTGAGCGACATGTTCTCTGGACACGCTGCCTGCGAGATCATATGGACAATTTCCTCCACCTCTTCTCCCTCTTCTGTGGGCGGACGCTGGGTGATGACATCCGGGTGCCGGGACATGTAATCGGCCGGGTTGTGGGCTCCTGGGTGGAACACAATCTTGAAACGGTAACCCTGCAGCTGGACCGCCCATCGTTCGATGCGTGGGGGAGCTAGCCGTGATGACCCCGCAAAGAGGGGTAGAAGAGGCTTGTGATCGGTTACCACCGTGAACTCCTGCCCGCAGAGGTAGAGGTGAAAGTGCTGGCACGCCCACTTGATGGCCAGGGCTTCTCTTTCTATTTGTGCGTATCTGGTCTCGGTGTCGGTCAGCGCCTTGCTGGCATAGGCAACCGGCTTCCACTCTTCGGGCCCGTATTCTTGCAGAAGGACTGCTCCCAGTCCAACGGGGCTAGCATCGACGATCAACTCGGTTCGGCGCCGTGGCTGGAAGTAGGCCATAGTGGTGTCATCCAAGAGGCTGGCTTTGATAGTTTGAAAAGCATTGTTTGCGGTGCCGGTCCAGTCCCACTTCTGGTCGGCTCTGGTAAGGGCTCTGAGAGGTTCCGCGATGGCGGCTAAGTTGGGTATGAATCGACCGCAGTAGGTGGCCATGCCCAAGAAGCTGCGTACTTCGGTCGGGTTTCGGGGGGTGCTGGCTGCCTTGATCGCCTCCGCTTTCTTGGGGTCTACCTTCAGACCCTCCCTCGTGAAAGTGTATCCAAAAAAGTCTATCGACTCCTGGTAGAAGGAGCATTTGGCTCGGTGCAGAGTCAGGCCACTATCCGCAAGTCTTTGTAAGGTTGCCCTCAAATTGACATGATGCTCTTCTAGGGTTGCGGAGTACACCAGAATATCATCGCTGAGGTTGATCACTCCTCTCAGTCCCGATAGTACCTCACGAATGGCATTTTGGAAGACCTCCGCCGCGGAGACACCGAAGCTGAGCCGGGTGTAGTGACGTAATCCCACGTGGGTTGAAAAGGTGGTGATGTACCTGCTGGCTGGTTCCAACTCGAGCTGATGATAGCCCAAGTTAAGGTCTAGTTTTGAAAACCATTTCGCCCCGTTGAGGTCTGCTATTATATCATCCATGGTGGGAGTGATATGTCTTTCACGCTTGACGGCTGTATTGGGGAGCCTCATGTCCACACATAGACGAATGGCCCCTGGCTGCTTCGGTTTTGGTGCGACGACTAACGGGGAGACCCAGGGTGTCGGGCCCGACACTTTCTCGATTACACCTAGGTCTTCAAGCTTCCGAAGCTCCTCTTCGACCTGTGGCCTGAGGTTGAAGGGCACCCGCCGGTGTCGGAGTGCTACAGGCCTGACCGATGCGTCTATGTGCAGTTTGAATCTACGCCCCTTTAGTTTTCCTAGGCCCTTGAACAGTTCTGGAAAATCCTTTAGCATGAAATCCGCATGCGCCTGGTGCACTTGATTGGCGAAGAATACCAGGCCGAGGTCTTCTGCCGTGTGGCAGCTCAGGAGGGTGGCTTTCTTTCCCTCCGTGATGTGAAATACTCTCCATTGACTACGGTCATTTGGATTACTCCTTGAAGGGGTAACGGTTCTGATCCCCCGTATGTGTAGATCCTTGCTGCGGAGGGTGCCAGTGCAGGCTTCAGGGACATCCTCTCATATTAGTCCGAGTCCATGACATTCACGGATGCTCCCGTGTCTATCAGGGCACTGACGTTGGTCCCATCTATTGCTATGGAACACATGGGCGGCGGCCTCCTTCTCGTGGACGCTCGGCTTACATAGGATACGACGTACACCTCGTCGTCCTCGTCGTCTTCGTACCTGGGTCGTCTGTCCTGGGCTTGAGTGTCCGGAGGAGGTAGTTCCTGGTCAAGTGATAGTTGTCGGATGCGCTGCGTCACTGCTCTGGCACGTGGGCCTGTGGACCGGAACTTCCCCCCCTACAGACGGCAGCAAAATGATTCAGGGGCCCAAACTTGAGGCACGTTTTTCCTTTGGCGCCATATGTGGCCGTGGCAGGGTGGTCGTCACCGCAATACCCGCACTGGTTTCCTCGTGGTGGGGCAGTCCGCTGTCTTGTTGGTGGGAATCTCCTCTGTATCGCATCGATCCGTTCCTCCTTGATCGGCGTAGTTCTCGCAGCGGGCGGGGCAATCACCGGGGTGCGCAGCGCTGCCTCATCTCCTCCGCCCTGGCATCGGACAGTTCGTGCGACCTGGCTAGGATTAGTATTTCGTCGAGAGATATGCCTGGTTGTCTCAGGATTAGCTTTCTCAGCAGCTTCGATTTGCATCCCACTATGATCTGATCCCTGATTTCTTCCCGGGGGTTAGCGAACGGGCACGTGCTTGCGAGTCGGCGGAGTCGGGCATAGTACATGTCAACAGACTCAGAGTCAGTCTGCCAGGCGTGTTTAAACTTGAATTTTTCAAAGTCATTGTTGAGCTGGGGATCGAAATGTGCGTTTAGAGCCGCGACCGCGGCATCGTAGTCGTGCTCAGGCCCGGTGTTGGGGAGTGATTCAAACAGATCGTAGATTTCCGGTCCCCCGTATAAAATGAGGAGCGACCTCTTCACCGTACCGTCTGTTTCTCTGGTACCCTTAAAGTATAGATTGAGTCTCCCGACCCACGCCTTCCATCGAAACGCCGCTGTGGCTGGGTCCGCTGTCTCGCTGAAGGGCGGGATGGGCACTGCGCCGGCGTGTAGGTGGGCGGGCACCGCTGGCATGGAGGCTCCCCCTTGGGCTTGAGCTCCCGCCTGGGCTTGGGCCTGCGGTGGTGCCGCAGGTATCGCTGGCGGCGGCTGGACCGCCGGCGGTGGGGCCTGGACAGCCCCGTCTTGGGTCGCCCCAGTCGCGTCTTGATTCATGGCGTGGCCTTGAGCACGAGGTCTTGGAGCTGTCCGGTGGCGTAGTGTCGCGTGGTGGCAGGGCCTTGATGCAGCAGAAGGAAACGCTCACTAGGGCTCACTAGGGCAGTTACTTGAATTTGCCAATGGTTGTTGCTGTGTAGTTCACTTTTGCCAATGGTTGGTGCTGTGTAGTTTACTTTTGCCAATGGTTGTTGCTGTGTAGGCAGGTTTCGATTTTCTGTTGCCAATGGTTGTTGCCGTGTGGTTTACTTTTGCCAAAGGTTGTTGCTGTGTAGTGGAGCTGGCAGGAGCGGGGCACGCGGAGGCTGTGCGCGGTGCCCTGGGAGCACACGTCGTTGGGAGCGCTGCTCGCGCGCTCGACGCAGATGAGAGGCGGGCCCGCGGTAGGCCTTGTCCACGTGGTGCGGCCGCCGAGATCTTCCTGCGAGGCGGGCGGGCGCACTACTTCCACGCTGGCTGGTGCAGGGGACACACGCTGGTGTCGCGCAAGCGGGGCAGAAGGCCAACTCACCCGCAGGATCCACGGCAGCACACCGACCCCTCGAGTCCCGCCGGCTGAAGGCGTTCCCTCACGGGAGATGCGTGGGCGGGCCTCGGGCTGACTGGGGATCGGTACAGCAACGCGGGTGGGCACCGCAGCTGGAGACAGGCGACGCGGTGCCACGGGATGCAGCAGGGCACGCGTGGAGACAGACCGGCTCGTCGCCAATGTGGCATTGGGGTAAGGCCCTGCACGTGGTGGACAGACACTGCAAGTGACGACACAGACACTTGGTCACTGTTAGCCGGAAAGACCCCGAGCGGTCTTCCGCATGTTTATTTTATACCCCGGCGCGAGCCCGCCCCGGGGTGCGTGTGCGTGCATGGGGGAAAAGGATACATTGTAGGAGAGAGCCCGGGTGGCTCTCTACACATACGTCATGACTGGCTTACAGACACCCAGTGACAGAAGCATGTGAGTTATAATATTGACAAAAGGCAATGGCTGAGGGGTACTCAGCTCACAGTTAGTCTCAGTATAGGTTGTATGAGCAGCTCCGAGGCAGCTAATACTGTCTCAGACTTACATCAATGTTCGTCACACATCTGACCCCCACAGGACATAAACATGAGAATACTGCATGAAATGCCATTCAATCGATGGAGTACTAAAGTGTTTCAATTTATTTTCAATGCCATTTATTCAACTATGCGCCCTTTAAGAGGGGACCACACAAGACTTATTACAACATGTGATGTCGCCATCAGTTATACTGTCTTACATTGAACAGAGCTATATACCATTTGTATCTTAGTGTACGCTGCGCCCATTCACCGCACTAAACATCTGATACAGCACTGTCTGCTATTACTACGAGGATCTATGTCAGTTTTCACACAAACACAGGTGTCTGTATTGATTAGTTAGCAATCATTAAATCATATGTATGTAAAGAAGTATATGTATTAAGATGAAGCCCTGAGTTTGCAATGTGGATGCAAACACCATGTTCTTTAAAGACATGGATGATTTAAAGCAAATAACTGTGTCTTCCTCCTTTTTCTATTTTGTTCACAATTTTTATGTTCTGCTAAATGTATGTGTCCCTAAACAGTGCAACTAATAATAGCCATATTTAACTCTAGAAATATGGCTATTCCTGAAAGGCTGAGTGCTTTATGAGTCCGAAGGACTAAAATACTGGAATATATAGTGAATAAATGAGGGACGGCTACCAATTATAAGCAGACACCGCAGTGGAGGGAAACTCTTAATATCATAAACCTAACTCCAGATAGGATCGGGTATGTTTTTTACAAATCCTGCCAGCCCCAGGAAGACATTGCTGAGACCCTGGTAGGGCCTTGGCAAAATAAAGCACTCCACTTGTTTCCTGTTACGTTACGGTGAGTGCTGTTTTTAACACAGCGCGCACTGCAGTTCTGCTGTTGAGAGCATTTGCCCTTTCTGCCCTGGTCAAAGCACCGTGGTGTATGGACTGCCCCACAGACTCGAGCACAGCACAGTCTGTGAATAGCTGAGCAGAGCAGCTGTCAGCAGTGAGTTCGCCTCTGCAGCTTAGAAACTACAGCCCCATGTAGGATATTCTCATTGGAAGTGGCCTGCTACTCTACGGCGCAAGCACTAGAATCAGTGCAGTGATGTTTGTGTTTAGAAAGAGCACACGCAACAAGGTTCAGCTTGCAATAAGAACATGAGTTGAGTTGCTGAGCTAAATAATAACTAACTAACTAATAATTGGTGAGTTAACCCTGGAGATTGAAATATTTCTTTGAGAGATTTCTGTTTGTGTAGTCCCAGATCTGACTCAAAGTAGTATAGAAGGTTAATGTGTCTCCAAAGCACATCATGTAATATGCAGATGGCATAATTGTTTTTATTTTATTTTTGATGTGGCTAGGTAAGTGGGTTACTGCTTTGAACACAGATCCATTTGTTACTTGCAGTTCTTAAATTCTAAGCCTTTTAATATAGCACAGTGAGCTATGTAGGATCTGTGACTGCTACACCTTTTAACCCTCATTGACTCATGCAACACATCTTGTACACTGATTTACACACTTGCGTGATTTACTGTCAATCTGTATGTTATGTAAATCTCTCTGACACCCTGCATTAGGATGCGAGGTTAGTGTTAGGGCACGCTGCACCTCTGCTACGACCCTTGCTTTCACCTGCAGTGGAGTAGAGAGTGGTGTCATAACTTAAACACTGCCAATCCACCCGGCTGCTTGCCGCCCTTTTTACCCCACAACCTCCCGCTACCTTCCATGGGCAGAAATCTGGGGGATATCCCCGGGCGCCAGAAGCTCTAGCTACGCCACTGGAAAGGGGGCCACCATTTGCTGAAGGCTTCAATATGTTGAAGAATGAGGTCCTTTCGATCATGGGCAAACACTAGTGACTTGGGCAAAGGGACCTGGGTGTCTGCTTTTAAGCACTGTTCAGGGGTCGCCCTGCTCCCTTGTCATACTGCCCTCCCCCCAAGGCATGGCCAGCCAAAATTGTGGATTTAGTGTGGATTCCTGATCGACCAAACATATAGCAGCCCTGAGTTTTTCCTGAATGCAAGTAAAGGCTTGAGTTTTTTCTAATAATGTGTCACTAGTCTTTATTGTTGTAGTGCGTTTTCTGAAGTGGGTATAAAGTGGATGTGTCATATTAGGGGTTTAGATTCAATGTGTATTTGGACTGGGCGATTGCTGAGAGGCATTACCTCCCCAGACATTTTACTCCTCCCTGCCATGGCCCCAGTCCTTGTTGGACTGAGTTCCCTGGCTCCTGCAGTTGCCATGTGTTCAGCCAACCACGCAGTCCCAGTTTCAGCAGGGTGGCTGTAGCCTGATTTCCTGGAAGCATTTGCGTTGCTCTGGGTTTGGTTTTGGGGATGTATACTCTGTGGTGGCTGTCCTTTCTGCTTGGGATATGCTTTTAGGCGAAAATAGTCAGCCCTGTGGTTTCTTCAGCAGCAATATTGGCATTCTCTGGAACTTGGAAGCTGCCAGCCTTTTTTCCCCTGGTGCAGGTACTCTGTTGGATTCCTGTGGGGTTCTGGGGCTGAGTCTTTTTCAGTTGGGTGTCAATTGCATGCATGTGGTTGCTGCTGCCCACTTGGGGGCGATCTTGCCCATTTCATTCCAAGGAGGCCACTGCGTGGGGGTTGTGGATGGTGGCCTGCCCACTTTAGCCCCAGGATTTTTCCTGTGATGCAGGTGCAGACACCTCCATGGGGTGTTGTTCCGCCAGCATGCTGTATTTCCTACAGCCGTCATTTGCCTGGGTACCGCATTTGGTAACAAGTAGGGGGCCTCTAGCACGGGAACATACCACTTGGCATGGGCCACCTTGTCTGTGCCACTTCCCCGCTCGGGGAGGTGCCAGGGTGGAGACAGAAACTGAAGTGGGTAACCCAGGGAGTGCGTGCGGTTTGCTTGCTACCGCCATTGTCTCTGTGCGCCTTGGGCCGACTCCCCACCTATCCTCAGTGGATTCAGGGGCATGTGCGCATTGTGGTCCTGAGTCTCCTGCCCCTTATGCACCTTCCATGCTATCCTTTTGGCAGTTTCTACCAAGAGGTGGTGTGCACAACCTGCCCACTGACAAGTTAATTTGTATAACTCTAAGAGGCTTCCTTTGTAACCCAAGACTACCTCCCTGAATGGTGCTCGATCAACTGGCTCGTAGGGAGTAGTTTGCTTGTTTGTGGTGTAGAGGGGAGGCTCCAGGGAGGAGCAGGGTATAGTCCCATTCTCAATAAACTGGATGGACATTTTAAGCTTGGACAAGAGGTCCCGTCCTAGTATACTGTTCAGGGAGGAAGGATAGTACAACAATTGTTCTCTTATTTTATTCTCCCCTATTTCCAATTTGAGGGGTTCTGTGAGGGGGACCTCAGCCACTGAACCCAAGATTGACCTTGCCACCCCATGTTCACCAGAAAGTGGATTGGTGTCTTGCCTTTCAAGATCATGAGCACAGTGCCCTCCTCAGGGCTGCCTGGGGCTGATAGCGGGGCAAGGGAGTTTGTAAGTATCTTGTTAGCCTCTGGCATGCGTTCCCTGTTATCACCTCTGCTGGTGGACACCAGCCTATACTTTCGCCCACACTGTCGGATCCCAAGGAGCTAGATCCTTCTCCCCCGATATCTCTAGTTCGGTGTCCATGTAGGTTGCGAGATGGGGTCACCTTGCAGTTGGACCATAGTTTTAACAGAGCTATTCTTCCAGCCCTCTCTAGGCCCATATGTTTGTTCTGGATGTGTGTCCTTGTGTGTTCTATGACGTTGGTATCAAACATTCCCCCCTCAGGCCAGGGAAATGCATGTGCCTTGGTGTGGACATGCTACTCATGGCAGTGTTTCTCTAGTGTCCAAGCCTGTGTGAGGAACCTAGCTTGCATGTGATCTAGTGGTATCTCTATTATGGATTAGGAAACTTGTTAGGGAGTTAATAAACTTTTAATTGTTTCAACGTTTTAAATAATTACTGGTTAGGAGCTCTATATAGACGATGCTGTACAAAAACGCTTGACAATTGACAGAGACAAATGCAATGAAATAGTAACAACCTGTAACAAAGTGCGATGGTTAGTTCAGAACAGTACAAGTTGATTTTTTAGTACTGAAATAGAAAATGTGGAATTGTGATTTGTGGGATTTTTTTTATTATTTCATAAACACATAAACTTACTAACATGAAATTACATTCATACATGAAACACAATTGTAATTTTTTTAAAGCACCAAAACATCAACAATGCATAAATGGAAAACCTAAAAGAAACTAGAAAAGAAAATATTGACATGAAAAACTATTATTTTGACTAAAAAATCTTAGCCCCCTCCTGTTCCCTACAGCCCGAGGAGAGGGGATACTGTGGGGAACATTTGCTAAGAAATTTAGCAGAACCATGCTGTGCCATTTAAAAAAATACAGGGATGAGCCACATTCACAAGAATATGGTGCACCGCTGTGTTTTCCCTTGTACCGGTGCTAAAAAAGCTGCCAACACAGACAGTCTTGCGCCATGGTGCAAGGGTACCTGCATTACAGAGATGTTTGTTTAAAAGGTGATTTGCTCCTTCTATGTGTGATGCAGAATGTTCTCCTGATTGTGCCACTCTAACTCCTACTTTTCAATTGCATTAGTTTTTGGTGCTGCCTCAGAATCTCAGATCATTTTAAATTGGGGCAGTGTCAAAAACCAATGGGTGTTGTGGTGAAACACCCACAACAACACCCATTGCATGCCCCTTTGATGCAGAAAACTGCGTGAAAGGATATGACACAAAGTGGCTTAGTGTCACATATGTAAATATGGAGCAGGGCACTGCGCCACCAGAGATTTGCAAAAAAGTGCCGCTCTGGTGGTGCAATGTCCTTCTAAATATCCCCCTCTGTGTGGTGCATGGAGCTAAATGTCTGTCAGTATCGGCTAGAAGACACAAATAGCAACAATTTGTGTGGAGTGAAAAGAAAAACCTGAGAACTATTGGCCCTCTGTGGCCAGGCACAAGCTACACCTTATTCACCAAGGTCTGAATTTTTCCATAATATCTGAATTACACCCTATAAATGAACTAAAAATTAAGATCAAGGTGGTGGTTCTATATAAAACACAAAGGGCTTAACGGTTTAAGAGAAATACATATATGGCCCAATATAACACACCAAGGGCCCAGGTTTACCAGCTGTATAATGCTCAGTGGTTCCAGTGAAAAAACTACAAACTACGTTCCCCTTCTCTAACATGCCTTCTCTAGCATGCTGACTAGGAAAAAAGTGATCTATTTGCTTGTCCTAGTTTGCCACACACCACATGCAGGGACAAAGTATCAAATATAGTCTCTTACCCATGTGACAGGGACCTCCAGATTGACTGCCACCCCACGGATTCAGCAGAACTTGTAATCAATTATGGTGTCTGCTCACTGGTCTCGTTGTGCCAATGTGAATCCATTCGAGCAGGGTTCCTTCCCGTTCTCCAGCAGCTGGGCTTGATAAACCAATCTCTCCTATCTGAGTTGCCAAAATCTTGCTTGGATATGAATTTAACTAGAAAAAATTAAAAGACAAGAGACATTTGGCAAACAAGGAACAAGTTGGTTTAATTAAATGCAGTGGCCGGGAGAGCATCGACAGAGCCACGTGTGAAGATAGTCTGATTGTACAGAAGTTTTGGCCGATCACAAATACAGTTTTTGAGGTACAATAAAACAATTTCACATTCTTAGAGAGCATGTGGGTCCGTGCCTAGTCACAATCATGAATATCACCATCTGATAATGGGGACACAGTTGGCTCGAGACCTCGGGGAGAGCTAGTGTAGGCCAGTGTGTGTGTGTCCAGATGTTCGGCATGGGGAACCCGTCATCACTAAGTGTGGTGTGCATGCTGTGTCCTGATTGGCTGAGTGTTCCTAACTACATCTGGCATCTGACTTTGTGGTATTTTGGGAATGTGTGCCTTTGGCCAAACGTGTTTTATTAGGGCCAATTTCCTCAGGCCTGTTTGTGGTGTTGTTGCCTATCTATGGGTTTGATCAGTGTTTCCCCTAGCAGCGCGTTTGTTTTTGGCTGAGTGTAACCCCACCTGTGACTTATCAATCAGTAGGCCTGGGTTTTGGTTACAGGGTCTCTGGGTTGATGGGGAGGTCTTCTTAGGGGTATTCGACAGCAACTATACGAGTTTATTATTGCGTGTACATAGAACATGGTGGTTATTGATATCTTACATACTGACATTCTCATTATTAGGCTTACAGTCATCATAGCGTACATCAACATTGCTTTTACGGGTATTGACATTGTTATCCATGCATAGTTTATGGTGTACATCGGCATTGCATTTATTGGTATTGCCGCTGTTGTGCATGCATATATCATGGTGCACATTGACAACACATTCACCAATATTAAGGAGGTACAGTGAACTGCCTTTGTATGTTTTCAAGACTTAGGGCAAGCACTTTATAGATTGGGATGCAGTGGAATCACTTTATGTAGTAGTAGTTTAGAGCAGGCATATTTCAATTTCTCTGTCCCTATTGTCAATATTTTATCCTCTTTACAGTGTACTTCATGTAAACTTCAAGATCTGTTAAATGCTGAGTAAATGCTTTGTGAAACCGGACCGTGTGAATTCTATGTCTTCTTGGTAATGGATGTGCTACCAAAAGACACAGCTTGCTGGTCTATGTAACCTGAAGGCATAGATTTACTGAATAAGACCTCAGTCCTTCAAATCTATCTGAGAGAGCTCTCCTGTTTGAGGCCTGAGCCTGCGATAAAGCAACTAGGAGATACTGTGGTGTGCATTGCCAAAAGACACACAAATGATGGACGGAATACAAAACGAATCAAACATTCACCCCCAGTCAAGAGATCTGTGTTAAATCCAACGTTATTTGCTCAACATGCCACCCCAGTTTAGACCCAGCTATATGCAAATCCGTCTTGACCCTGCTCCTCATGGGAACAGTCCAGCCCGATCTGCCAAGCCAGCTGCTCCCTGGACCAGAAACAAGAATCCTAGGACCGGTTTTGCAGTATCACCCCTCATCAGCCAGGCTAGCTTGAATCCAGTGACCCAGTGAGCCCAGGACACTAATCTGGGCATTCCAGATGCACTTAGGGCGAGAAAGCAAAAGACTCACAAATGATGGATGGAATGCAGAACAAATAAAACATTCAGATCTGCGTTAAATCCATCTTTATTTGGTCACCATGCCACCCCAGTTTAGATCCAGCCATATTTTTGTGGTTAAATCAATCCTTATTTCCTATGTGAATTGCCAAAACATTAACGTTTTCTGTCCTCTATGGGATACCTGCATATCTAAATGAAAATCGTGGAGTTCTAAAGTAAATGATGCAGGAAACTGAAATCACTGTTCTCTATTTTCACAGGAGCGGTGGAAAGAAATACTTTCATGGTTTTTGAGAAAATGTATTTTCCACGTTACCAAAAAAAAAAGAGAAAAAAGAAAAAAATAATGTTAAAATTGATTTGAATTCTCAGATTTACACAATACACAACTTTTACAAGCTTCTTAGGGGAAGAACAAATGCTTAGTGGAAAAGCATTTAAATGAAAATGAGGCAGGTAACGATATCTATGAAGTGTCCCTAGTTTTCCATCCTAAAGCATGTGACTGAATTGCATTAGGAATGAGAAAGTCCATACGTATTCCTCCCCTTTCAAAGAAAAAGGGGTGGAAGGAAATCCTTTTCATGAAATAAAATGTCATTAAGAACAGAGAAAAGAGAACAAAAGTATATTCTTAAAATGTCTCCCAAACATTAGGGTACAGTGGTTATGGATGGAAATAGTAATCCAGGACAGTTAGTTATTTTAGCTGTTAAGGAAGTAGTTTTTTTACATGCCACACACATAAGATAAAATGAAAAGAATCTGTAAACAAGAAAAACAAAACTATCTTAATCACAGGTCTCACTGGAGAAACTCTTCTATCCCTACTTATCATTGTCAATGCCTCTCTCAATCAAGGCACCTTCCCAGACGACAGGCCAGATCCTCCCACTCCTAACGAAACCTACAGTAGACCCTGATAACATCACCAACTACTGGCCCATCACTCACCTTTCATTTATCGACAATATAATTGAAAAAGAAGCATATATTCAAGTCCAAGATCACATCAATGCTAACTATGGTTAGAGCGGCAGACCCTGATGCAGACCCTGATGCAGAGGTCTAGCCCGGGACCAGGGTTCAATTCCCCGCCTCGGCGGGTCTTGGGCTCAAAATTCCACGGACCTGATCATTCTCGCCTCGGTGCCTATTCTAATCATGGAGTCCCACTCTGCAACTCTGGGCAATAGCTTGCTTAATCTCCACAATGGCCCCCACAACGCTAAGGATGCCTGGCCTTCACCCTGGGGGTGCCCAGGAGTGGACGCCTCACAGGGAAAGCCAGGACGGGTTCCACAGCAGTATTCGTACAAGCGCCTTGAGACCCTTGCGGGTGAGTAGTGCGCTATACAAGTATCAATTTACATTTTTTACTATTTCCTGCACGTCTACCAGTCTTGTTTCCAATCACGCTGCAAAAAGAACAAGTGATGGACGGAATGCTGAACAATATCAACCATTCACCCCCAGTACAGAGATATGGGCTTAAATCCATCATTTTTTTGCACACCATGCTGTTCCAGTTTAGACCCAGCCATATGCAAATCCGTCTCCACCATGTGCCACATGGGAACAGTCCAGTCCGAACGGCCAGGCCAGGTCCTCCCTGGATTGGAAACAAGCATCCTAGGACCAGTTTCGGGAAATTACCCCTCATCAGCCAGGCTAGATTGACTTTTTGAGATGTCGGAGTCGTGAATGGTGTGAGAGACCCTCCAATCACTCAAGCTGCCAAAACCAGGAATCGTCTTAATGATTGTTCACCGATATGCTTCAAGCTGAACACAGTGCTCCGACTTCAAAAGTTGCCCCACAGAGCGCAAGAGACTTACAGCTTCCCTCCATCAGAAGCACCCGTCAAACAAACGCAATCAGTCGGACCCAACTGCACATTTTTGCCACCCCTGCGACTTTAGGAACATTTTACTATGATACGTCCCCGCATCTACAGAAATTGCGCACGCCCAATGGCATTCTAATCATCTTCACTCGAGAAATTCCTAATAATAAAGTGGGCATTTGTGCCGTCATTGGGCCACCACCGCCGTGCTCATCTTACAATCTTGAATGTGCTCGACCTAGTCCCAGTCCTGAGGAGAACCCAAAATGAAAATAGGGGTTCCGAAATGAGTCGACCCGACCCAGCTAGTCACTATCCCTATTTGAGCCACCGAGTAATAAAGTGTGCAAACAGGGCAATGAGCCTGTTGTAATTATAATATACATGACTAGCTGCCTTTGGCAGGTTGCAGTTCTGAGAGTTGTAAATAATCTCTGCCGCCATCCTTTTTTTGTATAATTGAAGGACTGGTCATTTCATATTGTTTGCAATTTCACGTACTGTGTATTATTGTTTTCTAAGTAGTCTAAAGTCAATTGTTCTGCTGCTATTTATGTTCTGTTCATTGTCTTTAATTATTTGTTCTTCTTAGGCTTGAGATGATTTATATGTTGAAAGTGTATGACAAAATTTGATCAACTCATGAAAGTGTAATAAAAACAGCAAACAGCTTCAGCAAACCGCTTTAGTAGTTGATGTGATGTTTGTACAAGTGTCACCAATCTAAACCACACACCCAGACACCTTGTTGTTTTAAACTATTGTAGAGGCCCTGTTTGGGTGTTGTTTAGGGCCCAACCCCTTTTTGTTAACCCGTTTACATCGGTGAACATTCCGCCGCGGTGACGGAGTTCTAAAGGGTTGGCGGGGCTGCGTTGGCCAACGGGCGTGCGCAGCACCAGGGAAGTAGTGCTTGTGTCGGCAGTTGGCCAACGCGAGCACCGAATGGGTTAAAAAGCTTGACTTCAATGGTATGGTGAGCACGGTATCCTGCCTTGAGGAAACACAAGATTTCTGCACTATTCCCAGTCTACCAATGTTTGTAGACCCATGCGTAGTTGCAATTGAATCCCCCCTGCTCCACCTAATGAAGGCTTCTATGACCCAAATTAACATGAAGCAGTGGATAGCACAATGTTGTTTTACATTGGGCTACATTTTTTAAAAACATTTTTGTATGCAATGGAAATTACTGACAGCATTGTCTGCTGTAATCCTCTGCCTGCATTTCCTTCATAGTGAGTTGGTTTTATGAATTTCTTTGGCAAAACATATAGTTCCACAGGAGTTACACTGATGTGAATTGTTGCACTATTTTTAACGTTTTTGTATGAAATTGTTTTTAATAATTGTGCATGTACTAATAAAATAAATACATTATATAAATTACTTTGGGATACTATCCAATGCAAATCCTAATTTACTTTGGATAGTGTATTCCAGCATAACCCTTTGCGTCAGGTTCATGTAACAAAAGTAATGCAAACGCGGCACAAATCCTTGTCACCATTTTTAAATCAATCAAATTTCGTCTACAGTAATGGCACCTACATAGGTTTACCAAACTGTCACTTGCATCGTCTATGGCTAATTCAGAACTCTCCAGTGTCTTTCAGAGAGAACACATCTCAGGGCACCTTAGCAAAATTCAGTGGCTTTCTGTTTGCAATGAATTTCAAATGTTTGTATATCAGTCATAACACAGTACACATGGTCGGTCCTCGTTTGTAATCGACTACTCCATCCTCTTAGGCACCCTGGAGTCTGGAATCAAATTTACCAGCAATGTCTTTCACCGGTTCTCCTCCTACCTTTTCAAACCAGCACCATCTTGGAAATAATGTACAATGAAAACATTGTAGAAGAAAAACGGACACATTCCTCAACACCTTTTTTAAAGTTATCATCTCAAAGAGATGTGGTGAAGATGAACACTGCAGAAAAGGAATGTACTTTCTAGGGACAATAGCTGACTAACAGCAGTGAGGGTTTTGTTAAGGCCTTGGATAGATATCTTGGTGTGAAAATCTGAAGTATGGTAGAGAAATATTTAAAAAATGAGCCTGAAAAGTACACGTTTGAACAAAGGTCACAATTCAGTCCAAAAAGTAGAAAGTAACAGTAACGTCACATTACCTATGAAAGTCAATGGCCATCCTTGTGAATATCAGGTTACAAATTGCTAAATGTCTGGACACAGCAGTGTCATGTGAGTCAAGAAATGCCACTGATGTCTTTTTAAAAAACAACACTTTGCAATCTGGAAGTTGTAGTTTTGTGGATACATTACAAGCATGTTCTTGAAACAGCCAGTATGAAACAAGAGGTTGGCCAAAAAGTCAGTACTGGCAGCGGGTGTCACAAATCCACGAAAAGCTTTGTAGCCCTGTTTTTCTCAATTCATTCTCGTATCTGTAGTTTGTTTTCCAGCTTCCTGTATCCCCGCTAGTATGTTTTGCATTTATGTGTTTTAGCCCAGGAAAGGCTGTATCCTCCTTTGGCCTCGGTGACATACACTGCTTACCACTTGCCTGTGCACAGGTGGATTACTTACGCTCCTGTCCCTCTCAATGTGCCCACTAGTAGGAAATCCGTTTTCTTATCTTCTACATTTCTTAAAATATATATTATTGAGCTCCAGTGTTTATTCAAACAAATGCATAATGCATTTAAGTTGCTAAATACGATAAAAAAAGGCAATTATATTAGTTAAATGACACAATGCATGTATTGGTACAGCAGCAGGCTAGCTAGTAAGCAATGGAATGATGAAACGGGCATGGGGGTTTGGAAGAGAGTCTATAATGCCCTGTACATCAAAATGAGGAGTAACCAAATACACTTGTAGGCGTAGCACGATTAAGTAATTTGCCCAGAATCACACCATGTTTAACCAAGCACCCAGACCTGAATTAAGGTCTGATTTATTAGGTTCCATAGTGAGAAGTTCTAGCCACTAAACCACACCTCCCCCCAAGCACAATAATAATTCATTTCATGTTGATTAATATTTCATTAAAATCCACCAATAAGCCCACAACCCAAAAAAATAGAAAAAAATATTGTCTATAAATATTTTAACTTTGTAAAGCATACCTTTTATAGTATAATAATAAAAAAATATTGTTAGTAAAACACTACCCAACCAATCCCCACACAACCCCAAAAACGTTGTGAAACAGGTGATATAATTATTCAGCTATTTTTACACATACATTCCACTAAAAATAACCAGGTAGCATAACATTATATTACAGATATCCTTTTGTGTTACATTTTTAACATCAATATTACTTAAAAAATGAAAAATCAAAAGACTTGCCCTCGATGTTCTATCCCACAATATCTTTGGACTGGCCATATTTTCACCCCAATATTATGGTCAAACGATAACTTTGGAGTTGATATTCAGGTCCAACCTCTGCCTCTCCAGTGTCCACCTTACTAACCCGAGTCTCTGCAAAATCCTGTGATCCTCACAAGACAGGCAGCAGGAAGGGATATCACAGATTTTTGTTGCCTGGTGCATTGATGCACTGTGCTCTTCTGTATTTATGTTGGTATCTGACTGTGTGCATGAGGGATCCCAGGTGCTGTGCACTTGCATCAGAGTTAGACTTCAGTCGTAAAACAGACAGCACACAGAATGTTTATTTTCCTTCAAACTTGGCCAGTTATCTGTACAATCACAATATATGTTACTGAAGTTCTCTGGAGAATGTTTTTAGGCAATTGGAGGCAGGCTGAATGTTAATGAATTAAAAAGAGTAGCTGTGATGTGAGTAGGAATAGGCCTGACATGTAATGGTTTGGAAGATCTTAAAGCATGTGTTTTGTAGAACACAAATCTCAGGGATTGATTTGAGGAATAACCTTCACCTCAGTGGGAAGTTAAATGTTATCAAGGTCTTTAGGTGTGCCAGGATAGAGGGGCATTGCAGAGCATTGCTGAAGGTAAACAAATCTATCTTAACCTCCTTAAATGGTCTGTCTAAATGTTCCATCTGCTTAGAACAACTATCTTGGTGATTATACACAGGAGATCCAGAAGCAAGTGGCTATTAGTGGCAAACTAGATGACATTCTGTAGAAGTATTCCCTAAGCTAATATGTCTGGTTTATAACTGAAATTGCAGCTTCATGAATTGGTGACTGTCTTTGCCTGTGTTTCTGATGGGCCAGGGGGTTTTGGGGATAGTCAAGTGGTGACAGCAGTGCTTAATTTGTAAATGAATGAGTGCTGGTGCCTAAAGTACTTTTAAGAAGCCTGTGGCAGGTGCAATTGAAGGCACTGTGCTGTCCAAAATCCACCTCATGTCTCTTTAACCCCTTCGCTGCTGGCCCGTTTCCGCAGCTGTGCGGTAAACAAAAGAACAGGGGCGGGCCATGACGAACCCCAGCCGTCATCAGCACACGAGCACCGTAGTGCATGACGGCTGGGGTTCGTCATCAGCATACAAGGGGTTAACACGCTATTAGTCACTCCCTGCCTCTTTAGCTCATTCTAGCAGGGTCCCGCTTTCTCCCTTTGTCAGGGTTTTCCCATGTTTCTCTTGCTCCTTCTTCCCTCTTTGTTTTCCCTCTCAGTAAGTGTATGATGCAGTACAATAAGTGCCAGTTCCCAAAAATGAGGGCCGGTGGTACTTGTATAGCAGAGATTATCACTCGTGAAGGTATCCAGGTGCTGGGCTGCGGGATTCAGTCAAAAAGCCAAGTCTTGATTTTCTTCCGGAAGTCTGTCAGCAAGGGTGATGTTTGAAGGTGGAGGGGGAGGGTGTTCCAGGAATTGGTGGAGAGGTGGGAGAAAGAGCGTCTGTCAGAACAGCAGCAGTGGATGCATGGAGTCTGTGTGAGGGTGAGGTGAGCGGAGTGGAGTGGACGGTTCTGGATGGTTGGTAGAAGTTCAGGCGGTGGTTCAAGGTCCTTGGTCATGGAGGGCTTTGTAAGCATGGGTTAGTAGCTTGAACAGGTTTCTCTTCTGGACAAGGAGTCAGTGGAGGTCTCTCAGGTGCTGGGCGATGAGTAATATATATGTCAGGCCTTTCCTCTTTGCTGTAACTTTTCGTAACTGTGACATCTGACATTACCTTTCCCAATGCCCCAAGTAGGCCTATAGGGCCAGATGCATCAAGCATCCATTTTGCGATTCCTTATTAGCGAAAAATAAGGAATCGCTAATAAGGAATAGCAAAATGGAATGCATCAAGCAATCACTATAAAAATAGCGAATCCTTAGAATTCCTTAATTGCGACTCGCAAATTGCGAGTCGCAATTAATGAATACCTCCCCATTAATTCCTATGGGCCTAGAGGCCCATAGGAATGAATGGGAAGACAATCTCAATTTGCGAATCGCAATTAGCGATTCGCAAATTGAGATTGCGAGTTCAAGGGTGCAGGGGTGTCCAAAGGACACCCTGTTACACCCCTGAATGTGATCTGTGCACATATGTTGCGCACACACATGCCCTTAGGGCATGTGTGTGCGCAACATGAAAGTTTGAAAAATGCACAAAAGTGCATTTTTCAAAGTGCATTTTTCAAAGTTTTTGCAAATTACCATGAAGTTGTACTTCGTGGTAATTTGCGTGCCCTATTAGCGAATTCGCTATTTTTGATACTTTCATGCATTGCATTTAAGGAATCTCAATTTGAGACTCCTTAAATGCAAACAATCGCAATTTAGCGAATTCTCTATTTGCGATTTTTGCATTTGGGATGATGCATCCCAAATGCAAAAATTGCACTCGCAAAGGGCCAGATTCTGAGAATCTGGCTCTTTTGCGAGCGCATTTCGCTTGATGCATCTGGCCCATAGTCTTTATCATTGACTTGTCACAGTTATCGGTTTAGGCCTACTATCTTGAGCCTAAACCTTCGCAAAAGGCCACCATCAGTAATGAAATTGCAACTATGCATGGAAAATAGTTGGCAAAACAATATATTTTAGCAAAGATTATAAAAGTGCAAATCTTCTACTCCCAGGGTTTGTCAGAGGATGTGACCAACACCAAAACCATTGGCCTATTGCAGTGATTTGAGAGTTTACATATAAAGAAATAGCTGGCTGTAGGATACAGTAATACAATTCTGTCCTTACAGGCCACTTGTTTTAACATAAGCTCTTTACAATAAGTCAGGCCTAATGCTTTTGTAAAAACATTTCTCAAAAAACACAAATGATTCTTCATTGTTGGAGTGTCACCAAAACCAGCTCGGCCATTGCACTGAGCATAAGCTTAACATTAAGGCAGAAACTGCAATGCAAGCACTCTTTTTTCACTCGAAGCACATATACCCTGCCTCATAAAACCTGTAACATACCATGGGTATTTGTAAAGCTTACGTTCACCCAGAAGGGTATCTTGGTGCTAAATAACAGATTTATTGTTACCCAACTCAATATTATTCTTTCTTTAAAAACTTTTCGATTTTTCCAACTAAGATCATAAAAGTACATAAAAACAATGCAGTCAGACCCAACTGCGATAATCAACATCCACTCCCAAGTTCATATTCATTTAAAATATCTGAGCAAAATTTGTTGCGATCATCTGGAGTAAAAATACATACAAAAGTCAGATAAAATTATAGGTTAAAATACAGTTTCTCTAAAAATAATAACAATTCTATCTAATAAATTGTAGAAGGAAACCATAGTCGATCATAAACCCAACTCCTTCCTTTTGCCCCCAGAATCGTGCTACTGCAAAACAGACTAAGGGGTCAGGATGTGATTTTAAAAAGTATAGTGCAACCTGGCACTGTCAAAACTTGAACTGCTTTAAAATCAGGGCAATACGTTCCTTTCTGGCATTCTTGTAAAACCCGCAAAAGAATATTAAAAGAAGATCGGTATGGGGTGAATTCCAGTCGCAAGGGCACTGTGAAAGATCTGAGGGGCATATTATCAAGGGGGTTTATCTCGCTTTTTTGGCTTTAAAAGCCAAGAAAGCGGAGATAAAATTATCTCCCTATTACCTAGCTGTCGCTAACACCAGTTAGCGACAGGTAGTAGGAGATAGCGACCATCTTGGGCCCCACTTTGCATGTCAGTGATATTTATCACTAATGACATGCAAAGTGGGCGTGCCAAGATGTTAGCGACTGGAAACAGTCGCTAAAATCGCTATCTCCTATTACCAACTTATGGAGATATTCGCGCTAAGCGCAAATTTTTCCAAAAGCTAACACCTGCCCTGAGCAGTTTTAGCCATGTCATCCAATGGGAGGTGGATAACATGGCTAAGAGCATTAGCTCGGAAATGCATGAATATCGCTGACTTTTCAGCGATATTCATGCATTGCGGCCGATTTTTATCGCATTTGCGATAAACCTTGGTAATACCAAGGTTTATCTGCAATAAAAATCGCCGCAGCTCAGCAGTACATTTTTGTCTCTAACCAAGCAATAGCGATATGTTGCTTGGTAATATGCCCCTAAGTGTTTAAACCTCTTTGCTGGGAAACCTAGCATCAATGGAAGGAGGTTCAAATGGAAACATGTTAAAATAAATTTGTGCCTTGACATCGGGATATCCACTAAATATGAGTAACCTCCCTCTGTCAGGGGGAGGACTAATTGATGGGCAAGAACCGACTGTTTGTTGTAGTTCTGTTCCCTTCTGAGGTATTAGACCCTCTGGTTAAATATACCAGCCAATTTTTGTCTAGATATTCTTCTGCAGGCTGTCAGGTCCTTAAATATTTCTTTTTGTCCCATATTTGTCAATTCCCGCTCTACATAATTCAGCCATCTAATTCTGCTGTAATTCTCCAATTTAAGGAAATCTCTGATAATGTTTTAAGTAAAGATCACCGTATCCCGAAAAAATATGGAGAGCTACAGGAAGATCGGGCTAGCCTGATTGAGTCATTAATGTGGGATAAGCCAAACTCGATGTGTAGTTTGTCGATCGAGTATGATTGCGGGAGGGACACCAGAGACTTGAAGAATTTACTCTCAGTTGTTTGCAGAGAATCAATCGGAGCCATGTCCCAAATGTTATTCATTTTATCAACCTCAGAAAGATGAAAGGCTGAGTGGACCCAACAGGATTTGAACCTGTGACCATGATGTTAAACATAGGCCTGTACAGTGGGCATATTAGTCCACTGAGCTACCAGACCTGGCTATAGAAAATAAGTTCAACATTTGGGCTGATCCTAAGCCTCTCTCTCTGTATTTCTTGTTACAACTAATTTCTGGTGCTCACTTAAGGTCTGGCGACAGCTGTGCTGTCTGCACAGACCTGAAAATGTCAACAGAAAGCCACCAGACTTGAAACATCTGGCATCTCTGGTACAGTGTTGGAATGGATCAAAAACTTCCTGAGTGACAGGAGACAAGTAGTTACTCTCGGCGAATTTCGCTCCAAGGAAAAATTTATAAAAATGGGCGTCCCACAGGGCTCGAGCCTCAGCCCAACACTGTTTAATGTTTACACTGCCCCTTTAATTAAACTAATATCGTCATTAAAAGTTAAAACTTAAAAGTTGCCTCACGACAACTTTCGATTGGATGAAAGTCAATCATCTAAAATGCAACACAGGCAAGACAGAAATCGTGCCTATGGGCCCAAATAACAACTTCACGCCCAAAACCTGGTGGCCGGAAAAGGCAGAAATTCCACCAAATACTACTCAATCGGCACGAAACCTAGGGATCATATTTGACAGCAACCTCTCTTTCAAGCAGCAAGCCTTAAAAGTCGCAGGTAACTGCTTTGCTATCATTAAAGGACTCAGGAAGTTTTTGGACCTTCTTCCACTAGAGGCTAGGAAGACGGTTACAGTTGCTTTAGTGACGTCGAGGATAGACTATTGTAACAGTCTATATGCAGGTACTACTAAAACCACCACACATAAACTTCAAATGGTACAAAATGCTGCAGCTAGGTTAGTCCTCAAATGGCCGAAGAAATCCTCCGCATCATCTGCACTAAATACTCTACATTGGCTCCCAATAAATAAGAGAGTCCTATTTAAAATATTGATTATTACCTTTAGAGCTACCCACGCTCTGGGACCAAAATACCTACAGCAGAGATTTGCCAGATACCACCCTTCTCGCAATCTTCGATCATCCAGCTCAAATTTCCTGTCAGTACCTAGGTTCAGGCTCAACAGGAGAGGTGGCATCCCTGGATTTACAACCTACAGGACACCTGTGTTAGAGCACTAGTGTAACAGTTGGGTGAGCTTCCATCCATGCCCTACCTGTTTCCTACATCTCGGGATCAGTATCTTGCGCCTTGATGCTCCTTGGAGTGACTGCTGCGCGGTACAAATGCTATCTTACATTACATTACATTACATTACCTTTTTACATTAATGAAAGTAGTGGTTCCTTATGTGGCGAGGTTCCAATACATTCCAGTGTAGCAATCTCTGTGTTAACAGTCATGTCTGTACAGTTATGAGATGGAATGTAGATGCTTTCTTTCATAGTGAGTAGGAGCATTGTCTGACTGGACCACTGCTGTAGGCCTATGACATTGTTTTGCCCCCCATGAAAGGAGATGCCCCTTCATACTAGGAGCCTGCTAAATTATAATATTTCCGTCAAATATGCATGTTTGCAAAATCATGCATATTGTCTGAAACATTGTTGGTCAGTACTTTGTGGGAAACTTGCAAACATGTGCATACCCCTTATAAAAATGTCAAGCAAAATATCAGAGAAGACTGGTTCAGGGAGAACAATGTCTCCCATAAGAGCTTCCGACCAGCCCTTGTGCAAAAAACTATATGGCAACAGTTTTACACATTTTTCATAATGCAAAATCACAGCATCACTTGAGATCTTGCATACTTTTAATGGTTGATTTTAGAGCACTAGACACCAAACTAAGTAAATAAATAAATAGAAAAAATATATATTTGAAAATGTTTTTAACATTCAATAACGACGAGGATATAATATAAAAGAATTAGAGCATTAGACATCAAAGAAAGTAAGTAAATAAACAAACAATAAGATACATTGCTAGCAATATTTTAAAATGTGTTTTCCCATAAAATAGCACCGGGGATATATCAGCAAACAGCACAGTTTTAGAAAAGCAATCTTTTATATAAAATGGCCTTCATCATTTTTTGTTTAACGTCGCACAGAGGTAAAACATGTTGTCTGTGAGACACCAAAGCATGAAAATGCTTAAGCATCCGTGCCAGGATTACAACCTACAACCATTAATTATACTCTTTATGCCTTTGCCTCCTTCTACACATCTAAATTTGTTGTTACAATTTCCAAAACGGTGTGTACTTAACTTCTTAAAAGTGCTTTTAGGAAGAAAGAGACAACGTACAAGCATGGAAATATTGACATATCTAACAAAGTGTTTGTTTGTTCAGAGACCGGTTTAAAGCAAAAGGTAGTTTAAAATGTCCCTGTTTAATCCTATCAGTCTCTTTCCTTGAATACGTCTGTGCACTGCTATCTAAGCATTTCCGCAAGCAGTAAGATTGCCCAGATGTGCATTTCAAAGAGGTCCAGATGTAGTGATAGTCTGTGCTGGCACAAGGCCAGTATGGTGCAAAATACTCGGTGACACTGAATGGGTATACCGATTTTACAAGGTTTTTTTAATGAATTTTGTGATTCACATAGCGTCTTCCGAGTTATACAATGCCATTGTTTTCCATTGCAACCTATTTCTGGGTAGACGAAGTCCCATAGATTTTTTTCAGGTGTAGCTTGTGTAAATCATGTGATTTTGGAAAAGGGAATCCACCACAAATCTTGTGATGTGGAATTAGGACACAATCAGAATCCTTGTCATCACCCATTTTCAACACGTTTGTAACTGAAAAGGACTTTGGTTAGATTTACTTTGAGTCTGTCCACAATGCTATCATTAGCAATGTAAATGTATGCGAGTAATGCGCTGGCTTCGAAAGCCTATGAAATACCCTCAAATCAGGGCCGGCTTTATGACTGTGCGACACGTGCAGCTACACCTGACACTAACCTGGGAGAGGGGTGGGAGGTGCACTTTTTAAAAATAACATAGATTTAAAGGCACCTACTGCAGAGTTCCTTGCGGACCTGATTCAAAATGGTACTTAAAATCAGCAAAGTTATGAATGCAGAGTCTGCGCACTCGGACCGAGCCTCTGCACTGGGACAGAGTCTCTGCACTTGGGGCAGAATCTCTGCACTCGTTACGGACTCTCCACATTCGGGGTGGAATCGCTGCGCTCAGTGCAGGATCTCTGCACTCGGGTGGAGTCTCTGCACTCGGGGTGGAATCTCTGCACTCGTGACGGACTCTCCACACTCGGGGTAGAATCGCTGCGCTCAGTGCAGGATCTCTGCACTCGGGTGGAGTCTCTGCACTCGGGGTGGAATCTCTGCACTCGTGACGGACTCTCCACACTCGGGGTAGAATCGCTGCGCTCAGTGCAGGATCTCTGCACTCGGGTGGAGTCTCTGCACTTGGGGCAGAATCTCTGCACTCGTGACGGACTCTCCACACTCGGGGTGGAATCGCTGCGCTCAGTGCAGGATCTCTGCACTCGGGGTGGAATCTCTGCACTCGGGTGGAGTTGCTGCACTTGGTGCAGAATCTCTGTACTCGGGAGGGAATCTTCACACTGCGCTCTGCTGCAGTGCGTAGTGCAGAGATTCTGCCCCGAGTGTAGAGACTCCATCCCGAGTACGGAGACTCAGCAGTCATAACTATACTACAAGTACTCAGCTTCATAACTATACTACAAGTACTCAGCTTCATGAATCGGGCCTCTAGTGTCCAGCGGTTTTGAAGCAACAATAAAAATGTCAAGGTAACTCTGATGATTAATATTCTTGCTGGAGAGACATTGAGTTTTTTCTAGGTGCAGTCCTGACTCACTGTAAAGTAGCACAGAGGGTTAATGTGCGTACTGCAAAGAATGTGTACCATGCGGATCAAAGTGCTGATAATGAGCAAACTATGAGTAGCGCTATAAAAAATGAAATGTACGTCAGGGATAGATGAAGGGCACTGTTGGAGGGTTTTAGTGAGGGATTCGTAGAGAAGGAGGTCCTGGGGACGGTCTCAAAAAGATTGTCTCACGGGGTGCCATTAGCGCTAAGGCTCTTCCTCAAATGGCGTGTGTATGGGTGAAGCAAGAGTCAATTATTTTGTCAAGTCCCTGATTGCTACTGCTGATCCCTTGTCATGCTCCTGTATGTTTTTTGTGTTCTTTCTTTTTAATTTCCTTGCCAGTTGTTTTTATTTTTGTGCCATTTCTTTCCTGCTGCTGTATTGTTTAATGTTCATCCTTCTTTGTAGGGGGTTAAACATGTTTGCATTTTTGTTCTTTATCTTATGCTTTTTAGTCAGCATTAGTGGCAAGATGACACTGGAAGAACGGCAACAACTTGCTTGTAGCTGCTACTCCAGGCTTTGCAATTACTCTTTTACAGACCAAGTAAAGAACTATTTTTCTCAAGTACATGATGTTATTGCAGTTGGGACTATTAATAAGTGCCTTTTCTCACTTTGCTTCCAATTGACCCTCCAGAGAATATATGGTGATGGTAAGCCATGTTTATTCATGCTTGATTTAAAAAAAAAAGTATTAATCACCTGCTGCACATTCCAGCAATTAAAAGGATACCTTTGGTGTCGAACCCCTGTAGGTTGCCAGGGTATAGTGATAGAATAATGTTCCAGTTGAAATCAGGAATCTGTTTGCTCCACACAAATCAAGAAGAGGATGACACTGCGTAAATAGTGATGAAATTACGAAGAGTATATATAGTGTTATATATGTGTCTTAGTTAAATAGCTATTATATATATATATATATACTTTACTTATTTACATATGTACTTCTTGGGACATCTGCAACATAGGAGGCTAGTTTGTGTATGCAATGATAAAATGGTAAACATGCAATTAACAGCACTTTGAGTTCACTGTACATATGTGCTACATAAATTTTCTCTTATCTATATTGACATCTGCCATTGGTAGTGTATATGTTGCTTATTGTGACTTCAACAGTAACACTGAAAAAGCATGTTTTGCATCTGTTTAGCCCTCTTATTTTAACAGCCAGCTGGTGGTAGCTAGTGGCCACATTTACGACTCGCAAAGTGTGATTTTTGCGACTCGGAATTTGTGAGTTAAAAAACCTGATGTACAACAGTGTCTCAGACACTGTTGGCGATTCCCAAATGGGTCACAAGAGACCTGCCTCATTAATGTTCATGAGGTGGAGAAGTGTGGCTCAATGGTTAGAGCGGCAGACCCTGATGCAGAGGTCTGCCCGGGACCAGGGTTCAATTCCCGCCCTTGGTGGGTCTTGGGCTCAAACATTCCATGGACCTGATCATTCTCGCCTCGGTGCCTATTCCAATCATGGAGTCCCACTCTGCAACTCTGGGCAATAGCTTGCTTAATCTCCACAACGGCCCCCACAAGGCTAAGGATGCCTGGCCTCCACCTTGGGGGTGCCCAGGAGTGGATGCCTCACAGGGAAAGCCAGGATGGGTTCCACAGTGGTATTCGTATAAGTGCCTTGAGACCCTTGCGGGTGAGTAGTGCGCTATACAAGTATCAATTTAGGCAGGTTCCAATTTGCGACCTTCGCCTAGCGTTCCACATATATGTCAGACAACTCCGTTCCATCCAACTTGCCTTTGCCTCTACACCAGGGATCCACAAGGCCAGAACCGGAGCAAGATCCTTCTCCTGCTTTACGTCCAAGACTGGGAACACCCTGCCCCTCCACTCCAGGCAATCCCCTTTGTTGACCCAATTCAGGAAGGACCTCGAGACCTGGCTCTTCGACTGAATCTCCAGGCCCAGGCGGATCAGCCCCACCCTTTCCCCCATCAGCGCCTTGAGACCCTCACAGGTGAGTAGCTGCACTTTATAAACTCCTGATTGTTTTTAAAAAAAAGGAAATCCTGGCTATTGTGGAAGGGCTCTCTAAGTGCAGCACTGGCAATGCAGGGAGCACATCAGGAAAATACAGGAATGCATAGGGGGTGGTATGGGTGGTTTGCAGGAAGCTATTTTGTTATGCAGCAAGAAAGAGTTGCTATTTTATGAATGGATTCCTCATTACTCTGTCTTTGTGTATCAGCTGAAAGCTGAGACAGGTGAGAATCATACCTAGTATAAAATTATAGATATGTTATCAGTAAATGGCAGGGAGCTTCTTCACCTCAGTGTTCCAAGTTACATCACTAAAAAACCCTTGGTAGAAAAACATCCCCATTAATCACTGATACCCATCGAAAATTCAATTTGGTATGTATGGCTCGCACTGAGCACCCCTCTCATAAATACCAGGTTCTAAATATGGTTAATCATTGGTATGGTGTAGTAATAGTGGTAAACAATTGTTGTTCAACATTATTGATGCGTCATAAAGGAATTCCAGCCTGTTCTGACATGATTCTCTGAGAACGTATCAGGTCAATGCTGTGAAGCAGAGAGCACAGCTTCAGAAGGGGTGGGTGGGGGAGGTAAAGCACAGAGGGGGGTGGGTAGCCAGTTTTGTTTACATTTAGGAGAGAGAGGGAAAACCATGGTATTTTCGGCTTCCCATTGCTCCTCTGCCTCTACTATTGAAAGGAGGCATGGATGATTTTGGTAGCTATACACAATAACAAGTTTTGTATGTGCTAAAAGTAAATTAGGGGATGCTCAGACGTGGGTCCCAGGCACTCCACACCACTGGAGTCAAGCTAGCTGGGCTGATGAGAGGTGTTACCTCGAAACCGGTCCGGTCCTCGGATGCTTGATTCCGTTCTGGGAAGGACATGGCTTTTGTAGTTCGGACTGAACTGTTCTCATGGGGCACAGGGTCAGAGCTGATTTGCATATCGCCATTGTCTAACCCAGGGTGGTGTGGAGTGCAAAAAAATGATGGATTTGGGCCCAGATCTTTGGACTGGGGTGAATGTGTGACATTGATCCACATTCTGTCCATCACATGTTTTGTTTGCAATACCGCCATAAGTGCGCTGGGGATGCTCAGACGTGGGTCCCAGGCACTCCACACCACTGGAGTCAAGCTAGCCGGGCTGATGAGAGGTGTTACCTCGAAACCGGTCCGGTCCTCGGATGCCTGATTCCGTTCTGGGAAGGACATGGCTTTTGTAGTTCGGACTGGACTGTTCCCATGGGGCACAGGGTCAGAGCTGATTTGCATATCGCCATTGTCTAACCCAGGGTGGTGTGGAGTGCAAAAAAACGATGGATTTGGGCCCAGATCTTTGGACTGGGGTGAATGTGTGACATTGATCCACATTCTGTCCATCACATGTTTTGTTTGCAATACCGCCATAAGTGCGCTGGGGATGCTCAGACGTGGGTCCCAGGCACTCCACACCACTGGAGTCAAGCTAGCCGGGCTGATGAGAGGTGTTACCTCGAAACCGGTCCTCAGATGCTTGATTCCGTTCTGGGAAGGACATGGCTTTTGTAGTTCGGACTGGACTGTTCCCATGGGGCACAGGGTCAGAGCTGATTTGCATATCGCCATTGTCTAACCCAGGGTGGTGTGGAGTGCAAAAAAACGATGGATTTGGGCCCAGATCTTTGGACTGGGGTGAATGTGTGACATTGATCCACATTCTGTCCATCACACGTTTTGTTTGCAATACCACCATAAGTGCGCTGGGGATGCTCAGACGTGGGTCCCAGGCACTCCACACCACTGGAGTCAAGCTAGCCGGGCTGATGAGAGGTGTTACCTCGAAACCGGTCCGGTCCTCAGATGCTTGATTCCGTTCTGGGAAGGACATGGCTTTTGTAGTTCGGACTGGACTGTTCCCATGGGGCACAGGGTCAGAGCTGATTTGCATATCGCCATTGTCTAACCCAGGGTGGTGTGGAGTGCAAAAAAGCGATGGATTTGGGCCCAGATCTTTGGACTGGGGTGAATGTGTGACATTGATCCACATTCTGTCCATCACATGTTTTGTTTGCAATACCGCCATAAGTGCGCTGGGGATGCTCAGACGTGGGTCCCAGGCACTCCACACCACTGGAGTCAAGCTAGCCGGGCTGATGAGAGGTGTTACCTCGAAACCGGTCCGGTCCTCGGATGCTTGATTCCGTTCTGGGAAGGACATGGCTTTTGTAGTTCGGACTGGACTGTTCCCATGGGGCACAGGGTCAGAGCTGATTTGCATATCGCCATTGTCTAACCCAGGGTGGTGTGGAGTGCAAAAAAACGATGGATTTGGGCCCAGATCTTTGGACTGGGGTGAATGTGTGACATTGATCCACATTCGGTCCATCACCTGTTTTGTTTGCAAAAGTAAATTAAGGGCATATTTTTCACATTGGGGTTCTGAGTTTTTCACTCTTGTTGTCTACTTATTGTCACTCAGAACCCCTCAGTGAACAAATCCATGTTAGCAATCCCTGTCACCTATCTATAAGTCTATGTATGTTTCAGATTCATTATATTGATCTTGTTGTGTATTTCCTAGAGGCATACTTTTCCCTTATGTTAGCCTAACTACACATAATAGCCAGCATTTGCTTTGCACACATTACAAAGGAACACGCTTGTTTTGTGCTACACATTTATTTTTCAGAGAGACTGCACATGTTTTGTTACTTAGTTCTTCTGCTGGGATTCCGATGGAAAATTTAATACAAGGTCGAAAAACACTGTGCTCAGTTTTCTCTGTGATCGAACACTAACATCTAGACATAATAGAAAAATCCAACTGCTCTTCTGAACACTTATCAAATAAGCTGGGACTTGTCATTTTGAAAACAGAGTGGACAAATTATCACAGAGCTATGGTCTCGAAACAAGAGAGCTCTGCGCTGCCTCAGATGTAGAACAACTACCTATGTATGGCAGGTATAGGGTCCCCCACTAATCCCAGAAATATATAATGTAACACTGTATTTCAATAGTGAGAGTAGGCTTTGGCAGATCTGTCTTTCGATATGACAGGACCTTTTATTCCGTACAGTCTGTTGATTATGATAATCACATTTTTGACCTGTATATGTCTTTTAATCTTTTAATTGCTGCACAGTTATTACAAAATAAAGCACAATAGTTTCAATACATATTGTAAGCAATTTTTGTATTCTCTTTTCTGTTTATTGTGGACAAGTATGAGTGAGAGAACAAAAGGTGATGGCCTGCTACCATGATCCCTTGGAGGGTCTAGAGTGTTGTGCTCTGGTGTGCCAATTTGTTGCTCTGGAAAGGTTAGGAAAGGTTAGGAGAGCAAGTATGGCACTATGAGCTAGTCTGGATTTGGACCCATAGGTACTGATGTAGTATGGGGCTCAGTTCCTACATGCTGATGTTCTGTGATCCCAGGGGTAGTTCTGTTTCTAAGAGCAGAGTCCCTAAAAACAATCTAGGGGCTTGAAATGATGACACGCTGAAATATAAAGTCCCTTCATGGAAATCATACCATGAAAGTTAGCTATGCATGTCAAAAAGTTCATTGAGTATTTCCAGGAATTTAATTAAAATGTCTAATACAATTTTCAGGCCGTTAATAAAGGGATTTTTTCATAACTGTTAGAAATGGCGTTTCTGGTTTCCAAGGATATGCACCTAAGCCAGGCAGAACCCACCACCCTTGCCAGGATAAGATAACTCCTAATCGCCCCCTTGGTAGCTTGGCAGAGCAGTCAGGCTTATCCCAGAGTCAATGTGTAAAGCGTATGAAAATAACACCTTACACCATCACTGTATATAATATGCAGTTTCTGAGACTAGTACTTTTTATTCTGTTTTAGTGAGGCATAAAATGAGACTTATCACCACCTTTGAGCACGAAATGTAGGCAGTCAGATTTGGGATAGAATCCATTAATTACCACGTCCTGTTGCACAGGCAGCACCTTATGCACATTACTCCCCTCTCATCATCAGGCGGATCACGGTCCTTATCACCACACGTGGGTGACAGGGCACATGACCCCTAACGAAAAGAAACATGTGGGCGGTAGTGGAGAGGCCCGCCGTAATTGTAGGCCTGTGTCCATAACTCTTCCAGGGGACCAGGGGCCTCTGTCAGGGTTCACCCCCCTGCAATACCTCCACACTGAACAAATGCCCTCTGAGCAATGGGGATACCTTGCAGGGTCCCCCTCCTTCCGAACAGCATCATGCGGCTGCCCAAGAGACTGCTGCTGGAAATAAATCAGGCAGCCTAGCCCTGGGTGTGGAGGCGTCCACTGGCTCCATGCTCTCGCAGGGCTCAGGGTCTCACCAAACTGCAGGTGGGCCTCCTTTACAGCCCCACCCCCCCCCCCACAACGGGAGATCAACACAGCTCATCTGCTTTCTCCTTGAGCTTCCTTCTAACTGCTGAGGAGGTCGTGTCCAGGCTCATTTTGGCACCACAGCTTTGGGCACGGGCCCCTGCCCCTCCTGGTGCGGGCGCCTCGGAAACTGGGTCCTGCTCCAACTTACACAGTGCGGGGGTCACTCTTTAAAAAAAATGGAAGCCCCCACCACGCGCTTGTTTGTAGATGAAAATGGATTCCCTCAATGTAGCTCTTACAATGTACTTACGACAGGCAAAGAACTCTCCACATACTCTAGGCTGGGAAGAACACGCTATTGTTATCACAGCAGTCGGGAGCAAAATAAAAGCACTCCTCCTACACTGAGCTGACAAAGAATACAGCGCTCCTTGCATGTTTTAAAGGAACAGGGCTGTCCAGTCCTTCTCCTGCTCTAGAAAAGAGCAGCAACTGCAGGCCAATCCACCCCCCACACATCAGGGGCAGCACTCCTCACACATCACCCAGCCCTCCTTCCAGGCAGGTTCCTTTGAGATCCTGCAAGGATTTTACTTGAAGTCTTTGATCTCCGTGAGACTTCCAACAGGAGGCAAGCACACTCAAGCCCTTGGAGATTCTTCAAAAGCAGGATACCACAGCAGGTCAAAAAGGGTCAGTCCTTTTCCTCCACCACAGACATAAGCAGCAACTGCAGGCTAACCCACCCATCGCACCGAAAATGCAGCACTTCTCACACAGCTCTGCAGCTGTTCTTGGCAAGGCCCTCTTGTTTACTGGAGTTATCTAAAGTATTGGGGCTTTACGTCCAATGCTGATACCCCATTTTCTTATTGTTCTCTTGTGGCAAAGGTGCCAGAGCCCACTCAAAACCATTCCTGTCTTCCCTGGTCCAGCATGACAACAGGGGGTGGAGACAGTATTGTGCAACAGAGACACAGCCTATCCAGGTGTTTAGGGAAACTCCTCCCACCACTTTAAATACAGACCAGGTATATTCAGCCTAGCGATGAGTCACCCAGGCAAGGCAGGACACACCTCAACCCCCCTCGTGACTGTCTAGAATGAATGCACATCCCTAGCTCCTGTCACTCCAAAACCAAATAGTGAATACACAACAGGCAGAGGCACACAGAACAGTAAAGCAAGAAAATGTCCACTTTCTAAAAGTGGCATTTTCAAACGCATAATTTAAAAAACACATTTTCTTTTAAGTTCATAGAGCCAAAACTCTGCTTCTCTTTCTTGTCCCAGTTGAAAGTTACACATGTAAAATTATATAGAGTAGCTCCAAAGATAGTCTATGGAACAGACAGCTTTTCAACTGTGAAAAACCACAATGGGTTATCTTGAGTGTGTAACTTCCGTACCCTGACTAGAGTGGTGGGTTCTGCCTGGCTTAGGTGCATACCCTAACCAACCAGAAACCGCATCTCTAACAGTAACTATCAGCTGACATTTCTAAAATATTGCTCTTTCTTGGCAAGAAAAATGCTAGTGCAATTGATAACTCAATTATGCAAACTGCACGCAACTAAAAAGATGGGTTTGTCTGAAAAGCAACAGTAGCCTAGCTATGTCACCACCTGCTCAGCAAATTCACTGTTCTCCAAGAAACGTTATAAAACACAAGTCTATATTATATTGCTTTTTATGTTTAATTACATTTGCTTCTTGAGACAAAATGTAAAGTAGTTGATGAGGAATCAAGAATGTAATGTTAATAATCCTACACATTTGTCCTGTACTTAGAGGAGGCAGAATTGACAGTGGTTAAACTGAAGCACAGGTTTCGCCAGAGACTACAAGTAACTCCAGACATACTACATAATTTTCAATGGTACAAAGGAGATATAAATTATACAAGTCACCATAAGAAAGGATGTCAATTCTGCATCAGGCTTGTGTGGTACGGCTGGTAAGCAGCACTGGTCTCTTTGAAATTTGTTGAAAAGTAGCATTATTTTACTCTGTCTAATATAACAGCCATCTTTCTGAGGGCCAGCTTTAGTGCTGGTGGCGACTGGTGTGACAATCTTTTTTCACGCCCTTCCCCATATGACCTCCTCCTTGATTCTCTTGCTACCACTCGGGCAAAAGTGCCCCTCATCTTTCCCCTCTCTCAAATACTTTTAATTTATTTTAAAGTACTGGCAAAGGCTGGCTCTACTAATCCACTCAGCTATCCACATAAAATACAGATTTGTTCTCTCTGCACTACTTTTTGGTGACCAAACATGCCACTAGACAAAACTCCAACTCTCTCCCTAGCAGGAACAATAACCACAAGCGTATTCTTGATGGTTTTTTTTTGCTGTCAGTAAGCTGGACATATAAGTAACTCTGCAGCAGGTGTTTTTAAATCCTATGTTATTGCTAACCACAGCATCTACCCCCGAGGTCAGTGCCACCCATCATGGTCAGAGCCCAGTGAGGCCGCACCAGTTGAACAGCCCTAAAGTCGGCCCTAGTTGCAGTTATATACCGGGGTCCTGAACGAACACTGTTTGCAGCCGATCAGGTTATTCTGAGTTGTGTGGTTATTACCTGGTTAAATCTGCAAGCGGAAGACAGGTCATAAGGGAGAGAATATGATAAAATGGATGTATGTCAGAATATCAATTAGAAAAAAAAATCTGAGGTTAATACAGTGGCTTACATTTTATTCATAAAAGTATCACTCCAGAGAGTTAAGATTCTCTATAATTAACTCCAATGCTGGGGCATTTTTGTAAGCAGTATTTATTTCAGATTATTTGTGTCAGACAGTATTTCGGCCATGATGTTTTGACACTATTCCCTAAATAAGGATGCATGAACTCCATCTGTGTGGACCATCCCTCATTCTAAGTTCACAATTTCAGACTGTGAAGATAAAATCAGTGCTGGGTAAAACACCAGGTGCAGTGACGCACTTTTCAAGGGCGAATTTATTAGCAGTTAAACCCAAATGGCTCAGTATGAGACCCGACATGCAAAATCTGGTGAAAAGAAGATGTAAATCCCTTTTGAGCAGTACATGATTGTGACAAAGGTACTCCTTCCAGTTTTCACACATTCTAGCTTCAATTGTATTCAGGCTCATAACTAGGGGAAAGCTCTTACAACAGAAATTTCACACAAGAGTTACAAAACTAATATTTGCTATTTCTAACCCCAAATGTAGCAAAACCCATCCGGCAAACGTAAACGCCAGGTCAGCGGATGGCACAGGCATCCTTAAAGATGGTAGTGCTGTTGTTTAATATGTTTGCATTGATCAGCATGTCTATACAAATGGTTCACATGGAGCTGGCAATCCAATTTCATTGATGCAGTATATGTGGAAGGTCTCATAAACTGTCAACCAACCAGTTACTCAACTTGCATCCAGGTGTGGATTGCTGAGTGATGTGCACAAGGATTTTGCAAGACTGCCTACAAGTGGAGCGTGGTGGAATTACCCAAGTCGTTCCTGCAGAAAATTACTCAATTGCCACAGAATACCTCACAAACTAGATTTTGAAGCAAAATAGCCGCACATCTTTACATTCCTCCATTTTATCCATGTGGCCAACTGCAGTAGGTTAAGCCTGCTCAGTCACCGAGCTGTGAATGGTAGCATTTTGAATAATGTATTTGGTATTTAATTAACACAAACCTAGCCAAAAGGGCATAAGCAATTCAAAGTCAAATATATAGTCAATGTATGGTAGGATGGGTTCTTCTCCATCAATGTTCTCAGAAGCACAATTTCCTAGACAGCCACACCTTTCAGAGAAGGCACAATTTTTTCCCCAGCCTAATTTAAACTGGTAAAGGTAGTACAGGTCTGTGCCAACTCTTCAAAGCTGACTAGCTGGCTCACAACCAGAGACAGCACTTATGCTTTTTTTAGTTGGACAGTTGGAAATTGAGATTTTTATGTCTACCTCTAACAGCACAGTCCCCAGCCTAATAGATTTACCAATCCATTAGGTTTACACTTCTGCGAAAAAAAGCCCCCTATTTCTCTGAGTCTCAGATTTGCCGATAGTACATGACTACTGTACAATTGTTCATCAGTGTGCCAGCTGGAATCATTTGAAAGTTTAGACTGTTAATTGCAATGGATCTTATAAACGCTCACAACTGTTGTATGCCATGGGCAATGCATTTAGGACTTTTTAACTGTATGAATACGTGCAATTAAGGGGAAAAAACCTGAGCTGCGACGTCCTTTTAGCAGCTGTCGTTAAAGTTCCCTAAGTACCTCTGTCATTAATCTTAAGCAGGGTGAAGAATGCTCCGCACACACGAGGGTCAGTGACACGCGCTACCTCCGCGTCGCCCCCGCGTGATGGAACATCCCAGACTGCTCTATTTTTCTTTCAGGAGGCTGACAGTTGCAGCCATTTTGTCCTCGGGCCACGTCTGAAAATTCCGTTTGTACTTGCAGGAGCAGGCCTCCTGTCTCAGGAATCTGGTTTCTATACCTCGGCTTGTAAAACGCATCAAAAACAAATTAGGGGTAGGAATTTCTCATTCCCTCAGTCCTGTTCGAAAGCCAACGCCGCTGTTGTCGTTGACATGTTTTAGGGTCAACGGTGATGCTGAAATAAAGCTTTAGACATTATCTGTTATATTTGGGAACCCAGGAATTGTGCAAAGACCGTCCCTTGTGTCCCAATCAATCCGACACGGTGGGCAGCATATCTACATTTACTTATGCTTCTCCGGCCATCTTTCTAGCCAATCAAATATGAGTTTTCCATAAGCGTGGTTAATATACATTGTCATTTACGGTAATCTAGTGCTGTACGAAGAGTGAGGAGAACAAAGGAAACGAAAAGGCAGGACCAAATATATTTATAGATTAATGGAAAGGCTTTCTCTGGATATCAAAGGCCAAGGAGGCACAAAGAATAAGGAAATGCATGTATGTAAGTTGAAAGGTAGATGTAGATACCTAGGCCATGGTTTGGTCTGAGCTCAGTGACTTGTTAAGTGTTTCAAATGGGTGAAAAATGAAGCCAAATTCCAAGGGAACCTGCTTTTGGTTTATGCCAAGTCTTCTGCATAATGCCTATCTTATATTAACAAGGTTTTTTAACTAAAAGATGAATGTACTGAGGGAAAGGCAGGACTGGGGGCAGCGGTCAAACAACAAAATGAATCATTACATGGATCTCAAATCGATACATACAATAACATAGTATAATATGACGTAACATCACATATTAAAACATGGCATAGCATAATAAGACATGGCATAAGATAAAATAGCAAATACCCCCGGCTCGCTCACATGGCTTTGACTGCTATTGTTCTGCCCACAGCGAGGTTTGGTTGAAAGTGCTCACATCCTCTGACAATATGCAAGTCAATCTCCCTTATCCATCAGACACACAACAAGTGCAGACAGGAAGATGGTAAGGCTATGGGAGTGACCGACAGTATGGTCTTCCATGCAGTGGGATTTGCAGACACAGGGGCATATGTACAAGGAAAGGTCAGAGCGTGGAGCTGCACCAAATCTGGCGGCGCCATGCTCCATTTCCAAAACGCAGAGACGCGCCATATTTACAACAATATGTTCACCCCTGTGTTTTTCCTAGCGCTGGTGCTAATATTGGCTGCCTAGTGCCAACACAGGCACCCTTGGAGCAAGGGTGCCTGTGTTGGAGGGAATGATTGTTTATGTGCAGGAAGGTGTCTCTTCCTGCACATAAACAATCAATAATGACGATTTGTTTACTTCTATGTGTGCTGCAGCACACATAGAAGTAGCAAATCGTAATTATTTATTGATTGTTTATGTGCAGGTGGGGAGACCTTCCTGCACATAAACAATCGATAATGGCGTTTTGCTCTTTCTATCTGTGCACAGAAAAAGCAAAAATGAGGAGAAATAAAAGAATTTCTCCTTGTTTCGCTCTTCTAATGCCTGCTCTTGCATATCGTTTGTTTTTGGCTCTGTCTCAGATTTACAGTTCTTTGTAAATCTGGGGCAGTGTCAAAAAAAGTATTAGGTGTTGCAGTGGAACGCCCACAGCAACACTCATTGCACACCCCCTTCACACAGATACCTGCGTGAAAGGGTACTATATTTACAAAGCAGCGTTAAGCCACAAAAAGTGGCTTAATGCCACTTTGTAAAGATAAAGGAGGGCATCGCACCTCCGGAACATTGTTAAAAGTGACGTTCCTGTGGCGCAATTCCCTTGTAAATGTGCCCCACAGTGCTGTCGCATTCTTTGTCCTTGTGGTGGTACAGACGCATGATGCAAAGTAATCATGTGTCTAGAATTCAGCACATCCCACATTCAACACTTATTCACACTAGGATCTAGGTAACGTTAGTGAAAGCAAATGGTTGAAATTACCAATTGATATTAAACCTTTTAATAAAAAAGTTTTGATCTAATATACTTTTGTATTCTCTATACTATAATGTACTGGAACACAAGATATTATGCTTATTAATACTGTCTTAATGTATGATAGTGTACATAGAAACATTGCTAGCCTGGAAGACGGTAGTGACTGGTTCTAGGCGCAGCCCTCCTTACTACTTGGTAAATTGTAATAACATTATGGATATTGGATCTTGAATTGGATTCTGATCAGTACAGAGAGGCAGCATTGGAAATATCTGCAAACAGTTGTGCTTTTATCCCTAAAAAAAGAATTATGATTCAGGATAAGTAATTGGTCCGGGTTTTAATGTAATCTTGAGCTATGCCTGCTTGAGTTGAAGGTGTGAATAAAGGTGCTCATTCATGATACTAGCAAAACAGAGCAGACACTGGGTGAGTGAATCATTTGTCCTTTTAGAATTCTGGGTGTCACAATGTGTGAGTAATTTTTCATGGTTTGCACCCCTTGCACTGTGGTGCATGGGTGCCTGCATTGGTGCTAGGCAGCCCAAAGTGTGCCAGTGCAAGGATAGACTAAAACTGTACCATGTCTTTGAAAATTATGGCAGAGCTAGGCTCTCTTTGCACAACGCAGCACAGCAAATTCACTTGTTAAATTGTATTTAATGAAATGTTTGTAAATCCGGGCCCTAGTGTGTCTTTTAAGATTTGTAAAAAAGGTTTTGGAATGCTCACATGAAATAAGGTATGCTAACCAGCTTCAGGCCTGGCAACACATCTCTAAAAATGTGTTAACAGAAAGCATGACCGTTAACAACTTTTTTTATTAAGCTTTCGCCATGGTTCTTAAATGAAACATTTGACTTGGACACAGCCCAGGTGCTACTATGGATACCTGTTTAAATGTAATTCTGAAGCAAACTTGAAATGCCCTAAAGTGTTTACAGTAGCTTTTGAGCAAATGTTTAAAATATACAACTACTTAATGTGCATTTACAACCTGCCAAAGGTACTTAAGATAGATATGTCATCATTTCTTTAAATTTGAATGTCCATTGAAACGTTGCCCTGGATTATCCGGATTATTTTCAGTCCTGGGATTTTAAACCAGTATGTGGTTCGAAGTAGGTGAAGTAATTTTCATACACTTACTGACACCTATCTCATTCATGAATTAGCCAATCTTCCTTTTCTTTACTATTGCAGATCTTCAGTCTGCCCACAAGAGTGATCACAAACAAACCCAGAGGTAGGCTGCCAATATAGTTCATCACAATCCAACAGGAATAATGGTGCCACCAAAATATGTGTCTTGTATGAGAGGAACAAGACCATGAAGATTAAAAGAGGCAATCCAGGAGAAGGACAGTCAATGTTTCAACCAGTATAAATAATACAGTCAAGTGAGATCTTCATCAGGATGGAAGAGTCCATGACATTTGAAGGATAGGAGGATAAAGTAATCTGAAATAGAATTATCATCATTACAGACTTTTGGCTATTCATAAGGCTATGTCAGCAAATTCGGTGAGGTAGCAGGAACAGTTCCCACTACTCTACACAGATGAAAACAAATAGTGCTGCAGAGCAACTTTCCTCTGCAGCATTGTGTACCAGATTGTCCAAAAAGATTTCATTTCTGTATTTAAGAGTGACAGTTGTCCAAGAGGATCAGTCTTTAACAAACTGTGCGGTATCACAGATTCCAATAGTGATACTCAGAGCAAGTTATTTGAGTGATTTCATCTGTGGTGCTTTATGCACTTCATGGTAATTCACTATTTTGTATATGTGTCGCCTTTCCATTGTAAGTAGAATTTTTACCAAAGCATTGATTGTTTCTTTACATTTAAAATCCCACCCATGTAGCAGTATTTTGGATGTATGACGTAAAACGCGTGGTATTACCACGCGTACCGTTACAAAGCAGGTTTTACAGCGCAAGTCCTTACAACGACTTGCGTTGGGGGGCCCTGGATAGTGAATAGTTTAATTTACTATTCCAACTCCAGTCCCCGTGGATAGTAGGGAAGGTGTTGGATAGTAAATTAAACTATTCCCTATCCTAGAGCACCCTTTAGCGAAAGTCGTTGTAACGACTTTCATTGTAAAACCTGCGCTGTAATGGTACTGCGTTGTTAGAGTTTCATTGTAAAGCATGTTCCCCAGTATTTTCATATGGCTGTGGCAGATTGTAGAATGTAGATGAATATGGAATGAATGCACTTTCACTATTATGTGTTTCTGGACCATAAATCTTTTCATAGATACTAGTTCCTGGAGATATGAAACACCATGGGCCTCATTAGGATGACGTCCGTCCGCCACCCCGAGGTGGAGAGACCGTACGCAGGGGCAGCGGCGGTCCCCCGTGCAAATTAAGATGTGACCGCAACCCTGGCGGTCGCATCCTGGATATTTAACATTGCGGCGGGTCCTGCTTGAAGCAGCACCCGCCGCAAGGTTAAATATGCATGATTACCATTTGCATGCACAAAACGGCAGGCACCGCGCGGTGCCTGCCGCCTTGTACATGCAAATGCTGGGGGGGTACCATAGGTAACCCCCATGTGCACCCCCCACCCCCGACACCCTGGGGGCCCACAAGGGCCCCCCAGCAGCAATTTTCCACATGTTTTTCCACGGCGGTCAATCCGCCGCGGAAAAGCATGTTTCTACACACATTGTAATTTGGCTGGCGGTGTCTTGCAGACAAGGAGTAAGCACTGAGATGTGACGCATCGCTGCTTTCACGCAGCGATGCGTCATTTCTCATAAATGAGGCCCCAAATCCATAATCCAATTTACAATAGGAGCACTTGCACTTTACCACTGAACAGCAGCGAGAAAGTGCTCAGAGACACTAAACAAGCAAAAACAAAGTCAAAACCAGGAGGTCACAAAGCAAAAAGACAGGGGAAAAACTCCAAAAGATGCCTGGTCTAGCAGAGATAGACACAACTACTGACAAGTACTATTTTAAAAAATTGAAAAGAATGAAATGTGCCAAATGGATTAGCTATGTGGTTTGTGCCACGTTTGATAATCTACCTGCTTCTTATCTATCAGTGATAGTCATATGAACAACATCATTTACTCAATAGTATCAGTCAAGTTTCTGGACCTGAACAGCAACAACAAACATAGGGTGTGATTAAGAGTTTGGAGTACAAACAGTTCTCAGTCATTGCAATGCAGTAAAATACTTTTCATAGATATGTGTGCCAGCCCAGCAGACATATCTTGTTATTGACAGGAACCTCAGTAATGTCAATGAGCTAAAAGTTTGAAAGTTGGTACCGCCAAAGTGATTGTACCACCCATCAAATTTATAGCTTGGTTTTGTTTTTTCAAAAACCAAATCCCGAAGCCCGATCTAGTTTTTGAATAACCAAAAACTAATGACTCCCACCCATGGGAGCTTTCTCCTAGGGTATAGGGGTAATTTAAATGTTTTTACTGTCCCTTGCCACCAGGTTTACCACAAGAGTAAGGGAGAGTAAAAACTGGGCATTTGACTGCCCACTGTAAATCAGGTGGGCAGTCAAATGGTCAACCCTCCGATGACCCTTACTCTGTCAGGCTGCCAGAGGAGTATATCAGTCACCAAAACAGAGTGATTTCTTTTACTGACATACTTAAAGTCCACCAAAATCATACGGGCATACCTTCAGTTTGTGGAGGGTTATTCCATCACTGGTGTTCCATCGCCGTTGCAATGGAGTACCTTCTCAGCCAAACTCTAAATCAGTTCCGAGATGTGCATTTGTCCACTATTAAATAATATTAATTTTCCTATCATATCCAGACATACAATATGTGGACCAGCCATAACTGTCATATATCCCAATTTGGATGGTCCTTAATATTGACAATAGGCACCAACCAAGACTATACCCTTCCAGATCCCACTGCTACATCAAGAAGATCACACAATCCCTCTTGCTGGCACAGCTATATGACCATAATGTGATTTACAAAAGCCTTTAAAAAAATCTCACTGAGCGGCCAGAATGAGTGTTAATCAGAGACACTAAAATACTTTAATAGCACGCAGTGTCCTTGAGGATCAAATTCAAAATCCACTAAGCCATGTGTGATATGGCCCATCATGTTTACTGATTGGAACCCTTCTTTAGTTCACTTAACAAACTATCTATTGAAAACCATGTAACTGGAAAAACAAGCATTTGCAAGCCAATGAGTCAGGGTGTTCTATAACGGGAAGTACTGGTTTTTTTTTGCGAGTGGTAGTGATCCCATATTTAGTTAAAAAAAACTCCACTCAGGTGAAGAAGAAGCAATGTAAGACTCTGAGATAGAGGGGGGCGGCACATGTTTAGTAGAGAGAGTATGGCAGTAAAATTAACTTATTGTAAAAATGGTGTATGAGAACACATCATCCAGACCACAGAGACAGAACACCAAAGAAAATGATAGAATAATGAGGGGACGGCAATAGTGTCAGATCATGCTTTGAATGTTAGTTCGGGAGCTCTGAGGTGGTGGCTGCTGTTTGAATGAAGCAAAGAACCAAAACCTGCATCCAGCACAATGTCATTTTTTTAATGTACACATTAATTTACCCTGGACTTGGAGCAGAGAGCGGCAACAGGTTAGATGAGTGGGGAAGTAGAGGAGGAAGAGGGTGGAGTCATAAGAAGCAGAGCTTTGAAAGACTTAGTAAGAGAGAAGAAAAGAACCGGATCAGGCAATGGAAAATGGGAAGGCGAAGGGTGCACCCGTGAGGTGAGGATGGGGATCAAGGAACTAAGGGCCAGATGTAGGTAAATATCATTTACCGATTCTAAAATACCGAATTCTACCGATTCTGTATTTTAGAATCAGTAAATGATATGTAGCTAATGATTCGGTAAATTTTACCGAATCAGTAAGATTCGGTAAATACCGAATCGGTATTTACCGATTTTGGTATTTCCCATTCATCCCTACGGGCCTCCAGGCCCATAGGAATGAATGGGATTTACTGAATTGGTAAATACCGATTCGGTAAAATGGGGAACACATTCAAGGGTGGCAGGGTGTCACGTTGACACCCTGTTGCACCCCTGAATAGTGCATGGGTGCATATGTGGCACACATACATGCCCTAAGGGCATGTATGTCTGCCACATGGCACTGTTAAAAAAACACAAAATTGCTTTTTAAACAGTTTTCGTTATTTACCACCAACTTGTAGTTGGTGGTAAATAACGAATCCGTACAAGTGAAAGGCACTCACTTGAGTGCTTCCTACATTAAGGATTCGGTAATTTACCGAATCAGTATTTAAGAATTCGGTAATTTACTGATTCCCCAAATTACCGGTTTGGTAAATTACCGAATCCTTAAATTAGGCACCTACTTCAGAAAAGCCTAATACCGGTGGGTAACGGCCGAAATTAGGTAATTTCGGCCGTTAATGACCGGTATTAGGCTTCCTACATCTGGCCCTAGGTGAGGGAAAGCTTGAGATGAGGGGAAGAATAAGGATTACAAAAGTAACTTAAAACGGATATTAACTCCTGTTAACAGTGCTGTGGATCCTCCACTCAGCTGGTGCCATTGGCATTCATGCAACTACCTAGATTCTGCAATGGCCAAAAACGGTGTACGGTGTGCGTTAGAGAGGATGCGCGAGGAGCCGTTGAAGAGAATCAGCAGGGGGTGGGTTTCTCTTTGTCATATTAGCAATGGCAATGCTCTGAGCATGGTATTGAGAAGGGAGTGGCATCTGGAGCTCCTGGTAAGGGGAGAGGAGGTGGAGCGGTACCATGAAATGGCAGGGAAGACGAGAAATCAGGGGCATGGAGAAAGTAGTGTCAGATCTTCAGAAAGACATTGGGACATAACTGCCTTGAAATGAAACTACCATTTATAAGAATGTAGAGGGACATGTTACAGTCAGACAAGTTCTTGAATACTAACAAAATGCATTTCATAATGATAATGTAGTCAAAATAAGAAACAATACACTTGATTTGGGTATTGCATGCAGGTATGACATAAAGAATTTAATGTGCAATGTCTGAGTGCACTTTTTAGCAGTAAAATAGTCCCTTATGTCTAGTAACAGAAACACTCTATAGGGGTTCAAATCATACACCAGGCAGCCAATAGCATTTGGTCAGAGAACAATACTGCAAGCAGACAGGGCTTAACCCAATGTATGTAGAGTTAACAAAATAGGATAGATTTGTTAGACACCTAAAAGTGGTCATTAGCATACCTAAAAATTAAGGCAGATCAGATGCTTGTGAGTACAGGACCTAAGGGTCAGCAATACAATCTCAACATTTGCCTTTTACAACACTTAAAGTCATTATGTGTGCAGTGTAATATAAAAAGACACATTAATATTAGTATGTGGGCACAAGATGCAGTGAAAAACATTAAAGAATAACAATGAAGTCCTAATAATAAAAAGGTAGGCTTGATTTGGGTATAGCATGCACATACAACATAAAGAATGTAATGTGTGATGTAGTTTTCCAAAACCCTCTGCATGTGCAGTAAAAGAATTAATAACAATATGTGGGTCAACCTTTACAGCCATCTGTTTCCATACCTAACATGAAGGTAGATTAGATCCTTGTGGGTATGGGACCTGAGGATCTGCATTTAAGGGGAACCATACTTTACCCCGCAGTCTCAACAACGACCAGACTTTACAACACAGTTACTATTCCCGACTGCGACATTACCACGCATTACTTTAACCTGCAATTTGTTACAACACCTTGCTCTTAGGGGCATGTTGTCGGAATAGTGTTGAATTTTTAAGTCCAGCACCTTCCCTACTGTTGCGTAGACTAGGTTTGGAATAGTAATTTATACTTTTCCAAAGTCCAGCGCCCCCTAAAGCAAGTCGTTGTAATGAATTGCGTGGTAAAGTAACATATGGTAATGTCCAAGTCGGGGTATTGACTGCGCTGTACAAGTATGTGGGGTAAATGCATGTAGGGTTCCATCATACACACGGTTCTAAGGTTCAACCTGTTTTTAAGAGCTTGATTAAACTCATTTAGTGCTCAAAAAATAAAAACTTGAACTCTTTAAACAAGTCTTCATTTGAAGCTAGCAAGATAGCATAATGGGCTGAGCACTGTTGTGATATTCAGGTCACAAGTGGCGATCTGGGCCAGATTACCTCAGCCTTTCATTCTTCTGTAGTTGATGTATTAACTAAGCAATGTTGATTGCACATGAGATAAACACACATATGCAGTCACAAGACGCAGCACGTTGGTACTATTTAGTAGGCCAGACTGCAGAAATGTTTTTTATAGGACTTCCACTACCACTTGTGAACTCATTGTATAACATATTTTTTAGACATCCCTTTTTGCCCCATAAATTCTGACCTTGGCTAAGATGCTATGCTTGACATAACAGAAATCAACAGAGGTGCATGGTAAAATGATTGGAGATACGCATTCCTTTCCTGTGCTATTGGTTCACTGACAAAGAAATCTTTTGTTACAAATAGCATTTGAGATAACTGCGCTTTATCATTTTTGTGGTTAGATTGTTTCCAGGATTTCAAATTCCAGCACTATAAATGCTGCAGGTAAAATACTACAGAAACAAATAAAAAGCCTCAGGGCCCAGCCAGCGTTCATTCATTTTCTTCCTAGTAAAATAAATTTGTGTTCTTCAAATGTGGCTGCCAAATTCTTTATGTATGTTACAGCTATCTTCCCATTGCCAGACTAACAAGCTGAGAATGGAACAACACAATAACTCAAAATTAAAATGTTTTTGAAAACATCCTATTACCTGAATAATCTTTAAAGTTTCATTACAAAATCTCGTCAGGAAACACAAAATAAGCATAACATGTGGAATAAATTTGACAACTGTTGAATTTCATCTAAATATCTTTCAATATCCCCGGTGAAATCCCGCGAGGGTTGGCACTCCCACAGAGTCTTTTCACTTTGTACATTCAACCTGTCCTATTGACTGTTAGGTATTCCATCTGCATGTTGACCTCAGATTATTGGCTACCAGAATATTCCTGACAAAATATTGAGGACTGAACTATTGGAGGTAGGTATATCTAGGTAAGTATAGGTTTACTTTACCTGACTCCACAGATGCATACATACACATGCACACACAGACACACACACACACACATATATATATATATATATATATATATATATATATATATATATATATATATATATATATATATATATATATATATATATATATATAAGCTAATCTTCAAACAGCACACTCCTGCCAGAAATGAAGACACGGACCACGAAGGCTGCAGTAAGGGAGATTTTAATCCAAACCTCTCAGGTTACACGTTTCGAGCAACTTGTGCTCTTGTTCACACACCGCGCACCTGGTCAGCAAACAAATTTATACACATTTTTTTGGTTACGTGATGCTCCACCTATTCAGTGAGTCACATGGTGTATAGACATAGAAAACAAACTGTAGCTGTTTTATATAAGTGCACACCAACATAAAATAAAACAGTGAGAAAGGCACTGAAAAAAATAACTGCATGAATGCAAGAACAATGACTGTGACATCCTATACACAAATAGTATAAAGTCATGATCATAATTATTTATGTTGGGGCAAAAACTCCAACTTAAATACAAAAGAAAGTATTAACATATAGAAAAATATATATCTACGTATACTCACTTCCTATGTACAAAAATATACCAACCATCTATCTATTTACAATACTATATACAATATTACAAAATCATGACTCGATAGTCCAGTACCACCATACTAGGTACCTCAACTAGTCACACAGTTCATTTCTGTACTATATACTCATGACTAGGTTTTAAGAATGTACATTATAAGTGCCTCAACTCATATACCAAGACCCTAAGTGATTCATACAAATAAGTGATAATGTGATTTAGTGAAAGCAAAAAAACCTATGTTGATACCAATAACTAACTAATCAACAATATATACATAAAGTTTGTACTAGAGACATATATTTACAGAGACACATACATTCATATCCAGATCTAATAAGATAGAATATCTTAACATATTTCTGACTTGGTGCAACTTCAGCGCAGTTAGAATTTTCTTTACAAGAACAAGTTCTTTAGTTCAGCAAGACCTTGAAAAGAATAAATATGAAAGACCACATAAGAATACTCTCTAGATCTGATTAGAGAAATATAATCAGATAACCATGCAGATAATAATGATTACATGCAGTATCACAACAAATGATGCAAATCTTCCGTTGTGTTTAACCCATTTGGGTACTTGCTGTCCAGCTCCATTATGTACTCAGTTTCTTTTTTCCTTAGTAATCTGTCTCTATCACCTCCTCGGGTGAGGGGTGCTACCACATCAATGACATAGTACGTTAACTTAGACAGGTCATTGTTGTGGGTGGATTTGAAGTGGCGTGCTACCGGGTAGGTATTATCATTGTTCACTATCGCACGTAAGTGCTGCAAGATCCTGACATGCACCTGTAGTTTGGTACTGCCCACATAACGAAGGCCACAGGTGCATGTCAGGACATATATTGCATACTCACTATGACAATTATAGTGACCACGGATAGTTTTCCTGATGGTACTAAACGGTGTATGGTAATGTGTGGTGTTAACACCGAATTTGCACGCCCTGCACGAGGAACATTTGAAGAAACCTTTCTGTTTGAGCCAGGCACTGCCACTGCCCAGCTCAGGACTATTTTTAACTAGACAGTTGTGCATGCTAGGGGCCCTTTTGTAGGTTATTGTCGGGGTACTGGGAAGTATATCACTCAAGAAACTATCCGTCTTAAGGATAGACCAGTGTTTCCTAACAATAGACCTGATTTGTCTCTCTTGTTTGCTATAAGTCAGAATCAGGCGAGGGGCAATATTGTCAGATTCTAGCTCTGATGTTTCAGATCTCAATAGAGCTTCCCTGGGTTTATCTCGGCTACGTCTAAGGGCACTATTTAAAATATTGTCCTTGTAGCCTCTCGCTCTAAGTCTGCTGATGGTATTTTGAGCCTCTTGCTCAAAAATCTCAGGAGTGCTGCTGATCCTTTTAACACGCAGCAGATCACCGTATGGAATGTTCGCAATCACATGCTGTGGGTGTTTGCTACTGGCGTGAAGTATACTGTTACCTGCCGTAGGTTTATGGTATAAAGATGTAATAACAGTATTATTTTCAACGGTTACATGGACGTCTAAAAAGTCCGCCTGCACTTTACTAATGTTGGCCGTAAAGAAAAGATTTTCATTGTTCGTATTTAGTGCGTCAACAAAGGAACGAGCACTTTCCTCATCCCTACATAGCTTTAAAAATTCAGTAACTTGAAGAATACTGTCCTTATGCAGAAGTTGTAAGTACATAAGGGCTGGTCTGATCTGATTGAAATTTCCTTTTCTTTATTTGGTGAAAATCCCTCCAGTAGTTGTTGAGAAAATTGAATTTGAGAAAATTATCAAAATATATATATGCGCTCAACATTCTATTGGGAATTACTTTGGCGCCGATTGAGGAATCTGCGTGTAATTTTCCAGAATTTTGGCCAGCTCCGCTCCTTCCCTGAAAGTTTCAGGGGGATTCGTCAAGCGGGGGCCGAAAGGGGAGTCCCAAAACATGTTTTCCCTATGTTAATTTCCATAGGGACCTTTAGACACGGCTACAGCCTGAACGGTTGAATGGAATTACACCAAACTTGGCAAAATGGTAGGGCCTGGTATGCACATGTGCCTTTGCTATGTTTGGTGAAAATACCTCCAGTAGTTCTTGAGAAAATTGAATTTGAAAATTTTCAAATGGCATTTTCTATGGGACCTTTAGACACGGCTACAGCCCGAACGGCTGAACGGAATTACACCAAACTTGGTAAAATGGTAGGGACAGGTATGCAGTAGTGCTTTTCTATATTTGGTGAAAATCCCTCCAGTAGTTGTTGAGAAAATTGAATTTGAGCAAATTATATATCTATATGCGCTCACCGTACGCACACCGTACGTGTACCGTACGCGTACGTGCGCGTACCCTTACGCGCGCGAGCGAGTTTCTGATTGGCTGGCAGTCGGCTATCAACATTCTAAACTGTCCAAACCAGGAAGTGTTGGCCACCATCTTGTTTTTCAGGAGAACTGAGGCACAAGAGAGCCCAAAACAAGAGTGGAAAACACGAAAAGGGGGCAGGGTGGAGACCACCCAACCCTCTAGCCCTTCTCAGGGGGTCCCAGAAGGACCCCCAAGGGCAAAAAAATAAATTCAAAAAATTCAAAAAAATCGAGGGGTACGCACACTGTACGCGTTCGGTACGCGTACCCTGCGCGTACCCCGCGATTTAAAAAAAATAATTTTGTTTTGCACTTGGTGGTCCTTCTGGGACACCCTGAGAATGGCTAGAGGGTCAGGGGGTCTCTACCCTGCCCCCTTTTCGCGTTTTCCACTCTTCTTTTGTGCTCTCTTGTGCCTCACTTCTCCGGAGAAACAAGATGGCTGCTCAGGTGGTCCCAGAAGGATAATAACATATATAAACGTTATCCGCTAATAGAATTTGCATTTACAAAACCTTTGAAATTTATTGAAAAAAAATATAGGTTTAACGCCTGATATAGTTAGGAATTAGCATTTAAAAAAACCTTGCAAATTCACTGAAAAAACCATAGGTTTCAGGCCTTATATAGTTAGTAATTAGCATTTAAAAAACCTTGCAAATTCACTTTTTACAAACCATAAGTTTCAGGCCTTATATAGTATTATAGTTAGGAATTAGCTTTTAAAAAACCTTGCAAATTCACTTAAAAAACATAGGTTTCAGGCCTTATATAGTTAGGAATTAGCATTTTAAAAACCTTGCAAATTCACTTAAAAAACCATAGGTTTCAGGACTTATATAGTTAGGAATTAGCATTTAAAAAACCATTGAAATTACTCCTATATAGTTAGTTGTACTAACTATATTTCGCGCACCCGCAATCCACTGCTGATGATGTCACATATTACATATTACATCATTCATGACATGGTCAGTGACATCTCAAATGACATCACTGATGACATCACTGATGACATCTCATTTGACATCACTGATCACATCACTGATGATATCATTCATGTGATAATACGATGCACCTCCTCACACTCTAATATAACCATTGATACACCCAGTGTTAAATACAGACTATCATTCTTGAAACCATTGACACACCAATACCAGTTGCTACATATGCACTCACTGATTCCTAGGTCTACACACACATTCACTCATTCACCCGTAGAATCACTCATACATACAGTCACTCATCAATACAACACTATCATATGCACTCATACACCTATTCAGACACTCAGACACTGCCACTCATCCATGGAGTTACTCACACACCTAGTCAGTCATGCAAAGAATCAATCACACTTCCATTTCCTCAACTATACAGTTATACACACAACACCTTACTTATTCAAACATATACTAACACATACTTACTCTCTTATACAATCACTGATACAAGTACACAATGATCCATACAGCCACTCGCACATTCACTGGCTCTCATGTATAGTCATTTATATATGCCAACTCTCACATGCATTGTGTTTTACATATGTACGTACTTGGACATGTAACACTGAGATATCCATTCACTCACCAACACACCCATGCACACAGTCAACCGCCCATATAGCTGTTTCCACATGCACTCTTGAACTCATACACCTAGTGAATCAACTGCTCACACATCTATGCACAGAGTCACACACCTCCCAGCCACCCACACACACACTCAGTCTCCCATTCAAATACTTGGGCAACCAATCAATAACCCATATAGCCACTCATATAGCTACTGATCAACACATGCAGCAGCTTACACAACAACAGACATACTGATGCACACATTCAGACAGTTTAGTCACTAACCCATGCCTTTAGTAAGACATATTTAATCACTCACTCATACAGTCAGTCACGAACCTACTAAATCCTTCATCCAGACACTTATACATCCACTCAATCTTCAATATGTAAAACATATTTAAACTTTACTGAAACACACAGTCACTGGATGATGTCATCAGTGATGTCAAATGAGATGTCATCAGTGATGTCATCAGTGATGTCATTTGAGATGTCATCAGTGATGTCATCAGTGATGTCACTGACCATGTCATGAATGATGTAATATGTGACATCATCAGCAGTAGATTGCGGGTGCGCGAAATATAGTTAGTACAACTAACTATATGGGAGCAATTTCAATGGTCTTTTAAATGCTAATTCCTAACTATATCAGGCCTGAAACTTATGGTTTTTTAAGTGAATTTGCAAGGTTTTTAAAATGCTAATTCCTAACTTTATAAGGCCTGAAACCTATGGTTTTTCAATCAATCAACAATCAATCAATCAATAAAACATTTGTATAGCGCGCTACTCACCCGGATGGGTCTCAAGGCGCTGGGGGGGAGGGGTATGTTACTGCTCGAAAAGCCAGGTCTTGAGTTGCTTCCTGAAGGAGAGATGGTCCTGGGTTAGCCTGAGGTGGATGGGGAGGGAGTTCCATGTCTTGGCTGCCAGGTAGGAGAAGGATCTTCCTCCGGTGGTGGCTCTGCGGATGCGTGGAACGAGGCTGGTTGATCGTAGCTGGCGGGTGGGAGTGTAGAAGGTCAGGCGGTTGTTCAGGTACTTGGGGTCCCGGTCGTGGAGGGCCTTGTGTGCATGGGTGAGGAGTGAATATATATATATATATATATATATATATATATATATATATATATATATATATATATATATATATATATATAATATATTTATATATACATATATATACATATATACATATATATATATATATAGAGAGAGAGAGAGAGAGAGAGAGAGGGAGAAACATCTGTGTATATTACACAGTGGTGGTTGTCACTGTGTAGTTCTTGTAAAATCAGAGTTTCAATAGGAAAGGCATTTTTTCTTTTTTTTTCTTTAACCCTTTCGATGCTGATGACGAGCTCAGCTCGTCATCACCCACGGGTGTCGTGTGCTGATGACGAGCTGAGCTCGTCATGGTGCCACTAAAATGGCATTTTCCAGCACAGGGGGGGGAAAACGCCCAGCAGCCAGGTGGTTAATAACTTAGGTGCCATTTCACAAACTAACATGAAACATATCAAAGTAGTGAATACACTTTGCCTCTTTAATTGAAAGTTTTGAGCTGACCCATGAAGCGTGGGCCAAGAAAAAGGGGGTCCCAAAAGTGTGATTTTCAATGTTACGTCCCATAGGAAACTTTGCTCTCTGATATAGAATAAATGACTGAACTGAATTACACCAAATTTGTCAAAACGTTAGCATTTTACTCAATAAGCATGCTGATTGTTATTTGATGTAACTCTGTTAATCTGTTTTCAAGAAATAAGCATTTTAAAAGGTGCTCAGAGTGGACATGAAAGGGTTAGAATAGGAAAAAAGGTATCTGAAGCTGGTGACCAGATATGTTCTGATTGGCTCAAAGTAAATAGGCATATCCTGAATGGCTGGCCACACCCTGTAGAATATATTGTGACAGCCATTACAGGACTCCAGGAGAAGGTCCCCAGAGTACTGAAAAACGAAATGTAAAGCCCCATAAGGGGCAGGACGGGCATGCCCTAACCCCCATGACTTAAATAAAACTTTAAGAATCAGAAATGATTTCGGTCACAGAGAGTGGCCCCATTAGGTGTGTTGGGGGCCTGCCGAGGGCTGGGCAAAGGGCCTGGCCAAAGACCAGATCTGGCAGCCAATCCACATTGCATACAGCTGCAGGCATGCCCAGACGGGTGGTTGGTCATAGATTGCATGAAGTTGTTGGTCATGTGCTCAACTTGAAATATCAAAAAAGTGATGGATGGAATGTTTGAATTAATCTGAGCTACTGGTAATCCTTAGCGCCCCATCCAGGTAGATCATTATTTTGCAGACCATGCCACTTTCGTTTGGACCCTGTCATATGCAAATCAGTCTTGACCCTGCTCTAATGGGAACAGTCCAGCATAAACTGCCTTGCCTGGCAGTTCAATCTGGACTAGGATTTTACTGGTTAATTTACATGTAGAAGTCCTAAAAGGAGAATAGCGGGCAGTCTATAAAAAAGCAGACTTAACCAGAAGCGCCTCACTACTGAAAGTCAGTATTCAATTTTAAATTGCTGAAATCCTAACCTAATCCCATCAAAACACACATTGCCTCTTCTGTTGACAGATTTGTTACCAGAGGCGTCCATTTTAGAGCGGATTGCCTACGCGTTTTCAATGTGATCCAGAGGTCTGCTAACAGGACAAATAGAGAAACAGTAAGACCTGTCACTGTCATCAGACAGCAGCTGGGGAAGGCCAACAGCTAGAGATCATGGCTTGACCGCATGGAGTAAAACCTGTTAAGTAATCTTATTAGCCTCAAGAGTTGAAATTGAAGGTGAACCTGTACATGGTTGGATTTTGGGAGTAATAATGATGAATCATTATGTTGAGCATTTCTTGAGGAGCATAATTCTAAGCTTTTCGAGCTGAATATGGAAAAGGCTTAACATGTCAATTCTTGATGCCTAGAAAGGGCAGAGCATGCCATGAACTTCATTCAAAAAGTTGTATTGCAGCAAATCCTTCAATTGTTCCTTTGGTATTTGAACTTCTGACTAGGGTCACGTGAGAAATCAAAAGAATTCATGAGCACAGTAACATAAAATGACAAGAAGGGAACATGAATGTTCAGATGGAGAAGTCCTCTGCATGGTTAAAGACGTGTACCCCTGTCCTGAGTGCCCAACTGTTCTGTTGTCTGGATCCCTAATGTTGATTTTTTCTGTCATAGGTAAACACAGATCATGTGTGTGTGCCATGACATAGGCCTTTCTCATGGATCTTAGTCTTGTTGGAACTGCCCTCATAGTGGTTGAAATCTACCACCTTTACCAGGAGTTAAGTAGCATAAACGTGGTGGTGGCAAACTACTGTGTAGTGATGAGTAGAAGTGGAACAGGATCTTTTTACCCTGTGTCACTGGAGGGATGCCTACAGGTCAACTCACCTTTTTAGGGCTCGGCCTACGTCACCACGAAGTGGTGCGGAGCTTCGAGCTCTATTGTTATAAAAAAAAAAAAAAGGTTTCTTTAGGGCTCGGGCCAGAAACATTCCTTAGTGTGCGTGGTTGTTTTATGGCATCTGCATAGTGATTCGTCTTCGCTGTGCTGTCTTTGTAGTAGCCTTGACGCAATAGGCTATATGTGATTTGCGTCCGCCATTGTGGGCATTTTCTCTGCGGTTTCGCGCACGACTGTCCATAATTATCAATTAGGAGCTGTCAGGGTGCCTCGTTAAGTGAATGCAGATGGCCGGGAAGCGTTCACCATTCAGCAGCGCTCCGCGCGCTGGCTCGCTCTGCACTGCAGCCTCAGCCTCACCTCTGCTCTGCTGCCAGACACTCAGTGCTGCTTTTATTTATTGTGCAAGCCGCAAGCGCACGGAAGAGACTAGAGTCACTTTATCTCAACATTGGCAGTTGTTTTTAGTTCAGCTCGTCTGACCAGCCCTCATCTTACATCAGCACTTCCACTGCGGCAGCTCCCGAAATCTGGTAAAGACTGACTCGACTCTTCCAGAACTAGTCCGAGTTATTCGGCCCTTCTTGCCTCACTGCACACCGCCTCATCTGCCTACGTGCTGTAAAGCCACAGACTTGGATACAGCACTTCATAAAAACAAAGTACATTACATTAAAAACCCACAGTGATGCAATCTGCAAAGCATGAACTTTTAGCTCAGTTCATCACCGTGAAGCTGACATCTGTGAGGCTAGGTCAGTGGGTTAGGCGCTGGTAGCAGTGGTCTATCACTTACCTATCCATTCTTCTTTTGAGTTTGAATTGGAAAACGGCAATACAATTTGTGTGTTTGCATGTGTGTGCTTTAAAAATTGTACTATTAATTACGTTTTGTCACCTGTAAAATCAATATAGAATATTAGTAAACTTTTTGGTTTTTCCAGGCTATGCCTCCAGGCTCATCAGCACAAGGCTGCATTCATACATCCTTTCCATTGCTTGTTACCTCATTAAGAATGCGGAAGTCGTTTGCTGTGAGTGTGTTTACGTCTGTCTTTGTTGCTCGTGGGACATGAGGCGTGCAGAGTGGCGGTGAGTGCAGAGTGGCGGTGAGTGCAGAGTGGCGGTGAGTGCAGAGTGGCGGTGACTGCAGAGTTATGTTATGTTATGTTATGTTATGTTATGTTATTTTTATACTTCTATAGCGCACGGCCACTCCACGGAGTATCCCGGCGCTTTATCGAAGGAAACCCAACCGAAGAAGGGAGAACATAACACTGAGAGGACGTGCAGACACAGGAAGCAGCATCAAATTAAGGGAAAAGCCATGTCTTAAGGGCCTTTCGGAAGAACAGAAGGCTAGAGGTCTGTCTCAGAGAGATTGGGAGGTCATTCCAAGCATGAGGAGCTAAGTAGCGAAAAGACCGTCCTCCTGCTCTAGCACGCTTGATAATGGGAACACTCATTTTTGATAGGGACGAAGATCTGAGAGATCTGGGGGGGTTATACCAGGACAATCGTTTGGAAATATATTTGGGGCCTATGCCATGTAAGGCCTTGAAAGTCGTGGTCAAAGTTTTAAACAGAATCCTTTTAGCAATTGGAAGCCAGTGTAGTGTTGAGAGAGTGGCAGTGAGTGCAGAGTGGCGGTGAGTGCAGAGTGACTGTGAGTGCAGAGTGACTGTGAGTGCAGAGTGGCGGTGAGTGCAGAGTGGCGGTGAGTGCAGAGTGGCGGTGACTGCAGAGTGGCGGTGAGTGCAGAGTGGCGGTGTGTGCAGAGTGGCGGTGTGTGCAGAGTGGCGGTGAGTGCAGAGTGGCGGTGAGTGCAGAGTGGCGGTGTGTGCAGAGTGGCGGTGAGTGCAGAGTGGCGGTGAGTGCAGAGTGGCAGTGAGTGCAGAGTGGCGGCAGAGTGCAGAGTGGGGGCAGAGTGGCGGTGACTGCAGAGTGGCGGTGAGCGCAGAGTGGAGGTGAGTGCAGAGTGGCGGTGACTGCAGAGTGGCGGTGACTGCAGAGTGGCGGTGAGTGCAGAGTGGCGGTGAGTGCAGAGTGGGGGTGACTGCAGAGTGGCGGTGAGTGCAGAGTGGCGGTGAGTGCAGAGTGGCGGTGAGTGCAGAGTGGCGGTGACTGCAGAGTGGCGGTGAGTGCAGAGTGGCGGTGAGTGCAGAGTGGCAGTGAGTGCATAGTGGCGGTGAGTGCATAGTGGCGGTGAGTGCATAGGGCCGGGGAGTGCAGAGTGGCGGTGAGTGCAGGGTGGCGGTGAGTGCAGAGTGGCGGTGAGTGCAGAGTGGCGGTGAATGCAGGTGCAGAATAAACAGTGTGTGACTATGCAGGGTGACATTGGGAGTGTGCGGGTGAGCAGTGTGTGAATGTGTAGGGGCAGTGTGTGATTGTGCAGAAAACACCACACACACATACACCACACACACATAGCACACACACACACCATAGACCCATACACCACACACACACCACACACACATAAGGCACGCAGAAACCACACACCTCAGTCTCTCAACACCACACACTTGTCACCACTCAACACAACAAACTCACCACCACACTCACTCCCCAGGCTCACCCCCACAGACTCACCGCCACACACTCACCAGTACACAGAATACAACACACAGAACAACACACCCCCAGCCGTCAATGAATGCTTTCACCATGCACAAACACCAACAACCATCAGCCATCTGTGCACGCTTTTACCAAGCACACACCCACCAGCCGTCAGTGCACCCTTCCACCAGGCACACACACCTCCAGCTGGCAGTGCACTTTTCCACCAAGCAATCGCAGTATGGTACACTTTACTTTTAAACATATTCATATAAAACACAGCATGCCACCATTGGTAAAATTACAATCCAACCCACATAATTCCGCTACACACCACATGCACACACAACCCACAACACATGGCGAAAAGACATTGGCATTTACAATGCCATTAGCTCAAACTAGTCTAGTCTAGTCTGGATATTTGTATTGCGCAGAACATATCACATCCCGTGAGGGAGTCTCATGGCGCATGCGGACAGTCCCAGAGAAAAAGGAGAGAGATCCTATGAAAGGCAAGACCTAGCTGAAAAGCCATGTTTTCAACAATTTTCGGAAACTCATGTGCTCGATCGTTGCATGGATATTCAGAGGAAGTTTGTTCCATAGGAGAGGTGCCATATGGGAAAAAGCACGTCCCCCATTTCTGACTGTTTGTACTCTAAATCCGAGCCCGATTGCATTTCTAATGCTTGTTAAAAGTGCAGCTGCTGTGTGCATCATTCTCCCTCGGCCAACATCAGTTAGATGTCAAGTGTTGTACAGAGAAGGAATAATAACTCTGCAATCGATGTATATGTGCCTTGGAAGGGTACAGTACAGGGATGGAGCAGTGCTGTACAGTATATGTGTGGTTAGTGCATGTACTGGGTGTATGTATGCCTGCAAGGAATACATTTCATTGTAGTAGTACTGTGCAGTGAGTGCGTAATGAAAGTGTGTGCTGGGTGTATATGTGCTTGAGTGAAGAAGAATACATGAAGGGTGAAGTGTTGTGCAGCTTGCACATGCTGAGTGTGTGCTGCCAATGTATGTTTGCAAATAGAACACCCTGGTACAGTATAGAAAAGTTTCAGTGTTGAACAGTTTGCGCAGACTTAATGTGTGCATTGTCTAAATGTGTACTGGTATTGGTACAAGCAAGGAGGTAAGAGTGCTGGACAGTGAATGTACTCTAAACGTACACTGAGTGAGTGTGCTTGCATTGGCACATTATATGGAGGACCCTGGGTTCCATGCTGGGAAGCCCAGGCATACCTGTTGAAGACATGAAGAGGAGAGGAGAGAAATCCCCACAGACAGACTTGTGTATTGCTGCATTCCTGTCAACTGGGTGGGACACGCACTGGGGAAGGTAGGAAAAGACTAACTTTTTACTTCAAAAGGTTTCTCTTTGATTCAGTGATAGATCACAAAGAAAGAACCTGGAAACATTTCAAGGAAGAAGATGGGGCTGAAAAGGAATCAAAAACAGTAGGAATGGGAACCTGGATTAAACTTTTGATGTACAAATCCCGAGGTGTGAACTCTGGTCACTCCCATGAATTTTGGTGTGGGTCAATCAGCTTCCTCCTTGCCTGCTGTGACAGACATCCTTTCAGGAGGATAGAAGAAAATGAGAATTGTGCACTTCAGACAAATGTGAACCCCAGCATAAAACATCAAAGACTGAGACCATAAATCAATTATAGTGTCTGGAAAAGGACTATTAAAAAAGGGAGGTTGAGACCCAAAAATGTGTAATCTTCCAAGCTGCCAGACAGCCTGTGAAAAGGGGAAGCTCTGGAAGACCTCTGCCTGTGACCAGGCTTGCTAGTCTCCCTGCTGAGTGGGGGTCATCACCCAGGAAAACCAAGACCACATGCCTTGGAACCTGGAGCACTAGTTCCGGCCTGCTTGCCAAGACAGTGTGCACTGTGAGGAAGAGGAACACATTGTAGGGAGTGGGGTCCAGTGGGGAGCCCTGCCAAGAGGACTCCCTGACTGAGGTGTGAGAGAATGGCTGTGCGCAGATCGGGTTGCTGCCCATGTGCAGCGTCAATTAGGTGTATGCCAGGAAAGGGCTGCCGTGGAGTGAGCCATGTGTTGATCATTGTGCAGGTCTTACTAAGCCTTTGTCACCATGCTGCAGTGACCCTGTATGCCCGGAGGAGGAGCCACTGGTAAAGTTGCTACCAAAGAAGCAATGAGACTCGTAACCGCCATGGTAGAGGCATTTACACTGGAGGAGTCTGCGTCCGATTTACGTAAGTACCTCGGCAACCCCGTATGCCATGCCCATGAAGTTCAGGCCATTGCTCAAGGAAAAGACTGAGGCTGCATTTCGCAGGTCGAGCCTGAACAGCTAGAAAACTGCCCCTGATAGACTCCGGAGGACTGCACAGGATGAAGCAGATGATGCTGCACCCTCGCTGGGCTCCAGTTGGAAGGTGAAGAAAGGATTCTCCTTTCACTCCTACAGGGGAAGGCTGACTTACCATCTTTTTGTGAGCTGGGAGCTACTCCAATAACTGCAAAAGCTGGCAGTGCTGCTCAAGAGAATAGCCTGCGCTGCCTGGTGCTGCACGTGGGCCGCAAGCAGCCTAACTTCTCTGAGCAGAATCAGAACTCACAGGTGCCTGCAATGAGGTCACAGTTCCTGTGCTGCATTAGTGGGTAAGATGTGAACTGGGCCTGCTGGGCTCTGGGGACTTGCTGCTACGGGTGCTATGGCATCATAGACACTTTTGAATAATTCCTAAAGAGTCAATGGGTAACTCTTAAGTGCATCCTATTAGTGAGTAGTCCTTTGATGCGGCCACCAGTGAATGGGGAAAACCCCAGGCATGTAACAAGGAAGAGGGTGGGACAGGGATTTGCCTGACAACTACTAGAGACTGCTGACCTTAAGGTTTCAGTGTTATTGCTTGTGCATATCATTATTCCTTTGCATTCGTAGAGTTAGAAATCAGATACTTTTTGTTATTTTAAAGCATGAATTTGACTGGACCTTAATTTATTGTTCGTACTGTTTGCACTTTGAGTTATGAGTCTGGAGTCCCCCCAACTCCCAGGGGGCCTTTGACTTCTCATCCACTGGGACTACTGAGATTCAAGTGCAGAAAGAATACTTGGCACTGTACTCAGGATCAATAGTACAGCGGGCCCCAGCACATGAGGAGTAACCACCACGGTTGGTCCCAGTAGCCCCTGCGTGCACTATGGCACTCTGAAGGGGGTTTTGGCTATGAACATAGTAAAATAAAATTTGTCAGCAGGGAATCTATTCCAGTTCTCTGACTAAAACTAGACTAACAGGTTATTAAGCTAACACCCATAAAAGTCACATGTTGCCTCTTTGAACCAAAATTCATAAAAATTATGCCTGAAAGTATAACCTTCACATAAAAGAACCCAAAATATTTTTGCAACCTAATAGAACAATGAAGGAGAATCTGCAATAAAAGGATAAAAAACCTGCTTCTCATTACAATGATAAAAATGATCGTGCTCATTGAGATTGAGCAGAAATCATTGAGGCAATGTATACATAATCAGTAATAATAGTGAGGGGCTTATTTATGAGTCCTTGCATCACTTTTGCGCCACCGGTACGTCACTTTTTGTGACGCAGCAGCAGTGTAAAAAATGCACCATGTTGCGCCATAATTACAAAGTGATGCATCTGGGTAGATGTGTCACTTTGTAAACCACATATTTACAACAAGGGGTGGTGAGGGACAGAGTCTCTGAATTAAGCAGAAAGCTCTCACCCAGTCAAGAGATCAGGGCTAGATCCAACACCGTTTTTTAGCTCACTGCTGGGCATTGAGATAAATAACGGTGATGGATCAAGCCCTGATCTTTGGACTGGGTAAGAGTGGTCTGCTCAATTCAGACACTCTGTTCATCACCACCCCCTTTTGTAAATCGATTTTGGCCACTATAGGTGTGGCAGGGTATACTCAGACATGAGTCCCTTTCTCACTGCTCCATCAGGATTCAAGCAAGCCGGGCCGAAGAGGCTGAAATGCCAGAAACCGGTCCCCGGTAGCTTGTCTCCTTTCTGGTAAAGAATTGGCTTGGTAGTTTAGTCTGCCCTGTTCCCATGATGCACTGGGCCAGGGACAGACTGATTTGCATAAAGCCAGGTTCTGAGCTGGGATGGGGCAGTGAGATAAATAACGGTGATGGATCAAGCCCTGATCTTTGGACTGGGTAAGAGTGGTCTGCTCAATTCAGACACTCTGTTCATCACCACCCCCTTTTGTAAATCGATTTTGGCCACTATAGGTGTGGCAGGGTATACTCAGACATGAGTCCCTTTCTCACTGCTCCATCAGGATTCAAGCAAGCCGGGCCGAAGAGGCTGAAATGCCAGAAACCGGTCCCCGGTAGCTTGTCTCCTTTCTGGTAAAGAATTGGCTTGGTAGTTTAGTCTGCCCTGTTCCCATGATGCACTGGGCCAGGGACAGACTGATTTGCATAAAGCCAGGTTCTGAGCTGGGATGGGGCAGTGAGATAAATAACGGTGATGGATCAAGCCCTGATCTTTGGACTGGGTAAGAGTGGTCTGCTCAATTCAGACACTCTGTTCATCACCACCCCCTTTTGTAAATCGATTTTGGCCACTACAGGTGTGGCAGGGTATACTCAGACATGAGTCCCTTTCTCACTGCTCCATCAGGATTCAAGCAAGCCGGGCCGAAGAGGCTGAAATGCCAGAAACCGGTCCCCGGTAGCTTGTCTCCTTTCTGGTAAAGAATTGGCTTGGTAGTTTAGTCTGCCCTGTTCCCATGATGCACTGGGCCAGGGACAGACTGATTTGCATAAAGCCAGGTTCTGAGCTGGGATGGGGCAGTGAGATAAATAACGGTGATGGATCAAGCCCTGATCTTTGGACTGGGTAAGAGTGGTCTGCTCAATTCAGACACTCTGTTCATCACCACCCCCTTTTGTAAATCGATTTTGGCCACTATAGGTGTGGCAGGGTATACTCAGACATGAGTCCCTTTCTCACTGCTCCATCAGGATTCAAGCAAGCCGGGCCGAAGAGGCTGAAATGCCAGAAACCGGTCCCCGGTAGCTTGTCTCCTTTCTGGTAAAGAATTGGCTTGGTAGTTTAGTCTGCCCTGTTCCCATGATGCACTGGGCCAGGGACAGACTGATTTGCATAAAGCCAGGTTCTGAGCTGGGATGGGGCAGTGAGATAAATAACGGTGATGGATCAAGCCCTGATCTTTGGACTGGGTAAGAGTGGTCTGCTCAATTCAGACACTCTGTTCATCACCACCCCCTTTTGTAAATCGATTTTGGCCACTATAGGTGTGGCAGGGTATACTCAGACATGAGTCCCTTTCTCACTGCTCCATCAGGATTCAAGCAAGCCGGGCCGAAGAGGCTGAAATGCCAGAAACCGGTCCCCGGTAGCTTGTCTCCTTTCTGGTAAAGAATTGGCTTGGTAGTTTAGTCTGCCCTGTTCCCATGATGCACTGGGCCAGGGACAGACTGATTTGCATAAAGCCAGGTTCTGAGCTGGGATGGGGCAGTGAGATAAATAACGGTGATGGATCAAGCCCTGATCTTTGGACTGGGTAAGAGTGGTCTGCTCAATTCAGACACTCTGTTCATCACCACCCCCTTTTGTAAATCGATTTTGGCGACTATAGGTGTGGCAGGGTATACTCAGACATGAGTCCCTTTCTCACTGCTCCATCAGGATTCAAGCAAGCCGGGCCGAAGAGGCTGAAATGCCAGAAACCGGTCCCCGGTAGCTTGTCTCCTTTCTGGTAAAGAATTGGCTTGGTAGTTTAGTCTGCCCTGTTCCCATGATGCACTGGGCCAGGGACAGACTGATTTGCATAAAGCCAGGTTCTGAGCTGGGATGGGGCAGTGAGATAAATAACGGTGATGGATCAAGCCCTGATCTTTGGACTGGGTAAGAGTGGTCTGCTCAATTCAGACACTCTGTTCATCACCACCCCCTTTTGTAAATCGATTTTGGCCACTATAGGTGTGGCAGGGTATACTCAGACATGAGTCCCTTTCTCACTGCTCCATCAGGATTCAAGCAAGCCGGGCCGAAGAGGCTGAAATGCCAGAAACCGGTCCCCGGTAGCTTGTCTCCTTTCTGGTAAAGAATTGGCTTGGTAGTTTAGTCTGCCCTGTTCCCATGATGCACTGGGCCAGGGACAGACTGATTTGCATAAAGCCAGGTTCTGAGCTGGGATGGGGCAGTGAGATAAATAACGGTGATGGATCAAGCCCTGATCTTTGGACTGGGTAAGAGTGGTCTGCTCAATTCAGACACTCTGTTCATCACCACCCCCTTTTGTAAATCGATTTTGGCCACTATAGGTGTGGCAGGGTATACTCAGACATGAGTCCCTTTCTCACTGCTCCATCAGGATTCAAGCAAGCCGGGCCGAAGAGGCTGAAATGCCAGAAACCGGTCCCCGGTAGCTTGTCTCCTTTCTGGTAAAGAATTGGCTTGGTAGTTTAGTCTGCCCTGTTCCCATGATGCACTGGGCCAGGGACAGACTGATTTGCATAAAGCCAGGTTCTGAGCTGGGATGGGGCAGTGAGATAAATAACGGTGATGGATCAAGCCCTGATCTTTGGACTGGGTAAGAGTGGTCTGCTCAATTCAAACACTCTGTTCATCACCACCCCCTTTTGTAAATCGATTTTGGCCACTATAGGTGTGGCAGGGTATACTCAGACATGAGTCCCTTTCTCACTGCTCCATCAGGATTCAAGCAAGCCGGGCCGAAGAGGCTGAAATGCCAGAAACCGGTCCCCGGTAGCTTGTCTCCTTTCTGGTAAAGAATTGGCTTGGTAGTTTAGTCTGCCCTGTTCCCATGATGCACTGGGCCAGGGACAGACTGATTTGCATAAAGCCAGGTTCTGAGCTGGGATGGGGCAGTGAGATAAATAACGGTGATGGATCAAGCCCTGATCTTTGGACTGGGTAAGAGTGGTCTGCTCAATTCAGACACTCTGTTCATCACCACCCCCTTTTGTAAATCGATTTTGGCCACTATAGGTGTGGCAGGGTATACTCAGACATGAGTCCCTTTCTCACTGCTCCATCAGGATTCAAGCAAGCCGGGCCGAAGAGGCTGAAATGCCAGAAACCGGTCCCCGGTAGCTTGTCTCCTTTCTGGTAAAGAATTGGCTTGGTAGTTTAGTCTGCCCTGTTCCCATGATGCACTGGGCCAGGGACAGACTGATTTGCATAAAGCCAGGTTCTGAGCTGGGATGGGGCAGTGAGATAAATAACGGTGATGGATCAAGCCCTGATCTTTGGACTGGGTAAGAGTGGTCTGCTCAATTCAGACACTCTGTTCATCACCACCCCCTTTTGTAAATCGATTTTGGCCACTATAGGTGTGGCAGGGTATACTCAGACATGAGTCCCTTTCTCACTGCTCCATCAGGATTCAAGCAAGCCGGGCCGAAGAGGCTGAAATGCCAGAAACCGGTCCCCGGTAGCTTGTCTCCTTTCTGGTAAAGAATTGGCTTGGTAGTTTAGTCTGCCCTGTTCCTATGATGCACTGGGCCAGGGACAGACTGATTTGCATAAAGCCAGGTTCTGAGCTGGGATGGGGCAGTGAGATAAATAACGGTGATGGATCAAGCCCTGATCTTTGGACTGGGTAAGAGTGGTCTGCTCAATTCAGACACTCTGTTCATCACCACCCCCTTTTGTAAATCGATTTTGGCCACTATAGGTGTGGCAGGGTATACTCAGACATGAGTCCCTTTCTCACTGCTCCATCAGGATTCAAGCAAGCCGGGCCGAAGAGGCTGAAATGCCAGAAACCGGTCCCCGGTAGCTTGTCTCCTTTCTGGTAAAGAATTGGCTTGGTAGTTTAGTCTGCCCTGTTCCCATGATGCACTGGGCCAGGGACAGACTGATTTGCATAAAGCCAGGTTCTGAGCTGGGATGGGGCAGTGAGATAAATAACGGTGATGGATCAAGCCCTGATCTTTGGACTGGGTAAGAGTGGTCTGCTCAATTCAGACACTCTGTTCATCACCACCCCCTTTTGTAAATCGATTTTGGCCACTATAGGTGTGGCAGGGTATACTCAGACATGAGTCCCTTTCTCACTGCTCCATCAGGATTCAAGCAAGCCGGGCCGAAGAGGCTGAAATGCCAGAAAACGGTCCCCGGTAGCTTGTCTCCTTTCTGGTAAAGAATTGGCTTGGTAGTTTAGTCTGCCCTGTTCCCATGATGCACTGGGCCAGGGACAGACTGATTTGCATAAAGCCAGGTTCTGAGCTGGGATGGGGCAGTGAGATAAATAACGGTGATGGATCAAGCCCTGATCTTTGGACTGGGTAAGAGTGGTCTGCTCAATTCAGACACTCTGTTCATCACCACCCCCTTTTGTAAATCGATTTTGGCCACTATAGGTGTGGCAGGGTATACTCAGACATGAGTCCCTTTCTCACTGCTCCATCAGGATTCAAGCAAGCCAGGCCGAAGAGGCTGAAATGCCAGAAACCGGTCCCCGGTAGCTTGTCTCCTTTCTGGTAAAGAATTGGCTTGGTAGTTTAGTCTGCCCTGTTCCCATGATGCACTGGGCCAGGGACAGACTGATTTGCATAAAGCCAGGTTCTGAGCTGGGATGGGGCAGTGAGATAAATAACGGTGATGGATCAAGCCCTGATCTTTGGACTGGGTAAGAGTGGTCTGCTCAATTCAGACACTCTGTTCATCACCACCCCCTTTTGTAAATCGATTTTGGCCACTATAGGTGTGGCAGGGTATACTCAGACATGAGTCCCTTTCTCACTGCTCCATCAGGATTCAAGCAAGCCGGGCCGAAGAGGCTGAAATGCCAGAAACCGGTCCCCGGTAGCTTGTCTCCTTTCTGGTAAAGAATTGGCTTGGTAGTTTAGTCTGCCCTGTTCCCATGATGCACTGGGCCAGGGACAGACTGATTTGCATAAAGCCAGGTTCTGAGCTGGGATGGGGCAGTGAGATAAATAACGGTGATGGATCAAGCCCTGATCTTTGGACTGGGTAAGAGTGGTCTGCTCAATTCAGACACTCTGTTCATCACCACCCCCTTTTGTAAATCGATTTTGGCCACTATAGGTGTGGCAGGGTATACTCAGACATGAGTCCCTTTCTCACTGCTCCATCAGGATTCAAGCAAGCCGGGCCGAAGAGGCTGAAATGCCAGAAACCGGTCCCCGGTAGCTTGTCTCCTTTCTGGTAAAGAATTGGCTTGGTAGTTTAGTCTGCCCTGTTCCCATGATGCACTGGGCCAGGGACAGACTGATTTGCATAAAGCCAGGTTCTGAGCTGGGATGGGGCAGTGAGATAAATAACGGTGATGGATCAAGCCCTGATCTTTGGACTGGGTAAGAGTGGTCTGCTCAATTCAGACACTCTGTTCATCACCACCCCCTTTTGTAAATCGATTTTGGCCACTATAGGTGTGGCAGGGTATACTCAGACATGAGTCCCTTTCTCACTGCTCCATCAGGATTCAAGCAAGCCGGGCCGAAGAGGCTGAAATGCCAGAAACCGGTCCCCGGTAGCTTGTCTCCTTTCTGGTAAAGAATAGGCTTGGTAGTTTAGTCTGCCCTGTTCCCATGATGCACTGGGCCAGGGACAGACTGATTTGCATAAAGCCAGGTTCTGAGCTGGAATGGGGCAGTGAGATAAATAACGGTGATGGGTCAAGCCCTGATCTTTGGACTGGGTAAGAGTGGTCTGCTCAATTCAGACACTCTGTTCATCACCACCCCCTTTTGTAAATCGATTTTGGCCACTATAGGTGTGGCAGGGTATACTCAGACATGAGTCCCTTTCTCACTGCTCCATCAGGATTCAAGCAAGCCGGGCCGAAGAGGCTGAAATGCCAGAAACCGGTCCCCGGTAGCTTGTCTCCTTTCTGGTAAAGAATTGGCTTGGTAGTTTAGTCTGCCCTGTTCCCATGATGCACTGGGCCAGGGACAGACTGATTTGCATAAAGCCAGGTTCTGAGCTGGGATGGGGCAGTGAGATAAATAACGGTGATGGATCAAGCCCTGATCTTTGGACTGGGTAAGAGTGGTCTGCTCAATTCAGACACTGTTCATCACCACCCCCTTTTGTAAATCGACTTTGTAAACCACTGCACCACATTATACAAGCACCAGGTATATTGTATGCAGGGGGGCGTTCCGATGTAAGAAGGGGTCGTAGAAGTGACCCTGTGATATTATTGAGATTTCCCTGCGCCACTTCTAGGACGCAAATGCATCAATATATTATGCCTGCCTCATGGCAGGTGTAAGACTGAAAAGGGGCACATTTAACATGGAACTTGCCCATTTGTAATGACCCATTGCTAGAGTTGCGTCACCTTTGTGACACACTCCAGCAGGGGTCTCCAACCAGTCGATCGCGAGCTACCAGTAGCTCGCCAAGACCCTACCGGTAGCTCGGGCTGCATTGTGCTCAATGGGCCTTGCCATGGTGGCATCTTTAAAATTATGCCATTGTAAATACCCAACATAATGTATTACATGCAGGGACCTGAAGCAGGCATTCCCACCCGTGAATTATTATATTTGCGCCGCCGGTCTGAGCGATTAATTGCATGCATGAACATTTTTTGTCCCCCCACCCATGCAAACAGTCCCTGCACGTCCACAGAGCCCGCCCTCGCCCAAAGCAGCTGCTAACAGTGGCCTTCAGCTTAGCTGGGGCGAGGCGGGGTGAAGAGGATGACGTTCCTTTCCTTCCTATGTGAGCTGAGTCTTGTTACCCTCTATAAGCTCCCCATGCCTTTTCCTCACAGGCACCGTGCTTTTCCAGTCATGAGTGCCAAGTGCGGAGCTGCAGCGGGCGTGGCAGGGCAGAGCAGCAGGTCGGGCAAGCAGTATAGAACTGCTGGGATCCGTGCAATCCGCCCTCTTCAACAATACAGCCTGCCGCCTTCTATCAACTGAGCAGCAGGTAAAGCAAGCCGTGTGAGAGGCCTCTCGGAGGTCTTAACATGGATGTGTTACTTGTTTTGATACCTAGTGATATTTGCAGTCACGAGTCGCAGGGTGAACCCTTCTCTGGCTCAATCTCCTGGTCTCTTCCAATTCCAGCGTGTTGTGTGCTGAGGCGTGGGCCCCAAATCCATGCCTGCATGATAGTAGCAGTGACAGCTGTGTAATTTCCGATTCCTGCACTTACATGTGGCATATGATAATAAAAGCGTGTGAGGTTGAGGAGCCTTGCTTCTACTTCTGACTTGTCTTTGCAAGTATATAAAGTACAACGTGATCAGTGTTAATATTGGGACACCAGCTTTGGTTATCAATGAGTCAGCGCCTTCCGGAGTAAACTGGTATCCGCACTCCTGAAATAAAACTTCCACGTTATCAATCTGGGGCCCTAGAGTAGAAGTAATCAACCACGTTGCAGCGACAGCCAGTGCAGTTTTCAAACCCAATTTTAAAACCCATAAAAAAGGGTCGGGCCCCGGGTTCATGAAATTTGACTTCTTCCCATGTCCGGTCAAATAGTAATATCCTCTGGCAGAGAAAAGACTAAGGGCCAGATGTAGGTAAATCTTTTTTTCCGACTCTTAAATACCGACTCATACTGTATCGGTATTCAAGAATCGGAAAACGGGATGTAGCTAAATAAATATGTAAATTTTACTGATTCGGTATCATTCAGAATATCCAATCGGTATTTACTGAATCGGTATTTACCGATTCGGGAAATACCGAATCGGTAAATCACATTCATTCCTATGGGCCTGAATGAATGGGATTTACCGATTCGGCACATTCCGTATCGGTAAATACCGAATCGATAAATACCGATTCCGTGAATACCGAATCGGCAGTTTGAAAATCGAAATGTGAGCCTGCTAACCAATCAAGGACACCCTGCACACCCCACAACCAAGGCCCAGAATAACCAGCCAATCAGAATGAAGCACCCCTCCCCAGTACCTGGGAGTGGCCACACCCATGCAGGTGCAGAGCAACTGAACAAACAAATGAGCTGAGGTGAGAGGAGCTGACTATCCAAAGCCAAGCTGTACAACAGAATGGAGTCTCAGGAAGGGCAAAAGTATGGTGGAGAGCGCAAAAGAAAAATCAAGTGCAGCCCAGCAGAATTGCAGGTGCTTGTAGAAGAAATTGTGAATCACAATAACCAAATTTTTGGCGAACAGTCTCTGCATGTTGCAGAGTCTGTGAAGAGAAACATATGGCTTGGCATACAGGCAAAAGTCAATGCCATTGGTGTGAGGCACAGGGAGATTGATGACATTAAGAAACGATGGTACGACCTGCGCATCATAACAAAAAGAAGATTGCTGCCCAAACAAAGGAGGCTGGTGTGACAGGAGGTGGTAGGAGCAAAGCACCAAAACTGACTGAGATGGAGGAGCTTGTTGAATCAACCCTGGAGCTAGAATGCATCCATGGGATTGGAGACTTGGACAGTACAGCAAGAGCAACTAAGAAACAAGGTAAGACGCTTGGACCCTAATCCACACCCATTACCCTGAACCAGTACCCCACTGTGTATAATCATTACACTCCAGAACAGCTCATACTTGGGGCCAGCATTGCATCATGGGAGACGTAGTCATGATTACATACATGCAATGCATACACCATAAAATTCAGCAAGGCATGCCACACACATCTCCAAACACACAATGTACACTAGGCAAATGTGTGTAAACAATTTATTTAAGAACTACACACAGGTGAACAACACCATTGACCCTAGGTCCATATGTTTTCACAGGAAAGTCCTCACGCAGTACTGCACCAGCAAGGGAGGAGAGGGCACCAGCAACTAACAGAAGAGAAAAAGAGAAACAAAGCACAGGTCATAGCGCTGTAGAAGGAGGCAACAACACAACCCAGGAAGCCTCAACACCAGAGCGAGCCTCAACACTTGTCCCGCTATCACCTCTATTGTTTGGATCACCTGAATTGGAAACCACACCGCTTACACCAAAACCAACGTCCAGGTCGTCCATGCAGGGAAGGGCAAGTAGGCCGGGTGTGCCCCCTCCGAGGATCCTGCAAACCTCAGATGAGGAGGATGAGGATGGAGAAAATCAAACAATCGCACCTGTGGCTGACAAGGCCAGACCACAGAGTTCAGCAGGCGTTGCACGGCCCAGTGTCCTTGGCAGGAGGGCACATGAGGGTGGCGATGGGCAGGAAGGTGGGAGCGTCTTCTGTGGCCTGGAGGCCACAATGGTAAAAGTCCAGCGCATGCAGGCCAAGGCAATGTTGGCCGTGCATAGGCAGGTGCGCAGCATGTACTACAAAATGTCACACATAGACAAGGAAATAGGCCACATTATTATTATTATTATTATTATTATATTTAATTTTATACAGCGCGCAGCTACCCGGAGGTTTCCCGGCACTTACCAAAAAAAGAGAGGACAGTTAATTGCAGAAAAGGTCTTTAAAGGATCTAAAGGGTCTAGAGGTTGAATAACCAGGTCTTAAGATCTCTACGGAACCTAAGATAGCAGGGTTCAGAACGTAGAGAGAGAGGTAATGCATTCCACAAGGAAGGGGCCAAGTAAGCGAATGAGCGACCGCCCACTCTGGCTCTCCTGATGCGAGGGACCTGATATCTTTCTTGGGTTGACGAACGGAGAGTACGGGGGGACAGTATTGATGAACCAGAGTTCTTAAGTAGAGAGGGGCAATGCCTGACTTAATGCGATGCATGAAACAAAGGGCCTTGAATTTAGAACGGTTTTCAATGCGGAGCCAGTGAAGGCTGCGCAGAGAGGCCGAGGTGGGAGAGGTTCTGGGAAGATTACAGAGTAATCGAACGGCCATATTCTGAACTGTCTGAAGTTTGCGCGTCACCTCCTTGCATGCACCCTAGAAAAAGGACATTCCCATAGTCCAGCCGAGAAGCAATTAACGCCTGGACTACGGTTCTCTGGGTGTCATGGGGAAGCATCTATATGATCTTTCTCAGCCACCTGATGATGGTAACACAGGTGGCCGAGACCTTGATCACATGTTGCCTCATTGACAGCTGATCATCAAATACGATACCAAGGTTGCGAGCTGTCTTGGAGGGAACGGGTAGAAAGCCCAACTGCTGTGGCCAATGGTGGGGACCCCAGAGTGTGGTATTGGGGCCAAACAAAAGAAGCTCAGTCATGTCCCCATTTAATTTTAATTTGTTGTCATGCATCCAACTAGCTATGTTATTAAGACCAGAGAGAAGAGTGCTGGTAGCATAGAGACAATTGCCAAGGGGATGTCAGACATCTCTACATACATGGGTGTACTGTCTGATAAGTTGGACAGGAACCAACTAGAGCATCGCAGGGAGAGGCAGTGTATGCGGCAGCATTCCAAGGCACTGAACAGATTTGCTACAGCTACATCACTACTGTGCCGCCGCTCAATAACCATGCAGGATGCAATAGTGCACTGCTGCACAGACTTGACACGGGGCATGTAAAGAGTGACCTCTGCGATGGAGCAGATGCTCACCACTCAAACAGGCACTACTGGTGACTCGGGTGCGGAGGAGACAGAGGGGTCAACCAGCAGGAGTGGCTCCAGCACACCTCTACCAGAGGTGCGCAGGAGCGTCAGGCGCAGCAATGCTGAGTCAGGCCCCAGCCAAGATATGGAAACCCAGCCACGTAAATCCCGCTATGTAGTGCGTGGTCGTAAGCATTGAACATTGCCTAAAATCCACAGGACTGCTCACAGTGACGGCAACTGAGCACACGCAGTCATGGACACGGACATTGATGGACAACGGCTTTTGTTTTTAATTCATGATGTAGTGAATAATAAACTACACTCGTCAAACACTATACCTGTCTGTGTGTCATACATTACCTAGAAATATTGACGTGTAATCTCTGACCGTCTCAATCTTCCATCTGTTGCTGCTGCTCCTGTTGCTTGGGGGTCTGCATGTTCTTGGTCATCATCAATGTCCTCGTGATGTGTCACCTCCACCTCTGTGCCTTCTTTGGTGGCAAGATTGTGCAACATGGCACAGGTCACTATTATCTTGCAACACAGGATGGGGGTGTACTGCCGTGCACCTCCACTCTTGTGGAGGCAGCGGAACCTGCGCTCCACTACGTTGCGAGTTGACCTGTGAGCCACATTATAACGCCTTTCACCTCTGTTAGTTGGATTGCGGTACGGTGTGAGCACAAAGGAACGCAGGGCATATGCACTATCGCCTAGGAGGGAATGAGAGGTCCATGAGTTACATACGGATTGGTGTCAGTACAACGCAGATTTTTACAACGCATTCCGTTACAACGGAATTTTTACAACGCAGGATCCATTACATCAGATGCCATTACAACGCATGGCATTACATAGCAGATGCTATTACAACGCATGGCATTACATCGTAAGTATAGGTAAGTATACCTTTTTTTAAAAAATGTTAAGTTAATTTAATTAATGTAATTTAATTAATTTAATTAAAATACATTTTAAAATAGCCATTAATTTAATTTAATAAAATAATATCTATTTAATAAATGTAATTTTAATAAAAAATGGAAATAATTTAATTTAATTAAAATAATGAAATTAATTTAATGTACATATTTTTATAATTGAAATTAAATTAAATTAATTGAAATAATTTATTTAATTTAATTAATTTAATTTAAAAATGTAATTAATGTAATAAAATTAATTTAATTTATTAAATATATTTTAATTAATTTAAAAATGGAAAATATAATTTAATTATCCCAAAACACAAACCTACCCCTGAACCCTACAATACCCCTGTACCCCAAAACCCAAACCCTGCCCTAAAACCTAAACACACCCCTGTACCCCAAAACCCAAACCCTGCCCTAAAACCTAAAAACACCCCTGTACCCCAAAACCCAAACCCTGCCCTAAAACCTAAAAACACCCCTGTACCCCAAAACCCAAACCCTACCCTAAAACCTAAAAACACCCCTGTACCCCAAAACCCAAACCCTGCCCTAAAACCTAAAAACACCCCTGTACCCCAAAACCCAAACCCTGCCCTAAAACCTAAAAACACCCTTGTACCCCAAAACCCAAACCCTGCCCTAAAACCTAAAAACACCCCTGTACCCCAAAACCCAAACCCTGCCCTAAAACCTAAAAACACCCCTGTACCCCAAAACCCAAACCCTGCCCTAAAACCTAAAAACACCCCTGTACCCCAAAACCCAAACCCTGCCCTAAAACCTAAAAACACCCCTGTACCCCAAAACCCAAACCCTGCCCTAAAACCTAAAAACACCCCTGTACCCCAAAACCCAAACCCTAACCTAAAACCTAAAAACACCCCTGTACCCCAAAACCCAAACCCTGCCCTAAAACCTAAAAACACCCCTGTACCCCAAAACCCAAACCCTGCCCTAAAACCTAAAAACACCCCTGTACCCCAAAACCCAAACCCTACCCTAAAACCTAAAAACACCCCTGTACCCCAAAACCCAAACCCTGCCCTAAAACCTAAAAACACCCCTGTACCCCAAAACCCAAACCCTGCCCTAAAACCTAAAAACACCCATGTACCCCAAAACCCAAACCCTGCCCTAAAACCTAAAAATACCCAAACACCCCAAAACATTTACCTCAGTACCCCAAAACATATACTCCTATACTCATACTTATTAAAAAAATTACTTACATTAATATATATAATTTATATTTAAAAACATAAATAAATATTTTTAATTATAATTAATAATAATTAAATCAATTAAATAATATTAAATAAAATTAAAAAAAATTATATACTTACCAATACTTACGATGTAATGGTATGCGTTGTAATAGCATCTGCTATGTAATGCCATGCGTTGTAATGGCATCCGATGTAATAGATCCTGCGTTGTAATAGCTGCATTGTAACAGCATTACGACGTAAAAGTTGCGTTGTAAGGGTAACATACCGTTACATACACATGACACATACATCTGCCATTCATATCAGTGTGTGTTACACTTATTTACCTAGCAGATATCCATCACCAAAATCTCCTGCAACAAGCCATGTGCATATTCCGCTGTTCTGGAAAATGTAGGAGTCGTGGGTGCTCCCAGGAAATTTGGCCACTATGTCTGTGATGATGTTGCCAGCATTGCATATCACCTGCACATTGATGAAGTGCGTTGACTTACGATTTCTGTAGATGTGTTCAGTGGCTGCAGGTTGGCATAGTGGAATGTGGGTGCCATCTATGCAGCCTATCACATGCGGGAAGTGTGCCAGTTGATAGAAGTCTGTTTTTGTTTTTGCAAGTTCCACAGGTGTGTCAGGGAACCGGATGTAATGTTCCATTCTCTGCATCATGGCATTCAGGAACTTCCTGAAAAAACATGACAGGCAGCTCTGGGACACCCCACCTGCCACAGCAAGCACACTCTGGTAGCTCCCAGAGGCAAACAGGTGTAGGCTACAGAGCACCTGCACATGGGGTGGGATGGCGTGGGCCCTGGGTGTTGGGTGATCCAGGTATGGGTGGAGGTCCCTAATCAAGTCCAGGATGGTTCTGGGGTGTAGCCTGTACCTCTGCAGTATCTCTGGCTCAATCAGTTGGAATAGGGTGATCCTCTGCCTGTACACCTGCTCCTCCCTTCTCCATTCCAACACTCCTGCTGCCTGTAGCCTTTGTCGCCTCGCAATCACATAGAATGCCGCCATTGTTGCAAAACTGTTGCATTTTGGGCCCTTTTTTATAGCCTGCTCCTGTTTACCACCTGCTTTCAATCATGGTAAATACCGACTCTTAAATACCGAATTTCATGGAATTCGGTATTTTTGGCCTTTCCTACATCTCGATGGGCCTTTTTTTCCCATTTATTTTTTACCAGTTCGGTAAATAATAACTCGGTAAATAAGGAATCGGTAAATACCGATTCGGAATTTTACCGATTCATATTTGCCGATTCGGTACATTTTTAACACCTACATCTCATTTTCCAAATACCGGTCGGTAAAAGCCGAAAATACCGAATATTGGCCGTTACCGACCGGTATTTGCCTACCTACAGCTGGCCCTAAGAGGCATTAATGGCGCACAGAGTCACAGGTCACAGGGAATTAGAGGTTTGAACAGGAATCATACACAAATCACACAAGGCAGGGTCTCGGCAGCAGCGATAGCACTCAACTATCAGCTTTAAAAAGATGTTTGAAAATGAATAATTTTGTCCTCACACACCCACTTTTCAGATTGTGAACTGAAAACACACACATTTTGCTATCAAAATCAAACCTTTCATTTTGGAAAAAGATGCTAAATCCACAAAATACAAAGTGAAAAATTCCATGAAAAGCCCTATTTTGTCCGGCGCCACTACAGAGCCTTTCCTTTTTAGTACCAAGTCACAGGTCCTCGAACCCTGCTTTGATAAAACTCGCATTCCATGCACTTGTATCACCACCTTATGCTATGGAAGGCCCCAACATACCACAACAGATCACTACTAAACAAGATTGGGCATCATTGAGCCATGGATGTCAACAGTATGCCATGGAGGTCTTGGCCCTACCATGCCAGGGGGGTCTCCATCAAGCCACAGGTGTCACAGTATGGCAGGAATGATCACGACAGTGCAGTGGCTTACTTACACACCATCCACTTGTGTGCACACACATGAGCGAGCACACACACATTTGAGATTTTTTGTAAGGCTCATCGGCATCCTGCTTGACCTCAAGTTTAGCACGTGACCAATAGCTGGCACCTGGAGGGGACCCGCGTCAGTTGCAGGAGACTCAGTCTGCAGGGCAAAAAAGCGAGCTGCAAACGTTAAAGCAGGCCCGCTTTAAAGGCATATCTTTCTGAGTTGTTATCACTGTGATTTTTCCTCATTATGTATCGAAGTGCGATGGTGCAAGGGGGACATTCGGCCACAATTGAACATAGGAAGGCCTGTCAGGTTGTGAAAAAACCTGATACAGATACGTCACTACTTACTATCATTTCACAAGCCGCGTTTGTAACGGACAACCAAACCTGGATAAACCTACAACAGGAGGAGTGTGATCTGAGAGTGCTAGCCCTATATTGAAACGCATGAATAAAGGAAGAAGGTGCGACCATTGGTAGCGCAAGAGTGAAGGGCAGGCCAGGTCTGAGGAGGACTGGCAAACACACAGGGACTGCACAGCTAGGAATGAGGTGAAAAGAGGCTGTAAAGGTGTTCACAGAGGCCTAACCCACGCACACCTGCCAAAACTACTGTCTTTTTTCAGCAACACAACAGCAACACAACCACCGTTTTCTGAGTCATTCAGCTTGATTTGCAGTATTTGTATGTTGTTGTGGATTTGGTGATCTGAATCTGAAAAAATGCCTTTCATTGTGCATCACACGTATTATTTTATTCATTGCTTTCAGTGTTGTGTTCAAACCACAGTACTATGGGCTCTGAAGACATAGGCTTAACCTTAATGTCAATGAAACTGGGCATGGGAGGTCTCTTGGAGAAATGCGTGAGTTGCTGGGGTTTAGTAGCTCACGATGATTTTCACTGACCAGAAGTTGCTCTCACTACACAAAAGGTTTCAGACCCCTGCACTACAGTAATGCATGATTTTTGCGCTTACAGATACGTCAGAAATACTGACGTATCTGTAACTCCTTGCAACGTGATGCGTCATACTGTAAATATGGCACACCATTGGTCCAGCACCAAAACAAGCCTGCATGCAACACAGACACCTTTGCATCATAGTGCAAAGGAGCCTGTGTTGGACCTGGACCTTTTTGCAGGTTTATCCCCAAACATTTCGCCTTTTGCCGCCTATTTTCCTGACTATCTTTTTGTTGGCTTTAGAAACCTGGGCCCTTCTTGCAAAAAAACAATCCTACATGCAAAGCAGACACCCTTGCACCAAAAAAGGAAAAGATGTGGCACGAGCTGGTGAGTTTGGAGCTGGGGAACCAGGTTCAAGTCTCTGCTTCGGCTCAACATCTTGCGATTCTAGGCAAATCACTTAGTGTAATGTAACTGGTGCTCAGGTAAAGCACAGCAAAACACACAAGATGATGGATGGAATGTTGCACAATGGCAAAACATTCACCCCCAGTCACAGATCTGGGTTTAATCCATCGTTATTTTGCTCACCAAGCCACCCCAGTTCAGACATGGCCAATTGCAAATCAGTTTCTGGCTATCAGCCGTCTTCAGCCAGGATTGCTTGACTCCAGTGGCTTAGTGAGCAAGGGACCCACGTCTGGGCATAACCTTCCCACATAGAGTGAACAGCAAAACACACAAGATGATGGTCGGAATGTTGCACAATGGCAAAACATTCACCACCAGTCACAGATCTGGGTTTAATCCATCGTTATTTTGCTCATCAAGCCCACCCAGTTCGGACATGGCCATATGCAAATCAGTCTTGACCCTGTGCCTCATGGGAACAGTGCAGACCGAACACAAAATGAAAAACAATATTTTATTAATCAACTAATTATTAACCGCTAATCTTGGGTTCGGGAGTAGCTTGCTACTTGCCACAAAGTGCTTCGACGCCTTGTTAGAGGTAGTAAGCACTATATAAATGCTGTTTACAGTTACAATTACAAATATGAGCAAACTATGGCAACTAGTATCAAGATTGTGCCTTGAACATATTCCTCTTTAGGCTGAAGTTTCTATTCCCTGTGCTTGGGTGTTGGACATGATGGGTTCAGAAAAGGGGGTGGTGATGAACAGAGTGTCTGAATTAAGCAGACCACTCTTACCCAGTCCAAAGATCAGGGCTTGATCCATCACCGTTATTTATCTCACTGCACCATCCCAGCTCAAAACCTGGCTATATGCAAATCAGTCTGTCCCTGGCCCAGTGCATCATGGGAACAAGGCAGACTAAACTACCAAGCCAATTCTTCACCAGAAAGGAGACAAGCTACCGGGGACCGGACATGATGGGTGGCATTACATGAGATCTTGAGAGCGCTGTTGGCATCTGCACCTGCTTTTTGTGCTCCTGTAGATTTTCTGTAACGCAGAAGTAGCTACAGACATAATAGGTATATATAAGAAATAGATTTTTTTGATTGAGTGGGGTGAAATTCCGTCTCAATTAAAAACTACAATCCTTGCCAGGGTGAACCACAAACGTTACTAAATTAACCTGTGTGTAACCCTCTGCAGCACATAAATAGTAATAAAGTGAAACCAGAACGCAATTCTACACCAATTTAGAAAATAGAGTAAATAATAATAAATAAAATTGTACCAGAATGACAAAAATTCAATCATTAGAACCAGAGATATTTAATTAAAACGTTTTAGTTAAGTATAGCGCCACAAGACACAAAGGGCCACTCACGGTTATCTGGCCGTGCTACACCAGAAAGAAGTAGAAGTGCAGGCTGACTGCGTTGGAGTAAGGCGAGGATACATGGACCAGGTTAATCCTGCTGAAAAAGCTATCTTCTCAAAGTCAGGTGTAAAGAGTCCAGTTCGCAGTGGAGGAGGCTCTGAAGAGCAGGAAGAGTGTGATGGATGGTCATCGCTGAAGGGCAAAGAGCAGACCTGGCATTGCGGATGATTGTCACTCTAACGTGAAAATCCTGTTGGGCGTCGCGGACGTTCATTGCTGGCACTTCTTGTTGGCGGTTGCTGTGGGCTGTAGCTGTAGAGCGAAGTGCAGATCTTGCATTGCTGTTCGTCACTGGCGGTTGCTGTAGCATGAAGAGTAAGGTTCACCTTAGCTTTGCGTTGGCAGTCATAGCAGGCGGCAGAGTCTCTGCATAAAGGTGCCCATTCACAGTTGCAAAGATCCCAAAACGTCAGCATTTCACCCTTCTTTACAAACGAGTGCACTATGATGACAGTCAATGGTCCAGGCCTGTGAAAGCACCTGTTGGGATCAGGGACTCACTCTAGCAGAGGCCAGTAGGGCTCAGGCCGGTCCAGTTGCAGGTCTAGTCAGCTTAGCACATGCAGAAAAGGTCTCTGAAGCTTGTTATGAACCTGTAGCTCACACAGGAGGCCCGTTAGCTAGCCTTTGGAGTCACTCCATTGGTTCTCGATTCTCAGAGCAGGTCCAGGAATCAGTACTCTGGAAGCAGGGTAGCAGGGCAGCCCTTCCAGCAGAAGGGAAGAAGGGCAGTCCTTCTTGTGAGTCTTTCACAGGTCCAGGGGTGATTTGATGAGTGGCTCAGAAGGTCCAATGTCTATTCCTGGTGCCAGCCTTTGAAGTTGAGAGGGATTCCCAATACTATCCTTAGAACTGGTTCTGGAGAGTTATGTCCCTCCACTGCCAAGGCTCCAAGTAGTCTGGGGTTGTGAAAGACTGGTGTCAGGTACCTTTGTGTGGGTGTTGGAGGCAGTCCTTGGAAATGTAAGTGGGGTGGGTAACAGCTCTGCTCTAACCATCCCGCCATCACCTAGTCCCTCTTTTTCTCACCGCTTGGGAGAAATACACAAAGGCCAACTGCCAAACTATTCACAGTCATGTTCCCCAGGACACAGGCAGCAGGCACAAGATGGTTAGGAGAAGAAAATTACTACTTTTAAAGGGGGCATTTTCAGGAGTAGGACTTAAAATCCGACTTCACCATTAAAGATTAATTTAATTTACAATTCATTTTTGTGCAAACATAATTTTCCTATGTGCTCTCTAACTTAAATGAGGGCTTATTACGTGTAATAAGGCAACCTACTGTTATTCTAGGGAAAAGGTAGACCTTGCAGAAATGAAAAATTACTTAGCCGTTTTTGGGTACCAGGATATGTAAAGCTTAAATCCACATGTCCTACTTTTTTAAAATAATGCACATTGCTCTATCAGCCTTTAAGCTTTCTTTAGAGATGATTTATAGGTATTACTAAGGAAGCTTTAGGCTTGGTAAAAACATTTATTTTACCAGGTCAATGTGGCAGTTTAAGACTGCACTACAGACCACAATGGCAGGCTTGGGACATATTTAAAGAGGCTACTTAAGTGGGTGGTGCAATGAGTGCTAAAGCCCCCCTAGTAGCATTTAATTTACAGCCCCTGGGTATATGTAGTACCAATTTAATAGGGACTTACAAGTAAATGAAATGTGCCAATTCGGTGTAAAGAAATTCGACCATGTTTTGAGGAGTGAGCACATGCACTTTAGAACTGGTTAGCAATGGTAATTTGCAGAGTTTTAACACCAACAAAAATGAATTCTTCAAAGCAGGAGTAGTGAAGGCAAAAGGCTTGGGGAACTTCCACCCAAGGGTGTCAGGTCTAGCATGTGCTCCATTCAAGATGAAAATAAAGAGAATCACCCACCATCATGGGAGTTCTCATCACTAAGGTAGAAGAAACTGGAAAGACCAGCATTGGAGTGGTCCGGTCCAGAGCGGTAGTCCACCATAAAGTCTATTCCTCATAGGGAGATGGACCACCTCAACAGTTTGGAATTCTTACCCTTCATTTGCATGAGCCACCTTAGAGGTCTGTGGTCTGTTTGAACCCGGAAGTGAGTCCCAAACAAATACGGTCCTAACTTCTTCAGAGCCCAGGCCACTGCAAAGGATTCCCCTTCAATGGCACTCCACCTCTTTTCTCTGAGTAGTAGCATCCTGCTGATGAAGGCTATAAGGTTGGTCTAAGCCTGTTTCATTTAGCTGTGAGAGAATGGCCTCCATGTCATGCTCTGTGGTGTCTGTCTGGATGAATTCCTCAACGAAGTTGGGCTGGCACCTACTTATTTATTTATACCATTTATAAAGCGCGCTGTTACCGAGCAGTGTCCTGGCGCTGAAATGATAGCTCCCCTGAGTGTCAGGCCCTTCCTAATGTATAAAAAGCCAAGTTTTAATATTTTTTGAAAGGCCAAAAGGTCCGCACTTTGTTTCAAGGCCAGGGTCGGGGAATTCCAAGCAGTGGCAGCTCCTCTAACGAAGCTTCTGCCCCCCCTCCATCGTGCCTTCCTGATCCTGGTTGTCTTAATCAGCCCTTTATTGGCCGACCTCAGCTGTCTGCCTGGAGTGTACAGTTGGAAATGCTGCTGGAGAAAAGATGGACCCAGTCCATGTACCTACTGGCCTTGATAGTCAGGCCTGTCTTCCTCAGGGCCTGAAGCACCGCCAGAGGTGGTTCAGGTGGTCCTCCCCGCTAGAGCTAGACCACAATGTCATCCAAGTAGGCAACACTGAAGCCCTGTATCCCATCCAGGACTCGGTTGATCAGCCTCTTTAAATTAAAACTCATAACCCTGAACTGGTAGTGGCTCTCAAGGGGTAGTGAATGGAGACTCTCCTTGGCCCCATCGACTAAAACAATCTGCAAGTTCCCTGATGTCAAATAAAAGGTACTCAGAAACTTGGCAGCTTCCAATTGATCAATGAGCTGATATGTTTGGGGTGACTGAATTGTGACTTCGCAATCCTTACAGAACTGGAGTTCTGGGGTGGCGCCCAGTGGGGTGGCCCTGGATTAGTATCACTGGGCTGAACCAAGGGCTTTTGTAGTACTCATTCGACCCTAACTCTAGCATCCTGAATATCTCATTGCTGATGCAACCCTCTCTTTGTAAGATAGTCTGTACACCCTATTCTTCTCAGGTATACTTTTCCCTGTCACAATATTGTGGGTACACCAATGGGTGAGCCCATGGCTAAGTAAGAACAGGAAGGAGACCTGCTCCATGAGATGGAAGCCGTCTCTCTCCTGTTGAGGGGTCAGAGATTAAGTGAGGTTCACTCCCTTTGCTCATCCATTGTGCACTTTAGAGGGGAGGCAATCCAGGAAAGGTTCACTCTCCTCACCATCATCTGTCACTAAGAGCATAATGACCTCAGACCTCTCAAAGTGTGGTTTGAGACAGTTAACATGCAGGACCGTTAAAGGGTTATTCAGGCCCTGAAGGTCTACCTGGAAAGTGACCACCCTCTGCACTCCGTTACCTTATATGGGCCTCTCCACTAGTCCTGTAAGGCTGGGGGCTCTACTAGCTCCTTCACCCTCACCTTCTGACCGGGTTGAAACTCAACCAGAGTGGCTTCCAGGTCATACAAGAGCTTCATTACTTCCTGGTTGGCTGCTAACTTCTCAGTGTTTCTCTAGAGATTGTAGAAATCTCAACACTTAGGCAATTATACCCGAGTGTTCATGCTTTCCCGTCAGGTTTTCCCACACCAATGTACAGTAGCTGTTATCATTCACATAACCAATATCCTTACGTCCACACTCTTTACTAGTATCTTTAATTAGCACAAGTCACAAATGTCCTAACCCAAAACATTGAGCATTAGAGAAGAAGACACTGAAGAACTTCTAAGGCGTCCATCTACAATCAACCCTGGAAACGTTTCAAGCAATCTGTCTCAACAGTCTGACTTGGAAAAGATAACCAGACTCAAAAAGAAACAAATAAGAACTGCCCTCCATGGAGAAGTCCTCCTAGAACATCTCCGATCCGGTACAATACCGTTAGGCCTCCAAGTAAAAAATATACCTGTAATATTCATCGATAAGCCTGAATGTCTCGACGGCTTCACCCATTTTGGTACTAAAAGCTCCAGGGACTCAATGTTCCATTCAATCAAAACTGCAGAATGCCTCAGTCTCAAAGAACTTGAACTCATCAAAGAATTAGAAGAAGCGCTTCTGAACAACTCAGCCATCGAAAACGCTCAAGCACTACTTGCGAAAATTGAAAAAGACAATAAAACTTCAAGAAAAACACTGAAGACGCTAAGAGGTCTAAATTACAAATAGACATCTCTGGTTTTTCAGAAAAAAGAACTTATCCGTACCTTGACAAACAATATTATAAACAACCGCAGAATACCGGAGCATTACGAACCTACAGTGGGTGAAGCAGACGACATTTCCTTACTTTCTCTGACGCGTCATCTCTCTCAGACAGCTCGATTGACGCAGAACCATCAACAAGTGCAAGAAATAATCCCCCCAGGCAATTTTTTCAGGCAGCTCCTTTTTTAGACAGAGGAAACAGGCGGCCGAGGGGTCGAGCAAGAGCAAACAGATGGTACAACCCGTAGTCCAACCAGTACCAAGGGTAGATAACCACGAGGCGGAATGTCTACCGATGGTAGAAGAAGACAACAGTTCCACCTATAACCTCTCTGATCATACTTTTTCGAAGGACAAAATGAATGTACTGCAGAAGGGGCTCTCCTTTATACCAACAGTCAAACCAGACGCAGGACAAACAAAATTGGAGATAATACAGCTATTCCGTAAAATGCGCCTCAAAATCCTCTTTCAAGATAATCTGGACCAAACACCCAGAAATTATTCTGGCTTGAAAAATCCATCAACATTCTTTCCAAACACAACCAATATGCCCAGAGAACTATTGAACTTCGAAAAGAACGTCCTAAGGGATTTAGGCAAATTAGAAAATAAGAGAATGTACACTCGATGGAATCTCGCGAAAAATGAGAAACAGGCATTGGACCAATTGATGAAAAGCAATCAACTCATAATCAAGCCCGCAGATAAAGGCGGAGGGATAGTGATTTTTCAATGCGACAAATATGAAGCAGAAGTAACACAACAATTATCGGATGATTGATATTACAGGAAAAGTGAGGAGAATTGGAACAACATAATTAAATCAAAACTAGAGGCTTTAATCAACATTGGAGAAGAAGAGGGATGGCTCTCGAAGAAAGAAGCACAATACCTCCTAAACAACAACCCTAGGACACCGTTAATGTATAACTTGCCAAAGATACACAAAGACCAAGAAAATCCTCCAGGAAGACCTATAATCTCCGGTGTAAATTTATTGTTAGAATGTCCAGCAAAATACATTGACACTTTTCTGAAACCTCTTGTAAGCAACACGACCAGCTACATTAGGGATACTATGTCCTCCTGGAAGATCAACCTTTTGAAGAAGAGCCTGAAATTCTAGTCACATTAGATATTGTGAGTTTCTTCTCCAATATTCCTCAGGAGTCAGGACTGGAGGCATCAAACATTTTTCTAGACAAAGGTATCGTCCACATAATGTTCTCTCTGAATTCCTCCTAGGTCTAGCCGAGATATGCCTAAAATATAACTTCTTTTCGTTTAATGACCAACAATTTTTACAGTTAAAGGGTACCGCAATGGGGTGTCCATTTGCACCAGAAATGGCTATAATGTTTATGGCATTATTCGAAGAAAAGTGGGTATACAACCACAACCCTTTTGATGGGCATATCAAATCATGGCATCGCTACATAGACAATGTTTTTATGCTCTGGAGAGGAAACGAAGAACAGCTTCGGATATTTGCAGAGTGGCTTAACAACCAAAATCCGGACATCCAATTTACCCTCAATTCCAGCAAAAAAGAAATGAACTTCCTGGATTTGATAATCAGACACGATCAAGGACACCTATACACCTCCCTGTACACCCAAAAAACTGCCAGGAATACATTCCTTCATTTTGGAAGATTTCACCAGCGAAATCTACGGGAAAACTTACCACTAAGTCAGTTTCTCAGAATCCGGCATAATTGCACTAAAAAAGAAGATTATTTCGAGAATGCTGCAGTTCTTTTAAACAAGTTACAAACAAGGAATTACCCTAAAAACTGTTAAAAAGTCGATGAGAAGGGCTTGGTATACTCCATGTGACTCTCTTCTGACACCAAAACCTAAGAAGGAGAGCACACCCCTGGTTTGTGTAACCACCTTTTCAGGAATCACCAATGAGGTACAAAAGATCATCAGAAAAAATTGGAACACAATTAAAGATCTGGAACCATTCACAAAGATTCCCATATTTGCACTTTAAAAAAACAGCAGCATCTGAGACAAATTAGTGCATGCAAATACAACAGCAAAGAAACAGGAACCCTCACTAAGAAACATGTTATCATTGCCACCTATTACAAGACACAAGAGATGCGGAAACTGCGCTTCCTGCAACAGCACGATTGAAGGCAATAGATTTACCTATAGAGATAAATTCATCAAACATGATGAATTTAAAAACTGCAATACCCCCAATGTGGTTTATTGCATCAAATGCCCCTGTGTTAAGGCGTATATCGGGAAAACGAGCCAATCAATTCGAAAACGGATCACACAACACAGGTCCAGAATGAAATGTAAGAGGCCAAATGCTCAATGGTAGCACATTGTATCACTAGGGGTCACAGCCCCAATGAGTTGAAGTGGACAGTACTTAAACGCATAACGGGCAGTAATTCAGAGAATTTGTTATCTAAAACAGAAGCTAAGATGATCTTATTTTTGGGCACGACTGAAAATGGCTTGAAGGAAATGTCGGAACTCATTCATTGTGGGTAACTGTTCAATGTTACGCAAACTCTTTCTTTCAGTATTACCAAGTTAATTGTACTAGTAACCTCTGTTCCAAGAAATTAGGGGCAGATTTATGAGGCCGTTGCGCCTCTTTGCGCCGCAATTGCGTCACTTTATTTGACGCAACTGCAGCGCGAACAATGGGCCCTACATCTAGGAGATGCGTCACGTTGCAAAGCACTGCGCCATAAGGAGGTGTTCCTGCGCAGGGGGGCGTTCCTGCGCAGGAACGCCTCCTGAAAGTGGCTGAGTGAAATCTATGAGATTTCACTCAGTCACTTTCAGGGCAATGCTGCGTCAAAACCCTGCGCCTGCTTGAAGCAGGCGCAGGTCTTGACGCAGCATTGTGCAGATGGTGTACCCCCGAGCCTTGCTGGAGCTGCGTCGCGCTTGCAACGCAACTCCAGCAATGCGCCACATTTCCGGCACAGATGCGTCACGCATCTGTGCCGTTTTTAGGTCTCGCCTGTCGATGCGCATGCGCATCGAGCAAGCGAGACTATGGGGGCTCATCGACTCTTTATCTAACTTGCAAGGAATCGTGGCGATTCCTTGCAGTGCCCGTGACTTTTAAGCTCAATGCGCATGTGCATTGAGCTTAAAAGCGCGTGCACATGGCCCCAGCCGCCTGCCTTGCCTACTCTCCCGCCCCCTCACTTCTTGATTGCACGGCCGCTAGGCCGTGCCTCCCCTACTCCTCCTCCTACTCTCCTCCCCTCTCGTCTGTTCCCGCACTCCTCCCACACCCCCGCTCCGCCCCCTCACTCTCTCTGCCCGCCCGCTCTCCACTCTATCAGGCAGCCAGCCGCACTCCTCCCACACCCCCGCTCCGCCCCCTCACTCTCTCTGCCCGCCCGCTCGCCGTTTAAAGTCTAGGACTGAAACCAGCGCCCTGGTGACTTCGAGCGAGGTGGAATCTGACCTATTCCACAACAAAAACCTTTGAAAGGTGGAATCTAAATTTTCAAATGTGGTTCAACTACAATATCTTCTTAAACAGCATGTGCATTTATAAAGATCTAACTACAAAAACAGATGCTCACAATATTGGCCAGTCAAGCATGTTATTTCACTGCAAGCTCTAGTCTTAGAATCTTCAAAAAAAAAGTTGGTTGTCAAAAAATGCTGAAGCCCATCAGCTACCACAGGAGTGTTTTAGCGAGAATGAAGGCACCACAACCATATAGCACACCCCCGCTCCGCCCCCTCACTCTCTCTGCCCGCCCTCAACGCCTCACCCTCACTCACCCTCACCCTCACTCACCCTCACCCTCACTCACCCTCACCCTCACCCTCACTCACCCTCACTCTCACCCTCACCCTCACTCTCACTCACCCTCACCCTCACTCTCACTCACCCTCACTCTCACCCTCACCCTCACTCTCACTCGCCCTCAACACCTCACCCTCAACACCTCACCCTCAACGCCTCACCCTCACTCACCCTCACCCTCACTCACCCTCACCCTCACTCACCCTCACCCTCACTCTAACCCTCACCCTCACTCTCACTCTCACTCACCCTCACTCACCCTCACTCACCCTCACTCTCACCCTCACCCTCACTCTCACTCACTCTCACTCTCACTCACCCTCAACACCTCACCCTCAACACCTCACCCTCAACGCCTCACCCTCACTCACCCTCACCCTCACCCTCACTCACCCTCACCCTCACTCACCCTCACCCTCACTCACCCTCACCCTCACTCACCCTCACTCACCCTCACCCTCACTCTCACTCTCACTCTCACCCTCACTCTCACTCTCACTCTCACTCACCCTCACTCTCACTCACCCTCACTCTCACTCACCCTCACTCTCACTCACCCTCAACACCTCACCCTCAACACCTCACCCTCACTCACCCTCACGCTCACCCTCACTCACCCTCAACACCTCACCCTCACACAGTGCAATAGGTCTCAGACCATTTCAGTTAGAGCTTTTAGAAATGTTTATGGCTTTTTTTATTTGTAATTCTTTAGCATTGGCTACAGGAAACAAAAATGCTAAACATTTACCAAAAAAACCCATAAACAATTCTAAAAGCACTAACTCAAATGCTGCGAGACCTATTGCATTTCCAATGCTTGTTGCACCATGGTGCGCCGCATTATAAATGGCACCCATGAGAGATCACCACGGGGCAGACCGAGCATGCTGTATGACATAGTACTCAAACCAGCGCAGGCAGCCACTTAGAGCTAAGCACGATTGCGCTACCGGCCGAAACATTTGTTTGCTGATGCCGTTCACAGTGACGCCAGTAAAATCCCCCTTGAAATTCACAAAGCGGTCGGGTCACAGAGCTGCATCAATCACAAATGCATGCCACCCAGTTCAACTTCTATACGACTTGTGTAACCTGACTAGCATGCTGATGGTAAGAGCCATAATATAGAGCTGTCTCGGTATACCACCCTTTTCTGAGCCAGACTACATTTAAGCACAATCAGTGTCCCAATTCGTTAGCGTTTCTTGGCACGAATACGATAACATGAATTTTAGCCTGTACAATAAGAGGTCGTTATAGTCTTTTATTGTAGATTTGATCACTCTACCAAATAATGAGATAACCTATCACCCCATATTGTTTCCATTAGCTGCTCAAGTACCCAAGTATACCTGGTACTCCATTGATGATATCACACACAACTGGTTGTAACACACACCAGTGCCACAGGTATGATTTTTGTCATTGATAAATAAGTATGTTCTGTTCATCCGAACGTCAACAAGCAGCCAATCTATTTTCCATTTCAATCTCACTCTCTGAAACAGGTAGAAATCCACCTTCTACAAGACCCAGCTACAGATACTGGTACGTAAGGTTTGAATGATCCAAGTCACACATATTGCGATTTTAAAATTCATTAAATATTAAAATCAGGTACATATTTATTCCCATCACAGATCCAATAATGTCCTACCACATTTTCACCCAGCCCTGAAGAAGACCTTTTGAATAGTGATGGTCCCACTTTTCTAAGGTCCAAACACGTCAGCATTTCTAAGTGGCCCAGAGAAAAAGAAGATCCTAAGGGACGCTGTTTGACTCAGCCAGTAGAGCCGGATTGATCGGACTCACAGAGCCAAAGCGCTAAATAATCTCTGGCCCCTATCAGGACCCTATTCATAGATACGTGCATAGAACAGAGCAGGATCAAGTTCTGGCACAGTTAAAAGTAGGACAGTTACCGATAATCACAACTATGATATTTGGGAAAATTGTATTCACAAAGGATCAATCTGTGCATTAATGTTCTTATGATATTTTTTCACTGTTTAGTATGTATGAACGGTTTTTAATGTCTATCACTGTAGAGGAAATTGATGTAATGTAGACATGCACTATGTGTGATGCCCATTTGAAAAGTAGATGAGTTTTTTTCAATGTATTAGGTGAAGGGAAACTTAAAAGGTAAAAAGTTGTTTGACGAAGTTTATAAAAACATAATACGAAACCACAGAGTAAATAAAAGGGACATCTGTGATTGAAAAATACTTTGTGATTAATGGTGTCAGAGGCAAACCTGTTATTGATATAACTTCTCAGTGGCAGCCTTCCAGAACTGCTTCATCTTGAATCTTAGGGCCAAACATCTCAGGATGACTCCATCCTGAGAATGGTTTTTGGGAGCTTGCTCCCACCCCTCCTTTATCAGGCTGAGAGGCCCTCTGACAGGAGAAACATACAGAAGCTTGAATGGGCTGAAAACAACTTCCTTCTGAGGCACCTCCCTGTAAGCCAACAACTGGCATGGTGAGGGGGTTCTGCACTTACATCGCATGGGCTCTGATAGGCCCATTATCATGTCTTTCAAGGTTTTGTTGAACCTCTCGAAAGTCAATCAGTTTGGGAATGATAGGGTGTGGAGAACTTGCAGGTTGCTCCACAATTGTCACACTCTGAGTTAATGTACATAGACATAAAGTTGGTGCCTCAGTCAGACACCACCTCCTTGGGGAAACCCACCCGGGTAAAGATCCCCATCAGTGCCCTGGCCACAGCGGGTGCAGTCATTCTGCTCAAAGTTGTGCCTTCCGGGTACTGGTTGGAATGGTCCACCAAGACCAGGATTGCCTTGGGGCTCAGAGGCCCCACAACATCAATGTCCACCCTTTCAAATGGGGTGCTAACAAAAGGAAGGGGAACCAGGGGAGCCTTCTGCTTTCCACGGCCTACCCAATGGCCTGGCAGGTAGTAAAGGACCTACAGAAGACAGCTGAGGCTATTCTCATCAGGGGGGCAATAAGCTTGTCAACTGTCTTGGTCTGCTCAAGATATCCTGCCAGGGGTACATCATGAGCCAGGCCCAATAGTGAGGCCCTGTAGCACTAGGGGAACACCACCACATGGGTTGTCCCTGGCTCAGGAACCTTAGGATTGCTGAACAGGAGACCATTCTCACAGTTTGTCACCAGAGCTTGTGCTTCCGTTTGACACTGAGTTCCCTCAGGAGTGGGGCTCTCCTTCTGCGCTTAGCAGAATTCTGCCTGGGAGAAGCCTCCTCCAGCTTGTCACCCAGCCAGTTTATGTAGGTCTCCCTGTGCAGCCTTCCCCTGTAAGTTCCATAGCATTCCTCCCAGCTTCTGCTTCCTCCAGGATTGTGGGAATCTCTGGGCTGGTGTCCCATTCACTCTGACCCTCCTCTTCTTGGCATGTGTCCAGGCCATTGATCCAGGCTCCAAGAGGCCATGGACCGTGTGGTCAGGCGCACCCACTAAGGCAACCCTTACGTCTCTAAGTTAGATCAGAGCTCCACCTCCTTCCAGATGGTGTGCTCCACATCATTACCCAATAGGCAGTGCACTGGCATGGCTGGACTCACAACTACCTTCAAGGAACCTGAGACCCCCCCCCCCAATTCAAAGGGAAACAGACCAACTGGGTAGTGACTCTCAAGGTTGTCAGCAGTAACCACCAGATGTACTAGATTGGGAAGTTTGTGCCCTGAGGACACCAGATGACACATGACAGTAGTAATACTGGATCCTGTGTCTCTCAGAGCCTCCACCTGTTGCCCATTGATGGTGACCCTCCGTCTTCTTAGTATTAGCAGACATGTGAGCCTTTGGCACCATCGCACTGTCTTCACACACACCTAGGTGACCACTGCACTATTTCCCTTGCTAACTGGGACAACCTCCTCCGAGGGCTACATAAGCCATTCTCTGGTCTGCCCTCCAGCGGGGTGCTCCTGCCTTTTAAGGCAGTTGGGGTCCCCTTTTGAGTGCCCATACCTGTACCACGCAAAACATTTAGGGGTGAAGAGATCTGGGGGTTTTTTCTCATGTAACTCTCCCATCTTCTCGTCAGGATTGGGATGAGAATCCTTCTCCAGAAAACTCTTTTGGGGCTCTTTGGGGAACTGAGCTGTTTTACTTTTATCTCCCCATCTTTCTTCTAGTGGGAACCCTTGGGTGATTCCCCCCATGTACCTTCTTGTGGACCATGGAGCTGATCAACCGGTCTGCTTCCTTGGCAAGCTCCTTAGGGTTAGTGAGCTTGCTGTCTGTCAGGTGTTGGTATAGCTCTGGAAAACAATGACTGAACATGTGTTGTCTGGATGATTGATTAGGTTCCAAGTGGGTGCCTGGCTTTGCTGGCGTGAGTGAACCCAGATTTTCAATCAACAAAGCAGATAAGTAACCAACTGGGAAAGTACAATCTCAGCCGTTTCTTTCCTGATTTCTCTGTTTACAGGGTGTGCCTAATAGTCACCACCCCCTCCCGAGACCCATGGTGTGTTTAGCGTTTGCACCTCATGTAAGCCTCCTTTGACCGTATTACAATGTTATGCTACAACCTCCCGTCACTTCACTCACTACGGGGTGATGTTGCCAAGGTTCTTAAAAGTGCGAAAAACACACGCACAGAGACCACTTGACGCCCTAGCTGGCGTGCAGGTTGAGTAGCGCTACTTCCACAAGGTACCTTCACAATTTGAGTGATCGTTTCTTCCACAAACCACTCACACTGATAAACTTACAGTGTAAGTGCACCGCCTTAATACACGATATAATACCATAGCTCCTTGTTATTTCCCTTCGAGTGGACAGAGAGGAACACTTGGATTTTTATCTTGTACAGATATGCGGACACTCATGAATTGATTGAATAATCTATTGCATATACATGTTTGTTTGTGTCTGTTTCTTTTCCAGATAGCTGCTGGGTACCAAAACTTTGCCAGTACCCTGTTCACAACAGGTTCTTAATATTTTCCTGTTTTTTGTTTGTTTTTCACACAAATGGCCACCAGGTCAGGGTGAGCCTTAGAGTGCTCATACCGCCGGGGTCTACACACTGGTCCTGATGAATGCCTAGCGACTTGCACCCTGATAGGCAGAAACATGTTGACCTCACTTAGCGTGGCATAGCTGACACATCGATCCATCTTTCCAACTGCCCCCTGTTCTTTTTAACCGTGCCAGGTTGGCCTATGAATAAAAAATGTATTTGGGACACAACCCGGTCACTTTTAACTCACTTCACTTGTCACACACACAAAAATTAACCAGCTCCGCAGAAACTCTGGCGTCGAAGCACACCGTGTTGGTGTTAGACCTTCCTGGTGGGGCCCGATGATGAAGCATGTCACCAACTAGGTTGGTGAGTGATGGCTTTCTAAAGAATCAATTGTGATTATTTTTCCTCTCCTCCTCTCTCTTGAGAGGGACACTCTTTTGTTGTTTTTGAATGGATGATTGATTATTCAGCTCTTCATTAATGTTGATTTCACTACCCTTAACCCAACCATTCAGTGCCTTGCTCAAATTCTCTACAAAATCTACTTTAGAATGGTGGAGCAGTTTATGGCCATCTCTGAACTTTAGCCTTTACTTTTCAGGTGTGAGTCCATACTTTCAGATAAGGGCAGCCTTTATGTGGGAGGGGGGGTGTTATTTCATCCTGCCACTATTACCTAGAGCCAACCAAGAATCTGTCTCCTCTGTAGCCTTGTGCTTCCACAAACTGGCTCCCCAATGTCCCTCAGGAACCTGTGCATTCTTAAGGATCGATTGTATGCCTCAAACCACGTATCTATGCCACCCTCCTATAAAGCTAGGTACCAGGTCTTTAGGTGTGTGGATTCCTCTTTCCTCATGAGACACTGTAGTTCCGCTGCCACCATTATTGCTGCATCCTGTGCTTTGCTTGGCCTTGCTTGAGGACCAGCTTGTGTTTTCTCATGAATTAAGCCAGAGGCATTTTTTCTTTCCTCTACAGCCAGTTTGTTTTCCTCTAGTGCCCTGTCAGCTTCTGCTTTCTCACTTATCAAGGCTCTCTCTGCCTCAGCCTTCTACTTTGCCAAGGCTCTCTCTGCTTCTGCCTTTATTTCCTCTGCTGCATCTTTAGCTTTGCCAACGGCAGCTTGAACTTCGTCTCTGTTGTCCTGCCTGATAGCTCCTCCAGGTGCATAGATGCTGCTGCCTGCTCCTGATCTTGTAGGGAATCCTGATCTTGTTGACCCTCCTCTCTTTTCTGGACCAAAAGTGGGAGTTGGCCTCTGCCCCTTCCATTTCTTCCTCCTGATCTTCCTCAGCGTCCTCATAATCATCCTCCTCCTGTGCTGTAGCCTGTAGCTGGCAGGCCTTCCACAGGCCCTAGGGACCGTCTGAAACTCCTGCTTCTTGGAGCTCCTATTTGCTTGAAGCCCCATCTCCCTCCAGACTCTTCTGAGCTCAGTCACAGTCGAGCCCTCCAGGTTGTTGAGCTCACACTCCATTATTGCAGGTAGAGTCACACATGCACACAGTCAGGTGGAATTGAAGTTTTGGGGGAAAAATCAAAAGAGGCCAATCAGGGAGAATTTAAAAAGAGTTTGAATCTCCTGTCAGATTATTATATGGGATTTTAGTGTTACACAAAATCACTGAGTGTCACTGAACAAATAGAAGTACTTGATCCCACCACTGAGCACCAGAAATTGAGTTATTGGATGAGCGGGGTAAAATCCTTCTCAAACAGCAACAACAATTCTCATAAGGGAGAACCACAAAAACCTGCTAAATTACCTGTGCTCAACCCTTTGGTAATTTGGAGCAAAAGCAGTCAGGCTTAACTTAGAGGCAGTGTGTAAAGTTTTTATGCAGAACTCAAACAGTAAAAAAGTGAAAACACAACACAAGAAGAATCCCATATCAATCATGAAATATAGAGTACATTTGAATAAACAAAAGGATACAAGACTGGCAAAAATTCAATCAGTAGAACTGGAGCTATGAAGTTTCAAAGGCTTAAGTAAAAGTGTCACCAAAAACAAAAGTGCTAAATGGGTTTATCTGGTTGTCAGACTGTGACAAAGTCACAAGTTCAAGCCTACCATGATGGAGCATGGGCCGAGTACACGACTAAGTTCGGTCTGCCGGTCAATGTACCTGGTTGTTCTTGGCGTTGAGTCGTGTCGGTTATGGAGGGGCCATGATCAGGAGCTGTGAGGTGTTGCATTGAGTTGCATCACACTGCATAGTTTCTGATGAGGCTGACAATCAGGAGCTGCGAGGTGCTAGGAGGCAAGGTCTTGCATCACCCTCTGTTGAGTTGCACTGGCCAGCAACAGTGCACAGGCAGGTCCCGTTGAATCTGGCAGGTGGGCAGATGTAGGACTGTCTCTAAAGCTTGTTATGTCCCTGTAGCTCAGAACAGGAGACCCGTCAGCTAAGCCTTGGAGTCACTCTGGTGGTTCTAGGTTCAAGAAGCAGTTCAAGTCTTCCTTCCCCAGCCTGCAGGACAGTCCTTTTTGCAGCAGGGCAGCCCGATTCTTCCACAGGCCCAGAAGTGTTGTGATCTGATGGACCAACATTAATAGCTGGTGCCAACTTAGAAGTAAGAGAAACTTCCAGACACCCCCCCCCCCCACATCTGGTTCTGGGATTATCTTCCTTTCCTTGACCTGGAACTGATGGGTTAGGGCTGACAATAGACTAGTGTGGAGCGAACATGAGCAAATTTTGCGGATCTCGCGTTCGCGAATTTTGCGGATTTGCGGATTCGCAATCCGCAAAATCCGCGAATTCCCGCGAATTTGCGGATTTTTTTTTTTTGTGTTCGCCCGTGTTTCTGCCAGTTCGCGAGGGTTTTGTACACTTTCGCAAATTGCGAACTTACCTGTCGGGTCGCAAGTTTCGCGAACTTGTTGTTTCTACGTGTCCAGCCTGTTTGGGACACTCTTCTTCATCACTGCCACTCTCTGTCACCACTGCCACTCTCTGACTACTCATGCCACCCTCTGGCCCACCCATGCCACCCTCTGTTTCATCACCACACCCTCTGGTTGTCCAGTGTACATTATTTTCGGCAAAGCAAAGCACACCTTCCCTGCCTCAAGTGACCTGAATTAATTTGGGGCTGATTAATGTGTCACAGAATATTTTTTTAGCTGGCACCTGCTTCCTTAGTGCGCCCTGATTAGTGATCTTTTGCACTTGCTAAGTGCTTTCATTGTTGCAAAATTAGTTACAACACCTGCCCTGCCCCAACTGACAATAATGAATTAGGGGCTGATTAATGGATTTTAACTTCCAGCCTGGCTCCTGCTTGTCTCCCTTAGCTGTAATTCAGGACCTTTGTGGCATATGTGTAACTATTCTGAGGTTCAGAGCAGGGTCACATAATAGTTTCAACTGGCAACTGAACTCTGGAGGGGCCCCTCAGGAAGCACTACAGGAAATGGCTACTAATGATGAGCCTGAACTTTTGAACCTGGTAAGTAGTTACTTTCAGTTTTGCTAAAATCGTATTTCTGCAATTTTGCACTTATTCGCGGGGCGCGAACTCACGCGAACTCACGCGAACAGTGCGAGCAGTGCGAGCAAAATCCGCTGCTCGTGGATTTGCGGATTTTGCGGGAGATTCGCAAATCTCGCGGATTGCGGATTTCCCGAAAATCCGCAAAATCCGCGAGCGGAACGGATTTTCCGCCCATGCCTAGTGTGGAGTCCTTTAGAGTGTGCTGAGGCAGCCCCTTTGAAGTGCAAATGTGGTAGGGGACAGTTCTGCCGCTCCCATAGGATAGGATATATGTTTATAGAGCGCTCGATTGCCTTGGCGTCTTGACGCTAATGTATGTAATAAGGTTGTATGGTCTGAATTACCGGAGGGCTATGTGGAAGAGAACAGTCATGTTTTCAAATCCTTCCTGAAGAGCTGCCGATCAGATTGAAATCTAATGGCTGTGGGCATTTTGTTCCATAGCTTTGCCGCACAGTTCAATATAGTCCTGCTACCCCATCTTGCTCGTCTGAACTTGGTAATCTTAAAAAGGCCCAAATTAGCAGATCCAAGGGCACGTGAGGGGGTATAAGGTAGGAACATTCTTTGAATATCCTCCGCCCCACCCCAATAGAGAACAGTCATGTTTTCAAGTCCTTCTTAAAGAGCTGCCGATTAGATTGAAATTTTATGGCTGTGGGCATTTTGTTCCATAGCTTTGCCGCACAGTTCAATATAGTCCTGCTACCCCATCTTGCTCGTCTGATCTTGGTAATCTTAAAAAGGCCCAAATTAGCAGATCTAAGTGCACGTGAGGGGGTATAAGGTAGGAACATTCTTTGAATATCCTCTGCCCCACCCCGATAGAGTGCTTTGTGCACCAGGTATAAAGCCTTAAAATGTACCCGTTGCTGGATAGGAAGCCAGTGCAGTGACTTGATTCCCATCTTGACAAGATGGTCCACTGTGGCAACACCTAGTTCCCCTTGTATCACTATTTGGGAAGTATACACAAAGACCAACTGCCAACTACACCTAATCATATGACCCAGCATACAGGCTGCAGGAAACAAATGGTTAAGACAAGAAAATACCAATTTTCTAAAAGTTACATTTTTAGAATTGGGACTTAAAAACCATTAAAGACTTTTTAATTTGCCATTCATTTGAGACAAAACTTGATATTTCTGACTGCCCCCAATCAAAAGTTAAATGGAATAAGGTAATCCAGTGTTATTCTAGGGAAGAAGGAGGTATCCGTTGCAGAAATGAAAAATGACTTTAGCAGTTTTTGACTTCCAGGATATGTAAAGCTTAAACCCGCCTGTCCTACTTTTTAAATACAATGCACATTGGCTTATGAGCCTTTAGGGCCTACCTTAGGGGTGCCTTATTTGTAATAAAAAAGGAAGGTTTAAGCCTGCCAAAAAGGTTTATTTCGCCAGGTCGATGTGGCAGTCTAAAATTGCACTACAGGCTGCACCGGCAGGCCTGAGACATCTTTACAAATGCTACATCAGTAGGTGGCATAATGAGTGCAGCATGCCTTTTAGTAGCATTGAATTTACAGGCCATGGTTACATGTAGTACAATTTACTAGGGATTTACAAGTAAATTAAATGTTCCAATTAGGTTTAGGTTAATTGTGCCATGTTTTAGGGAGAGCGGTACAAAAGGGGGTGGTGATGGACGGAGCATCTGAACCAATCAAACACTCACACCAAGTCAGCAGATCTGGGTTTAATCCATCACCGTTCATAAGCCCACTCTACCACCCCAGTTCAGACATGGCCATATGCAAATCAGTCTGACCCTGTGCCTCATGGGAACAGTCCAGCCCGAACTGCCAAGCCATGCCTTCCCTGGACCGGAAACAAGCTTCCGAGGACCAGTTTCTGGCATTTCAGCCATCATCAGCCCGGCTTGCTTGAATCCAGTGGCAAAGTGAGCAAGGGACTCACGTCTGAGCATACCCTGCCAACTTATGGCGAACAAAGTGGTACAAAAGGGGGTGGTGATGGACGGAGCATCTGAACCTATCAAACACTCACACCCAGTCAACAGATCTGGGTTTAATCTATCACTGTTCTTTAGCCCACTCTGCCACCCCAGTTCAGACATGGCCATATGCAAATCAGTCCGACCCTGTGCCTCATCGGAACAGTCCAGCCCGAACTGCCAAGCCATGCCTTCCATGGACCGGAAACAAGCTTCCGAGGACCGGTTTCAGGCATTTCAGCGTCTTCGCCCCGGCTTGCTTGAATCCAATGGCAAAGTGAGCAAGGGAGAGAGCACAACCATGTCAGCACTGTTTAGCAGTGATAAAGTGTACAGAAAAAAAGCGATTCCAGCAAAACAGGAGGGGTGAAGGCAAAAAGTTGAGGGGACTACCACCCATAGCTGTTAGGTATAACAGTGCTCCTTTTGTAATAGTTATTGTCTGAGCACACATGCAGTGCTGATTCAATGTGAAGTAGGTATTCTCACATTTGTATGGGGTATCACCCCAGGGAAGTAAGAGAAAGCCATTTCCCTAATGCCTGCACATTATGGGGGCTCACTAGGTGTGCACCAGCTAGCAAGTTTTACACAGTTAATGTGCCCACATATGACGTAATTTGGCAGAGGGCATGAAGTGGGTCAAGGGTCCCACAGTGACTCCATGCATGGCTGCCCCCCAAAGTCTTGACTGGGTTTACGTGCATAGAAAATGAAGGAAGGGTTTGGATTTTTGCTTATATTTATTGTTGCGCTCTTTACAGTACATGTGCTACTTAGGAGAGATAGTGCATATATTAAAGCCCACGTATTTGTTTGTGTAATTGGGTACGCAGTCCTTGCTCACAACGAGAGTGGTGCTAAACACCACTGTGAACCATCACAATATGCCGCCAGGTGTGCAGCGCCAGATAACAAGCATTGCTGCAGTAAAACAAAATAACAACGCAAAAGTGGTCCAAGACAATGAGTGTGGTGACACCTGTTAAAGTTCATAGACAAAACCGCATCTAAAACTATCATATTGAGAGATAAGCATGTTAAAGGCTTCTTTGAAAAGAGCCTATTGATTTTCTACCATTTACACTTATTAGGTCACTGCGGACGGTCTATGATAACTAAGCACAATGAAAATGACATTTTCAAAATACACTAAAGTGACTATCCCCCAGTCTCATAAACACCATAAATATCTTTCTTTCGTTCTTTCTTTCTTTCTTTCTTTCTTTCTTTCTTTCTTTCTTTCTTTCTTTCTTTCTTTCTTTTTTCCAGGGCTGCTGTGTTTTGAAGGCACTGTGCACCACTAGTAGGATGCAGAAAGCAGGGACCTTCAAATATGGCCCATGTATTAAAGAATTTTTGCTTCTGATGCTGATAATCCTTGCCTCATTTTTGAATACAGCGGTTATTGTCATCTTTAAAAGACCATCGGGAAAAAAACACTAGAGAATTAGTACGTGGATATCGCTCTGCCAAAATATGGGCCACTTGTCCTAATGCTGGCGGATGCTTGGCAGAGGTCTGCAGAGGTCCATGTACTGAACGGATGATGCATGCACATTTAAACAAAAGCGATTGCAGTCTGAAAACCAATAGGCCTGGATTGTATTTTGAGACCCGACTAAAATATGTTGTTAAACCCTCCAGAGATCAGAAAACAAATCAAACATTGACAAAGTATCTTGAACATGTAATCTATTGGATTTTCCCGGGAATAGTGGTGTGAGAAAAAATCTACACTTGTAAAGGCCTCAATCAGAGCTGCATACTTCCGCCTTTACTTTTTAATTTACATATGGCTGATGTCAGTGATGTGCTGGGCGCAAGGGAGACTTATCTCCCAAAAATAGGGCAACAAAACTTGGGCTTACTACCTTTCACTGACATCACCTGCTTTTAGAGACAAAGCTCTAAATTCTTATTCAGCTACTTGGAGAAAAATAATATAAGCATTACTAAAGAAATATTTGGCAGAAATCTACTAAAATAGGCAAGTTAGCAGGGCGATTCAACCTTGCACAATGCCGAATACACAGACTGCTGTGTCAGCTGCATACTGCACACCACAGGCACAGGTCGGTCTATAATGTAATTTTTGGAGACCCACAACTTTTCATTTTAATTGCAGGCAGCTTTTGTGGCGTTTTGAGATAAAATGAGAGCAGCCCTTGTATTAACACTGAAGGGAATATTGTGGAATGGTTACTTGAAGGGAAAGAACCCATGGAATATATATCTGGAAGAAGTCTTACAATTCATTACAGTTTAAAGATGCTGTGGGAAAAAAGAATTCCAGTAACCCAAACATGATATTTAACAATAAAGCATGCTAAGCTGATGCTACATCATAATTATTCGGTACATCGTGAAAAAAGAAAACATGCATGGGTGGCTCTGAGTTCATAAAAATATAATATAGCCTTATAGCTTGCCATAGTGGTCCATACAGGCCATTAAAGGCCCGCTCCAGAGCCGAAGGTGAGGGTCTTTAACAAGGAGCAAAACTTTAATGCCGGTATAGCCAAGATCCAGAAGGCTATAAGGCTATTAGAACATTTCTTAAAATAGAGGGCAGAATGTTCTAACAGATAATACAGAGGTCTCACTGAGCACGAGGGGGATGAAACTCCCTATGGTTCTGTGAGGCCTTTGTTCCAAGCAACAGCTGTGAACAACAAACATTAGAATGTTGGAGCTCCAGGCTTCTACCAGCCATTAGAAGCCCAGAGCACTCCATTGTTTTCAAGGGACTAATATTAAGCAATTATTCCTCGATCTCCACTATACTTTAGAACAGAAGCAGTTAATACCTAGATTTGGATTCTGTTTAATTTCCTTCAATGATTTCCAATATGATAAAGTAAAGGAAAGCCTTGAGTACACAGGCCATCCATGTTTCCGGCCTGCAGAGTCACTATTACATATAATATGAATATGAGAAACAGAAAGACCTTTCTTGTTGAGACTAAGACTTTTGCAGGAAAATATAAAGAAATGGAGAGCTACATTTTTAAAGGATCAGACCACAACTGACTGGTAGATTTCTAAAATTATTGACAATTGCTTGTAGCAAAATTCGGATAGCCCGCACCAGCCTTCCATTGATAGAAGAAGGGACACATGAGGTCCACATATGATTTGATTCTAATAGGCATACCCATCTTATGTCTTTTAACTATGGACATGATCATATTACCGAAGCTCTTCCTTTATGCATCAATTGTAATGATCTTAATTAATTGTACTGATTTTGATTAATTGTACAATAAACAGTTTCTTACTAATGGCTTTGCAAATTTTTCTTTTTTTGTCTTAGATAGCCATCAAAACTGCACTCACATCTGCTGAAGCCATCCAGGCGCAGGTTTGTAAAAAACAAGAAAATGCATGGAAAGATGGCCCCAGTGAATGTGCCTATTTCCATTGTTTCCATCTTTGCAATGCATTTTTTAATATGTCAAAAAATGCTGTTTTAAGCGACCCATCCTGAATGTGCGTGAATCCGTGGTGTGCTTCTTTGAAGGCATTTTTTTTTATTTGAATAAATCCTGTTTACAGATGCTTGCTGTTGATAAGCATGCATCCACCGAAGCCAAAGGCTCATGTGTACAGTTGGGCATCCATCCTGGCCATCCACTGAATGCATGGCAGACAGTTAAAAAATAACAAAATTACTGAAACAATCAGTGAAAAAGGGTAATGAATTGACAAGGGGTCCATGGGGCAAGAGGATAGTGGATGGGGATAACAAAGGCAGAGAGAAGAGCTTAGAGAGACAAAGCAAGATGAAATAGTACCTCCTGTACACTGCATTAAAACAAGGTCTGAAATCAGCAGGGGAAGGATATATCATACAATCAAAGCACTGCAAGACTGAAATACTCCTGGGAGGAAAGCCACTGAATCTGGTGCAGACAAGTGATTAGTTATTAAAGCTATCCAGCCATGAGCAAGGCGCTGAGTCAAATCCGGTTCTAAGTACATTGACTGTATTAGAAACATTAGGGGCAAGATTTAGAGTTTGAGGGAACGGTACTCTCACAAACGTGACATATACCTTGTCTGCCAATTACAGGAGCTTTAGCATATAATGCACTTGCAATAAGACATACAGAATATCTGTCACTTTCTTTTGGAGTAATCCGTCCACCAAACTCTAAATCATGACTTAGATCTGTCTGCAGCTGGGAAATTAAAAACAAGTATTTCTGTAAACAATGCACATATGAGAAAAAAAATGTAATGTGTCAAGATTCAGTGTACTATCGAGATGTAAAATAGTCCCTCTTGCATAATAGGATGATACAACAAACAGCCAACAGCATGAGATGAGAGAGGAATATACAAAACCGTATCTTTATTGACGAATTCGCCCATTGTGAACCCCATGTCAACCTCAACTCAGGAATGCATCATTGGGAAGGCCCTGAGACCCAGTCCTAATCTCACTGATTGACAGATCTCAGGTGGGGAGGAATATAGCCAGCAGAGAAATATGTGAACAGGAAATCCCAGATCGATCCACAGATAGGCGCAGCAATACCACAATGGTCATGGGAGATTGACCCCAATAATGCATGCATGGCTGGAAGGGTGCGCACGTACCCAAAACACCATAAAGCCAGATGCCACATTAAGTCAGGAACAGCCTACCAAGACAGAGCACAAACAGTGATCACGCACCCCATGCTGGACATGTGGGCACGTTACCCACTGGTCGCATTGTGTCCACGCAAGGTCGAGGCCCACCTGGATTCCTCATTCAATACCTTATTTTACGGCTCCTAAGACAGAGGTATACATTCCTTACCAAAAAAGGATCACAAGAAACATTTTATTGCATTCAATGATCTATATAAAAGTCTATGTTAGACCGATTGCAAATCAAGGCATTCCTCAGACCCTATGCCTGTGCTAGCGGCTGCATTGTTTAATTAAACAAACTGTTCCCGTTGCCTCTTGTTTTTCTTAAGGTATTTCATATTCAAGCAACAGATCCAAAGCTAATTCTATGCCTATTTTCAAAAATTGGCAACAGTAGATGTTGCAGACAGTGGTACGAGCAAGCCAGACTAAACTAGTGTGTCTTAAGTCTTGATAGAAAGTTCCAGAACTTGTGTATATAAGATCTTTATGTATTCCTTGATATGTTCTGCACAGAGGTCAGACACTGAGCAAAGGTGTTCTTTGTGTGTAAGCACAATATCTTCCCATCAACCATTGTTTTTTTACTTTGCAAATATTTCCTTTGTCTTCTATGGATGATTGAAAATTTATGTTTGGCTAGAAGAGATTGAAGACATTATGGGCCAGATGTAGGTGCATTGTGCAACACCCATAATGCTGCTTATAGATTCTGTGGAAGTATGTTTTATTCGGGAGAATGTGGGGTGTTTCAATTACAGCACATCTTCCGGTTAGCCCATATTCAGACTTCCGGTTAGCCTGCATTCAGAGGAATGACTTACATATCCATAGAACATCAGTGATTTGATCACTGCATCGTTAAATTTTGCAGGAGGATAAAATGTGATGGAAAGTGAATATTATTCCACAGTTTTTTCCAACAAACCTTTAACTCAGGAGATTATACACACTCTGATGTACCTACCCCTACAGGGTGTTGCCTCTTTGTTTTTCAAAATGGTGTAAATATGGCTAGTGTCCTGCTTCACGGTGAGCCAGTGCAGGGCCACCCATAGCCTTTCCTTGAAGAGCCACGCATTGCAGCACAGTTTTGTGCGCTCTAAATTTTCTAAAGAATTTTTAGGGACATTTTAAAAATGTAAGGCATTTATTCAGAGATTTCTAGATGTTCAGTGCGTTAATATTACCTATGTTCAACCTCTTATCCCTATGCACATTCTGCCATGGATCTAATGCGAGCTGGCTTTAAAGATGTGTAATCTGGAGCACACCTTTCCTTGAGCAGTAGAACGCACAGATGAGAGGGTGCTTGAGTCTCTTATGATGAAATATACTTTAGAACTGCACATTGTAGTGGGAATTATCATTCCTGGTCTGGTGTTTTCCATAAGGTATTCCACGGCGTAGTTAATGCTAATCACCCTTCACAGAGACATATGCCTTGATTACGCAGGAAGTGCTAAAGGGTCAGTGGCCAGATATACAACCCTTATTTTTGCAGTAGCAAATGGGAAATCAGCCCATTTGCGACCGCAAAAAAGGGTGGTGGTATGTACAAATGCTATTTGAGAGTCGCTATTAGGAAGGGGCATACCAATGGCGACTTTTCCTAATAGCGAGTCAGAATGGTATGTACTATTGTTTTGCGACAGCAATTGTGGTCGCAAAACACTTGTAGTTTACCGCCCACTTCAACTAGGTGGTAATCCACTCGCAAACGGGAAGGTGTCCCCAGGAGACCCCTTCCCTTTTGTGAATGGGTGCAAAAATAATTTTTGAGAGCAGTCAGGGTCCCTTGGACCACTGACTGCCCTTAAAAAATGAAAAGAAAAGTTTTCATTTTTTTTCTAAAATGCATCCCGTTTTCCTTTAGGGAAAAAGGGGTCCATGCAAAAAAATAAGTTACTTTGTTGAAAAATCAACACAGATATGAGGGTCTGCTGTCCCAAGCAGGCCACCATCCCTGTGTTTGCAGGCTATTCCCAATGGGTCACAGTTTGCTACCTGCCTCAGAATATTAATGTGTCGTGTCTCAGACACTGTTGTACATTCCATTTTGCGACTCACAAAATGGAATGGTCGTACATTTGGCTCCAGGTTCTTCCATTTCCCTTGCTGCTACAAATACCTCATGTTTAATCTTTCCTCTGGCAACCGAGGAATGACATGCAATATCTGAGTTTTTCACACCCTATTCTGTATCCTCAGAATTTACCACACCTTTTGGCAAACCGTAATTTACAAGAGGAAAATTAAAGAGCGCGGTAATTACTGGATTACTCAGAATGCTGAACGCTCTGTTCAGGGATCTCAATTTGCCCCCACCTTGTAATCAGGGAAATAGAAGGATGTGATGATTCAACTTGAATTAAATAAATGTAAAAGCCAATGCATTGCAAGGCAGAGTGTCACATAAATGTCTTTACTCATTTCCAGTGTGCATAATTGCCACTTCTGAAGCAGAATGTGCGAAGATTAGACTAAGGGAGTGAATGTCAGCACAGTTGGCTTCACAGAACAACATCTTTATTTGTAAATTTACAATTATCATGATGACTTTCGGGATTGTAAGTCTTATTTCAGGCATAGGAGACACAAACACTGTGACTAACCTTCCACCCTGGTATTAATTAAAGAAGCCATAAAGGGATTGGTGTAATGGACTTTGTTCAGCACAAACAGCGAAGCAAACACGATGAGGTCGGCTTGGCTTGGGATCAATGCATCGGTCTTCATTAGCCATACTTAGCATAGATGAGCTTGGAGTAAATCCAGGCAAGCTGCTGGAGCTAATCTTTCCTTCAATTGAGAGCCGTTTCAATGTCACAGGCTTTACACTTGTAGGCAGACTGTACCATGCACTTGCTTTGTCCTGTCGCTCTGTTTTCATAAGTTCTGCATGGGTGATTTAATCTCATGCACACGATTGTTGTTTCTGCCTTTGTGAAGTATAATGAATACCAGGGTGGAAGAGGCTTGTCTAAAAAGAAGGCTGCAAGCTACATTTTATGGTGCTGATGTGCTATTGGAATTATGCAGCAATGCAGGAGTGTTTCCAGGGGTACACAGCAAAGACAAAGACATGATGTGGCATATTATGTGATTTAAAATATGTATATTAATAAAAAAATACAATTGAATATAGTTATATATATATATATATATATATATATATATATATATATATATATATATATATATATATATATATATATATATATATATATATTTATATGAATAAATACATGTATATTCAATTTGATATTTTATATATATATATATATATATATATAAACAATTCCCAAGGTTTTGCTATGCAGCAAGAAGTCGCGCACTCAAGGATTTCAGAAGTGTAGTTTTAATCACCGGATATCGCTACGCGTTTCGACACACCAAGGTGTCTTGATCACACGATAACCAACATCCCAATACAACATGTTAAATACACAATGTGGAAACATTTCATAGACATAGAAAAAGTCCTCCACCCTCCAACTTTACAGGTCAATACATTGTCGGCCATATTGGAGTGGAGTCACTCGTAAGAACAGCTATGCGATGGTATCTAAAGCCCATGTTAGAATTAAAAGCATTCTAAGATTGAATCAGGGATCGTATTAATACCAAAAATAATCACGTATGCATAGCATTTTAAAGAAAATTGATTAGACAATTAACTAATCGACATTTAAATCATGTTATGAAGAAAACAACGTGACTTCAAGTGAAGTCACACATTTGTCATGGCTAAGCTCAGAGCTTCGCAATTAAACATCTATGCTTTCGGTCTAGTGCCCACTTGATACTCATGGGTGTAATAGTTCGTTACATAAGCCCCGTATAGTGTCATAGCCTCAGAGCTAGTCAATGTGACCTTTATACAAATCATATGAGATGTATATGCTGGCGGTCTAGTGCCCCCCTTATAGTGATTAGTGTAGGAAAATTGAAACAACATGATCGCCGGCAATACTAGAGGACTAGTGCAAAAAAAACGTCAATGGGGGGTAATGGCTCAAAAAATAATGCATGACATACATATGAGGGCGGGACAAGTAATGATTATGTTTCACAAAACGGAGGAAAAAAGTGCCCAAGTGAAAGTCTTATCTTTAAAAGGAGTGAAGTGAATTCTTCCATTCAAGCTTGGAGACGATTGGGGCCGTGGTGAAGTGGTCAGACAAAGTGCAGTTCCCCTTTCTACTCTCCTGGAAGAAAGTTAACAATATAAAATTAAAAAGGTTTAAAACATATACACGTGGCTACCCTGAATGGGTACTTAACAAAGCCGTTAAAAAAGTAAGTGAAATTGAGAGATCCGGCACACTGATACCTAAAGCTAAAAATGAGCCTGCAATTTCTGATACTAGACTCATCACCACCTTCCATGACCAGTCCAACAAGGTTAAAAAAATCATCAATGATAACTGGAAAATCTTACAAGCAGACAATATCATAGGCCCACAAATCACTGAGAGACCACACATAACATATAGAAGAGGCAGAAATCTCAGAGATATTTTGGTTAAGAGTGACATATCTGAGACCAAAAAACAACATATCCAAGGGCTTAAAGGTTTCTACCCCTGTGGACACTGTCGAGCATGTGCGGCAAGTGTCATGGTCAAAGAAATAGAAGTCCCAGGCTCCCAAATACGTAGAAAGATTAAGCAGTTTCTTACATGTAACACCAACTTTGTTGTGTACATCCTGGAATGTCCCTGCAATATCAAATATGTGGGTAGCACCACATGCATGGCCAAAAAACGTGTTCAAGAACATCTCAGAGCTATTACCAATAAGGATGCCAAATACCCCATAGCTAGACATTTCCAAGAAGTCCATAATTCCAACAATTCCTTGCTAAGATACTATGCTATAGAACAAGTGAATATAGGCAGAAGGGGTGGCAACAGAGAACTGGCTCTTAGAAAGAGAGAGTCACGTTGGATCATGGAGCTCGAGACTAGGGCCCCAGGAGGCCACAACATGGATGAAGAATTAGCAACTCATCTTCACAATGAATAGGTGTTGCTACGACATTATGCTTAATCTCATGTTTTTCTGTAGTCTTAACTGATACTCCACCTTACAGAGTTGTTGTCTGTGTATCTTGCATGGTTATCGTATTGTAATTGTAATATGTATACCGTGTATATGTTTTAAACCTTTTTAATTTTATATTGTTAACTTTCTTCCAGGAGAGTAGAAAGGGGAACTGCACTTTGTCTGACCACTTCACCACGGCCCCAATCGTCTCCAAGCTTGAATGGAAGAATTCACTTCACTCCTTTTAAAGATAAGACTTTCACTTGGGCACTTTTTTCCTCCGTTTTGTGAAACATAATCATTACTTGTCCCGCCCTCATATGTATGTCATGCATTATTTTTTGAGCCATTACCCCCCATTGACGTTTTTTTTGCACTAGTCCTCTAGTATTGCCGGCGATCATGTTGTTTCAATTTTCCTACACTAATCACTATAAGGGGGGCACTAGACCGCCAGCATATACATCTCATATGATTTGTATAAAGGTCACATTGACTAGCTCTGAGGCTATGACACTATACGGGGCTTATGTAACGAACTATTACACCCATGAGTATCAAGTGGGCACTAGACCGAAAGCATAGATGTTTAATTGCGAAGCTCTGAGCTTAGCCATGACAAATGTGTGACTTCACTTGAAGTCACGTTGTTTTCTTCATAACATGATTTAAATGTCGATTAGTTAATTGTCTAATCAATTTTCTTTAAAATGCTATGCATACGTGATTATTTTTGGTATTAATACGATCCCTGATTCAATCTTAGAATGCTTTTAATTCTAACATGGGCTTTAGATACCATCGCATAGCTGTTCTTACGAGTGACTCCACTCCAATATGGCCGACAATGTATTGACCTGTAAAGTTGGAGGGTGGAGGACTTTTTCTATGTCTATGAAATGTTTCCACATTGTGTATTTAACATGTTGTATTGGGATGTTGGTTATCGTGTGATCAAGACACCTTGGTGTGTCGAAACGCGTAGCGATATCCGGTGATTAAAACTACACTTCTGAAATCCTTGAGTGCGCGACTTCTTGCTGCATAGCAAAACCTTGGGAATTGTTTATTGAAAATTTCGGCGGAGGGTTTGCCGAATCTTCGCGCCACCTGACTACGGGAGGAGGTCCCAGCAGAACCCTGTGTGCTTTGGATTATGTTATGGAGGGACCCAGTGCCGGCCGCTGAGAACACCATCGACTGCAACGTGAAACTCATCCCGGAATAGCACCGCCTTCAACTCCCGGACGGGTAAGCCTTTCTGTGTTTCCCGCTGTGTCAAGGGGAGAGCCGGCATTTCCGTGTCGGTTCCCCTCTGAGGCCGGCGGTGCGCGTAGAGAGTGTGCTGCCCCGGTTGAGTGAGGGTTGGAAGACGGAACTAGAATCTCTGATTACGAACTGTAGTCCCGATTTGGACTCAACTTTCCGTCATTCTTCTAGTGTGCTCTCCGGGAAAAAACATTAGCGGCATCAGGAACTGCTTATTTAAGCGGGAGGATTTCAGTGCAAAAACTTTTTTCGAACACTATTTTCTTGAAACGGTAAGCTTTTCCGTTTCTTGCACCGGACAAATACCATCAGTGCCAAGCGTTGTTCACCGTGCAAGTCCAGTTCATTCGACCTACTGGAGTTATAAGACTACAGAATGGAGGAAGATGGAGAAAGACGTAAAGAGGCAGTAGCCCTGTTTGCCAGAGCACCAGGCAAAGGGGTAGCAGGGGTGGTAGCAATGGAAAGACCCACAAGTAATCCCCTAAACACGCAACTAAGAAAATATGAAAAACTTAAAAAACAAGAAAGCGCAAGGTGGTGGGAAGCGACTTCCTTACAAGACTACGTTGAAAAGGAAATGGTACCCCGTGGTCTTAGGATTTATATAACACCATCCCATGAGTCACCCAACACTAAAATGCTTGAGGAATGGGCACAAAATTCAGCGGCCAGCAGTAAAAACATGCTTTGCATATTGATTAAATATGCATGGGAAGATCGTGAAGATATCTTAAAACAAATCAAAGAACTAGAGGAAGAATTCAAAAACAACACCAGGGACCAAGATATAATTAACAAATTCATGGATGAACTCAAAGGCCGACTAAAAAACCATGAGGATGATATCAAATATCGCAAGCAGCGCAAATTACACAGAGACTGTGGGGACTACGATAGTGGGAGGATCCTTACTTATAGCCCAAAATATGATTACTTATATAAACAACCTGCTCAACAACTACAAACATCAGACAATGCGGAAGCCAGAGCTGATAGTGTAACAGTGAGCAGCGCCAGTGGATCGGAATCTGATGCATCAAAGAAAACTACAAGTACCCTGTCAGAAATAGAAGTTACTAAAAAACCGGCGAGTTTTTTAGACGAGTTCAGAGTGCTCAGGACCCGGCGCAAGAAGGAAACGGAAACAACCCAGCAACAAACCTTCCAGAAAAGAACAACAAGAGGAAGACCAAGGGGACAAGCAAGAGGACGGGGAGATCACGCCAGAGACGCATCAAGCTCCAGCAGAGACGAAGAAAACAGCAAAAAGCCAGTGGGAAACAAAAGAGGTGGCTACAGAAGAAGGAGATAATCATGGATGACGCTATGGTAAACAAAACTATAATCAATTTATCATCTAGATCTCTAACTCTTAAAGAAAAACGAACCCTATGTCTGGGACTAACTTTTTGCCCTACAGAATTATTTGATTATGCCGGGACTAGAGTGGACATGTTTAAATTTGTCCGCAAAATGAAACTAAAAAAATGGCACTCAATGAGACCAGATAGAGTAACACCAGAAATTGTGTTTGAGGAAACTTTACCTGAAGTAACTATAGGTGACACAGACATCCTCCAAGATGTATACTCCTTGGCGGGGTTGTCCAGTGATAGCCAGCCAAATAGTTCCATAATGGGAGTTAGGGAGACAAGAACTGACAGGGCGGCTTGTACCTCTTTTAAACCCAAATCTATATTCTATCCCATTTTACCTCATGATGCAATCGATACTTTCCATGAGGTAGTTACCAGAGAACTTATCAAATTGAAACATAAACAAAACAAAGTATGGGTGAGAAACTTCAATCTGTCTAAAGAACAGATGGATTTTATTTTCTCACTAGCTGATGACAAAGGTATTATCTTGAGGCCTTCTGACAAAGGTGGCAACATTGTCTTGTGGGGCAGGGACTTGTACATTACTGAAGCTCTTAAACAACTTGAAAGTAGCGGATTCTATTGCAAGTCTAACTCTGATGAATACAATTGTAGCATCACAGAAACTTGGGATAGCTTACTGGAGTGGAGAAATGAGGGACTCCTGTCTTGGCAGGAATTCTGTTTTCTCAAAAAAGACTACCCCAAAATGCCGATCTTTTACCTTCTCCCGAAGGTTCACAAAAGCATCAATCAACCTCCGGGCAGACCCATTATTTCTTCCATAGGGAGTGTCAATGAAAACTTATCAGTCTACATTGATCACTTCCTACGAGAATATGTTTTCCTCCTACCTTCCTACACCAGGGACACCACCGATTTCCTTAACAAAATCGAAAACACTGTTTGGGTGGAAGGGGCATTACTCATCACGATGGATGTAAATGCCCTTTACACCATAATTGACCATGTCCAGGGTATGGAGGCTTGCTATTATTTCCTGAAACAAAGAGAAATTGGCTACAGAGACCACACATGCATGCTTGTTAATATGATGAAACTGTGTTTGAAAAACAATATTTTTCTTTTTGATGGGTCCATCTACAAACAAACTAGAGGTGCGGCCATGGGCTCGGCATTTTCCCCAAACTTTGCCAATCTTTTCCTAGGAAAGTGGGAGGAGGAGCTTAGGGAAGATAAAGATCTTGAGCCATACTTTACCAAAGTTCAAACATGGATAAGGTACATTGATGACTTGTTCATCATATGGCAGGGTACTGAAGATGAAGCTGTTGAATTTATTGGTAAACTTAACTTAAACAGCTACAATATATCTCTAACTTTTAACATCAGTAACAAAAGTGTCGAATTCCTTGATACCACTATAGAAGTCATCAATGGTCAGCTCATTTCTAAACTTCATAGAAAAGACACTTCAGGGAACAGCCTACTTCATGCCCTCAGCGCCCACCCTGACCCGTTAAAATGGAGCATACCTTTTGGTGAGCTCCTAAGAGCAAGAAGAAATTGCAGCGATCAGGAAGGTTTCATTAAAGAGCAAGAAACCATGCTTACTAGATTCAGAGAACGTGGCTACCCTGAATGGGTACTTAACAAAGCCGTTAAAAAAGTAAGTGAAATTGAGAGATCCGGCACACTGATACCTAAAGCTAAAAATGAGCCTGCAATTTCTGATACTAGACTCATCACCACCTTCCATGACCAGTCCAACAAGGTTAAAAAAATCATCAATGATAACTGGAAAATCTTACAAGCAGACAATATCATAGGCCCACAAATCACTGAGAGACCACACATAACATATAGAAGAGGCAGAAATCTCAGAGATATTTTGGTTAAGAGTGACATATCTGAGACCAAAAAACAACATATCCAAGGGCTTAAAGGTTTCTACCCCTGTGGACACTGTCGAGCATGTGCGGCAAGTGTCATGGTCAAAGAAATAGAAGTCCCAGGCTCCCAAATACGTAGAAAGATTAAGCAGTTTCTTACATGTAACACCAACTTTGTTGTGTACATCCTGGAATGTCCCTGCAATATCAAATATGTGGGTAGCACCACATGCATGGCCAAAAAACGTGTTCAAGAACATCTCAGAGCTATTACCAATAAGGATGCCAAATACCCCATAGCTAGACATTTCCAAGAAGTCCATAATTCCAACAATTCCTTGCTAAGATACTATGCTATAGAACAAGTGAATATAGGCAGAAGGGGTGGCAACAGAGAACTGGCTCTTAGAAAGAGAGAGTCACGTTGGATCATGGAGCTCGAGACTAGGGCCCCAGGAGGCCACAACATGGATGAAGAATTAGCAACTCATCTTCACAATGAATAGGTGTTGCTACGACATTATGCTTAATCTCATGTTTTTCTGTAGTCTTAACTGATACTCCACCTTACAGAGTTGTTGTCTGTGTATCTTGCATGGTTATCGTATTGTAATTGTAATATGTATACCGTGTATATGTTTTAAACCTTTTTAATTTTATATTGTTAACTTTCTTCCAGGAGAGTAGAAAGGGGAACTGCACTTTGTCTGACCACTTCACCACGGCCCCAATCGTCTCCAAGCTTGAATGGAAGAATTCACTTCACTCCTTTTAAAGATAAGACTTTCACTTGGGCACTTTTTTCCTCCGTTTTGTGAAACATAATCATTACTTGTCCCGCCCTCATATGTATGTCATGCATTATTTTTTGAGCCATTACCCCCCATTGACGTTTTTTTTGCACTAGTCCTCTAGTATTGCCGGCGATCATGTTGTTTCAATTTTCCTACACTAATCACTATAAGGGGGGCACTAGACCGCCAGCATATACATCTCATATGATTTGTATAAAGGTCACATTGACTAGCTCTGAGGCTATGACACTATACGGGGCTTATGTAACGAACTATTACACCCATGAGTATCAAGTGGGCACTAGACCGAAAGCATAGATGTTTAATTGCGAAGCTCTGAGCTTAGCCATGACAAATGTGTGACTTCACTTGAAGTCACGTTGTTTTCTTCATAACATGATTTAAATGTCGATTAGTTAATTGTCTAATCAATTTTCTTTAAAATGCTATGCATACGTGATTATTTTTGGTATTAATACGATCCCTGATTCAATCTTAGAATGCTTTTAATTCTAACATGGGCTTTAGATACCATCGCATAGCTGTTCTTACGAGTGACTCCACTCCAATATGGCCGACAATGTATTGACCTGTAAAGTTGGAGGGTGGAGGACTTTTTCTATGTCTATGAAATGTTTCCACATTGTGTATTTAACATGTTGTATTGGGATGTTGGTTATCGTGTGATCAAGACACCTTGGTGTGTCGAAACGCGTAGCGATATCCGGTGATTAAAACTACACTTCTGAAATCCTTGAGTGCGCGACTTCTTGCTGCATAGCAAAACCTTGGGAATTGTTTATTGAAAATTTCGGCGGAGGGTTTGCCGAATCTTCGCGCCACCTGACTACGGGAGGAGGTCCCAGCAGAACCCTGTGTGCTTTGGAATATATATATATATATATATATATATATATATATATATATATATATATATATATATATATATATATATATATATATATATTTCCACAAGTCTCGAAGCCCAGCTTGGCATCCGCTTTCGCTGATCGACGAGAATTCGAAAAAAGCCACAAACTCGGTAATTCTCGTTCCAGTGAGTTTATTGTGCATTTAAACGCCCACCAGTCGCCATGACGCGTTTCGCCTCAGCCGAGGCTTGATCACATGTATATATATATATATATTGATATAAATATACATACATGTATATTGCAGAATTAGCAGGTTTCACAAAATTATTTTCACCACGAATAGATGAAGATAATATTGCCAGGAAAAGTACCACAAAATATCCCAATTTGCTGCACATGTTAGATAACCTGACTGAATAATTTAGATGGCTCTCCCATAATCCTACCATTTTTTCAGGTCCTATGTATAAAGTCACTTAAACCTATATGTGTAGATATATTTTGGAACGCCCCCTTTTTCTAAGCCCCCGCTGAAACTTTCAAGACAGAAAACAAGATGGTCATATCTTAGACACGATAAAGGGGATACAGAAATAAATTGTACTGCTAAACCAAGTTAATTAGTCATTGTGCGAGACAATTACCAATGCATATTACACCAGGGGAAAAACAAGAAGAAAAACTAAACTTCGTTATAGAGATCATATCATTATTATTTATATTTCTGTTTTAAAAACATTAATGTATACATCCATTGAAACATACATTCTGTAGGTTGATCAAAGAGAGTACATGGAGAAGTGTATATCTTAGGGTGCTCATGTGCAAAGTGGGATAGAAGAAACAGCTAAGGAAGAAAAAAAAAATATTATTTGACAAAACACTGGCCAATGTGCCTCCAACTCAAAGACCAGTGTATTTGACCTGTTTGTAGAAAAAATATTCTTTTAAACTTTTATTTCAGGATATGTTTTTAGAGGGGGTGGTGATCATGGATTCCAAATCCATCTTCCCCGAAGGAGTAAGCAAAATCAATCCAGGGCAATGTTTTACATAGGCCAGGGTAAAACAGCTGCCTTCACCACTTCCTGCAGTTTTCTGTTTATTTTGTCAGCTTCAGAATGAGGCTACACTTACTAGAATAGTGAGGCTGTAATTTGCAAAGTACAAACCAGAATAAAAAAATGCAATACATTTGTAACCCATATATATTAAAAATAATTTGAAGGTTTTAGCATATTTTGATCCGGTATATAAAAACAGAATTGCAATTGCTAATAAAACAAATGTGGTATACGATAATGTTGCCTTCTCTGGGTGACGACAGATGAAAGAAAAGCTAAAAAGATGTTACATATCTGAGCATATACTAAGGGTGAAAGTATGGCCTACTAGCAAAAACAAGGGTGCCTATTTCGTCCAGTATAGTTGAATAATGGAGAGAAAGGGAAGAGATGTAGCTTAGTTCCAGGAAGATTTCACTGAATTGATAGGCATGAGTTGCTTGTTATGACTTAAATGACCAATGCAGTTGAAATATAGGGGGAGGGAGTGATCAAGTGTAATGTGGTATGGTGTAGTGGTGATGTGGAGGTCATAAAGGTTGTCCACTCCAACATTCCCTGTATACTTGGATCTTTGTTTAGTAATAAAGTGTGGCCAGATACAGGCTGTCACTGGCAATGGCACACAGTGTTAGATACAAAGTATGCTGAAACCAGGCTTGTCTTCCAATGCCAGACATTTCTCTGGCCCCAAGCCACTCTTTGATCAACCTGTGTTTTACGTGACTGATGTATGGCTCATAGTGTTAGTTGTTCCTAAAGCCTACTTACCTTACCAAGCTGTTGCTTGTTGCAGCTACCATCGCACTTGCACTTTACATTCCTGATCACCGAGAGGAGCACCATTTTTTCTCTGCTTAGTTGGGCCATATTTAGCAGCCATCTTGGGGGGGTTAGCAATCCAGCTTTGGATTGCTCCCAGGTGTGTGCCTATTTAATGCACTCTGCTACATCGACGCAAGCAGCGGGTGTGCCACCAGCGCGCTGAAGGCATGCCAAAGGCAAGCCTGTCTGTGCCCGCCCCACCTGGCTTGCAACCAGCGCCAGCCATGCTGCCCATTTGGGTAGCGGGTGGGGATGTCCTGGTCGCGAGATTCGCTCTTTGGCCTGGGTAGCAACTCATGCATTGGATTCCTTGGTGATCGCTGGGAGAATTTTAATTCCATCTACCACTGTAAGATCTGCAAGCCTCCCAAGATACCGAGATCACCGGGTGGAGGGGTAAGAGCCGGTCTGATCAACTGCAGATCGCTACCCAAACACACTGATGACATTTGGCTCTTACTAATGGATAAAAGTTGGGATATAGTGTTCCTTACGGAAACATGGTTGAAAGAGGACACCCTTCGATCAACCACATTGGTAATCCCCCCTGGCCTCAGAATAGTTTGTGCCAACAGGACAGGAGAGAAGCGAGGGGATGGGATGGCTATTATCTTAAAAGAGTCATGGGACATTACCTCTTCTGAATTGAGTGGTTTTGGTTCCATTGAGTGCATGTAGATTTCCTCAATCCTTTCCCTTGCAGGCCTAATAATAAACAGACTTCCAAATTGCCCGAACGTTCACCTTTAGGAGTTGAGCAATCTGATTGCACAGAAATCCTTACAATACACAAACTTCATGGCCTTAGGTGATTTCAATCTCCACGTGGACGGCCCCTCATGACCCAGGCCTCGCAGCTAGTGCAATCCAATACGGGAGTGAACATAACACAACATGTATTCGTGCTCACACATAGAGCAGGTCATACTCTCGACCTTATTTTCTCTAACATCCATTCCATTAGAGTTGAGAAACCTCAATGTATGACGTGGACAGACCACTATTTAGTTCCTTTCTTGTTCAACATAGGCAAAACACAGCTGTTGGCCTAAAAACAACCAATGGTAGGTAGGAACTGGAAGAGAGTGAGTTCAGACATTGTGGGCCCACTGATTCTTAACGGTGACCAAACGTGTTCAGGGGATCCTAACGCGGAGGCAGCTTTGTTTAATTCTAGGATCTCGGCTTCACTCAATGAGGTGGCGCCACTAAAAACTCCTAAATCTAAGAGAAAATCCCCTCTGCCCCTTGGTTCTTGGATGATCTTAGGAGGGATGCAAGAGATTGGAAAGGCAATGGAGGAAAGATTACACTCCAGAAGCGATGAAGGAGTATAAGGTAGCTTTAAAAAACTGTGTGAAATGATGAGAGTGGCCAGAAAAGAGTACTTTGTTAAATGAGGGTGCAGAACACTCAAGCAAAGAGATTTTTAGGATTGTCAGATCCTTCACTAAATCTTCTGTGGCTGGAGGGAATATTTTGCCCTCCTTAGCTTTATGCTCTAACCTATCCAACTTCTTTGAGAAAAAGATTCAGAAAGTATACTCCTCTTTTACTTCGGAAGAGCCACTATTGGCTCCTCAGGCACCAACAACTTGCAAGACTGAGGGCACTTTTACAGAGTTTGCCCATATATTCTTGCAAGAATCCTTGGCTGAAATCTTAAGGTGCAAGTTGGGCTCTCCCGCTGACCCTGTGCTCCCAACATTTTCAGATCACTTGCTTACTGGATTAATCCGGTACTGAATTATATCTGGAATGTGTCACTGTCCACTGGCATCTTTCCTGATGTCTGGAAACAAGCTCCCCTATTACCTCTCTTGAAAAAAATCTCACGCCGATCCCATGGAGCTTGGGAATTTCCGTCCCATTTCTTTACTACCGGCACCGGCAAAAATGTTAGAAAAAATAGCTCAATGCCAACTCACCAAGTATGTCGACTCTCATGACATCCTACATGACACTCAATCAGGCTTCCGTACAGGATATAGCACTGAAACTGCCTTGGTGGAGGTGGCAGAGTCTATAAGAATGTCAATGGACGCAGGAGCATCTGCTATGTTGATCCTGTTGGATCTATCCGCTGCCTTTGACACGGTTGCTCATTCCATTCTGCTAAATAGACTTGAACAGCTTGGTGTTCAGGGCACAGTCCTTGCTTGGATCCAGTCTTACCTCAATAATCGCATTCAAAGTGTATTTCTCCTGCCACACCAATCATCATCTAAGCCTCTGAGGTGTGGGGTACGACAGGGCTCAGCATTAAGCCCCCTGCTTTTTAACACCTACCTGGTACCACTCTTCAATCTTATTGACACCTGGGAGAGGAAGGCTGTTTCGTATGCAGATGACACCCAGCTGATATTCTTCTTTAAGGATCAGTCAAAAGACACATTTACTAGATTACCGGGTTGCCTGAAAGAAATCACCAGCTGGATGAATAACAACAAACTGAAATTAAATGCAGGCAAGATGGAAGTCATGTTCTTTGGTCAGCCCTCCCGCAGGACTTTGGTGGCCTGCTGAGTTGGGCACTACGCCTTGTCTAGCAAAGGCAGCTAGAAACCTGGGCGTCAAGCGGAACTCTATCCTTTGAAACCCGCATACGTCATGTCTCGTCGGTCTGCTTTGGCAAACTGAAAACCTTTAAAAAAATTCCTGCACCTCTTACCAGAGGATAGCAGGAGGACCGTAGTTCATGCGACTGTGACATCTCATCTAGACTATGCTTATAGTCTGTACTTGGGACTTCCCAAGTATTTGATCACAGACTGCAGATGATTCAGAACGCAGCTGTGAGACTTTTTCACAGAGTGCCTTTCTGCCATCACATTTCCCCTCACATCAAGCTCCTCCATTGGTACCCAGTTGCAAGACGCATTGAATTCAAATCCTTGACCCTAGCTTTTCGGACAATGCAAAACATAGGACCAAGATACCTCAGAAAGAGACTTCTCCCACACCATTCAGCCCGCTCTCTTAGATCCAACTCTAAGCTCCTACTGTGGGTTCCCCAGTTTGTTAAGGCCAGAAAGGGAGGAAGGCCCTTTTCAGTCAGGACAGCTATGCTACGGAATGCACTGCCTCTGCAACTTCGCATGCTGGACTCTGAATCCGAGTTCTGAAAGTACCTGAAGACGTGGCTCCTTGGATAGGTTAGACGCCCCAATCTACTAACCTGACTGCCGCTAAGCGCCGGACACCTCTTTTTGAGGTAGCTGTTTGCAGTATACAAATAACACTGGGGCATATTATCAAGGGGGTTTATCTCTGCTTTTTTGGCTTTAAAAGCCAAGAAAGCGGAGATAAAATTATCTCCCTATTACCTAGCTGTCGCTAGCACCAGTTAGCGACAGCTAGTAGGAGATAGCGACCATCTTGGGCCCCGCTTTGCATGTCAGTGATATTTATCACTAATGACATGCAAAGTGGGCGTGCCAAGATGTTAGAGACTGAAAACAGTCGCTAACATCGCTATCTCCTATTACCAACTTTTGGAGATATTCTCGCTAAGCGCGAATATCTCCAAAAGCTAACACCTGCCCTGAGCAGTTCTTAGCTATGTTATCCAATGGGAGGTGGATAACATAGCTAAGAGCATTAGCTCGGTAATGCATGAATATCGCTGACTTTTCAGCGATATTCATGCATTGCGGCCGATTTTTATCGCATTTGCGATAAACCTTGGTAATAGCAAGGTTTATCTGCGATAAAAATCGCCGCAGCTCAGCGGTAAATTTTTGTCTCTAACCAAGCAATAGCGATAATTATCGCTATTGCTTGGTAATATGCCCCACTATTATTATAGTGTCACTGAAAGTTGAACAGTTAGCAGATGTTGGGGCTTAGGAAGGATACTGCGGCTGATTTTTATGGTTCAGTTGACAGACACCACATTTTGGGTGTGCAGGCAGGTGCATTATCTTTAAAACTGGTGACCATGCCAGCCCCTGTAGTTCAAAGTTTTCTTTTCTGTCAGAAGTCTTATGAAAAATTATCTAAAAGCAGCACTGAGGCAACCTGGTCATGAAATGAAATGGATGTTGAACTCTTCTCTTCTGTGTCATGATCTCTTCCTGCTTAGAGTTGATAGGGTTGTCCTGTCAGTCTGCAGATGCAACAATAATGATGTAAACAATTAATTATTGCAGCCATTCCAGAATACAGGAGAAGAATGCTCTTTGGTAGGAATCAGTCATGAATATGCAGGAGATGGTGAAAGAATAACTCCCTGTTATTGTTGAAACATTTTTTTTCCAGAAGTTTGCACTCTGTGGATCCAATTTGGACTAATACATTTTTCAATAATTTATTAGAAGACCTTCCAGCTCCATCAGAACTTGTCAGTGGTTCTGATCACTGCATCAATTATTGATTTAAAATACATTGAATGGATCTATGAAGCTCAACACGAAGGAAGCCACATTTTTATGCATTTTTCTAATATATGTTTTTGCCTTTGAGACCTCTGCTTGCAAGACTTTGTGAAATGGCTTGATTTTGAAGACTCGTCTGTGGGGTCAATTTAAAATCTAAGGCAGCGTTCAGAATGGGTGAATGTGGTTTGGAGCAGGAATTGGTGTCTTCTTCAATTAGCTTCACATTTTTATTGTATTCAGCAAAACCTATGCCTGCACATGAAAAAGAAAACATGACAATATAGTAATTGAGAAACAATTGATACGTACAATAAGTCTGGGAACAGTCAAAAGGCTGTTAAACCAGTTCACTTCTGGAACATCTGGGCATTAGGTACCATATTTTGGTAGATTTTGCAACTGCCCCCTTCATTCCTGGGGACCATTATACCACTCTGCATCCGATAGACCTTGGGATAATTAAAGAAGCCCCATTGCCCATACTTCAGGCATATGGTGATCAATGAAACAAAGAGAATTAAAGTTAAAGGGTGGGAGGCTCCTTAGTGGCAAGACATAGGACTGGAGGGTTCAAGTAACTGGAGGACTGAAAGAGCATTGAGAACTCTCAAAGGCCTCTCTCTAATTTCTACCCAAGCCTATAGAGGGTTTTTGTGGGTTTTGGGTGGGTTTTAGACTAGGCGGTGTTTAACCCACCCACCCATAGCTTATATTAGCACTGCTGATAAAATACAGCATGCTGCTCTCTAATGTTCAGTTATAGGAAACAAGGGAACCCGAAGGTAGTACACTAGGGACCATGGGCGTTTAACTTATTACAAAAAACAGTGGACCCTAGTAGTTTGGGGGATTAGGGTAAGAATAGACACAAACTGGAGTAGTATTTATGTCCTTTGTCCAGCCGGACAGGAATTTATTTGGCGATGCACACAATCAGAAAGTAATATCATGGGGGCACAGCCCGTGACCTACAGTGAACAAGACAAAACAACAAGTATAGGCAAGAGCGAGCAAATCAGTCTGTATACTTATAATCAGTGAACAGACTTGATTGCAGTTTGCGTGACCATTGTACATAGCATTTACAAGCATATTCAGTTCATATGATCCTATTGTGTCGACGACGTTTCGATGCCGAAAAACAAGATAAATGGCATCATCTTCAGGACAAATATATAAATCATGTTTGTCTTGGAATTATAAAAAATCCCTTTCATGCTACATACAATTGGCATAAGTGGGAAAAAAAGGGGGAAAGAAGGGAAAAAAACAATGTGAATATGAGGCCAGGCATGTTCAAAAACACATGGTGGTGCATTTTACTGTTCACACCTCAAGGACCGTTCTTTGCTGGCATGCTTAGTGCTGGAGCCACGATGTAATACTGTGCACTTAAAGATAGGTGCAGTGATTTTGGATAGTGAAGTCTGCTCGGCGCAGGCGGCGAAAATGGAAGGAGAAGTGACGGTGCAGTGCGAAATGGTGTTGGAATTAAAAGCCCGAGTTCAAATTGGGAACCGGTTCAGAGAAAGGGCGATTAAAAACCAAAACGTTACATATGGCGCAGTGCGAGACAGTATCCAGAATAGAAGTAAGAGGGTTCAGAGTGACTGGTGCACTATTGATGACTACACAGTGATGATACAAGGTTGACTATACAGTGGGCAGCACCGATGTTTAACTGCACAGTATTACATCGTGGCTCCAGCACTAAGCATGCCAGCAAAGGTCGGTCCTTGAGGTGCGAACAGTAAAATGCACCACCATGTGTTTTTAGTTTTAAACATGCCTGCCCTCGTATTCACATTGGGTTTTTTCCCTTCTCTCCCTCTTTTTTTCCACTTATGTCAATTGTATGTAGCATGAAAGGCAATTGTTTATAATTCCAAGACAAACATGATTTATATATTTGTCCTGAAGATGCTGCCATTTATCTTGTTTTTCGGCATCGAAACGTCGTCGACACAATAGGATCATATGTACTGAATATGCTTGTGAATGCTATGTACTTAAACATAGGTGCAGTGATTTTGGATAGTGAAGTCTGTTCGGCGCTCTACAAACTACAATTAAGTCTGTTCACTGATTATAAGTATACAGACCGATTTGCTCGCTCTTGCCTATACTTGTTGTTTTGTCTTGTTCACTGTAGGTCACGGGCTGTGCCCCCTTGACATTACTTTCTGATTGTGTGCATCGGCAAATAAATTCCTGTCCGGCTGGACAAAGGAAATAAATACTATTCCCTCTCTCTAATGCTCAGCAACATTGTTATGTTATGTTATGTTCTGTTATGTTATGTTATGTTAGGGACATTTATAGAGCGCATGGCTGCCCCAGAAACAGGGCATCCCAACGCTAGCGGACAAGTGACCAGGGGAGATGTGGGTAGATGGGAGTGAAAAGCCAAGTTTTGATCAGTTTCCTGAAAGCCCAGTGATCATGGGTACTGCGGGCAGCCAGTGGGATGGAATTCCATAGTACGGGGGCCTGAGATTTAAAAGAGCGACCCCTGGCTCTACATCGGCGGACCAGTGGGATGCACAGCAGATGAAGATCAGTGGAATGCAATGTACGAAGGTCCCTGCAGAATTTGGGGACCCTGGCCATGTACAATCTTATGTGTGATGCAGAGGGTTCTAAACTGGACTCTCTGTTTGATTGGCAGCCAGTGTAGCCAGTGAAGAAGATTGGAAGTATAACATTTCCTAGGGAGGGCAAACAGAGAAAGTGCTGCTGCATTCTGTACCCGTTGGAGTCTTGCAGTAACTGTTTTATTTACGCCAAGCAGAAGACCATTACAGTAATCCAGGTGCGATTACAAATAGTGCAGAGGTATTGCCCTTGTCTGGCGTGGCCCACAGCTGCTCAGTGACTGTCAAAAGGGCTGATTCTGTGCTGTGCCTGGGACGGAATCCTTTCTGAGAGCTATCTAAGATCTGGTTGGCCTCCAGAGATTTGGTCAGAGTGATGTTGACATGAGAATCCATAATTTTGGCCAGGTAGGGAAGTAGGGAGATAGGTCGGAAGTTCTCCGGCAAAGATGCATCAAGTTTGGGGTTTTTCAGCAGTGGGGCGACTTTGGCGTGCTTCCAGGACTTCGGAATCACTGCCATTAGAAGTGAGCATTGACTCTCACTGCTCTGTCTCCCGTCTAGTAGGTAGAGGGCAGGTACTTCCAGGATGCTCCCTCCTACCCTATACCAGGCATGTCCCAGTAATTGGTTTTTGATCAGTTGTGGAAGACATGAGCTAGACTAATATTTTAAGAAGTCATTTATTTGAGCATCATGAGGTATCTGGGGGGTAGGGCTGTAGAATGCCATCAGATATTTGAGAATGACAAGATAATGATTGAACGTGGTGTGTTCTGATGATTCTCTGCACAAGGTCTTGATGGAGCGAGGTGAGAAACAAAATCTTATATACCCCTCGTGAAGTCACTTTCTCATAACGGTAACATGAATTAATTGTATGGTTTGGATAAAATGAATCAACATAGAATAAAATGCATACACAAATACACGCAGGATACTAAAATTGGTTGTGTTGCAGACATAATCGACTAATTGAGTGACAATGCGATGTCTAAAATTAATGCCAGAGCTGTAAAATAACCAAAAGCGGCATAAATGTGCTTTCTGTTTGTCTATGTGTCGCAGAAACAGGAAGATAGGTGAGAAAACCACACATATATCTGGCTTTATTTGCTAGGTAATCACTAACAGGGATACCTTAGTAAGGAGGGAGGTAAACGGAAGGGCTATTTTTCACCAGTTAACGTTAAAATTGTGTTTGTTTCTGTAATAGTTCTCGTTATGGCCTGTGAGGCCTAGTAAAAGATGGAAGCTTTTTAAGACTCCAAGAATAATGTGAACCACGCCTGCGCTCGCTGAGTGGAGCTGAAGACGCGTACAAGCTGACTGTGCTGAATGGGATGGTTCATGGAAGAGTAGCCCTGAAACCCTGAATGACTGCCAACAGAATGGACTTCATCATTGTGAACCCTGGGAAAGAATCCCAAACTAACAATTTAAAGGACATGTATGAACCAGTTTACCCAAAGACAATAGTCAAATTCATTTAGCTGACTCAACGGAAGTAAAGTAATAAGATGATGAGGTTATGCTCATCCACCCCTTGGAACAACCAATAAAGATCATCGGACACCCCAAATGTTTCAGATTTTAGATCGTTTAACAAGGAGAAAAGGGTATAAAAGATTAGATCCGAAGTTTAGAAAAAAGCTCTCTTTTCGATTTCTATCTGTGTATCCTGACATGCTGCCGGAATGCTGAATTTCCTTGAAGCGTAAGGACTTTGACCTTTTGACTTTAAACTTTGTTTGAGTGAGTACGGAGTCTTTAGGTGAGGGAAAATAGTTAGGATGAAGAAATGGACTTTGAGAACTATTTGTCTTTTCTAATATTTGTGTCTTATGAACATCAAATTCTGTATTAATTTTCCATAAAAATTAGAATTAAATGAAAATAAATGTATGAGTTAAATTTCCTTTCTTCCTTTTTGACTGATTACAATAAAATGAATTTAAAGTGAATAAATATTGATTATGCTAGGAGAATTTTCTTTAAATAAAATTAGATAAATGAAGAATTAAGCTGGTCTTGTTCATCCTTAGCCTAATTTTTTACAAGCAGATCTATCGCCAATAATGGTGGTGTGTTTAAATAATTTCCTCGTTGAAAATAACCATGGTAAATGAATTAAAACTATAGATGTATATATATTATAAATAGTTAGTAAAAGTTAGACACTCCACCAATGCAGCAACTCTCCTTTGATTCATACCGATCCATAAAATAAAAGAAAGTGTGTATGAGTGATTTAAAGTGTTATGGGCCCCACTGGTGAACAAGTGTATGATTGGCTATTTCAGGGAAAGGTAATGTTAGTTTCGGAAATTATTTCCGGAGATGCGCTGCAACAGTTAATTGCTTGGTAGCAGAGCGTTGGTTGCTATAGAATTAGCTAGGATAATGTATAGGTCAATGTATCAGAGATTTGGTGTACAGAATTATGACTAACATCTGTTGAGTTTGTAATATGTTATATGTAGTCTGGAAAAGGCTTCCGAGTATTGCTAGAAGCTGAGTCTCTGTCTGCAGGCAGAGGAAGTGTGGCGAGTGACGTCGCACATCGCAAAGTCTGTTTCAAAGTAGTGGTATCATCGTATATCACAAGTGGTGTCGTCATACAACACAAGTATAGGGAACCTATGTGTGAAAGGATAAATGTATAGCAAGGACATTGCATATGCTGATTTAAAATGTACAGCTGAGAGAGTAATAGAGCTTAACCCGAGATTGTGAGAAGGGTACAGGTAGAGGTAAGCGCTGCTTCATCGGCGAGTGTAAAATTCTGTGGTAGAGAAGAGGTAAGCGCTGTCTACTGGAAAAACAGAATACTTGTACGATTGAGAAAACTATCACTTTGGTTTAGGGAAACAGAAGAATGGAGTTGTTTTGTGTAAATTACTAACAGATTCAGTTATATAAAGGTGTAAATATGGCTTCTCGATAAACCTTGTAAAGGAGGGGGTCAGTCGGCGCTGCAGAAGCCTGAGCACTGCTGAATTCAAAAGTGTTGCGCAGGGATTGGTCCTCGTGACCAAGACAGAGTAAGAGCTGATTGGTGCATCAGCGGAAGCAGCATAGTAATTGGTTAAATGCTAGCGAAACGTATCTTGTTCTAATTGGTACGATAATGTGAACCGCGCTGCGATAGGCTGGTGTGACGAAGCAGTACACGGAAGAGTGTGCAATCTTTTGAAAGACTGGAAATATTCAGAAAAATTGATTTCTATTACGGAGAGAAAAGTAAGATGCCTTCATGGTTTCAGAAATTGAAAAATGTATTTAAAACAGACAAAGCGATAGTAACAAGGGAGGGAAATTTATTACCTCCACCGAAAACGCCTGCTTCTTATATGATGACAAAATACATGTATATGGTTAGAGAATTGGGCTAGATATACCAAAAATGATGGTGCATTAGCATTCCCAGAAGTAGGATCTTTTAATCGGGCATTTTATGAAATTTGAGAGAAAAAATGATGAGACTTTAACCGAGACCTAGACCAACTCAATTTGAAGCACTAACTGAGTGGGAAGATGAGATGCATGAGTTAGAGCGAGAAAGGTTGGCAAATCCTAGAGGAACTAGAGGTAGATCACGTGTATTGTGGGGAGAAACGCATGAAACTAGAATGTGTAGATGGAGAAATGCAGATATGTGTGATGGGATATATCCAGTCAGATTAATAGATGAAATAGTGTGGTTTTATGTGGACCACTCCAAATGCCTCACAAATAGAAGACCGATTTAATGAAACCCCAAAAAGATTTTCAAATTTTAGGGATCTTCCAGAAAGAACAGAAATGAGATATGATTCTAACACCCCCTTAGTGGAAACTAGACTCCTAAACAAGATAAGGAAATGCAAAGGAGTGTAGCCCGAGTAGAGAGACAAACCTAAGAACAAGCAAGTGCTTCTGAATATATACGTTCCACAAATGAATTAACAGAAAAGATACAGGAACTTACGAAAAATATAGAAGCTGTGACTGTTCCAGTATTTGAAAATCAGAAAATAAAAGAACCAACTTTAACAATCCCTTTGAATTAGAGTTTGCAAAAAGTAAAAGAAAAGATTTATCCATATTTGTCTGAAATTAGGCGAATAAGTAATGTGACACCACCTGAATTGAACTTTTTATCAAAGCTTACCATATAAGTTTCCAACTGGAGCAGAATCTGATTCTGCGACTCCTGAAATGAATGTGGAAAAATAGATTTAACAAAAACTCCAATTGGAACATCAGAACAGTAATTAAAAGGTTGGCTTAAAACCTTAAACGTAAAAGACAATCAATCAATCAATCAATCAATCAGTGGCACTTATAAAGCGCGCTACATACCCGTAGGGTCTCAAGGCGCTGGGGAGGGGGGGTGCCGCTACTGCTCGAACAGCCAGGTCTTCAGCTTCTTCCTGAAGGAGAGGTGGTCTTGGGTCAGGCGCAGGTCGGACGGGAGGGAGTTCCAGGTCTTGGCGGCCAGGTAGGAGAAGGACCTTCCTCCTGTAGTCGCTCTTCGGATGCGGGGGACGGCGGCGAGGGCGTGGTTGGCTGATCGGAGGTGGCGTTTGGGAGCGTAGAAGTTGACTCGGCTGTTGAGGTAGCTCGGGCCTTGGTCGTGTAGGGCTTTGTGTGCGTGGGTGAGGAGGCGGAAGGTGATTCTCTTGTTGATGGGAAGCCAGTGAAGGTCTCTCAGATGTCCGGAGATGTGGCTGGATCGTGGGATGTCGAGGATGAGTCTGGCTGAGGCGTTTTGGATCCGCTGGAGTCTCTTCTGGAGCTTGGCGGTGGTCCCGGCGTAGAGGGCGTTGCCGTAGTCCAGTCGGCTGGTGACGAGGGCCTGGGTGACGGTCTTCCTGGTCTCTGAGGGGATCCACCAGAAGATCTTCCGTAGCATGCGTAGGATGTTGAAGCACGCCGAGGAGACGCTGTTGACTTGCCTGGTCATGGAGAGGGAGGAGTCCAGGATGAAGCCCAGGTTTCGTGCATGGTCTGTCGGTTTGGGTGCGGTGCCCAGGGCGGGAGGCCACCAGGAGTCGTCCCAGGCGGAGGGTGAAGAGCCCAGGATGAGGACCTCCGTCTTGTCCGAGTTCAGTTTCAGGCGGCTGGTCGTCATCCACTCGGCTACCTCTTTCATCCCTTCGTGCAGGTTGGCTCTGGCGGCGGCGGGGTTGTTGGTCAGGGAGAGGATCAGCTGGGTGTCGTCGGCGTATGAGATGATGCTGAGGTGGTGTTTGCGTACGATGGCCGCGAGGGGGCTCATGTAGACGTTGAAGAGGGTGGGGCTCAGTGATGATCCTTGGGGGACGCCGCAGATGACTTCGGAGGCCTCTGACTTGTACGGTGGTAGGCGGACTCGCTGTGTTCTTCCGTCGAGGAAGGAGATGATCCATTCCAGCGCCTTGTCCTGGATTCCGATGTTGCTGAGGCGCCGTATTAGGGTGCGGTGGCAGACCGTGTCGAATGCCGCGGAGAGGTCTAGGAGGATGAGGGCCGCTGTTTCTCCTTTGTCCATCAGGGCTCGGATGTCATCGGTGGCGGCGATGAGGGCGGTCTCGGTGCTGTGGTTGGCTCGGAAGCCGGACTGTGAGGGGTCGAGGGATCCGTTCGTCTCGAGGAAGGCGGCCATCTGCTTGTTGACGGTCTTCTCGATGACTTTGGCTGGAAACGGGAGAAGCGAGATGGGGCGGTAGTTCTTGAGGTCGGTGGGGTCCGCTGTTGGTTTCTTGAGTAGAGCGCTGAGTTCGGCGTGTTTCCAGCTTTCGGGGAAGATGGCGGTGTCGAAGGATGTGTTGATGATGTCTCGCAGGTGGGGTGCGATGACAGCGTCGGCCTTGTTGAAGACGTGGTGAGGGCAGGGGTCGGTTGGTGATCCGGAGTGGATGGAGTTCATCGTGCGGATGGTGTCTTCTGTGCTGATCGGGGTCCAGGCGTGGAGGGTGGTGGTGGGGGGGGGTGGCAGGTCGGTCGTGGTGTGCGTTGGTTGGTTGTTGAAACTGCTGTGTATGTCCGTGATCTTGTTGTGGAAGTATGAGGCGAGGGAGTTGCAGAGGTCTTGCGATGGGGTGATGTCGTTGTTTCCTGCGCTGGGGTTGGAAAGCTCTTTCACGATGCTGAAGAGTTCCTTGCTGTTGTGTGCGTTGTTGTCCAACCGGTCCTTGAATGCTGTTCTCTTGGCGGCGCGGATCAGCTGGTGGTGTTTCCGGGTGGCCAGTTTGTAGGAGGTCCTGTTGTCCGGTGTCGGGTCCCTTTTCCAGACTTTCTCGAGGGCTCGGCAGTTCTTCTTGGAGCTCTTGAGTTCGTCGGTGAACCATGGGGCCTTCTTGCTGCCGGGTCTGCTGGGCGGGGTCCTCAGCGGGGCGAGTTCGTCCGCGCAGTTGCAGATCCACTTCGTGATGTTATCGGCGGCCTGGCTGGGGTTCGCTGAGCTGGCAGGAGGGTGTTGGCTCAGGGAGGTGGCGAGCTGGTCTGCTGTGATCTTGTTCCAGCTTCTGCGGGCGGTGTGTTGCTGGTGTTGGTGGGTCGTCGTTCTCTTGAAGGTGAAGTGGACGCAGCTGTGGTCCGTCCATTGAAGCTCTGTGGCGTGGCTGAAGTCGATGTCTGTGCTGGATGAGAAGATGGCGTCGAGTGTGTGTCCGGCGAGGTGGGTGGGGGTGGACACCAGTTGCTTGAGTCCCAGGTTGGCGAGGTTGTCGAGCAGGGTGCTGGTGTTGTGGTCGTTGTTGTTCTCCAGGTGGAAGTTCAGGTCCCCCAGGAGGATGTAGTCAGCGGAGGGGAGGGCATGCGGGCTGACGAAGTCGGCGATGTCCTCGCTGAATAGCGTGCGTGGTCCAGGGGGTCGGTAGATCAGGGTGCCTCTGAGGGTGGTGTTCGGGTTGGTGTGGATCTGGAAATGCAGGTGTTCGGCGCTGGTCAGGGTGTTGTCGGTGCTGGTCGTGAGACGGATGGTGTTCCTGTGGATGATGGCGATGCCTCCTCCCATCTGGTTGGCGTTTCGGTCCCTCCGGACGATCTTGTAGCCCTCCGGGATAGCGATGGCGATGTCGGGAGCTGAAGAGGCGTTCATCCAAGTCTCCGTGAGGAAGGCAACGTCAGGGGCTGTGGCGTCTAGGAGGTTCCAGAGTTCGATGGCGTGTCTGTGGACGGAGCGGGTGTTGAGCAGGATGCACTTGAGGTGGGTGCTGCTGGAGTTCGACTTAGCGGGTGCTGGTGCGAGGCAGGTCCGGATGCAGGAGAACTTGCAGGCGTGGCAGCTGTAAGGTCCGTGGGTGTGTCGTGGTGTGGCTTGATGGCATTCAGGGAGTCGGCCGGGGTTGAGAGCGATGAGGGTGGCGGCGGGGTACGTCAGGCGGGTCGGTCGGGGTCTTCGTGGGCCAGGGGTCCTGGCGCTGGGCGCGGTCCGGTCGCGGACGGGCGCAGACGGGCTTACCTTTGGCGCGCCTTCGGCGCACAATCGGCGCGCCCGCTGCGCGTGACCGCTGCGCGTTCGCACGGTCGCCATTTAAGGCGAAGTGCGCGGGTGGGCGGAGCAGCTGGGAGGCGGGAGCGGGGAGGGTACAGAAGAAAAAGGGGCGGGGCTAATGGCGGTGGCGGGAAGCGGGAGCGGGGAGGGAGAGCGGCGAGGTAGGCGGGCAAGGAGGAAGGAGGCAGGCACAAGGAACACGAAGAGAAAAACGTCACAGCAAAAGCAGGCAATAATACAGGAAAAAAAACGGGGAAAAAACAGTGGAAACACAAACTCGGGCACAGAAAGAAACAAGCACAAATTTTCGACCAAACGGCCAAAAAAACGGGGAAAAAACAGTGGAAACACAGACTCGGGCACAGAAAGAAACAAGCACAAATTTTCGGCAAAACGGCCAAAAACCTAAGGGGAGCGCTCAGGGCAGCAGCGAGGACGGCGCTGATGCAGAGGCAGGCACTGGGGGCACACGCAGCAGCTGGTGGCCGTGCGGCGCGGGGGTGTCCCACAAGTACCCACAATGAACCTAAAGTATTAGATGTGGCTAGATTTAAAATCGATATGGAAGAATTAATTATTGGAACAATTGGAACTGATAGATTAAAGGCATAGCAAGACGATGAGTTAATGTTTATGTGCAAAAGGATTACTTGGAAAGCCACATCTGAATATGACCAACTGGAAGGATTAGCTAATGAATTGGATGAAGGTTTTTCAAAGCATAAATCATAACAGAAATCTTACAGAGTAGATTTTTCAGAAAAAGACATTGAGAATATGAACACAGCAGGAAGATTGACTCAGATAAAAGAACTAATTGTTTTACTGAGAAGATGGTGAGATGTGAATAAGTGGAGAGTGAAATGGAAAAAGAAAAGGGAAGAATCTAGTGATAAATCCACAAAGGCATTCCCAATGAGAGAAAAAGAGACAGTAGTAAATGAATTCCCAATGAGAGAAATACCAGGAGGAGGGTATGTACATGTTCCTTGGACTAGACAAGATATATTTTCATTTACAAATGATTTCTCTAGATTGAGAGAAAAGCCAGTAGAGTGGTATCGACAAGTGGATCGATTTGTAAAAGTTTCAAAAGTACTGTAGGAAGATTTAGATGGATTGTTTGATATAGTAGTACCAGCAGACCTATGAACTGAATGTAAAGTGACAGTGAATTGGCCGAGAACTGAATATCCTCGAGATAGAGTGACAGGTGCTACTTCACCTAAAGTGATGCGTAAATATGACCACGTAATAGTGTGGGTGAAAAATAAAATTCCTCCAAGAGAGACAGATTGGGTAAAAATCTACAGGACTTTGCAAGAACCAAAAGAAACTGTACATTCATTTTATGGGAGATTGTTGTTGGTATTCAAGCAGTACAGTGGTTATGAAGAGTAGACTGAAAAGGATACGAGTCATTTTGTTTATCGATTTGTGCTTGGATTGAGATCGGAAATAGGAGACATGATTAGACACAGTTTAATGGGATGGCAATCATCCCCAGTCAATGAAGTACTGAGACATGCCAAATACTGTAGTGATGAGATTGAAGCTAAACAGAAAAATCTCAAAGAGAAAGCAATGTGGGCACAAGTGAAGGTAGCAGAACATCAAGCAGCACAATTAGAAAATAAAATTACTGATGGAAGTCAGGGAAACCCAAAAGAAAATGTTATTAAAAACAAATTGGTAGGGAATATAGATGAGCTTAAGAAGAAATACCTTTGTCATAATTGCGGCAGGATAGGGCATCGGAAGAAAGAGAGTAAATATCCACCAAGAGTTATTCATGAAAATATGTCATTGAATCCACAGGTCCAGAATGAGGTAATTCCACAGCCACCACAACAACAGCAGGTAGTTAACCAGCAAAGTCAGGTGCCACATCCGCCACTTCCACACAGTGTAAATCTACAGAGATACAGTTCAGAGACAGGATTGAGCGGAGGCGAACAGGTAAACTGATCGCCTAGAGTGAGTGTGAGTCCTCAGTATTTAATTTAATTTAATTTAATTGCAGGTTTATATAGCGCTAGGATAGACTCCCGGAGGAGTATCTCCGCGCTTCGACCGCTGCGAAACCCTTCCTGGCTTCCCTGAGAGATGGTCCCTTAATGGGTATCTCCAGGGTGAGACCAGGCATCCCCGGCGGTCTGGTGGGGCCGTTAGTGAAGATGAGGCAAGCTAATGCCCAGAGTTGCCGAGTGTGATCGCTGATCAGAGTGGGCACCGAGGCGAGAGAATTATCGAGTCCGCTGACCCTGGTCCAGAAACCTGCCGCGTCGGGAATCGAACCCTGGTCCCGGGCCGTCCTCTGCTCTCGGGTCTGCCGCCTCTAACCAGTGAGCCACACTACTTCACTTGGCTGCAAGAAGAAGGTGGGAGTAAGTTGGATGACAGTTTCTGACGGTGTCTGAGAGAGGAAGAAGAGTGTGTGCTTGGAGCCACTCTTAAGGTAGATCAATCTGGTCTGTTTGTGAATGGAAAGGTGAATGATGTAAAAGTAACTTTCCTAGTGGACACTGGTGCTACCCGTTCTACTATTAGATCAGTGGAAATTCAAAATCTTCCTCTCTCGGGTGAACACATCCAAGTTGTAGGTGTAGCGCATAGGCAAATTAAAACTTCCTTAACCGAACCAGTTGAAGTAGAAATTGGAAATTTCAAAGACATGCACTGATTTGTGGTGTGTGACAGCAGTCCTGTAAATCTATTAGGCAGAGACATTCTATGCAAAATGAACTGTGCCATATATTGTTCACCAGATGGCATAGAGCTCCGAACCCCAGATGAAGATAGTCTGTATAAAATGGCCATGTCTATGCTAGAGTCAGAAAGGAGTGAATTATTTCCTGTGTTTGATCGAGAAAAGATACCTGCAGAACTAAAGGAAACAGTGAAAGAGCAAGTGTGGGATTTTACAGGAGAAGATATTGGATTAATGAAAGGCGTAGATCCTGTGAAAGTATCCATAAAGGAAGGAGTTAGCTATCCAAACATTCCCCAGTATAAGATGACAGCAGAAGTGATTGAAGGAATAACACCCGTAATAAACAAAATGATTGAACAAGGCATTCTAAGGGAAATAGATAGTAGTCCTTGTACCTCACCGATAATGGGATTGAAAAAGCCAAACCGAACATTTAGGATTGTACAAGACCTGAGAAAGTTTAATAAAATTGTTGTTCCATGCTGCCCTGTTTTAGGCCATCAGTTAACAGTACAAGTTCCACACTCTGTAGAGGTTCTTTTAAACAGAACCCAGACTCAGCACTTGACTATAGCACGACTGACAGGTTACGAATTAACGCTATTCCAGCCACACATAGAAATCAGACGCTGCAGCATTCTGAACCCCGCAACACTGTTACCTACAATTATGACAGATCCAGCTCCGCATGATTGCATAGAGATCATTAATGCAGTAACAAATGCCCGACGAGACTTAACAGATGTTCCATTGACAAATCCAGACCTGACACTTTATGTGGACGGTTCATGCCTGAGAACAAATACAGGAGAATTAGTGGCCGCGTATGCCGTGACCACTGAAACCGAAGTTAAAGAAACACATCGTATTGATACACTGTCTGCTCAAGCGGCAGAGCTTATTGCTCTGACCCGAGCCTGTATTCTAGCCAAAAACAGAATTGTCAACATATATACTGATTCCCGTTATGCGTTCGGAGTTGTACACGACTTCGGCATGTTATGGCAAGAACAAGGTTTTCTGACCTCTCATGGTGCCAAGATCCAACATGGTCCCCTCATTCAAGCACTGCTAGAAGCAATACATCTGCCTTCAGGCATATCCGTCATGAAGTGTAAAGCACATACTAAAGTCACAGATTCTGTTTCCCAGGGTAACGACCTGGCAGACCAGACAGCAAAACATACAGCATTGACTCACACTCAGACAACTGACATGACAAAGACAACCGGACCGACACATTGTATGACAGTCAGAGATCCCACACTAGATGTTATCGATATTCAGACACATGCTACCCCAGAAGAAATAAAGAAATGGATTGAACTAGGAGGGATCCAGACAGATCAAGGTTGGATGACGAAGGGAAAATCTACATGGTTTCTCCCTGACTCTATGGTTCAAGTCATGATTAATACAGCACATAGTCCAGCACATCTAGGAGAGAAAGCGATGTTAGACAGTTTACAAAATCTTTGGAACAATAAACACTTACGAGCAGCAGCAAAACAGAAAGTGCGTACTTGCATGATCTGTTGTCAGTTCAATCCAGGTAAAAGCGTCCCTGTAGAGCAAGGTGGATTTCATCCTCCCGATCACCCTTTTGAAGTCCTCCAGATGGATTATATCCAGATGGACCGTTGTCGAGGATTTAAATATGTTCTCGTAGTTGTTTGTGCTCTGTCCCGCTGGACCGAAGCATACCCAGTCCCAGATTACACTGCTCCGATCACTGCCAGGCAGTTGGTTCGTGAATTCTTCCCACGGTACGGCTTGCCTCGTGTCGTGTACTCAGATAACGGTCAGCCATTCTCATCCGCATTAATGAAAGAAGTTTCTTTATTGCTAGGATACCAGTGGAAATTCCATTGTGTCCGACATCCCGAAGCAGCAGGCCTTGTAGAGAGGCATAATCAGACATTAAAAACACGACTTGCTAAAATATGTAAAGAGAAAGGGGTCGACTGGATAGTAGCCCTGCCTGTGGCACTATTCTATATGAGAATGGTTGCCCATTCGAGATCAGGGCTATCCCCGTACGAAGTGGTTTTTGGCAGACCACCGAATATGTGGGGGACGCCCATTCCGAAAAAAATTACCGATGTTGATTGCAATATGTTGACAGATTACCTTGCCTCCTTGATGTCTGCACTCCAATCATGTCGTTCACAGGTTGCCGCAGCCTTCCCTGACAACACTGATGTAAAGCCACATGACGTCCGTCCTGGGGACCTAGTATTGGTGCGAAATTTTGATAGGAAGAGTCCGTTGGAGCCCCGCTGGAAATCGCCGAAGACCGTCCTTCTCACCACGAGGACCGCCGTGAAGATCGAAGGGAGAAAGGGGTGGGTCCATACGAGTCATGTAAAAAAATTCCATGAACTGAAACCAGACCGAGACTCGTCCACCCCCACCAAAGACTGTGTGGAGCCAAAAGACTTTACAGTATCTGAACGAGAAAAAACTCCCCAGGAGGAGTACCGATCGAAACTCCGATCTAGCAAGTCAGACAGTTTAATTGTTTAAGTCCTCCCCTAGGTGAATCGGTTAAATAGTTTCTGACATGTATCCCCTAGATCGAGATAGAGAGAGAGAGAGACAAATTAAGAAAAGTGCATATTGCAAATCACTTCGTAGTCACTGTATAGTGACACTATTAATCATGTTTCTTCTGAGTATTTTAATTATTGCTGCTAGCATCTTACTACCTATCTATTGTCCTATTTTCAAGCATGAACAATCTGCCTACAATGTATCTGCTGAACACACTTTTAGTGAGTTGCCTCCTCATGAACTCTCCTACAGACTTGCGCTGCGCAACAACACATTCATTAGTATGTTACACCATTCCCATCAAACTAACAATGCTACAGATTGCTGGATATGTGGCCGACTCCCTCCCTACCAGAATTACAAGGGAGCTCTGCCCCTCTTTCCGTACCCGTTCACTCACAATGGCTCCTGCGGTGCATGGTTTAAAATAATTAATTCCTTAGATCCTGATACTGCTGTTTTCGACGGGGGCTGGGTTTGGGGAAACCTGAACTTGGTCCTGCTCGACGTCTGTTACCCTGATAAGGAGGGACTCCCCACTAGAATAGGAACTGATCTAGAAAATGAAGTGTATGGATTAGGTAATTATACAATTAGCCTTATGATTCTTACTGTGGAATCCGAAGCCGCACCTGTTATACCCACTATGTCAGTATTGCCAGTCACTGGCGAATTATGTATCAGGAAGAAAGGTTCAGTACACTTAGGTCATAGTAAATGCACTACTGTGATCGAATTCAGTGATCATGGAAAATCGTCCTTTAAAGCTATTAGTCATTCTTACTTTGTTTGTGGTCATACCGCATACATACGCCTACCTCCAGATTGGGATGGTACCTGTTACATTGCATTCCTTCTGCCACCTGTTTTCCTAGCTCCTCCTGATTACCACAGAAATACAAATCTAGTAAAGAATAGACCCAGAAGAGATATCTCACTTGTCGACTACACAGAAACGGCATGGGAACAGTACACCGATTTTAATAAAGGATTCTTTTTCTTCTTAGGACCTGTTCAGAATAGTAAATTAATACGCAGATTAACTAGAACACTTGAAGCAGTAGTGAATGAAACTGCCTCCGCCCTAGGTAACTTAACAGAAGAGCAGACCGCCATGCGGGTTGTTGTCCTTCAGAATCGTCTTGTTATTGACGTCATCTTGGCAGATAGAGGTGGAGCTTGTAAGGTCATCGGGTCAAGTTGCTGTGTTTTCATACCACAAAACGCACCATCTGTATATCAAGCTATTACACGTCTCCATAAAATTGCAAATCAGATACATCAGAATCCAGGCACCTGGACTTGGTCCGGTTGGTTCTGGACAACGTTAACCGCTTGGGGATGGAAGATCCTATCCTTCCTAGGCATTGGCCTAGTCCTAGTATTCAGTTGCTGCCTGTGCCTGCAGTGCGGGCCAGCGATTTGTGGACTATGTGCCACCTCTTGTATTGAACATTCCAGTTTTCTCTCAAAACGCAAAAGAAATAAAGAAGAACAAATGATGTTACAAGAACAAACTGATCGATTCATGAGGATCGATATATCATGAAGGGTCCGTAGGGAACAAGGAGGGAATGAGGAAATATAAATTTTATGGTCAAGTTGTGTTCCCTAGCGCGTACCCCACCGACTCCATGTACCAGCTTAAAGTGCATGTAACATCCCTCCTGTGTCAGTTATGAAGACGCAAATACATTTGCGTCCAACGTTAACATGTCCTCTTTCAGATCCACCCTGAATGGATTAAATAGTCCGTTCCTAAGTATGCTATGCCAACGTCTTTTTGTAGTGTACTTTACATGTTTTCCTGCTCTGGCAAAGTAGGCCCTGAATTTCTGCCATCGAGCCTCTTTTCTGGCTTCTGACTCTGACAGCCTCAGCCCAGGCTGCCTCTGTACCCGTGAACTCTGACTTACTTCCAGCGCGGCCCCTCGCGCTCAGCTCAGCCTGCTTTCTGCCAAGACTGACTATAACCTTCGAGTTATCTGTTCCGCTCCTCGAAAATGCATTCCTGCCTACTAGTCTCAGTAAACATCCTCCCCAGCTGCAGAGCCAAAGGGCCGACCTGTCTCAGTGCAAGTAATTCATAGCTTCTGTTACCATGCTTCCATGGAAGGCCCCGTGCCCCCACGCTTCTCATGCAGACATTTAGGCGCTTATCCACAGCTAGTATAGAATGGCTTTTGCCCTAGAGACCTTTCCGTCCAGATAATATGGTTCCTAAAACATCAGATATCAGATATGATAGAAGTACAAGCTGATCTGACATGCCAGACTTCTGTCTCTTTTGTCAGTGTAAATGTCAAGTCCCCTGTACCCCTCCAGTTTCACGTCTATCACATGTCATGCAGCTGCGCGCGCATCCAAACTTCCGATTTCTGTTGACATTGCAACATTTCTGTTAGTGCCACCCCTTTGTGACACCCATCTGTGACGTTTATAGCACACACCTCCAGTTCACGCCTAGTCCACGCCTTCTGATTACGTACTAGTAACACGTGTATACTGTTATCTTGTCTTCTCTCAGCTGTTACGCCTACTATACTGTTTCCTATGATATGAATTAAGTATATAAGCTATGTACTGTCAATAAAATGTAGCGCTCTATCCCTTCTTCCACCCCTGCGGTTGGAAGAACATGATATTATGGTCCTGACCATTCCTTTTTGAGGAATAAAACCCCTAAGAACTCTAACACCACGGACTCTGGTTCTTTCTTTCCGATTTGAGTTATTATTGATTAAGTACTTACCTGCATAGAAATTAAGAGAGTAAATTATATATTTACGTCATTTTGGCGCCCGAACAGGGACTCCTCCCCCACCTCACGCGCCGGTTGGTGCGTTGCGAGCTCTGTCCCCTGCCATCAGTTAGATGGAAACTACGCGTACCGGCAGGATTTCCTGCATCTCCCTCTGACCCATGGAGGTGACGAAGACTGCGATCAGTGCCCAGACGAGGCGGTGAGGAGTGCGGAGGATCCCGACCAGAGCCTAGCCGAAAGAAGCAAGGTCCGAGGTGTCAAGAGGCCCACCAGGTTTCCGAAGTTTTCCGAAGTTTTCCGAAGTGTCGAGTCGAGTCCAGTCGAGTTTTCCGAGGCCTTCTGTTTCCGTGCTTCCCGGTGAGTACCATTGCTGGGACGTATCTAGACGGGTTTGGGTACACAAGTCCGGTCTGCACTGTTTCTAGGCAGTGTATCTGTACTGTTTAGCAGTATATCTAGTATTCTGAATTTCTGAATTTCTGCACTGTTACACCAGTGTATCTGTACTGTTTAGCAGTACATCCAGTATAGGGGGTAGTCATCTATGTCTCAAATGTCTTTTCATGTGATTAATGTCGTGGTATGAATGTGACCGTTTTAATGTGCATTATTGTGTTTCTTGTATAAACTAGCTGTATCCAGTATTAAGTAGTAAGGATTGAGTATTCAGTAATAAGTACACTCAAAATGCCGTTTTTCAACAAATTGAAGCAGATAGGAACTAGGAAAGGGATACTGGAGGAAGAAATTCCTATTCCCCCTAGGGACACTCCAGGTAACTTTATGTATCACAAACATGGCATAGATGCCATATTGTATCTAGACTTATGGGCCGACTATACCAAGCATCTAGACGAAAGACACAGATGGCCCGCTACCGGAACATGGGATGCCGAGTGCATCATGAAGGTAGAAGAAGCATTATGGAAAAAGAAAGCTAGACAATCTCAGAAAGACGCCATAGAATTTTGGCGTAAGGAATCACATAAGCGTGCTGAGAAAGCACTCCGTAGAGAAGACAGACTTAAAGAATCAGAAAAAGCCCAAGAAAACGAATTAGTTACTGAAGGGATCCGAGTAAAAACAGAACAAATAGACCGTGCCCGAAACAATCTCGTAAACGGTATGTATCTCGTGGCCGAGGGTACACCTGAGGCCCTATCAGAAATACCGAAAAACTTACCGCCACCATTAGTTCCAACTAGAGTAAGACATAAGACTACTAAAGACATATTCCTAAATTCTTATCTAGAGGATGTAGCACCGGCCTACACCAATCTGCCTGTTCGTGCCTTGCCTACTGACAGGGACGGGGGTGGCACCCCGCCCCCAGATCATGTTCCCCCGGTACCGCTACAGACCTCCCCCGTTCCGCCAGCCCCGCCACTTCCCGCACCCAAAATTGACCTACCGAAACAACGTCTACCTGATCCTACTAAACGACAAATTCAAGTTCAGATACAGACTCCACAGGGAGATAATGCCCAAGCATCCGCTTCAGGAGGTGCGACCGCGGGTCTTCGGACCCCGCCATTAACACACAGATTCAATCTCAGGGATATGCAGAGTCCTCTCACGTTCAGGTCACCCCGCCTTGATGCATTAAAAGAAAACCTTTCAGTTTGCAGATATGATCCAGTACCCGGAAAAGACGATCTAATGATATTGGCATCACTACGGTTAAGATCTGCTACTGATATCTTGCTGTGCTATGTAGGAATGAAGGACCGTCTAGATAGAATATATGAGTTTGTTCAAACAGGGAAAGACCCTGACAGTATCAAGGATGCCTTGGAGAAACAGAAAGTTGACGTTCAAGCACAGATACTACGATTTTTCATAAATTGTCTAATAAGAGAACGAGACAGGCCTGGAACAGATCAGAGTGAATTAGATGCACTGAACAAGTGGGGTCAAAATATAGCTGAAGGAAAACATGACAAGGGGACTTGCATAGCCAGTATGTATAGAAAAATTAGAAAAGCAGTGATAGCAGTACACCAAAAAGAAAAAGAAAAGGCTTCCTCCGAGGAGGAAGAAGAACTTGAAGAACCAGAAAGAGCTACAGATACTATAGCATATGTAGGTAAGGGAACTTACCTTAGGAAGGGTATCCGTCCGGAAAACAAGAGAGTTTTTCTCTCTGCTTTAACCAACCCAAATTCTTCTGAACACCAGTTCCAGGAGACTGATAAAAGACTACGAGAAAGAATGGGGTACCATGTACTCAATTCGATGGATGAACAAGAACTAGCAAGGTCAGCCATATTATGGGCCGAAAATCCAGACATATATAATGATGACGCCTTAGCACAGACGTTTCTGAACCTTTCCCCAGACGAACAGAAATTAGCAGGTGTATACATGATTCAGCACCTCCTCACGAAATACAGAAACCAACATTCTGATCCAGGTCCCTTACACGAAACATTAGAAGCACTACTTATGGATAGATGGAGAGGTTTCAGTACCAAGTTAATACAAATAATTCTAGAACAACGACATAAATATAACACTTTCGTAAGCTCTGAATACGTTCCCGCCCCGCCTCCAGAAAGGAAAATGTACCACATGCAATGCGGGAGTGGCATTGAAAGTCAGAACCCCTTACGAGAAGTACACCCAGTTATGGGTGCGGATCACCTCCTGAAACGTGTATATGTACACACGCCTCTGACTAAGTTAGAACTGTTAGAAATGAAGAAACTAGTCCCGTGTCATGATAAAGACCCTGCAGGTTTTCACAGAGAGCTTAAAGACATGTTACTAATGGGGGATTACACGTATGAAGATATCATGAAAATGTTGAAGGTGCTGTTGCCCACGGGTATCTACGAGAAATTAAAGGAAAAGGAATGGGAGGTGGGAGAGAAAAAGATTGTATGGGCAGAAATAGAAGACGAAGAAAGCAAACGTGTCCCAGGGGTAGGCCTTGGGGATAAGACTAAAGCATTACCCGGTTTGATAGTACAGGTCCTGCCAAGATTATTGACAACTAGAAAGGAAGATTGGGACGCCATCTCGTCCTGTAAACAGAAACATGATGAAGATACTAGTGACTTCTATTCAAGATTCGAGAAATGTTTCATTATTAATAGTGGCCTAAAACCAAGTAGCGAGTCATATCCACACCTTTTTGTATCAAAACTAGTCGAGAACTCCCTACCATTAGTTAAAAACCGAGTGTACAAAGTGGAAAGTACTTGGCAGGCAAATACGCCATCCCAGATGTTACAAATGTTACAATACCATCAGAATAGAATTAGAGAAGAACAGGATCAAGAACAGAAGCGCATGAAAGACACAAAGATGAAAATGTTAGTAGCTCAGACGGTCCCAGCCGACGGTCAAAGAAAGGGTGGGACCCAGACAAGTCACACTACAGCTCCCGTTAAAGGGACATGTAATTACTGCAAACAGCCAGGTCATTACGTACATGAATGCCCCGTTCTGAAACATAACATAGCAACAGGGAAAACTAAAGAGAGACCGCATCCGCCTAGACAAGATCAGGTCCAGCAACAGACCTCACAAAATGTACAGCCCATGCAGAACACACAGCCTATGCATGCCCCATCTCATACAGCACAGACAGTAGCAGTACCACAGCCCATTGCCGCGACTCAGCAAGTTTCACAACAGATGTACCAGTATGCCCAATCTGCATATCCAGATTATCCCCGATATACATGAAATAGCCTAGAGAGGGAAGGTGGCTTGCCTCTTATTGAAATTCCTGTAGATCAAGAAGGTCCTTATGTACACAGTCACGTATTGGGAAAAGACAGAAAGTTTTTAATTGACACAGGGGCAAGCCGCACCACAATCAGCCATAATGAAGTCCCGAGGGCACCCCTCTCAGGCTCACAGAATGTTTCCCTTGGTTTTTCAGGACAGCCTATTGTAAATGAAGTATCGGAACCAGTACCCCTGGCTGTGGGTCCATTATCACGAGTTACAGATTTGTTACTTACGAACTCATGCCCAGAAAATCGGTTAGGAATTAAAACATTGAAGGCTCTAGGAGCTATAATCTGCTGTTCCCCGGAAGGAGTTAGACTCTTTCTGCGGGATTTCAAAGGTCACTATGTGTTGCGAGAATTCGATGTCAGATTGAAAAATTTACCAGATCACCTATGGGCCAAAGGCCCAACAGATGTAGGTTGCATGCATATCACCCCATACCGCGTTACACTCAAAGCAGATATTGTTTTACCGAGAATCAGACAATACAAGTTACCACCCGATGCTGTAGTGGCTTTACTGGAAATCATTGAAGAGCTTATAGCCCAAGGAGTGGTCGTAGAGACCGACTCCAATATCTGTAATTCACCAATCATCCCGATTCTTAAACGTACTGACCCCAATGCACCGCCAGTATATCGGCTGGTGATTGATCTTCGAGAACTAAGCAAATGTATTGTACCACAGTACCCTGTGGTCCCCGATATCTCTTCCCTATTGACTGCTATTGATTCAGAAGCAACGTTCTTTACTGTAATTGATCTCAAGAACGCTTTCTTCAGTGTACCTATTGATCCGGAGAGCCAATATCTCTTCGGATTCAGTTTAAATGGACGAAGTTTCAAATTTTCCCGCGCACCTCAAGGATTCACAGAAAGCCCCAGCATCTATAGTCAAGCACTGAAAAGACAACTAGATTGTATTCAAATGCCAGTTAACACCGCTTTACTGCAATACGTCGATGATCTACTGATCACCGCACGAAGTGAGCCCGAATGTGAACAAGCATCACTGACAGTTCTACATTTTCTGGCAGACAAAGGACACAAGGTGTCTCCTTCGAAGCTGCAATTCTGTGTTCAGCAAGTTGTGTACTTGGGTCACTTGCTGTCCAAAGTGGGGAGACAGCTCACTCCCGATCGCATTCAGTTAATTGTAAATATGCCACGACCTCAGACACAAAAGGAAGTGCGGGCCTTCATAGGCCTCACCTCGTACTGCAGACAATGGATTCCTCAATATGCATTTCTAGCTAAACCACTCATCCAGTTAACGACGCAGGAGGCAGCAACTTCGACTGCCCTCCCTTGGACTCAGGAACATACACAAGCCTTTGAGGAATTAAAGAAAGCATTATGCCAAGCACCAGTTTTAGCGACACCATGTTACAGCAAACCGTTTACACTTTTTGTTACAGAACGTGATGGTACAGCGTTGTCTGTCCTCACTCAAGATCAAGCAGGTTCACATAAGCCTTGCGCTTATTTTTCAAGTACATTGGATTCCGTAGCCCAGGCACTCCCTGCATGCTTAAAGTCAGTAGCAGCAACAGCGTTAGCAATAAGACAGAGCGATTCAATTGTTTTAGGCCATCAGTTAACAGTACAAGTTCCACACTCTGTAGAGGTTCTTTTAAACAGAACCCAGACTCAGCACTTGACTATAGCACGACTGACAGGTTACGAATTAACGCTATTCCAGCCACACATAGAAATCAGACTCTGCAGCATTCTGAACCCCGCAACACTGTTACCTACAATTATGACAGATCCAGCCCCACATGATTGCATAGAGATCATTAATGCAGTAACAAATGCCCGACGAGACTTAACAGATGTTCCATTGACAAATCCAGACCTGACACTTTATGTGGACGGTTCATGCCTGAGAACAAATACAGGAGAATTAGTGGCCGCGTATGCCGTGACCACTGAAACCGAAGTTAAAGAAACACATCGTATTGATACACTGTCTGCTCAAGCGGCAGAGCTTATTGCTCTGACCCGAGCCTGTATTCTAGCCAAAAACAGAAATGTCAACATATATACTGATTCCCGTTATGCGTTCGGAGTTGTACACGACTTCGGCATGTTATGGCAAGAACGAGGTTTTCTGACCTCTCATGGTGCCAAGATCCAACATGGTCCCCTCATTCAAGCACTGCTAGAAGCAATACATCTGCCTTCAGGCATATCCGTCATGAAGTGTAAAGCACATACTAAAGTCACAGATTCTGTTTCCCAGGGTAACGACCTGGCAGACCAGACAGCAAAACATACAGCATTGACTCACACTCAGACAACTGACATGACAAAGACAACCGGACCGACACATTGTATGACAGTCAGAGATCCCACACTAGATGTTATCGATATTCAGACACATGCTACCCCAGAAGAAATAAAGAAATGGATTGAACTAGGAGGGATCCAGACAGATCAAGGTTGGATGACGAAGGGAAAATCTACATGGTTTCTCCCTGACTCTATGGTTCAAGTCATGATTAATACAGCACATAGTCCAGCACATCTAGGAGAGAAAGCGATGTTAGACAGTTTACAAAATCTTTGGAACAATAAACACTTACGAGCAGCAGCAAAACAGAAAGTGAGTACTTGCATGATCTGTTGTCAGTTCAATCCAGGTAAAAGCGTCCCTGTAGAGCAAGGTGGATTTCATCCTCCCGATCACCCTTTTGAAGTCCTCCAGATGGATTATATCCAGATGGACCGTTGTCGAGGATTTAAATATGTTCTCGTAGTTGTTTGTGCTCTGTCCCGCTGGACCGAAGCATACCCAGTCCCAGATTACACTGCTCCGACCACTGCCAGGCAGTTGGTTCGTGAATTCTTCCCACGGTACGGCTTGCCTCGTGTCGTGTACTCAGATAACGGTCAGCCATTCTCATCCGCATTAATGAAAGAAGTTTCTTTATTGCTAGGATACCAGTGGAAATTCCATTGTGTCCGACATCCCGAAGCAGCAGGCCTTGTAGAGAGGCATAATCAGACATTAAAAACACGACTTGCTAAAATATGTAAAGAGAAAGGGGTCGACTGGATAGTAGCCCTGCCTGTGGCACTATTCTATATGAGAATGGTTGCCCATTCGAGATCAGGGCTATCCCCGTACGAAGTGGTTTTTGGCAGACCACCGAATATGTGGGGGACGCCCATTCCGAAAAAAATTACCGATGTTGATTGCAATATGTTGACAGATTACCTTGCCTCCTTGATGTCTGCACTCCAATCATGTCGTTCACAGGTTGCCGCAGCCTTCCCTGACAACACTGATGTAAAGCCACATGACGTCCGTCCTGGGGACCTAGTATTGGTGCGAAATTTTGATAGGAAGAGTCCGTTGGAGCCCCGCTGGAAATCGCCGAAGACCGTCCTTCTCACCACGAGGACCGCCGTGAAGATCGAAGGGAGAAAGGGGTGGGTCCATACGAGTCATGTAAAAAAATTCCATGAACTGAAACCAGACCGAGACTCGTCCACCCCCACCAAAGACTGTGTGGAGCCAAAAGACTTTACAGTATCTGAACGAGAAAAAACTCCCCAGGAGGAGTACCGATCGAAACTCCGATCTAGCAAGTCAGACAGTTTAATTGTTTAAGTCCTCCCCTAGGTGAATCGGTTAAATAGTTTCTGACATGTATCCCCTAGATCGAGATAGAGAGAGAGAGAGACAAATTAAGAAAAGTGCATATTGCAAATCACTTCGTAGTCACTGTATAGTGACACTATTAATCATGTTTCTTCTGAGTATTTTAATTATTGCTGCTAGCATCTTACTACCTATCTATTGTCCTATTTTCAAGCATGAACAATCTGCCTACAATGTATCTGCTGAACACACTTTTAGTGAGTTGCCTCCTCATGAACTCTCCTACAGACTTGCGCTGCGCAACAACACATTCATTAGTATGTTACACCATTCCCATCAAACTAACAATGCTACAGATTGCTGGATATGTGGCCGACTCCCTCCCTACCAGAATTACAAGGGAGCTCTGCCCCTCTTTCCGTACCCGTTCACTCACAATGGCTCCTGCGGTGCATGGTTTAAAATAATTAATTCCTTAGATCCTGATACTGCTGTTTTCGACGGGGGCTGGGTTTGGGGAAACCTGAACTTGGTCCTGCTCGACGTCTGTTACCCTGATAAGGAGGGACTCCCCACTAGAATAGGAACTGATCTAGAAAATGAAGTGTATGGATTAGGTAATTATACAATTAGCCTTATGATTCTTACTGTGGAATCCGAAGCCGCACCTGTTATACCCACTATGTCAGTATTGCCAGTCACTGGCGAATTATGTATCAGGAAGAAAGGTTCAGTACACTTAGGTCATAGTAAATGCACTACTGTGATCGAATTCAGTGATCATGGAAAATCGTCCTTTAAAGCTATTAGTCATTCTTACTTTGTTTGTGGTCATACCGCTTACATACGCCTATCTCCAGATTGGGATGGTACCTGTTACATTGCATTCCTTCTGCCACCTGTTTTCCTAGCTCCTCCTGATTACCACAGAAATACAAATCTAGTAAAGAATAGACCCAGAAGAGATATCTCACTTGTCGACTACACAGAAACGGCATGGGAACAGTACACCGATTTTAATAAAGGATTCTTTTTCTTCTTAGGACCTGTTCAGAATAGTAAATTAATACGCAGATTAACTAGAACACTTGAAGCAGTAGTGAATGAAACTGCCTCCGCCCTAGGTAACTTAACAGAAGAGCAGACCGCCATGCGGGTTGTTGTCCTTCAGAATCGTCTTGTTATTGACGTCATCTTGGCAGATAGAGGTGGAGCTTGTAAGGTCATCGGGTCAAGTTGCTGTGTTTCCATACCACAAAACGCACCATCTGTATATCAAGCTATTACATGTCTCCATAAAATTGCAAATCAGATACATCAGAATCCAGGCACCTGGACTTGGTCCGGTTGGTTCTGGACAACGTTAACCGCTTGGGGATGGAAGATCCTATCCTTCCTAGGCATTGGCCTAGTCCTAGTATTCAGTTGCTGCCTGTGCCTGCAGTGCGGGCCAGCGATTTGTGGACTATGTGCCACCTCTTGTATTGAACATTCCAGTTTTCTCTCAAAACGCAAAAGAAATAAAGAAGAACAAATGATGTTACAAGAACAAACTGATCGATTCATGAGGATCGATATATCATGAAGGGTCCGTAGGGAACAAGGAGGGAATGAGGAAATATAAATTTTATGGTCAAGTTGTGTTCCCTAGCGCGTACCCCACCGACTCCATGTACCAGCTTAAAGTGCATGTAACTTCCCTCCTGTGTCAGTTATGAAGACGCAAATACATTTGCGTCCAACGTTAACATGTCCTCTTTCAGATCCACCCTGAATGGATTAAATAGTCCGTTCCTAAGTATGCTATGCCAACGTCTTTTTGTAGTGTACTTTACATGTTTTCCTGCTCTGGCAAAGTAGGCCCTGAATTTCTGCCATCGAGCCTCTTTTCTGGCTTCTGACTCTGACAGCCTCAGCCCAGGCTGCCTCTGTACCCGTGAACTCTGACTTACTTCCAGCGCGGCCCCTCGCGCTCAGCTCAGCCTGCTTTCTGCCAAGACTGACTATAACCTTCGAGTTATCTGTTCCGCTCCTCGAAAATGCATTCCTGCCTACTAGTCTCAGTAAACATCCTCCCCAGCTGCAGAGCCAAAGGGCCGACCTGTCTCAGTGCAAGTAATTCATAGCTTCTGTTACCATGCTTTCATGGAAGGCCCCGTGCCCCCACGCTTCTCATGCAGACACTTAGGCGCTTATACACGCATCCACAGCTAGTATAGAATGGCTTTTGCCCTAGAGACCTTTCCGTCCAGATAATATGGTTCCTAAAACATCAGATATCAGATATGATAGAAGTACAAGCTGATCTGACATGCCAGACTTCTGTCTCTTTTGTCAGTGTAAATGTCAAGTCCCCTGTACCCCTCCAGTTTCACGTCTATCACACGTCATGCAGCTGCGCGCGCATCCAAACTTCCGATTTCTGTTGACATTGCAACATTTCTGTTAGTGCCACCCCTTTGTGACACCCATCTGTGACGTTTCTAGCACACACCTCCAGTTCACGCCTAGTCCACGCCTTCTGATTACGTACTAGTAACACGTGTATACTGTTATCTTGTCTTCTCTCAGCTGTTACGCCTACTATACTGTTTCCTATGATATGAATTAAGTATATAAGCTATGTACTGTCAATAAAATGTAGCGCTCTATCCCTTCTTCCACCCCTGCGGTGGGAAGAACATGATATTATGGTCCTGACCATTCCTTTTTGAGGAATAAAACCCCTAAGAACTCTAACACCACGGACTCTGGTTCTTTCTTTCCGATTTGAGTTATTATTGATTAAGTACTTACCTGCATAGAAATTAAGAGAGTAAATTATATATTTACGTCAGCACTGCTGAATTCAAAAGTGTTGCGCAGGGATTGGTCCTCGTGACCAAGACAGAGTAAGAGCTGATTGGTGCATCAGCGGAAGCAGCATAGTAATTGGTTAAATGCTAGCGAAACGTATCTTGTTCTAATTGGTACGATAATGTGAGCCGCGCTGCGATAGGCTGGTGTGACGAAGCAGTACACGGAAGAGTGTGCAATCTTTTGAAAGACTGGAAATATTCAGAAAAATTGATTTCTATTACGGAGAGAAAAGTAAGATGCCTTCATGGTTTCAGAAATTGAAAAATGTATTTAAAACAGACAAAGCGATAGTAACAAGGGAGGGAAATTTATTACCTCCACCGAAAACGCCTGCTTCTTATATGATGACAAAATACATGTATATGGTTAGAGAATTGGGCTAGATATACCAAAAATGATGGTGCATTAGCATTCCCAGAAGTAGGATCTTTTAATCGGGCATTTTATGAAATTTGAGAGAAAAAATGATGAGACTTTAACCGAGACCTAGACCAACTCAATTTGAAGCACTAACTGAGTGGGAAGATGAGATGCATGAGTTAGAGCGAGAAAGGTTGGCAAATCCTAGAGGAACTAGAGGTAGATCACGTGTATTGTGGGGAGAAACGCATGAAACTAGAATGTGTAGATGGAGAAATGCAGATATGTGTGATGGGATATATCCAGTCAGATTAATAGATGAAATAGTGTGGTTCTATGTGGACCACTCCAAATGCCTCACAAATAGAAGACCGATTTAATGAAACCCCAAAAAGATTTTCAAATTTTAGGGATCTTCCAGAAAGAACAGAAATGAGATATGATTCTAACACCCCCTTAGTGGAAACTAGACTCCTAAACAAGATAAGGAAATGCAAAGGAGTGTAGCCCGAGTAGAGAGACAAACCTAAGAACAAGCAAGTGCTTCTGAATATATACGTTCCACAAATGAATTAACAGAAAAGATACAGGAACTTACGAAAAATATAGAAGCTGTGACTGTTCCAGTATTTGAAAATCAGAAAATAAAAGAACCAACTTTAACAATCCCTTTGAATTAGAGTTTGCAAAAAGTAAAAGAAAAGATTTATCCATATTTGTCTGAAATTAGGCGAATAAGTAATGTGACACCACCTGAATTGAACTTTTTATCAAAGCTTACCATATAAGTTTCCAACTGGAGCAGAATCTGATTCTGCGACTCCTGAAATGAATGTGGAAAAATAGATTTAACAAAAACTCCAATTGGAACATCAGAACAGTAATTAAAAGGTTGGCTTAAAACCTTAAACGTAAAAGACAATGAACCTAAAGTATTAGATGTGGCTAGATTTAAAATCGATATGGAAGAATTAATTATTGGAACAATTGGAACTGATAGATTAAAGGCATAGCAAGACGATGAGTTAATGTTTATGTGCAAAAGGATTACTTGGAAAGCCACATCTGAATATGACCAACTGGAAGGATTAGCTAATGAATTGGATGAAGATTTTTCAAAGCATAAATCATAACAGAAATCTTACAGAGTAGATTTTTCAGAAAAAGACATTGAGAATATGAACACAGCAGGAAGATTGACTCAGATAAAAGAACTAATTGTTTTACTGAGAAGATGGTGAGATGTGAATAAGTGGAGAGTGAAATGGAAAAAGAAAAGGGAAGAATCTAGTGATAAATCCACAAAGGCATTCCCAATGAGAGAAAAAGAGACAGTAGTAAATGAATTCCCAATGAGAGAAATACCAGGAGGAGGGTATGTACATGTTCCTTGGACTAGACAAGATATATTTTCATTTACAAATGATTTCCCTAGATTGAGAGAAAAGCCAGTAGAGTGGTATCGACAAGTGGATCGATTTGTAAAAGTTTCAAAAGTACTGTAGGAAGATTTAGATGGATTGTTTGATATAGTAGTACCAGCAGACCTATGAACTGAATGTAAAGTGACAGTGAATTGGCCGAGAACTGAATATCCTCGAGATAGAGTGACAGGTGCTACTTCACCTAAAGTGATGCGTAAATATGACCACGTAATAGTGTGGTTGAAAAATAAAATTCCTCCAAGAGAGACAGATTGGGTAAAAATCTACAGGACTTTGCAAGAACCAAAAGAAACTGTACATTCATTTTATGGGAGATTGTTGTTGGTATTCAAGCAGTACAGTGGTTATGAAGAGTTGACTGAAAAGGATACGAGTCATTTTGTTTATCGATTTGTGCTTGGATTGAGATCGGAAATAGGAGACATGATTAGACACAGTTTAATGGGATGGCAATCATCCCCAGTCAATGAAGTACTGAGACATGCCAAATACTGTAGTGATGAGATTGAAGCTAAACAGAAAAATCTCAAAGAGAAAGCAATGTGGGCACAAGTGAAGGTAGCAGAACATCAAGCAGCACAATTAGAAAATAAAATTACTGATGGAAGTCAGGGAAACCCAAAAGAAAATGTTATTAAAAACAAATTGGTAGGGAATATAGATGAGCTTAAGAAGAAATACCTTTGTCATAATTGCGGCAGGATAGGGCATCGGAAGAAAGAGAGTAAATATCCACCAAGAGTTATTCATGAAAATATGTCATTGAATCCACAGGTCCAGAATGAGGTAATTCCACAGCCACCACAACAACAGCAGGTAGTTAACCAGCAAAGTCAGGTGCCACAACCGCCACTTTCACACAGTGTAAATCTACAGAGATACAGTTCAGAGACAGGATTGAGCGGAGGCGAACAGGTAAACTGATCGCCTAGAGTGAGTGTGAGTCCTCAGTATTGGCTGCAAGAAGAAGGTGGGAGTGAGTTGGATGACAGTTTCTGACGGTGTCTGAGAGAGGAAGAAGAGTGTGTGCTTGGAGCCACTCTTAAGGTAGATCAATCTGGTCTGTTTGTGAATGGAAAGGTGAATGATGTAAAAGTAACTTTCCTAGTGGACACTGGTGCTACCCGTTCTACTATTAGATCAGTGGAAATTCAAAATCTTCCTCTCTCGGGTGAACACATCCAAGTTGTAGGTGTAGCGCATAGGCAAATTAAAACTTCCTTAACCGAACCAGTTGAAGTAGAAATTAGAAATTTCAAAGACATGCACTGATTTGTGGTGTGTGACAGCAGTCCTGTAAATCTATTAGGCAGAGACATTCTATGCAAAATGAACTGTGCCATATATTGTTCACCAGATGGCATAGAGCTCCAAACCCCAGATGAAGATAGTCTGTATAAAATGGCCATGTCTATGCTAGAGTCAGAAAGGAGTGAATTATTTCCTGTGTTTGATCGAGAAAAGATACCTGCAGAACTAAAGGAAACAGTGAAAGAGCAAGTGTGGGATTTTACAGGAGAAGATATTGGATTAATGAAAGGCGTAGATCCTGTGAAAGTATCCATAAAGGAAGGAGTTAGCTATCCAAACATTCCCCAGTATAAGATGACAGCAGAAGTGATTGAAGGAATAACACCCGTAATAAACAAAATGATTGAACAAGGCATTCTAAGGGAAATAGATAGTAGTCCTTGTACCTCACCGATAATGGGATTGAAAAAGCCAAACCGAACATTTAGGATTGTACAAGACCTGAGAAAGTTTAATAAAATTGTTGTTCCATGCTGCCCGATTGTACCCAACCCATCAGTAATTCTATATCAGATTCCACATGATGCAGAATGGTATATCATGATTGACCTGTGCAATGCATTCTTTACAGTTCCATTACACCCAGAAAGCCAGCCAATATTTGCGCTCTGGATCGGAGATCGTATTTGGGCATGGTGCCGAATTCCTCAGGGGTATACTGAAAGTCCATCTATTTTCAATCAGCTATTAAAGAAATCATCAGAAGGTTTAAGTATGCCTGGAAAGCCCGTATTGGTTCAATATATTGATAACCTGCTAGTGGCATCAAAGACAAAAGATGAATGAATTTCCAATACTTTTGCATTGTTGAACTATTTAGCAGAAGAGGGACATAAAGTGTCTCCATCGAAATTACAATTCTGCTAGAAGGAAGTGCAATACTTAGGTCACAAGATTGCTAAAGGAGTTAGAGAAGTTACTGCAGAAAGAATCAAAATGATACAAGGGATGCAGCCACCAAAAACACGAAGATAAGTCAGAATGTTCTTAGGAATGGTTGGTTACTGCAGACAATGGATTCGTGGATTTTCACTGATAGCAAAACCCTTGCAGAGATTAGCTAAAGCAGACATCAGAGACCCCATTGTGTTGAATAAAACTGAGATGGAAGCATTTGAACAATAAAAAACAAGTCCATGTGAAGCTCCAGCTTTAGGAATGCCTGACTATGAAAAATAATTTGAGTTATATTGCAGTGAACGAGAAGGGTGTGCATTCGCAGTATTAATTCAGAGACATGGAAAGCTAAGAAAGCCAATTGCATATTTCTCAGCTGTTTTAGATCCAGTTGCAAGAGCCTTACCGGGTTGTTTCAAAGCAGGCACAAGTGTGAGTTTGGAAAAGAGTGAAGGAATAGTGATGGGATCCTGTTAGGGTATATGTGCCTCATTCTGTGGAGATTCTCCTCACTAGGTCAAAAATGCAGTATCTTACGAACAACAGGATGACCAGATATGAAAAAACGATCTTAGGTACAGACAATGTGACTATATCACGTTGTGTAAATATAAATCCCTCTACATTGTTGCCTGATACTATGGAAGTTGAAGTAAGAAATGAAGTTGATCACAAATGTTTGGATGTTCTTGAGTATTGTACGAAACCAAGACCTGACATTAGACATGAGACATTGCCTGAGTCAGACTATGTAATGTTTGTTGATGGTTCATGCCTGAGAACAGAGGAGGGTGCTTTGAGTTCTGCATACGCAGTTTGCACAGTTGCAGACGTTCTAGAAGCATCTTCTCTGAAAGGAATTCGTTCTGCTCAAATAGTGGAATTGATTGCTTTGATACGAGCATGTGAGCTAGGAAAAGAAATCAGAGTTACCATAGTGACTGATAGTCAGTATGGCATTGACGATGTCCATGATTACGGGCAACTGTGGTCCCAAAGAGGTTATCTAACTTCTGCAGGATCACCAATCAGAAATGCTGAATTTGTAAAAATGTTGATTGATGCCATCCAATTACCAGATAAAATTGCAGTGGTTAAATGCTCCGCCCACAAGAGGGGAGAGGATTACATATCCTGAGGTAACAGGTATGTCGAATCGATTGCAAAATACTGTGCCAAAAATCTTGCATCCATAAATCGGGACAGGGAAAAAGAACATGTTTCAAGTCCTTTGATGCTAACCACAATAGTTGAGATATGGCAAGAGGTAAGACAGATACAAGAAGAAGCTAGTGAAGAAGAGAAAAACATTTGGCTAAAGGCAGGATGTTGACAAAGAGAAGATGATGAAATTTGGGTTTACAAAGACGAAAGACCAGTAGTGCCTGATAGCATGATTTCCAGTATGGCCCGAATGTACCATGGTCAAGCTCATGTTGGAAGAGACGCCATGATCAGACTGTTTAGGCAGACATGGTATAATCCAAAGTTTAGGATGATTGCTGAGAGTTTGTGCCAGAGATGTCTGGTGTTTTAAGTAGACAAGGGGGACCCACTTAATGGCTTTGGACCATGGGTATCGGCTATTTCAAAAGAACAAAGGTCCTAAGCTCAGAACAATTTCTAGAAAGTTGGATAACATATGGACCACAATCGGACACCATGTACAGTTCTTCTTATACCCAGCCGGGCAAAGAGTTTATTTTAGGAATGTTTGACAGGAAGTCAATTTCAATATTTCAATAGCATAACAAACATAATAGTGTTTGAAGTAAGGCACAAGCCTGTGCCGTACTCATCAGAATAGAGAAAAGTTTGTGAAAAAGGGTGAAGAGAGAAGAGAATATTTAACATCAGGCAAAGGAAGAGTTGAGCAAAAGAGTGGTACTGCTTTGGGATTTAAATTGGCAGTATTCCCTTTAGTAGAACATACACTAGTAAATCACAATAAATAACAATGTATGTCTACATAACAGTGTCGACGGCGTTTCGATCCTATGCTCTAAGATAAAAGGATCATCATCAGGACTTAATATCTGCCTGGAATAACATAGAACAATCAAGCCCAGAGGTGGATTTGAAGACGCGCTTTCATTTAATGTTTTGCCTCGAGGTTGCGGGACGTTGAGGGTCAAGAGGCTATATTTTTAGCGACCTGGACCGGCTGCCCAATGCGGGGTGCCTCGTAAAGAGGAGATAAATGGGGGAACAGTCTTCAAAGGGGAATTGGTATCCTGTAGCAGCATCAATTGGCTGAGTCATGTTGAATGAGCGCCTTGCTTGGCGTTCTCACCCAGGTTCCAGGGGCTCTGTAGCGGCGGTCGGGAAATACAACAATCCGCTCGCTATAGTCGGGATGACGATGCATCGCTAAAAATATAGCCTCTTGACCCTCAATCCTGATGATGATCCTTTTTTCACAAACTTTTCTCTATTCTGATGAGTACGGCACAGGCTTGTGCCTTACTTCAAACACTATTATGTTTGTTATGCTATTGAAATATTGAAATTGACTTCCTGTCAAACATTCCTAAAATAAACTCTTTGCCCGGCTGGGTATAAGAAGAACTGTACATGGTGTCCGATTGTGGTCCATATGTTATCCAACTTTCTAGAAATTGTTCTGAGCTTAGGACCTTTGTTCTTTTGAAAAAGAGATGTCTGGTGTGCCAGCAATTTAATCCAGGGAGAAAGAAAAATGGGAGTCTGGGAACCATAGGCCGGGAGGGAGGTCCATTTACACGAATGCAGTTGGATTTAATAGAAATGCCTCCTTGCAATAGACTCAGATATGTACTGGTGATTATTTGTTTGTTTTCTCGGTGGGTCGAAGCCTTTCCGACCCAAAGAAATGATGGAGTAACTGTTGCAAAACTGCTTTTACGTGAGATCATACCACAATACGGTTTTCCAGTAACGATTGAAACAGCTTGTGTCTCTCATTTTCAGAATGAACTGATACAGATGATCTGTGAAGCATTGGACATTCGTCAAAAATTACAATGTGCTTACAGACCAGAGGCTTCAGGGGTAGTTGAACAAGTGAATAGAACAATGAAAAAACAGAAATGCAAAAATGTGTTTGGCAAGAGGGCTAAAGTGGCCAGACGCATTGCCACTTGTTTTGATGACCCTAAGGAGTATACCTGACAGAAGGACTGGATTAAGTCCACATGAGATTTTGATGGGCAGAGTGATGAGACAAGCTTTTGTACTAGTTGATAAACTGTTAACTATTGATGACGACATCATACTGGATTACTGCAAAAATCTGTCTGACGTGGTAACTTCTGTGTTCCATCAGGTGGGAACTGAAGCAAACACGAAAGAGAAACATCCAGCTCATGATTTAGTACCTGGAGACTGGGTTTGAATAAAGGTACACCGAAGAAGAAATTGCTTAGCACCTCGGTGGCAACGCCCAAGACAGGTTATTTTGGTCAGTGCAACTGCGGTCAAATGTGCTGGAGTACAGAGATGGGTGCACGCCAGCCACACCATCCGTGTACCTGAACCACAAAATCCACAAGAGGAAGGTGAATGCACAAAAGATTCTGATTCTGAAGAAGAACCAGAGAGAAATTCTGATATTGAAGCTCGACAGGAACGTCGACATCTGGAAGTTCCGGATGCTAGCTCTGCATCTGAAGGAGAAAGTGAAACTGTGAATGTGCCAAGTTTTGAAGATCGACCTGAATGTCGAGACTTGGTAAGAACTGAGACCAGTAAAGACATTGAGCAAAGTGCAGATAAAACTGGTAATCAGGAGAATACTGAAGAGCGGTCAGAAAACTCTGGAAGCAGGAACCAAAACCCGGATACTGGAAAAGAGGAAATAACTCACAATAAGGATGAGATTCCAAGTACCAGTTATGGAGATGTTCCTAACAGAGTGAAACTGCCAGGCAAAGAAAGGCCTGATTCTGAAAAGGATGCAGACATTATAAAGTTCATCATAAATGAAACAGTTGAAAATACTGAAAGTGAAACTGATGACAGTGAAGATGAAACACAATTGAGAAAGAGTCCAAGAAAAAGTGCTTGGAGAGTGGAAGATAATACCGCAGAACCTCAAACGAAAAAGAGCTCGAAAAGGAGATAATTGGCCTAAAGAGAATGATGGACTGAGATTTAAGTTGGTTAACAAAGCAAGTAAACCAAAGGATCAAGTGAATGAAATCACAAGTCAGAAAGAGCAGTTGGGAAAGAAAATAGAAGTTATTGAAAAGCCAAAAAGAGTAACGAGACCAAACCAAAAGTACAAATCACCTGAATGGACATATATGTTTTTACCTCCCATTGAGGAAGTAAACAGCAGTCAAGAGAACCTGAACTCTACAGGTCAAGAAACAGGAAAGTGAATAAAACTTTGAGACATAAAGAAAAGAGACATTTGATCTGATATTACCCGGTAAAAGGTAAAAGACTTGAAGTACTGATATATGACAACTACCATGAAATTAGACTGATAAACCATTTGAGACAGAAATCTGAGTAAAGAAGATTGTAAAATACTTGCTGTGTAAAAAAAGAAAAAAAAATGGCTACCACTACTAATGTTGATAAGAAATGTTCTATATTTAGAAAATGTTGTAAAATGTGGTTCATATGTACTGGAATATTAATATTAGTATGGTTAATTTTAGCTATTATCATTCCTTATAGGGAAAATTTGGAGAAAATGAAACCTAATGTGACTATGAATGGGAGAAACAATGAATTGAAAACTGATAAACCACATGCATATAGGCCAGAAATTCATCAGGATAAGTCGATTAGTGATTACTCGCGGAACACCTTTTCAAGATTATTATCTGAGTATGTTAGAACAATGGATGCCCAAGATTGCTATGTGTGTGTGAAGTTACCAGCTTCAGTGTCAGAGGGGGTGACCTATCACCACCTTCCACTTACCTATGGGATAACTTGTAGTGTTATAGCAAGTTTGTTTTATAATACAGGGAAATTGGAATATTATTATTCAGATTCTGATGATATATTTGCAAAGTTGAAAGTTGTGAATGCCCTTAACAAAGTCAAACCAGCAAAGGTTGTGGGAGAATTTTTCTTAGTAACGCAAGAATTAACGCATGAATATGCCTTCAGACACAATTTGACTTGTAAAATGAGAAGTGAAGAAAAGGCCTTTTTTAATATGGTCGAGGAAAGATGGGCTGTGTATAAGAGGAATGAAAAATTGAAACCTACTAAATCAAGATTTTGGGAATTTGAAGATGAAAATTTGAATGACAGAAATGTGAATGTGGCCATAAATATTGACACTCCATCTTTAGGGAAATTTTGTATTCGTAGAGACAATACCGTGTATGACAATTATTTTGTTGGAGCGAGTCAATGTGAAGACACTGTATAATAGGGGGATGGGGATTTAAAGGTGGAAAAGATCCAATTTTTCCTGGGATATATTTTATCTGCGGGAACAAGGCTTATTACAAGTTACCGGACCACTGGTATGGTACCTGTTATGTGGGCTTGATCTTTCCTAAAATTTTCCATGTAGATAGGGGTACTAATGGAATGCATGAGATAGGTAAAACATTAAGTCGTAGAAAAAGAGAAAGTGTAGCAGAAATAATAGGTGATATTTTTGAAGCACTGATACCAATCTTTTAATGCAAACAAAATTCGGAAAGTGTCAACAATAGTAGATTGTTTGTCAACAGACACTGCAGGTGGATTTTTAATGGTAGATACCAAATTAGTTGCTATGAGGGCTATGGTGATGCAAAATAGTCTTGCCCTTGATAAAATCTTGGCAAAAGAAGGAGGAGTTTGTGGAATTTTACATGTACATACATTCAGATAAAAGTCAAAACATTGAGAAATATATTAAAAACATTACAGAGTTGCACAGAGAAATTGAACCACTAGAGGTTGTCGGTGTTCTTGAGCGAATAGGTAGAAAATTTTCAGCAGTTAAACATTGGTTCCACGAATTAGGTAGTTCTATTATAGGTAACATAATTTTTCCAGTGATAATATTAGCAATAATGATTTTATTGTTAAGACTATATTGCATGATTAGAAAGAGAAGGAATGTTCAGAGATCAATAAAGAAAGAAAGAAAGAAAGAAAGGAAGAAAAAGATAGAAATCGAGAAATGACTGATATGGAAATGGAAGAGTTTCAAGAAAAGCATACGAAGATACAAGAAACATAGAAGAAAGTAGAGTATAGATTTTATACTAATCAAAAAGAATTTGAAACTTGTTAACATGGGAAAAAAATTCTACATTTTAGGAGGTATTTGGTGATAAATCACCAAAGGAGGGAGTTGATGGAGCGAGGTGAGAATCAAAAATGTTGTATACCCCTCGTGAAGTCACTTTCTCATAACGGTAACATGAATTAATTGTGTGGTTTGGATACAACTAATCAACATAGAATAAAATCCATACACAAATACACATGGGTACTAAAATAGCTTGTATTGCAAACATAATCGACTAACTGAGTGACAATGTAATGTCTAAAATTAATGCCAGACCAATAAAATAAGCAAAAGCGGCATACATGTGCTTACTGTTTGTCTATTTGTGGCAGAAACAGAAAGAAAGGTGAGAAAACCTTGCATATATGTGGCTTTATTTGCTAGGTAATCACTAACATGGATACCTTAGTAAGGGGGAGGTAAACAAAAGGGCTATAATTCACCATTTACCGTTAAAATTGTGTTTGTTTCTATAATAGTTTTCGTTATGGCCTGTGAGGCCTAGTAAAAGGTGGAAGATTTTTAAAACTTCGAGATTAATGTGAACCACGCATGCGCTCGCTGAGTGGAGCTGCAGACGCGTACAAGCTGACTGTGCTGAATGGGATGGGTCAAGGACGAGATGCCCTGAAACCCTGAATGACTGCCAAAAGAATGGACTTCATCATTGTGAACCCTGGGAAAGAATCCCAAACTAACAATTTAAAGGACATGTAGAAACCAGTTTACCCAAAGACAATAGTCAAATAAATTTTGCTGACTAAACGGAAGTAATAAGATGATGAGGTTATGCTCATCCACCCCTTCGAACAGTCAATAAAAATCATCGGACACCCCAAATGTTTCAGAATTTAGATAGTTTAACAAGGAGAAAAGGGTATAAAAGATTAGGTCCGGAGTTTAGAAAAAAGCTCTCTTTTCGATTTCTATTTGGATATCTTGACATGCTCCCGAATGCTGTATTTCCTTGGAGCGTAAGGACTTTGACTTTTTTACTTTAAACTTTGTTTGAGTGAGTACGGAGTCTTTAGATGAGGGGAAATAGATAGGATGAAGAAATGGACTTTGAGAACTATTTGTCTTTTCTAATATTTGTGTTTTATGAACATCAAATTCTGTATTAATTTTCCTCAAAAATTAGAATTAAATGAAAATAAATGTGGGAGTTAAATTTCCTTTCTTCCTTTTTGACTGATTACAATAAAATGAATTTAAAGTGAATAAATATTGATTATGCTAGGAGAATTTTCTTTAAATAAAAATTAGATAAATGAAGAATTAAGCTGGTCTTGTTCATCCTTAGCCTCATTTTTTACCAGCAGATCTATCGCCAATAATGGTGGTGTGTTTAAATAATTTCCTCGTTGAAAATAACCATGGTAAATGAATTAAAACTGCAGATGTATATATTATAAATAGTTAGTCAAATTTAGACACTCCGCTAATGCAGCAACTCTCCTTTGATTCATACCGATCCATGAAAAAGAAGAAAGTGTGTATGAGTGATTTACAGTGTTATGGGCCAGACTGGTGAACAAGTGTATGATTGGCTATTTCAGGGAAAGGTAATGTTAGTTTTGGAAATTATTTCCGGAGATGCGCTGCAACAGTCTACATGAGTTGCCCAAGTTGCTTTAAATATGAAATTGATGGTGTGTGGTTATATTTGTGAAGGCTTTATGCTCATGTTATCTCCATCATGATAGTGCATATATTGAGGCCATGCTAATTCATAGAGAGAGGTAGCTCAAATAGGATGAACGTCAAGAATTGATTGTTCTGTGTCGTAGTGTACGTTTGGAAAAATTGATTCTTGTGTAGTCAAAACATGCTCTTATGAAACAAGAGGTTGAGCCTTGTATAATGTTCACTCTTTGTTTCGATTTCGACATATAAGTGCATTATTACAGTTACCCATCATATAACGTGAGATGAATATCACGTCTATATTATATATCAAAAATACTTCAAGATTAGAGCTGTGTGTCAATTTCTATTATAAGCTATGACTGCACTGAGATTGGGGGGAATTCCATTATTATTTATATACTTAGGGGGTAACAATGTTTTTTAGTTTATAGTGCATAACAATGTTCAAATGAGACGTTTGCGCTGTAGTCTGGCCAGTTGATTTATATAGTTATCTCACTTATATCGAGAAGTAAATATGGCGTCTACACTTTACACCATAGATACGTGAAGTTGGAGTCATATATCCATTTTTATTACCCTCACCTTGCGATATCACTATAGTGTGTTCATAGCTAGTGCACATAAACAGGCCCCAATATGGTGCGTGCTTTGTACGCTACCAGCTGCATTGGACATCATTTGGAAACAGAATGCATTGGGGCTAAGTGGAGAAGTGTGGCTCAATGGTTAGAGCGGCAGATCATGATGCAGAGGTCTAGCCCGGGACCAGGGATCAATTCCTGCCTCGGCCGGTCTTGGGCTCAATTTCCGCGGAACTGATAATTCTCGCCTCGGTGCCTATTCTAATCATGGGTCCCACTCTGCAACTCTGGGCAATAGCTTGCTTAATCTCCACAACGGCCCCAACAATGCTAGGATGCCTGGCTTCACCTTGGGGGTGCCCGGGAGTGGGCACTTCACAGGGAAAAGCCAGGAAGGGTTCCACAGCGGTATGCGTACAAGCCCCTGAGATACCCCTTCGGGGGTCGATTCGGTGCACTTTACAAATACTACTACATTTACATTTACAATAGTGTTGCATTTGTTTGCCCTTTTGAATTTCTGCATGGGGTAATATAAGTTTGCAACTGTGATTGGTACATAAACGTTTCTTTTCTGACATAATGGGTATCTCAACCGATCTCAACCGATTTATCTTATCGCGGGCCGTACACTGTACTTTGTATATGGTTCATTCAATTATATTGAGTGCCCCTAATCTTTGTTGTCACAAGGGATTTTATTATCACTCTTTGCAATTTTTTCATTCCACCCTGGACGAAAAGAGTTTCGATGTACAGAAATGATGCCTAATAGCACAAAGCGCCACATGCAGTTATCTGGTTGTGCAAGACCGGGTGAAAGTCACAAGTTCAGGCCAGCCATGATGGAGCATGGCCTGGATACAGGGAGCAGGTTAGTTCTGCTGAAAACGTTACCTTCTATAGTCTAACGTACAGAGTTCCTCTTTTGAGTTGGAGGAGGCCGCGAGGAGTCAGGTGAGTGTCGCTGATGGTCATTGCTATAGCACAAAGAGCAGGTTGACGTCGCTGTAGCACGAAGATCATGTCGGGCATACGGATGGTCATTGTTGGAGATTCACGTTGGCGGTCACCGCGGGCTGTCGACGCTGTAGCAGGAAGTACAGATCTTGGGTTGCTGGTCATCGCTGGAGGTCATCGTACTGTAATGTTTATTTTGCCTTGCTGTAATGGCATTTTAAAAACTGCACACACAGGCTACAATGGTAGGCCTGAGATATATTTAAAAAGCCTACTAAAGTGGGTGGTACACAAAGTGCTGCAGGCCCAGTATTAACATTTAATTTACAGGCTCTGGGTTCATGTAGTGCCACTTTACTAAGGAATTACAAGTAAATTAAACAGGCGTGAGCCAATTTTGACATGTTTAAAGGAGAGAGCGTAAGTACTTTAGCACTAGTTAGCAGTGGTAAAGTGTGGAGAGCCTTTAAGTCAACAAAAATGGGTTCAGAAAAAACGAGGGGTAAAGGCACACAGTTTAGGGGTGAACTTGCAGAGAGGGCTAGGTCCAACAGAGGGATTGGAGTTGTACTGTGTCCCTGAACTCATTGAATGGGACTGATTGTGCTAGAAAACATTTCCTACACAGTATTTATCAGTGAGTTGTATTTGGGTCGCAGTGCAACTGGATGTCTAATTCGTATTGGTGCATTACACTGAGTTCTTGCACCGAAGGGTTAGAAATCCGACCCCTGTGTCTCTGAAGTGGGGGCTTGGGGGGGCAGATCGTGCCATAAGAATATGTTATATATCTAGAACAATAGGTCTGAATACAGACAGCTAAAGATATCTGTAGCTGAGAACTAATAAGTAACCACTAAATAAGGCACTGTACTTGTTTCAAACAGTTGCAATAGAGAACCACAGTCCTCAAAGTAGTACCCCAAAGTGTAGTCTAGGTATCAGATGGTTGAATGGTTTGCACAAGCCACCCGCCGTTTGCAACCCGCCCAGGCGGGAGACAAGCTATGAAAACAATGGAGCAGTGCACTCCCATGGTAATGTAGAGTTCAGAAATGAAGCGTAGTAGTTCCTTCATAGGTATTATCTTTATTAAAGTACATCCAAATTCATAGAAACAAACAACAGCCAACGAGTTTCGTTCATCAACTGAACTTTGTCAGGGCAATGTGTTAAGAGCAAAAGCATCACTTAAGGTGAAGTGAGGTCCAATAGAGGTCTGTTTAGTAGAACATCAATTTGTAGCGTAGGTCTCCATGATAAGACCAGCGGAAAATAAGCCTAGAGAAACGGTCTCTGCGTCACAGCATGCCGTGATGAAGTTCAGTTGATGAACGAAACGCGTCGGCTGTTGTTTGTTTCTATGAATTTGGATGCACTTTAATAAAGATAATACCTACGAAGGAACTACTACGCTTCATTTCTGAACTCTACATTACCTTGGGAGTGCACTGCTCCATTGTTTTCATTGTTCCAAACAGTTCTTTATTATTGGATTCCAGCAGCACCGGTCCACCCATAATACATGAGAAAAAATTAAAATGTGACTGTCCAACAGCAAGTAGAACCTAACACATCGAAACTTGCAAATCCAGTCTGAAAAGGATTAAAGTAATAGCCACGGAAATGTTGGCTAATTTAGAAGACATGTATCTGCTTTCCTTCCAATTATCAACCCTCCTGTTTTTCAATATCCAGTTTGTTATCTAGTGAGATTTGGTGATGAGTTGGCAGTCTGATGGGCTTTTGTTTAAAGACATTAGAAGGATAAAAGGCGAGGCTATGATGGAGAACCATGCCTCTGTGTAGTCGCAGGTGACCACACCACCCACCTTGGTAATGGTGGCACGGCAGCATGGCAGCTCCGGCATCTTTGGTGCGGCTAGGTCCTTCGCTGCATAACCGGAGTAACGTGTCAGAAAAGGGCAGAAAAAGTTTGGATATTGTTGCATAGCGAAAAGCTTCCTGGTAGGGACAAGTGCTGGGGGAAAAAACAGGTACACGCTAATTGGCATTGCTGAAAAACGGCCGGGACGGGCTCGGATTTTGGAGAACCCACGAACGGGCATTGTGCTGGAGCATTTTTTGGGTGGCTGCTGCTGAGTTAAGGAGCGGTAAAAGTCGGTACACCTTGACAGTGGCAATCTGCAGAGGAAGAGCCTACCTTGAGGTACTCAAACAGGAGCAAGATAAGACCCGGTCCGGACTTCAGCGTGGCTGACCAGGCTGAAGGAGAGAACTGCAGACTGAGAGTGCTGCGGACGGAAGAAAAGAGAGGTGAGGAGGCTGGGAGGTGAGGAGGCAAGGGGTCGGCGATGGCCAGGCTGAAAGGGCAAAAAAAAAAAGCTAGGTAACCAGTTTTAAAAAGGAGACTTTCTTAATAACTGCAGGAGCTGGCAACTAGTCAAAGGGGGAGAAGCTTTAAGTTGTGCTATTGTACTATTGCCCTGCATTCCTCTGCACGTATTGGATAAATATGGGGAGACACATCAAGCAAAATAGTCCTGTTTCTAAAGTCGACTCCGCGACTGCCCTAAAGACTAAAACCTGCTTGGCACAGGCACAGGCAAAGGCTTTGTCTTCAAGGGCTGGCAGAGCTGGACTTTTGGAAAATGGCCCGACCCCAATTCTAGCGATGAGAGCTCAGAGGAGGAGCCGGTTGAGCCCACCGACACATGCCAGGATGCCAGAACCTCTTCAACGACATCCATATTAGAGATTAGCAACATCGGTAAGACAAAGGTGGACAACATTTCAACTGCTGAAACTAGCAAGGAAGTAGTGAAGAGTGTTAAAGAGTTTCCCCTTTTTTTAGAAAAAGACAGTTCAGACAGTCCTTTCCCAGCTCAACACACCTCGACCTCAGATGGTGGATAAGAGGGTAGGAGGCCCTACCATCCCGCGCCAATCCCCACTTCACCTTACTTCAACATTCTCGCCTTCCGCCTCCTTAGAGCCAGCATACATTCAGAATGCTTCAGCGCCAACCCTCACAGCACAAGAATTGAATTTCAACCCTCTGAATTTGGCCCCCTTGCCCTCTCTAGATGGTTCCCTGCCACTTCACACTCAGCTGGTCCTGACCCAGACTGCGACTGCTAACTCTCAGGCTCTCTCCCCTGGACACTAGGAGCAGCTAGAGCAGCAAAACATATCAACACAGAAGCCAAACGCCTCAAATGTGACACCACTGGGTCACTGTCAGGAGGGTCAGAAAGAGCCAAATATTTCACAACTCCCAGATTTAGAATCAGTCTTAAAATCTGCAGAAATTCCAACAGATGATCTATCTGAAGCAGTCTCCACCGAGCAGATGGATATTAAGATCCTGCTAAATCTTATTCTTGATGAAATAAGAGAGATGGAGATGTCTCAGGAAAACGAAATTGCTTCTCTTCAGCTCCGTCTTGGAGGATTAAAGATGCAGTGGCCTGTCTCCCGGTCAAAATTCAGGAATCAAGGATCTCTTAGCTGGAGGACCAGATGAGCGTATTGCTTACAAAAGTACACGAAGCTACCAAAGTCAGGACTACACTAGAAAACAAGCTCGAGGAGTTGGAAAACCACTTGCGCCATTCAAATTTGTGCATAGTGGGGGTCCCCGAGAGAAATGCAGGCGCCCAGATGCCGCAATGGGTGGAATCCTTCATTAAGCAAAAAGTTATCCCCAAGTTCAGTGGGGATCTGACAATTACCAGGGCCCATAGAGTTCCTTTCCATCCATTACCAAATTTGAGCAGTCGGCGTACCATCTTAGTTAACTTGGCAGATTACCATATAAAGGAGAAGATCCTGGAAAAGCCATACAACAAAGGCAATTTCCAATCAATGAAACTTCCAACTGCAGAATCTTACCTGATATGTCAGCAGCGGCGGCCCTAGGCGTAAAGAGTTTGTTAAACTGCTTTTTCTTTTTAAACCCCAAGACCTGCAGGCGTCAATAGCCCAACAGTTGAAACTGCGTGTTCTTGTAAGGGGGAAATTTCACATGTTTTCTACCTTAGAAGATGCTGAGGGTCTTCTCAAGGAGATTTCGGTCTCAAAATGAATTAATGGACTTATTGGTGCTTTTTTTTTCCCTTCTTCTTTAACCAGGTCGTATAGAGTATAACATTGCCGGGGAGGGGTATGGGTATTTCTTCCTAGATTTTTTTCCCATGCTTTCTTTGCATTCGCCGGACTGGTCAAAAGAGGAGTTGCCATTTACTTCTGCAGTAGTCTTCCCTGGGAATTTGGCCAAATTTGTGAGATCCCTTGGGGCGGTGGTTGTGGGTCGAGGCCAAACTAAATGGGATGATCCTACATTTTGTAAATGACTATGGCCCGACAGTGGATGATACCATAGCCCTTTTAAAGATCAGTAAGCTACTTAGGGGGGCCCTGGGAAAAATGATATTGGGTAGGGACTTCAACTTTATTCAGGACCTTAAAAAAGATACCTCAAACATAAATAAAAAGGAGCTAAAACCCCAAACAAAGAAAGTACTGGAGGCCTGAGCAACTGCTGTTAGACCCTTGGCGTCAATCTAACCCTATTGGCGCTAAATTTAAATACTACTCTAATCAATTTCACACGGCCTCCCGGATCGATAGTTTCCTAATATCACGATCTTTAAGGTATATAGGTATGGCAATAGGGGCCAACTCATTTTCAGATCATTCCCTTGTGACAATGGAGCTGGAGATTGAAGGGGGCGGGAGGGTTCATTCCAGGTGGCAGATAGATCGTCCCCTCCTGCAAGACCCTCTCTGGGTATCTGAAACCAAAAAGTGTATTTTTTAGTTTTTTAGAATAAATGAAAATACAGCACAAATTTTTCCAGTCTGGGGCGGGTTTAAGGCAGCCATTCGGGGGCAGATGATTGCGCTCTCAACCGTTCAGTCAAGAAAAAGGCGGGATAAGATTAATCAACTCCAACAGGTGGTAGACAATGCACTGAGCTCCAGAGATACTCAGCCCCACTGGAGTGGAGATGCCGGGACTCAGCTAGACAGGGCAAAACTTGCATTAAAAGAGTTTGTTCTACTTGAAGAAATTAATAGCTCAAGAACCTACCAAGAACAAGTCTATGAAGAGAGTCAAATGGTGGGAAAAATGCTCGCAGGGCAAACAAAAACTAAAGAGGAGAAAGCCTTGATTTCAGAAATCATTGATCCAAAGGGCCAAGATATTATAAGGGATAATGGCGGTATAGCTCAAGTTTTTATGGAACAATACTCACAGCTTTACTCTACAATATATGAGGTAGGACTGGGCTAAATTCACAAATATGTTGATGAAGTAAATCTTCAAGTTTTGTCCGGGCCGTTAGCTGAACAACTTGAGCGCAATATTTTAGATGCAGAAATCTTAAATACGGTGAAATCAATTGCAGAGCGAAGGCCGGTGGAGCAGATTGGCTCCCAATTGAGTTTTATAAAAAAATTCCAAAGAACTGACTCCCTTTTTGGCAAAACTATTTAATAAAGTTAGAATGGGAGGCACTGTTCCCCCTAGCTTTAAGGAATCTATCATCATTAGTTTTGTCAAAAAAGGGAAGAACCATAAGAATGTCAATTCTTACAGGCCGATTAGCCTCCTTAACGCCGATTTCAAGATTTTAATGAAAATATGGGCTCAACATTTTACCCCGATTGCCCAGGCTTTAATTCATCCCGATCAGTCTGGGTTTGTGGCAGGGAGGTCAATGTCCGCCAATACTGGGTTTTTAATCCAGACCCTTGATTTTTCTACAAACAGAACTCCAATTCTATTTACGATGATCGACGCCGAATAAGCGTTCGACCTAGTTGCACTTTTCTTTGGAATGCTAAATTTTGGCATCTCTGTTCAGATAATTAATATGTTGAATAACATCTATCAAGGTGTAAAACCCCAGGTAAAAGTAAATGCCAATACCATAGGGGCAAGAAGTATAAATCTGGTCACTAGACAAGGTTGTCAGATGTCCCCCATCCTCTTCACCTTTTTATATCTAACCTTTAGCTATAGGAATACGTGGAACCCCAAAATTAAACCCCCAATAGAAGGGAGTGGCGAAATTAAAATTAATTGCAGATGACATAATCCTATATCGGCACCCTGACAAACAAAATCTCTATCAGGCTTTACACAAATTCAGTCAATTTAAACTGATTGGCAGATATAAAATAAACCAAAACAAAACCAAGGTTTTAACATTGAATGTGGATTGTAATTTTGTACCCTTAAATTTAAAATCCCAAGCCATGAAGGCAGAACCTATTAGTTATTTGGGTATATATGTCTCCAATCAATTCAAACAATTATTTAGTTTGAACTATTTAGCGATGCGTAACAAAATTAAAATTTTGCTCAGTAGGTGGACTCTTCTACCGTTAACTCTTATTGGCCGCGTAGCACTTATCAAAATGTCTATTCTCCCTTTATTGTTTTTTCTTTTTATAAATGTACCGCTTAAGATTAATTACCATTATTTTAAAGAGATTGAGTCGATGATCAGGGACTTTGTTTGGAATAGGAAAGCCTCTTAGGTTAAACTGCCCATATTACAGTTGGGAACAGCTCAGGGGGGTTTAGCCCTACCAAATATTCGTACTTATTATATGGCAGCGATCTTGGATTTGTCAGCACGTTTACTGGAACCTAATGGTCTGATAGATATGTTTTTTCTTTGACAGAATGATCCAGGATTCTGGATTGCAAGTTCCTATGTTTTTTTAAAAACAGCTAAATTACCAAAATATGACCCGATACAAGACTGTCTGAGATTTTCTCCGATAGACCACAGTCCTTTTTTAAACAATCTGGGTTTGCTGGCTTTTATTATTTGAAATTAGAGGAGTGTAACATTTTCAGGCTTCAAATTCACTCCAGCAGGCTCAAAAGATGGAAGGACTGTGGTCTAGGAGAATTGGGTCTCTTCCTTACCTCATGGAAACTTATTACCTGGCAAGAGGAGTTAGACAGATCTGATAATCAACTAAAACCGGGGTTTTTGAAGTATCTCTAGATTGTAAATGTTAAAAATAAATATAATCTGTTGTCATATGGGATGCCATCAGTACAGGCTAACACCTTATACAAAGCCAAATTGAAGGGGGTAGGAAATTGGTATAACTTATTGAGAAAGGGTGAAGAGTCCCGCCAGGCTGAAGAAGTTCTGGCAAAAATAACCAGTGAACCCAACTGTTCCTTCTTGGGGCGGAAGTGGGAGGCTATAGCTCAATTAGGAAGTAAGGCCCTTAGAGCAGCCAATTTCAAAAGGATGGCCTTTTTATATCGGTGGTTGGCCTATTTCACCCCGAAAGCTCTTAATAAACGTTTTCCGGGAGTGGAAAATAAATGCTTTCGTTGTCAGGCTCGAAGCGTGGGCGATTAGCTCCATATATTTTTTACATGTCCGAAACTTGAAACATTTTGGCGCAAGATCTTTTTGTCAATAAGCCATGCCATTAATAAAACGCTTGACCCCAAAGTGGCTCTTTTTTGGCATCTCCAAAAAAAAGGTCTGATCTAACCACAGCCGAAGAGACATACACGGCGATCTTTTCTTTAGTAGCTCATTCCCTAATCCTCTAAAATTGGAGGTCTGAGGATGTACCATCTTACTCAAAATGGGTGAACAAAATGCTAAGGACTAGGAGGTTCGAAGAGGCCTACGTCAAGAGAATCGGGGCAATGAAAAAGTTTACTAATGTTTGGAAGTTCTCTGATATATGGGAAACTACGACTGATTTTTGGCACTTTAGCACTCTGCACTTTATTTGCGTGTGTTTAAGGATAGTCACAATTGCACTTTAATGCTGCAGGGCTCTTTTGCCTGGATAGAATGTTTTCTCAATTAATGAATATGATTGATAGTGGGGGAGAAAGGTAAATAACATCAATAATGATGTTTAACCCAGCAATATTTTAATATGTAGCACTGTTAGCACTTTTGAAATTAGGACGGTAGGAACGTTACCACTTGGCATTTTCTTCTTACATGTTTAAGGGAAGATATGATGATATTTTATGTAGCAGGGCTTTTTTGATTGGATAGAATGTTTATTCATTTAATGAATACGACCTGTTTTGGGGGTAAAGGTAAACAACAACAATAATGTATGCTATTGGTCTACCCTGCTGTATTTTAATATCTAGCACTGTGAGCACTTTATAAAACATGGTAGTAGGAACATGGTGGCATATTATCAAAGGATTTATCTCTGCTTTTTTAGCTTTAAAAGCCAAGAAAGCAGAGATAAAATTATCTCCCTATCAGCAACAGGGTGCTAACACGCAAATTTGCATGTTAGCACCCTTTTACTCTACGCTTCCCCTTGCATCTCTAATGAGAAGCAAAGGGGGCGTTCCAGAGAAAAATAATAGGAGAAATGTTGTTAAGCGACATTTCTCCTATTATCAAGGATATCGCTAAACCTGTTAGTGATAAAAAAAAGCAGCGCTAACCGCGGTTAGCGCTCCTTTTTTTACACCTGGTATTTTCCTGACTTAGCCATGATATCCTATGGAAGGTGGATATCATGGCTAAGTTTGTGAGCCCCTATCATCAAGCTAACGCCAAACTTCGAGAGATTATCGTTGGTTTTCCAGCGATAATCTCTCATTTGGCAGTTAGCGTAAGGATTTTTATCACTTCTGAGATAAACGTTGCTAATAGCAAGTTATCTCAGCGATAATTTCCGGCGATGCTTAGCGATAAAGATAATCGTTGCAAAGCCTAGTTAGCGATAAATATCGCTACTCGTTGGTAATATGCCCCATTGTCTTCTGTTGTTTCGTGATAATGTTATTGACCAGGATATCTCTCCAGACTTCGCTTGTCTTTCTAAAAGTGTTTTTTATTATTATTCCCGATCGTCGATTATTGTGCATTGAATGAATTGCTCATCTGCTCTGCTCAATAAAAATAAAAAAAAATAAAAAAAATTGGTAACGAGTTCTCCCACTGTAGAACAGATAAATTAGGAACAATAATTTCTAGTCAAGAAGATTAGTGTTTGTAAGGCTTTTACGTTCCATTTGCTCTGAAGTTGCCAAAGCATGTTACATCTGAATTCATCTCAGAAGTATGTAATTTTTTTGCAGAGCGTACTAATTTTTATTAACTGAATTACGTCATTGCTTCATCTACATGTAATCACTCTTCTATTTATATGCTATGTTTATGCATATAGAATCATACTATAGTAATTGAAAGCTGTAATGTCGGTAGGAAGAAATACATAAAAAAATAAACACTACAGAAACGAGAAAGTATTATTCTCTCACTGCGTTGGCCGAAAGCCCATAATATGCGCTTGTGCTTCTAGAAAAATGTTCCTGTCTTTGAATGAAGAATGCAGAAAGAAAGAGAAATCGTTTTTTTTTTTGCAACACTTAAGTTAGAATACTCTTAAAACGTTTTTACGGACGGAATAAACATATTTCAAACGTCGTTTTGTACCTTTTTCACCAGCAATTTCGAATTTTTTTGTCAGTTTCCCTACCAAAGTTTTAAAAAAAATATTTGTTATCATTTTCAAAGTTCACCCCCCCCAAAAAAACACTAGATTTTGTTTAAATTAATGAAGTCTGACAGGGTATTTCACAACATGAAGAGACCGCGACAACCACACTGGAGGAGGCATCGCCATCATCTACAGGGACACCATCCGCATCAAGACCAACACCGACGACACCCTGACAACCGCCGAACACCTGCACTTCCAGATCCACACGGACCCCAAAACCACCCTCAGAGGCACCCTGATCTACCGACCCCCGGGACCACGCACACAATTCAGCGAGGACATCGCCGACTTCATCAGCCCGCATGCCCTCCCCTCCGCCGACTACATCCTCCTGGGAGACATCAACTTCTACCTGGAGAACAACAACGACCGCAACACCATCACCCTGCTCGACAACCTCACCACCCTCGGTCTCAAGCAGCTGGTGTCCACCCCCACCGACCTCGCCGGACACACACTCGACGCAGTCTTCTCATCCTGCAAAGACATCGTCTTCAGCCACGCCACCGGACTCCACTGGACGACCACAGCTGCGTCCACTTCACCTTCAAAAGAACGACGATCCACCACCACCAGCAACAGGTTGCTTGAAGAAGCTGGAACAAGATCACAGCCGACCAGCTCGCCGCTTCCCTGAGCCAGCACCCTCCCGCCAGCTCAGCGAACCCCAGCCAGGCCGCCGACAACCTCACGAAGTGGATCAGCAACTGCGCGGACGAACTCGCCCCACTGAGGACCCCGCCCAGCAGACCCGGCAGCAAGAAGGCCCCATGGTTCACCGACGAACTCAAGAGCTCCAAGAAGAACTGCCGAGCCCTCGAGAAAGCCTGGAGAAGGGAACCAACACCGGACAACATGACCTCCCTCAAGCTTGCCACCCGGAAGCACCACCAACTGATCCGCGCCACTAAGAAAACTGCATTCAAGGACCGGCTGGACAGCAACGCACACAACTGCAAGGAACTCTTCAACATCGTGAAAGAGCTCTCCAACCCCAACTCCGGCAACAACAACATCACCGCATCGCAAGACCTCTGCAACTCCCTCGCCTCCTACTTCCACAACAAGATCGCGGACATACACAACAGCTTCTGCACCCAACCGACGCACGCCACGACCGAACCACCGCCCCCCACCACCACCCTCCGCGCCTGGACTCCGATCAGCACCGAAGACACCGTCCGCATGATGAACTCCATCCACTCCGGATCTCCAACCGACCCCTGCCCTCACCACGTCTTCAACAAGGCTGACGCTGTCATCGCACCCCACCTGCGGGACATCATCAACACCTCCTTCGACACCGCCACCTTCCCGGAGAGCTGGAAGCATGCCGAACTCAGCGCCCTACTCAAGAAACCTACAGCGGACCCCACCGAACTCAAGAATTACCGCCCCATCTCGCTCCTCCCGTTTCCAGCCAAAGTCATCGAGAAGACCGTCAACAAGCAGCTGGCCGCCTTCCTCGAGACGAATGGATCCCTCGACCCCTCACAGTCTGGCTTCCGAGCCAACCACAGCACCGAGACCGCCCTCATCGCGGCCACCGATGACATCCGAGCCCTGATGGACAACGGAGAAACAGCGGCCCTCATCCTCCTAGACCTCTCCGCGGCCTTCGACACTGTCTGCCACCGCACCCTAGTGCAGTGCCTCAGCAACGTCGGAATCCAGGAGAGGGCACTGGAGTGGATCATCTCCTTCCGCGACGGAAGAACACAGAGAGTCCGACTACCACCGTACAAGTCAGAGGCCACCGAAGTCATCTGCGGCGTCCCTCAAGGATCCTCGCTGAGCCCCACCCTCTTCAACGTCTACATGAGCCCCCTCGCGGCCATCGCACGCCAGCACAACCTCAACATCATCTCCTACGCCGACGACGCCCAGCTGATCCTCTCCCTGACCAACGACCCCGCCGCCGCCAGAGCCGACCTTCACAAAGGGATGAAACACGTAGCCGAGTGGATGACGACCAGCCGCCCGAAACTGAACTCAGACAAGACGGAGGTCCTCATCCTGGGCTCCTCGCCCTCCGCCTGGGACGACTCCTGGTGGCCCCCCGCCCTGGGCACCGCACCCAAACCGACAGACCACGCACGGAACCTGGGCATCATCCTGGACTCCTCCCTCTCCATGACCAGACAAGTCAACGCCGTCTCCTCGTCGTGCTTCAACATCCTGCGCATGTTACGGAAGATCTTCCGGTGGATCCCCACCGAGACCAGGAAGACGGTCACCCAGGCCCTCGTCACCAGCCGACTGGACTACGGCAACGCCCTCTACGCCGGAACCACCGCCAAGCTCCAGAAGAGACTCCAGCGGATCCAGAACACCTCAGCCAGACTCATCCTCGACATCCCACGACACAGCCACATCTCCGGACATCTGAGAGACCTGCACTGGCTCCCCGTCAACAAAAGAATCACCTTCCGTCTCCTCACCCACGCACACAAAGCCCTACACGATCAAGGCCCGAGCTACCTCAACAACCGCATCAACTTCTACGCTCCCAAACGCCATCTCCGATCAGCCAGTCACGCCCTCGCCGCCGTCCCCCGCATCCGAAGAACGACTACAGGAGGAAGGTCCTTCTCCTACCTGGCCGCCAAGACCTGGAACTCCCTCCCGACCGACCTGCGCCTGACCCAAGCCCACCTCTTCTTCAGGAAGAAGCTCAAGACCTGGCTGTTCGAGCAGTAGCAGCACCCCCTCCCCACCCCCCCCCCCCAAGCGCCTTGAGACCCTCCGGGTAAGTAGTGCGCTCTATAAATGTCTTTGATTGATTGATTGATGTATCAGAGTTTTGCATATATTTTGCTTAAAAGTGCACATTCCCACATCCTGAAATAGTCAGACATTTCTTTCACGATCATTGACTTCAAACTAGATCGTCCACACTCCCTTAAAAGGAGGATTTGTTTTACATGTGTTTAATGCTCCTGCTTCACACGTCATGCCAGTGTGTACAACTATGACGTGCCAGGGGTACTGGGCCTTCAGACATGCGCACAATCAGTACCAACGTCTGCAGCTGGCATAATGACATACGCTCAAATTACATTGTATAAACATAAACAATCACATTACTGTATACATAAAAAGGTTCAAATTCACTCTCCGCAACATTATATTGGGACATAGGATAAAGAGGGTAACTATGTTACCACAGGAGCATAAAATAAATATACAAGGAAAACACGGGAAGTGCAGCTATTTGGATTGGAGATAATTTCGAGCACCGTCATCCTTAAGAAAAAGGTCCAATCAGCGACGTCTAACTATGCCATGTCATAGGACCTAGTCACTAAAAACGATTTAAAAGAACCGGTGGGGGTTAAGATCTTTCCCTTTGCACTCAAAACTCAATACCTTAGTGCTTCTCATTTGAATTTAGGAAAAAGAAAAAGGTTTGTAAATTGGGTCCATCGAGTATTTTGATATTATCTTAGGTTTTCACTCATTATTAGGCGGATTTTGTTGAAGCACAATTTGACACTCTGATACCTATTAAAATATATCGAGACTATAACTGAGAATGTGATTTTTGGTAATAAATAGAGTGAAAACCTACCAACCTATAATGACACAGTAAAATAAAATTACGTTTTATTGAAGGATTTGTATACATGTGTGACATAACAGGAAACACTAGCTTAAAGCAATCTTAACTGTGATGTTTCTGCAGAGCTTCAGAACAGCAAATGGTCATTTCCCTCCTGGAAAATATTCTGCAGCAATTGCCCTACATGGAGATGCAGTGTGCCTAAGTGTGACCTTTTCAAGGCACATAACAGATTATATTTCATTGTTCCTGCTTAAACGTTTTCAATATCACACGCCCTCCCTTTCCCTCCAAACACACACCTCAGCTGTTCTTAGTCTGCCCTGCCCAACATGAGATGTTACTGCCAAATGAATCGATCATCCTGGTGTGTATAAAAAATGAGTTTTCTCCCCTATTTCCCCCTGCCCACAATCTCCAAGTGCCCCATGACAATTGCACGTCCGTGTTTTGTACAGTAAGCCATTCCTTTCGAGAGCTTGCATCAGAGCTGCCAAAAATATGCCCAGCAGAAGCAATATATTGCAGATGTGCCAACTACTGTATATGACTTACTTAGCCCTCGTGGCTGAAATAGCGAGTGCAGGAAAAGAAGGCAACATTGATTGCTCTCGGGGAGCAGAGGAAACGAGGCAGGCTTGCTAATCTGGACATGGCTGGTGAAATGTAACCAAGGCTGCTTTCTTTATAGCAGAAAAGCTGAGCCTCGTACCCAAGGGTGCCCGCATCCTGGGCCCTTGCCAGCCCCTCTCGCCACTTATCACTGAAAGCTTGAACCAGCCAGAAATGTATGTGGCTGACAACAGATGCGCCATGTTCAAGAGGCTGCCCCAAAAACTGGTGACGTGCCAGGAAACAAGTGTGAGCGTGGAGCATCCCAGCAGGAACCCATTTAAGTGAAACAAACTGGCAAAACATGCCCGGTGTTGTGAATCTGCGTGCCAGATCTGGCATCCATGGGCCTTTGACACAGGAATTGATTCCAGACTTTCACCAATTACCGGTGCCTGTATTTCCACTTTTAACAAATGGCGGCAGGAGATAACTGGCAGAGGTCCAGCCGAAACATTCGCTGAAGTTTCCCTTACTGTGTGTAAACAGCAGACGATAGAGAGCCATGCTCGCAGATTTTTTACTACAAAATAAAAGCAAAACAGTGTAGGGTTGTAAGCGCTTTTCCGCAACGAGTAAACATGTTGCAGGGGAGACTGCGGCCAACGAGGATCTGATCAAAAGACAGCAGCTTTAATGATCTTTCAAAGCGAGGACCCCTCAGGCCAGCGAGCAGAAGCTCTTTTATCATCTAGCTGTCATCCTGACCTACTTTTTACCAGAGGGGGCAGAACGCGCCCCCTCCCATGTGTTCAGGACCTGGCTGCATGCAAGCCGGCTCAGCTTGTCTCCGAAGCGTCTTTGTCATTTTCACCCACACTGCATGCACACACACACACACACGGGTGAGATGTTGTATAGATTATATTTAGACACATTCCATTCCAGGATGGGGTATTTCAAAAGACCTGGGATTGAAGAATGTAACATTTTCTGTGCTAGGAAGTCACTTGTTTCAGTACTCTGCTGGAAACACCTCCCACCCCCACCAAGGCCTGTTTACCTGCGTTTTATTATAGATTTCCTTTCCGCTTTTCTGGGATTCACTGAGGATTTCAAGATTACTCCTGGAAAGATCAGACAGTCACATCTTTCCAGTAGTCCTAGAAAACCTTTTTGGATCTACCCTTCATGTTCATGCAAAGCCATTCCCATACTTTCGAACTATCCCATCAGCTTGTAGGGTGAATTCTAGGCTCCATGACCTTTGCCCTGATGATGGCACGTGGATTGCCTTTTCTGGGCTATTGATCCCAATCACATCTCAGTAAGCGGCATGCATTTGATGCTGACATCCCTTAAGCAAATGCCAACATTCTGCAAAATTACAATCGGTTAAAATGCAGAATTATCACTAAAATATAATAACATCTCTAATGACACATGACCCAAAGACTTTTTCCTACCTCGTGGGGGCATCAAACCCCGGGGCATCTAGGTTAGCAAATGTCGAGACCCTTGGCCCTCTTCCTGCTCACACCACCCATCAGCCACATCCCTGTGAAACACAACCCGGAGTAGGAGAGGGGTCTGAATTTATATAACTGAGCTCTTCCTTCTCACACATGTTCTGCACTTGTGTTTAGGATCCAGCAGGGGGTGGAAATGGTCGGTGTATATCGGATTGTGGTAGCGATGGGGAATAACCCCAGTAGCTGGACTAACCACAACACTCCTTTTCTAGGAAATAATGAAAATGGGGAATATCGAATCACTTCTTACACAGTGGAAATGGACAATAACTCATTAAGCCAGACACACCACTGCTTTACTCCAGCTCCGGACGAATACAAATCCAAGAAACTGAAATGGATGAGAAAATCCCAGGCCAGAGCACAGCTCAATCTGCTTTCTTCGGTGGGGGAAAGGGGCGTGGGGGGAGTGAAAAGCACACGTTTGTGCGTGAGTGGCTAGGATGATGACAAATGTGGGTGAGTTTTGAGATACTGATTTCTGCAGTTGTAATTCTTAGTTTAAAATTGTGTCATCAAACATGGCTTTTTTTTCCCCCCCGAGCTGAAAAATATTTTCCCCTTGTGAGATATTTATGGCATATAGCCACCCTGAAACTGAACTCCTGAAGTAAGGGTAAGAATAACAGTACAGATGCACCACACAAGTCTAACATAAAACAAGTTGAGATTTGGTCTGTAGTTACAATGAATCAAAGAAGATCAGAGTTCTTCAGTTTGGTTTCTTTTATTTCAAAGTGGAACATTGAGACACCATACAGCCGACGCGTTTCGTCCATAAAAGGGACTTCTTCAGGGCTTATCACAGGTCAAAGCGTCTTTAGGAAAACAGTATGATTGATGAAGCAATCTGAAGCGGTGGCGTACTTCTCGATGGAAAGGATCGTCTTGTCAGGTTAGGAACAGGAGATCCAATCGTAATGTAGAGAAAGGGTATCCATAAAAAATGATACTGTTGCCAATATTTGAATATGCAAACCGGTAGGTCTGTAGAAAAAAGTGGATCTAGATAACATCCATATTACAAGTACAGTCCCACCGCATGAAGACACTGTTGTCAAACACAGGCCCCTGCAGTGGACGCATTAGTCCACTAAGCCACCAAACCCTATTCAGCACTTACATAACATGATCCAGACTTTAGCACTATAGAACTTTGGAAATGGATGGACAGCATGGTAGGTCTGGTCTCAGTGAGTTAGGAAGTGCCTGCAGACCCCGATTATAAGAAGGGTGGACCTGAAAAGAGTGCCGCACCTGTACTGAAATCTCCCACAATGTTTGTTTACAGTTCCCAAGGTGTACCTTCTGCTGTGTGCACTCCCTGTAAGACCACTCCAAGCAGTCAAAATGAAAGCTGTGGAATGCATGGGAGCATTTGTTCCACAGCAACAGTGCACTGCGGGCAGCTCGTTGGATGCTTTAAGTGACATGTGAATGACTACGTAAGGAGCCAGTATTGGGCCTGGCCACATTTTAATTTTAGAGCGTGTCTGAATTGGAAATGCTCCCGTGCTTTGAGGCTTCAGGGTGGATGCCCCAAGAAATCAACTTGAGACCTCGGATGACAAATCACCACAGCATGTGCAATAAACCATATTCTTAATAGCTGAGGGTTGATCAAGAGCATCCACACTAGATGAATAAATAGCAAGCAATGGCTCAGAGCCAGCCCAAGTCTTGTATGAGTACACTTTGAAAGAATTAATGGGGAAGCTTTGTGATGCAAGCACCCAGGTAAATAAATATTCCGACAAGACAAAGCAAGAGGTAAATGTAAATGTGTTTCGATTTATATAGCACACTTTAACCCAGGGGTCCCAAGGCGCTTGCTTAGGGAACCCGTCCTGGTATTCCCCTGTGAGATATCCCGGTCGGGTATCCACAAGATGAAAGCCAGGCATCCCGCCGCAAGGGGCCATAGTGGAGATTAAGCAAGCTATTGCCCAGAGTCGCAGAGTGTGACCCAATGAGTTGAGTAGGCACCGGAGCGAGAATTGTCGACACCGTGGAATTTTTGAGCCCGAGACCCGCCGAGGTAGGGAATCGAACCCTGGTCCACAGCCGATCTCAGCTTCTCGGTCTGCTGCCTCTAACCACTGACCTCTAACCACTGAGCCACTCTCACCTCTTAGAATCAGGAATCAATTACGGCTAAGCGGGCATGGCCTTTGAGATTGGAGACCTTCATGTATGTCGTTTTACAATGGACATTTTAGTTAATGCCATTTTTAGAACAATCTCTTTAAATAAGCGAGATTTCGGGATACCACATGGTGGATGCGAATACAATGAAAAACAAGGTAGCACACAATGAGAATCAAGGTAATGAATGTCTCTTTAGGTTGTGTTCTTCAAGATCAGTCTCTTTAGCATACTATACAGCAACATGCACACGAAAAACAACATTAACCAATGCTAATAGCAGAATATTAAAATGTATTCACTTAAACACATGGCAAATGTGTACTATAATCCCGACTTAGCAATATTAGCAATAAAAAATGAACGATTCAATAACAGCACGGAAATGGCTCTTTTTACAAACAAGAAGCATTCTGGGTGATTGAGCACAAGCAACATTGGTTCTGGTCCAATCTTTTCTAGACAGGAACGCACACTATCGGTCTTTAATTCCAAGCAGGACCTATCTGTTCAGATTTTCTTTCATTAGAAGCCAAAGCAACTGCCTCTGGCTAAAGATATAAGTGCAATTTTGTTGCCACTGAAGACATAAGCAATTACATTCCCGACCTGTTGGAGCTGAACAATGCACATTGGGGAGGAAGCAAAAAAATGAGCTGGGGCAATCCATGGGAGAAGTGGAGAGCTAGTGATTAGTTCAGTAGAAAACACGAAAACATAAAGCAAACCTCAATATAAAAATATCAATTAAAAATACAAATATAGTTTTTCCACGTATAGCATGCACACTCGCCATGTTAGGTATGACAGGAGGACACTATAGACTGGATGCACACCAACATTGTTTCTTAGTCATGTGATTAACATGGAAATAATGCAAAGTTATTACATGACAGCTCTCAGTTGCTCCTTAACCTTAAAAATAATGTTGAAACGGATTATGAATTTTTAGACTAAGACAAGTTTTAGGGAGTATAGTAAAGGGTGTTTTAATCACTGCTGTTAAAGGGAGTTTTAATTACTGCTGTGTGTGATACTGGCATGCATATCACTAAAACCTTTGAACTATACCTTGATTAATGAGTCCAGCAGTGTAGAAATGGAACCTACATCACATCAAACACTGAATGAACAGATTGCTCTATCCATGGAAATCATCACATTTGATGCTTTTGGGAATTTTGCATTGACATTTAAGACGTCTCTGAAATCAACTGTGCATGCAAACAAATGTACAATCCAGGTGTCTGTTAAATTTACCTTAGTCGGTTCAAAGAACTCTCCTCTTAGGAGGGGGGCGGTCCCACACACAAACCAAAGATGGAAAGGACGCAGAGAAAGGCCACTGCAAATGCGAAACTAAAGCATTGTAAATGATGAACAGCAACAAGAGTAGCATTGCGTCCGACATTAAGATAGTGTCCCTAAACGTCAAGGGTCTGAATAGCCCGGTGAAGAGGAGGAAAGTACTCGAACATCTTAGGAAACTTAAGAGCGACATATATGTACTCCAAGAAACAAGATTGCAAGCAGAAGACATCAGCCGCATAGGGGCCAACTGGATAGGTGAGGTGCAGGGCTCACCAGCACAGAATAAGAAGAATGGGGTAGTAACAATTATAAGCAAACACTCCAAAATAGAAGTGGTAGGCTCTCAGGCAGACACACAAGGAAGAATGCTTACGACGACACTCAGAAGGGCTGGGGAGACATTCCATGTGGCGAACATATACGGGCCCAACAGTGACGACAGAACATTTTGGGAGGGGGTGGGTGCACAACTATATTCACTACCTCTAGGAGACCTGCTGATCGTCGCGGGGGATATGAACCAAGTTCTAGACCCAGCAATTGATAAGCATCCATACAGACCAAGCCAATCAACAAACAATCCCCACATCCTTAAGAATCTCTGTTCCAAACTAAGCCTAAGAGACCCTTGGCGCATAAGCAACCCAGATGCCAGGGAGTACACTTTCTACTCCAACCCACACAACTCATATAGCCGAATAGACTACATTCTGATGTCAGAAACACATACCCACCTCATAGACCACACGGAAATAGGACCCAGAACTATATCAGACCACTCACACATAAGCCTAACACTATCAGGCAGACACAACGACGAGCCGACCCGCAGATGGCGATTCGATGACAGTCTGCTCCAAAACGCCCCAGCGAGAGCCAAAATAGAGGAGGCAATAAAAGAATACCTACTACTAAACGACAAACCAAACACTAGCAGGGAAGTCCTATGGGACGCCCTGAAGGCCACCATTCGGGGAACAGTCATGACAGTCAAGGGTAGGATGAACAAGGACAGGAACAAGAAAGTTGCGGACCTAGAGAAGGAAATCAAAAAACTCGAGAACAGCCACATAGCTAGAATAGAGGACAGGAACACGCTCACAAACCTAACTAAATTAAAGTACGAGCTAAACAGGATACTGAGCGAGAGGGCGGGGACCTGGATCAATAAATATAAATCAATTAATCTGTGTACCGCAAACAAAGCGGGCAAAAACCTAGCATCCTACCTGAGGGGAAAGCAGAGACACCACACGATAGGAGCCATCAAAGACAAACACGGCATATCCAAGACCTCGAACAAAGACATACTAGAAGTCTTCAGGGATTTCTATGAGGGACTGTATACAAAGGATGATACACTGCAAGATGACGGGGGGAAAGAACTACTAGCGAACATATCCACACCACACTGACGGACCAGGAACGAGACATCCTGGAAATGTCCATAACGGCTGATGAGATAGAGAGAGCCACGCAAAGCCTCAAAGATAACAAGGCACCTGGGCCAGATGGGTTCACAGCTGGCTTCTATAAGCAATACCTGAACATACTCAAACCCACAATGAGGGAGGTATACACAGCTTGTGCCCAGAGCGGACACATGACACCCTCAATGGCGGAGGCAAATATAATCGTGATCCCAAAGGAAGGGAAAGACACAACAGAGGCGAAGAACTTTAGACCGATCTCCCTCATCAATGTAGACTGCAAAATCTATGCAAAAATACTAGCCAATAGACTCAACGCATATCTTCCGAAACTCATACACAACTCGCAAGTAGGCTATCTCAAAAACCGGATGTCACATGACAACACAAGACTCCTATGCCACGTAATTAATCACTCCTCACGCAGCGAAAACGCAGCAGTCATGATAGCCCTAGATGCTGAGAAAGCCTTTGATAGAGTCTCATGGCCCTTCTTGGATCAGTGCATGGGGAAATTCAGGCTGGGTCCAAACTATAGGAAGATGGTGTTGGCCCTATATGAGAACCCCAAAGCAAGGGTGGTGGTCAACGGAGGCACAACAAACATACTCAACTTGGAAAGGGGAACCAGACAAGGATGCCCCCTGTCACCAGCCCTATTCCTCCTCGCCATAGAACCGCTCCTCACGATGATCAGATCCAATGTGGACATTGTGGGGATACCAATAGGGGGAGAGACTTTCAAGCTAGCTGCGTATGCAGATGACGTTCTAATAGTCACGGAAGACCCAGAGAGATCCATAAAAGCACTAACTGCCACCATTGACAAATACGCCAGGGTCTCGGGGTACAAACTTAACAGGGACAAATCTGAGTGCAAACCTCTAAACATCCACACAACAAGAACAGTATTAGGAACATCAGGACTAACATGGCAACCAAAACCTATAAAATATCTGGGTATCCTCTTCGAGAGAGACCTAAGAATGACACTGGAACACAACGAGCACGCAACGATACAGAAAATCAAAGACAAGGTAGAAGGGTGGTCCCCCAGGTTCACAACATGGTGGGGAAGGATTGAGGCTATCAAAATGATGCTCTCACCAATGGTCAACTATCTGCTAACAATGCTCCCACTGACTAACACAGAGAGCTTCCACAAGACACTTGACAAGTTACTTAACAGCTTCCTTTGGCGGGGGAAAAAACCAAGAATAAGCCTACACAAGCTAAGGCTATCTAAAGAACAGGGTGGCCTGAACATAACGAATTTCAAGCGATTCCAGACGGCATGCATAGCTAGACAGGGACTACATTGGCTAGACCCAAGAAAGGAATACACCCCAGCATGGCTATCTTTCGAGCGCGGCCTACTAAAGGGCATGAACCCCATAACACTCCTGACAGCCACACGACACCCAGCAGTGAGGGAAAACCCAGTCCTCAGGAACACAAAGACAGCTCTACTGAGCGTCGACAAAACACTGTCAACAAGCATCAGGGGAGGCCAATTTGAATCCCTCTGGCACAACCCTGCCATCAAATACAGAGATAAGGTTCTAGACATGCCTGTGTGGTACGCACAAGGCATATCCACGGCCCATGACCTTCTAAGACAAGGCGAGAACACAACGTTTGACACACTCAAGGATGCGCACAACCTACAAAACATAGAACTGTACAGCTTCCTGAAAATAAAAGTAGCTATTAGGAAGGCAAACCTCACAAGCCTGACACCTTCGCTCTTACAGCTTGCAGCTAACCTCAACAAAACAGGACACCAAATAACACACCTCTACAGAGCCCTACGCCCCAAACACACCAAACTCAATGACAAGGTCACAAACTTCTGGGGGACTGTAGCAGGGAAGGAACTAAGCGAAACAGAAAAGGCCGAACTGTGGAGATCGACCACTAGGAAAAAGATAACTGCCTCACTAAATCAGACCAAATACTGGTTAATACACAAGGCATACTGGACACCGGCCCGCCTATCCACCCTGGGGATCCGTGAGAGCGACACATGCTGGAACTGTAACGAAGGAAGGGGGGATTTAGAGCATCTCTTACACAGTTGCCCTCAGATCAAGGATTTCTGGGAAAGAACGGGGAAGCTTATCAAAGACATCACTGGGGTAGCCATACACATAGATTTCCCAAGTCTAGTCCTGGGCTTTGCATCCCCGTCCATCACAACGACAGAAGACCGCGACCTCATTGACCTACTGCTGACTGCCGCAGTCAAAATAATCCTAAGCAACTGGAAAGACACCACAAAAGCGACACCACAGGCATGGCTCAACTGGGTCACTTTCCTAAGAGGGGCAGATAACATTACAGCGAAATATACACCGAAAACTCACAGGCAATCAAACATGTGGAGGCCCTTAGACCTCTACCTTTCATCACACAAACCCCCCTAGGCGCAGACACCAGACACTAGACAGCCACCAAGGGACACAGTACAGGGACCGACACTACAACAAGAGAAACCGGCTAGGAAGTACACTCTCCTATCACCTACCTCTATCACTCTCTATCCTCTCTATCGTCCGGGGTGCTATACCCACCAGGCAGATCAAAGGGGGGAAAGAAGACAACACCAAGCAAGACTCGGATAACGGACTTCTTCTTCCTTCTTGGACTAGTAGATCTACCCGACCCCACGCACCATGGCAAGGAACGAACTATTGCAGGACAATATTACTATACCCCCCCCCCCCGGCGCCTCCTTTTTCTCTCCTTTCTTCTTTCTCCTCTTTTCTTTCCGCCACTCATGTATGCTCCATGTAAATATATATTTTTTTTTATATACAATAAAAAATTACAGAAATTAAAAAAAAAAGAACTCTCCTCTTCCATCGTTCCTCTCTGGTCTAATATTGTACATGAATCACTCGTGCAAGGCCTGATCACAGATAGCCTCAAGATCGTACAAGTCACCCTCATTCTAAAGAAGCCAAATGCAGAATTAGCTGGCCCCAACAACTTCCGTCCTATTTCCAATATTATGACCTTAGTCAAACTACTTGAAAAGTGTGTAAACAAACAACTCTGCACCGTCTGGATCTGCTTCTAAGAGGTCGCTCCCCCCACGCACCCTGGCCACAGAATCTGCCTGCTATCCTCGTTCCTGAAGCGCCTCTGCCGATTTGGCCTTGGTATCGTACACACAGCGCTCTGGTCGCGATTGCAATAGACTTTAAAATCATAGCGCATTGACTTAACACAGCGCCGAACCTCGCATGCTAATTCACTTTGAAGCGCAACGTTGTCTGTTTTGATTGTAACTACTGCCGCCAGTGACTCTATATTTAGTGCTGCTTTACTGTGTGCATTAATTACAGCAATTTCGCCTTATAGTAATCTGCCCCCGTTTCACGTGCCATCCTCCATTTTGTCATCTTGTTTGTTTGTTGTTGACCCCTTGGCCCGCCTACCCTCCCCTGCTACCGCCTCCCAGCTGACCCTCCCACCCACGAATACAGCGCTCACCTCCTCCTTCTCGCAGCTGTGACCGTCTGGATCTGCTTCTAAGAGGTCGCTCCCCACACGGTCCCTGGCCACAGAATCTGCCTGCTATCGTCGTTCCTGAAGCGCCTCTGCCGATTTGGCCTTGGTATCGTACACACAGCGCTCTGGTCGCAATTTCAATAGACTTTAAAATCATAGCGCATTGACTTAAGACAGCGCCGAACCTTGCATGCTAATTCACTTTGAAGCGCAACGTTGTCTGTTTTGATTGTAACTACTGCCGCCAGTGACTCTATATTTAGTGCTGCTTTACTGTGTGCATTAATTACAGCAATTTCGCCTTATAGTAATCTGCCCCCGTTTCACGTGCCATCCTCCATTTTGTCATCTTGCTTGTTTGTTTTTGACCCCTTGGCCCGCCTACCCTCCCCTGCTACCGCCTCCCAGCTGACCCTCCCACGCTCCGCCCCCTCCACTCTCCATTTATGCCAGATGAATCAACGCGCAGCGTCCACACGCTGCGGCCTCGCCGAAGGTGCGCCAAAGGTAAGCCCGTCTACGCCCGTCCGCGCCGAGCCCGCGCCCAGCGCCAGACCTCCTGGCCCCCGCTCCATCCACCCCATCCGCATTACATACTCCGCCTCCACCCTCTTAGCCCTTAACACTGGCCGACTCCCCAACTGCGCCCTAGCCGCACCTGGACACACCCATGGACCCTTCACATGCAACTCCTGCAAGTTTGACAGCATCATAACCAACTCCCTATCCACAAACACCAAGCAGAGATCTGTTACAAACCACCTAAATTGCATCCTGCTCAACACCCGCTCGGTCCACAGACACGCCATCGACCTCTGGAATCTACTAGACACCATCTCTCCAGACGTCGCCTTCCTAACAGAAACATGGATGAACGCCTCCTCAGCCCCAGACATCACCATCGCCATCCCGGAAGGCTACAAGATCACCCGTAAAGACCGCAACAAGCAAACAGGAGGAGGCATCGCTATCATCCACAAGAATTCCATCCGCATCTCAACCAGCTCCGACGTCAACCTTGCTAACGTCGAACACCTTCACTTCCAGATCCACACCGACCCCAAGACCATACTCAGAGGCACCCTCCTCTACAGGCCACCAGGACCCCGTGCACAATTCAGTGAAGACATCACGGACTTTATCACCCCACACGCCCTCCCCTCCGAGGACTACATTCTATTGGGAGACCTCAATTTTCACCTGGAAAAGAGCATCGACTGCAACACCACCACCCTTCTGGACAATCTCGCCAACCTCGGACTCAAACAACTTGTTAATACCCCCACCCACATTGCAGGGCACACACTCGACCCCATCTTCACCTCCAGCAAACATATCTCCTTCAGTCACACCACTGCTCTCCATTGGACGGACCACAGCTGTGTTCACTTTGTCTACAAAAAGACCACAACCCACAACCACCCCCAACCTACTCTGCGAAGAAACTGGAACAAAATCACCATCGACCAGATCTCCTCATCGCTTCTTCAAAACCCCCCTGCCCACTCTTCGAACGCCAACCAAACTGCCATTAACCTCACTCAATGGCTAACCAACAGCACCGACATCCTAGCACCCCTGAAAAAACGTCAAATCAAACTTTGCAACAAAAACGCCCCTTGGTTCAACGAGGATCTTAAGAAATCCAAGAAACTCTGTCGCTCCCTTGAGAAGGCCTGGAAAAAAGACCCAAACACCAGCACCAGGGATGCCTTCAAAAACGCCACCCGCATACACCACCAACTGATCCGGACTGCCAAGAAAGCCGCCTTCAAAGACCGACTTGACAACAACGCACACAACAGCAAGGAACTATTCAACATCGTCAAAGAGTTTACCAACCCCACTGCCAACTCCAACAACATCACTCCCTCTCAAGCCCTTTGCGACTCCCTAGCTTCGTTCTTCCACGACAAAATCGCAGACATCCACAACAGCTTCGACAACCAACCCGGAGACCAACCCTCCCAACCCTCTGCCATACCCTCACCCCCCTTGAACATCCTTAATGACTGGAACCCAATCTCCACTGAGGACACCATCCGCCTGATGAACTCCATCCACTCTGGATCCCCCACATACCCATGCCCTCACCACATCTTCAACAAAGCAGACTCCATCATAGCATCACACCTCCGAGACGTCATCAACTGCTCCCTCAACTCCGCTACCTTCCTGGAAAGCTGGAAACACGCCGAACTCAGCGCCCTTCTGAAAAAACCCACAGCGGACCCCACCGAACTCAAAAACTACCGCCCCATCTCGCTCCTTCCATTCCCGGCCAAAGTCATCGAGAAAGCTGTCAACAACCAGCTCGCCGCCTTCCTCGAAACCAACAAATCCCTCGACTCATCACAGTCCGGCTTCCGAGCCAAACACAGCACTGAGACCGCACTCATCGCAGCAACAGACGACATTCGAACTCTACTGGACAATGGAGACACAGTCGCCCTCATCCTCCTCAACCTCTCCGCAGCCTTCGACACAGTCTGTCATAACACCCTGTTACAACGCCTCAGAAACATCGGAATCCAAGGAAAAGCACTGGAATGGATCACCTCGTTTCTTGCCGGAAGAACCCAGAGAGTCCGCCTCCCACCATTCAAGTCAGAGGCCACTGAAGTCATTTGCGGCGTGCCACAAGGATCCTCACTCAGTCCCACCCTCTTTAACGTATACATGAGCCCCCTCGCGGCCATCGCACGCCAACACAACCTCAACATCATCTCCTACGCTGATGATACCCAACTGATCCTCTCACTCACCAAAGACCCTAACACCGCCAAAACCAACCTGCATGAAGGAATGAAAGAAGTAGCCGAGTGGATGAAGCAAAGCCGTCTGAAACTGAACTCCGACAAAACAGAAGTCCTTATCTTAGGCACCTCCCCCTGTGCCTGGGACGACTCTTGGTGGCCAGAGTCCCTCGGAAAAGCACCCATCCCGACGGACCACGCACGGAACCTGGGCGTCATTCTGGACTCCTCACTCTCGATGACCAGACAAGTCAATGCCGTTTCATCTTCTTGCTTCAACATTCTTCGCATGCTCAAAAAAACATTTCGCTGGATCCCCACCGAAACCAGAAAAACGGTCACCCACGCGCTGGTCACAAGCCGACTGGACTACGGAAACACCCTATACGCCGGTACCACCGCAAAACTTCAGAAAAAACTCCAACACATCCAGAACGCTTCAGCCAGACTCATACTAGACATCCCGCGCAATGACCACATTTCTGGTCACCTGAAACACCTCCACTGGCTCCCCGTCAATAAGAGGATAACATTCCGCCTCCTAACCCACGCACACAAAGCACTTTACGAACTTGGACCCGAATGCCTCAACACACGACTTTCCTTCTACACCCCCTCTCGCCAGCTACGCTCCTCCAACCAAGCCCTGGCTGCTGTACCTCGCATCAACAAAACCACCATGGGAGGAAGATCCTTCTCCTACCTGGTGGCTAAAACCTGGAACTCACTTCCCATCCACCTTCGCCTCACTCAAAACCATCTAGCATTCAGAAAGCAACTTAAAACCTGGATATTCAACAAATAATTCCCCACCCCTCCCTAAGCGCCTTGAGACCCTCTGGGTATTTAGCGCGCTATATAAATCTCTCTGAATTGAATTGAATTGAACCACATTGAGCTGTTTCAGCTACTAGATCAATACCGATCGGGCTTCAGATCTGGACATCGTACCGGATCTGCACAAACACACATTGTGGATGATGCCCTTAGATTACTTGGCTAGAACGAACCTTGCCAACTTATACTACTTGATCTTTTATTGGCCTTTGACATGGTCAAACATGACAATTTGATTGACCTTCTTGAGAAAAGGATGGGGTTATCGGGTCCAGTCCTAAATTGGTTTTCTTCTTTACTTCAAAATAGAACAAACAGAATCAAAGGCAACCATGACCTTCCCACAGGCTGGTCTCAATTGAAGTTCCGCAAGGTTCCGCACTCTCACCCACACTATTCAACCGGTACATGGAACCTCTCATTGAAATTTTGAAACTCACAACCATACTCTATCACGTACGCTGATGATACTCCATTGTATTTGAAAATGTATTCACCAGATTTTATTATTTTTTATTGTTTTATAGAGCGCGAACTTGACCTGTTAGGGTATCAGAGCGCTTTACAAGGGATCACATTAGGCACAGAATCACATTATAAAACTCCAGATAAGGCCCCAGATTTCCTGATGAAGTAGCGTGGTATTCCGAAGGGAGTCACTAGCCGGTAGTTGGTCAAAGTCTATGTGTTGGTAGGAGGCAGCATTTAGGAGAGGAATTTCCCCAAAATTAAGGTTTTGGCCTCCTTTTTGAAATGTGCCAAAGAGGGGATTCTTCTGATGGCTGGCGGGAGAGAGTTCCATATTCTTGGAGCGGATCCAGAGAGAGCCCGGTTAAAAGTTTTTTTCCGGAACCGTGCAGGTTGGAGTAAGAGGTGTCTGGCGGACCGGGAGTTTCTGATTCCGCCAGATACCATCAGTTTCTGTGCAAGATAAGCAGGGGAGTTTGATTATAAGACCTTGTGTGTAATGCAGGCCAGTTTGAGTTGTATTCTGGCTTCGAGGGGAATCCTGTTCGATACTTTCATGTGTGGAGTTATATGGTCAAATTTTTTTGAGCTTGTAAGAAGTCTGGTGGCAGCATTAAGGCAGGCTTTTAAGGGTGCCAGGGAGATCTTGGGTAAACCAGAGAGGGTGGAGCATCCATATTCCAATCTAGAGATTACTAGCGCTTGGACTGCACTTTTTAGGTCGGTAGTGTCAAGGAAGGGTTTCGGTTTCCAGAGGTAGCTCAAGTGGAATCTGGCTGATTTGGTCATCGAGTTGATGTGGTCTTCCATGTTCAACTTGCTGTCTAGGGTTATTCCCAGAGATTTTGCTGAGTCCGAGATGGTCAGTTGGGCAATCTAGGGCTGTAATAGCCTTGATCCATATCTGCATCTCGGGATTGGTTTTTGGAGGGGAAATTAAGAGAAATTCGGTTTTATTAGCATTGAGCTTCAGTTGATTAGAGGTGAGCCAATGGATGGTTGATTTCAGGGCATCATTCAGGGAGAGAATATCCTCGAGAGAGGAGGCTTTGATGTAGAGCTGGGTGTCGTTAGCATACATATGGTAGGAGATATTTGCTGAGCGTAATACTTCGGCAAGTGGGTCGAGGTAGAGGTTGAAGAGGGTAGGGGACAGGGTTGATCCTTGGGGGACTCCGACTTTGACCGGAGAGGGAGCAGAGAGGTTGCCGTGGATTAGGAATTACTGAAATCGGTTTTGGAGGAAGGATCTAAACCATTTTAGAACAGCGCCATTCAAACCGATCCTGAGTTTGAGGCGTTCAATTAGTTTTTTGTGGTTGACCGTGTCGAAGGCAGAGGAAAGATCTAGGAGGTTTAAAAGGCATGTTTTCCTTTGGTCCAAAGCTAGGAGGGCATCGTCAATGATGTAGAGAATGGTCATTTCAATACTGTGCCCAGGTCTGAATCCAGATTGGAAGTCATCGAGAAGGTGGAAGTTGTTGATGTGTTGACTTAGTTGCTGTTGTACACACTTCTCCAACACTTTGGCCAAGAGGGGGATGTTGGAGTTAGGTCTGAAATTGTCTGGAATGGCTGGGTCCAGCAACTGATATTTCAAAATGGGAAGGACTTGGCCGGCTTTCAGAGAGTCAGGAATGGAAACCTGCTGGAGCGAGGCTTTAATTATTGCAGTCCAGCTAGGAATAATGACGGCCACTAGGCAGTTGGAGGGGAGTGGGTCGTTGAAGTGGTTATTCGGTTTTAGGGACGATAGGATTTTAGATACAGTCTTTGTCGTAGAGGTTGAAGTCAGTCCAAACTGCTTGGTTCTTAGGTGAAGTCTGTGGGGGCATCTCAGGAGGAGGGTGCATGCCTGGAAGGGATAGAGAGTATGTGGCGGCACTAAGTTCATTTTCTAAGGCTGTGACTTCTTTCGAGGTTTTGACCAGTTTATTGGATTGGTGTTGGATCAGATCGAAAAACTTGCGAGGTCTGTTCTTGGCGTTCTCTAGTTCAGATCTGAAAAATTATTTTTAAGGATGTTCTTGTTGTAGGCATTTTGGGCCTTGCAGAAAAGTTTAAGATATGCAGCGGAGGGGCGCTGTCTCCGGATTCTTTCGGATTGCTGGAGGCATCTCCTCTCGTTGTTGAGGGGTCCAGTGAACCAGGGGTTCTTATCTTTTGTTTGGGTTCTTTTTAGCTTTAGTAGGGCTAGTTCATCCATGATGTTTGAGATAGTTGCAGAGTAATGATTATTCAGGTCATTGACCGTTAAGAAATGGGAGGGGAGGGGGGTCAGATGTGCAGCGAGCCTTCAGTTCATTGTGGTCTAGGTTTCTAGTGTCACTAACCCAGCGTTTAGGAATGACATTGATACTCTCAACTTTGCTCTTCTGAAAACTCAATAGTGGCTATCTCATAACCACCTTATGCTAAATACCCTTGAGACAGAATTCCTCCTGCTAGTCGCCCACAATAATCCTGCCCCCTTCAAATCTGACTAAAACAACTAAGGGCCCTCAATGTAACCCCACACATTGTTGACTCAACTAGATCATTAGGAATAACTTTGGACAAAGTCTAGAATATGCAAGACCACGTCAGTGCAACAGCAAGAGTAGCTAATCACCATCTGTACACCTTAAAGAAAATTAAATTGTTCTTTTGCCTGCAGATATGCAACTACCAGTCCAATCCCTAGTTATCTCCTGTTTAGACTAAGGAATTGTGACCATGGCTGGTCTACCCAAAGCTAAACTGGCCCCTTTAAGGGCCACTCAGTACTCGGTGGCCAGGCTCATCAAGGGATCTAGAAAACAAGATCACATCACACCAGATCTAATCCAACTCTGCTGGGAATCAAGCCCTAAGAAGCTCAAATTCTACTATTAAAACCACAAAAGTAAAAAAAAGAAGAGAACCTTCAACCGCACATGTTCTGGTCTTGCTCCAAGAATATGGAACGCTCTCCCTCCCCATGTCAAAATGAACCCTTTGACCGCTGCTTTCATAAATGCAGTCAAAGCATTACTCCTGAATAGCCACCTGTGACAATAGACCTGTAACCTTTCAAGCCATCTGTATTCGCTTCACATCATTGTCCTACTTATCTACCATGAAGTGTGCACCCGTTGTAACTATGTTTGTCTCTGCTGTTTCTGCATTGGTGTTGGACTTGGCCCTTTTTGCAGGGTCAACCCTGAACTTTTTGCCTTTCTCCTGTATTTTCTCTGACCTCTTTTTGTTGGTTTTATGACTCTGGGCACTTTGCTACTTCAGATCAGTGCTAAAGTGCATATGCTCTCCCGATTGTAAATTGGTGTATTGATTAGTGACTCCATGATTGGGTTATTTGATTTTCTTGTCAAGCTCTAGTACAGTGCACTGAGTGTGCCCAGGACTTGTAAGCCAAATGCTGCTGGTGGGCTTCCAGCTCTGGTTGTGCCATTCACAGGAGCAGCCTGTAAAAGCGTGTCTCAGGTCTGCCATTGCTGAGCCTGTGTGCAGTCCGTTACTGCCATGCTGACTGGGGAAGTGCACCCACTTGTAAGTCCCTATACCCTCCTTTTCTTCATATCAGACACCCCTATGGTAGGCCCAAGGGCAGGGTGCATTGTAAGTATAAGGTAGGACATGCCCTGGTGTGTGTGGCATGTCATAATAGTTAATTACAGCCATTTTCGTTTTTCAATATTGCAAGGCTACCTGTTCCCCATGGGCCAGAATGGGCAGTTTGATTATTACATCTTATAATTCTAACTGACTCAGGGAACTAGGTAGAAATACGAGTTTAGTATGCCAGAACACAGAATGATAAAATACATCTTTTAGTGAAGTTGGTTTAAACATTCTGTTTTTGAAAATACCACTTTTAGAAAGTAGGTATTTCTAGCCTAACTATCCAAGTCTGCCTCTGCTAGGCTGTGTATTTCTTGTCTAGAGTTTGAGTGACAGGGGCTGGGGGATTGTAGGAGACAGGGTGAGTCAGCACAGGGCTGAATAGAGAGATCTGCATGTAGATGGGTGGGAGGAGTTGCACCTGGGACCTGAATAGGGCTCTGCCTTCCCTCCACAATGCTGGCTCCACCTCCTGTGGTGCGTCTGATGTCTCTGCCCTGCACTGTGAAAGGAAAGAAGGAGTCATGTAAACAAAGTACTCCAGGACTGACCAGAACTGGTTTGGACTAGGCAAAGGCCTCTCTGCCTTCGGTGAACACAGAGAAACTGTGTATAAAAGAGGGGACCCAAACCCCAGAACTTTTGGGGAACAAGAAGAAACCTTTGATGAGGAGAGGAAGCAGAGAGACTGAGGAGAGACTATCCCTAAGCTGAAGTGCTGCTCAGGGGATTGGCCTGCAGTGGTTGCCTGACTTCCAAAGAAAGGAGAGAGGAACTTTGTGTGTACTTTCATCAAATTGTGAAGGATCTCCAAGGGCTTGAGAAAGAGCTTGCCTCCTGCTGAAGTCAAAGGGACAACAGACTTCAACCACCAGCTCCCCAAGAGTTTTTTGGAAGTGCCTGCAGTTGTGTTGGGCTTTCTGAGGGACTGCGCGTCGCAATGAGCTGGAAGCGCGACTCACTAAGGAGAAGCGTGTCACCGAACTACTGCAGTTGGTTCACAATGCAAAAGTGCCTCGCATCGCCAGAGAAGAGGATCGACGTTGCACCAGACACCACTGCATCATCGGAGAAGTGTGTTGCCGCTGCAGCCGCTGTTGTCGCATCACTGAAGAAGGGTGTTTGCTGCTGCAGCTGTCGCATCGTTGCTGAAGCACCTCGCATCGCCAGAGAAGGGGATCGACGTCGCATCAGAGGCCTATGCATCAGTAGGGGCCCGACACATCACCGTTCTTGCGTGTAAGGAACCGACTCATCACCTTCCCTGCAACACTTTCATTATATATATATTATATATAGCATTATGCATCTTAAGGTACATTGACTCAAAGTGTCGCATTTTAACATCTAAAAAGAACTAAGCAAAATCTGCCATTTTAAAGTACAGTATTGTGGATTTTTGTCATTTGTGGTCTTGTGTTAAATCTATATAAAGAATACTTATTTTTAATATACAACTTGTGGGTGTCCATCTGCAGTGTTGTCACTGGGTTACTGAATGGGTTCACAAATGCTTTACAAACTGCCTTTGAGATAAGCCTGCCTGCTCGTGCCAAGCTACCAAGGGGGTGAGCAGGGGTTATTTTAGGAGTGTACCCCCTTACCCTGACTAGATGCATGGGTCCCTATGTGGTCAAAGGTACCTACCTCTGCCAACTAGAGACCCCCAAATCTATCAATTGGTGAATGTGAAGTATCCTCCTTTGTTATCAGCACAACTTCTCAACTTCAACGTACATCACTCTAATACCCTGATTGGTCTTGTTCGCACTATATAAAACCTTTCAAATAAATAAAATATAGAATATTGCGAGCTATATAAAATTGAACAATAAACAATGAATTTCATAGCTCTGAATAAGTTTGTGAGGAATGTGAAATAACTATGAGATTAAGTTTGAAACCAGACATTGGTAAGCTATACATGTAAGAATACAGAGGCATTTGCTTACACTGTGTAGCTTGTGCCAAACCCTTTGTGCAGGTCTCCATTAGTGCATACCTCTTTTTGGGTAAAGACCACAGTGAAGTGTGGCAATCAATTGCAGTGAGGCTGTGAGGGATTGTTCTCTCTCTCCACATATGGCTATTACTAGTCTCCAGTGCAAGATTACAGGAATTTGAGACATCATGCAGGGACAGGGGTCCATACATTTAAAGATCAAAGGTAGAGTGCCAGGTGGTTTGGTTGGGTATGGCAATATCTATGTGTGTGTGTGAGAGAGAGAGGGGGAAAGAGAGACAGAGAGAGACAGAGTGAGAGAGGGGTGAGCAGTGAGTAATATTTGCGTGCCTTGGCTCGTCAGGCAAATTCTGGGATAATGTCAATGGAATCAATGAAGAGAATAGGTTACTGCCGCTCCCCATTCTCATTTTTTTTATCCCTTCTCGCCACTCCATCACTTTTCTTTTATTCCATCCCATTAATATTTTCCATGGTTCTTCATTGGATGGGGAACACTGGACGAGTTTGAAGTGCAGAAGGATAGGCTCAACCCAGAGTCTTCCTAAATAGGAGTGAGTCGTTACATTCTGTGATCTAGATGGTTCACTTCTGTTTTTGCATGCATTTCCTTGGTGCTTCTTTCATTTGATTCCCTTTATTTGTCCCTCTCTCGCTCTATTACTCTATTCTATTCTCGTCTCTCCATTTCTTTCTCCCTCCTGCTCTCTCTGCGTCTCTTTCTCGTGGTCTTCCTCTTTCTCGCGGTCTCTCTCTCGTCTTGCCTCTTTCGCTTTATTAATCAGTCTTCATATATGTAGATAAGCACAAAGAGATGACTTTGCCTAAGTGTGCAAAGCGCCTAAGAGTCAGCTCCAAACCATAACTATATATATATATATATATATATATATATATATATATATATATATATATATATATATATATATATATATATATATATATATATATATATATATATATATATATACATAGAGATAACTCTAATCACTCGTATATGTAGTAGACCTTTATACTCTCTACCATTCCTATGTGACTCTTAGAGTTTATCCATTTGTATCTCTTCCTTGAGTGACTTTACAACTTGTACATTTGCAATTTTTTTTCTGTTTGTATCTCCTCCTTGTGTGACTCCACAACTTGTACATTTGCAATTTTTTCCGTTTGTATCTTTTTGTAACGCATGTAATCCTAAATCCTTATGTATCGCAACTGGTTCTTATGTAAAGCGCTCCGACACCTTCGGGTAATGTTGGCGCTATATAAAATCGCATTAAATAAATAAAAATAAACTGCTGGAAAGGGAGAGGCAAGCTTTTTTCTTATAAAAAAGTAAGAACATACCCTTTGTTTTCCATGATCGCGACAACGACGTCATAGGCTAACGTGACTGAACTCCTCCCAGTCACGAGAGTCCATTCATTACAACCCTCTGCTAAGATTTGGAAGAACATTAGAGGCGAGCTTTTGTGGTGCGAAATCCCTGACGTGGGTGAAGGCGGGGCACTCCCATAATATTTTCTGAAGGCTTGAGAGCTATAAATTGAAACACTCCGACCACCCTAGGCCATGGCACTTTCTACAGTGCCACGTCACTATTTTATTTTATTTAAAGCTCTTTCACACAAATGTGAGGTCCCGGCTTGTGGCTATATTATGCAATGCAGAGTTTAAATCAGAAGTCAGCAGTGCCTGTGCCCTTCCACATGACACAGAGCTTCAAAAGGTTGTGTTGACTAAATACAAGTGGACACTTTTAATTTCTTCAGCAATGGGCCTAATGGGGCACTGCTGGTTAAGAGGCACTGTTTCTGATTTATAGATAGGCGGCTTTTAAGCACTAAGACGCCTTTACAATTTGTTTTAGATGATTTTAAAGCCGCCTATTGCTTTCCTTTAAATTTGTGGATTTTGATAAGGTCTACATAACTCTCATGCTAACGGATACGTACAAGTATGTGTAAAATATATTTTCTATTCTATGTATGCTAGTTATTAAGCTCTTACTGGAGTGGCGATTTGGATCCGCACAACATCTGGAGGATGCGCCAACAGGCATATACTAACTTTACATAAGTTACATAAGATAACATTGGTACAATTAACATAAGTGCACACGCTAAGTAACCTCCATAAATGAATACATCATAGGTAGACAAAATGTGGTGCGATAGAATACCACAAGACACAACACAACAGGGCACAACATAAAAAATGCCATAACCTTAACACAACACAACAGACTATGTGCTTTACAATATACCATACTATAGCGTAATCTAACATGGCACCCTGTAAAATATAACCTAATTCATGCCGTAACCATGACCTGCTGTAGTATCGCACGCCCTACCATGTGATAACACACTGTGTCATGAATCATCGTTACACTGGGGATGTGGCCCAGTGGCCTAAGCTGCTGACTTTGGAGCTCAGTAATCAGGTTCAAGTCTCGACGTCGACTCAACATCCTGTTATTCTGTGCAAATCATTTGATCTCCCCCTGCCTGCCAATACTTCTGTAATGTAACTGGTGCACGTGCAAAGCGCTCCAACACTTTCGGGTCAAGAACGCGCTATATAAAAGCTGTATTGCACCATAATGTAAGGTACGTAGAGTAACATGCAACAAAAGAAGCAAGGTGTGTATAGAAAAAACCATTACAATACAGTACAGTTGCCAGAATATTGACGCAATTGCTTTCTGATGGGCAATTCCTCTGAGGCCATGCCGCCTTATACTACTGTTGTAATGGGCCGGGTTGTTTCATGTTACATAAGTAGAGGTCCTTCAACACACAGCACAGAGCGAGAGACCTTGCTAGGCTTGGGGAATCGTCAAATGAAGCGGCTTAAAGGGCCCACCCCCTCCCCACTCCTCTCACAGCCAGTGGTATTAGTAACGATTAGGCACGTGACGCCGGCAGCACCAGAGCTCCTTGCGCCCGGCACGGGCAGTGCCACCGGTTTCCGTCTCTCTTCATTGCGCCTGGGGGTGGGTGCTGCAGCGTCACTATTTCGCGGACAGCAGCGCGTGGCCGGCCTGGGCGCACACTTTGACTTTGACTATACAAAATGGAGTACTCCAAGTGAAAATTATCCATGTAAATGTGACAGCTTCTCGGATCAAGATTTGATACATTTAGTATTCTTCTGTCCTTTTTTTTTGTAGAGGGTAGAAAGAAATATATTATACCACTTTTGAGGGACAAGGGATTTAAGCAGGTAAAACCTGCTTTGATGTTCTTACAACTTATGGTGTCCCCTATAGTGATGTTTGGGGTTGCAAACTTTTTGGTAACATCTATACGAGCTAGACGGAATAGACTGATGAGAACCCCAATGATGGAATGTATACAAGTCTAGTTTAATTTTATTCTTAAGAGTAGTCGATTTTGGATTATAAGGAATTAAGTAACCCTGTAAAATGAAATTATAGATAACTTCTGTTATTATGCGATGTTACGAAAAATGATGCTTTTTAATGTTTTTAACTGTTTCCTACTTTAACGTTTCTTATTTTTTTTTTACATTTTGCTTCCTAGAAATTGCTCTTAAATGAACTGAATTAATGATTTGTGTATATTTGTATGTGTAGTATACTTTTATGATTTTAAATTAATCGAATAAAGTATTTTTGACTCTGACTCTCTGACTTTGACTAACGAGTTCCGTGACCAGCCCCCCAATGCCTCCTTGGTGCTTTGTTTCAAGGCAACCGAACTAGAGATTTTTTTTCAACTGAAAGTAGAAGGGGAGCGGGCAACCATTTGCACACGACATATCTCAAAAAGTCGTGAAACGTCTTTTTGGCTGCACATATTCTGTCCCATAAGCTTCTGAAGGCAATTTACCGGAGGTAGTAGCCCTGATAGAGCAGCCCCTGATTGTAGGATTTAAATTTCAATTTGATGCAATAGCAAACGCTGTGGCCTGTGGGCATTCAAATGTTCACCAGGAAACACTATGTAAACTCAGCGATTAACATTAAACAAGCATTGGCATAGCCAATAGGTCTCGTTTTTGGGACTTTATAAGTATTTAGTTTTACAGCACATTATCCTTGGTGCAACAACATCAACTGTTGCATGGCTAAACACTTATACGGTCCCAAAAGCGAGACCTATTGGCTATGCCAATGCTTGTTTTTATAGCCCACAACAAAATTTAAATGCCAGTAAATGAACTTTAGACATATTTCAGAATATATCAGAATTAGTAAAGCACAAATGAAGCACATTTTTTGTAACTCTGAAGTGTGGTGAAAACAAATATTTTAGTATTAAATCATTTTTTATTGTAGGATTGTCACACAAATATTCACACATTACTGATACATTGAACATATTCGTAGATGCGATTCAAAACAAAGAGTCAAAAGGCCAATGAGTCCATCAGCACTGGTGTGAATTTAGACTAACGAGGGGTTAGTATGCTCAATCCTGCAGATAAAAGGAACACGAAAAAAACAATACCAAAAAAAACCCCTCCCCCTTACCACCGCCCTAACCTTACCCACCCACCACCACGTTCAATGTCCACCGCCTATCTACAACCACACCCACACTGTCCCCATCTGAGCTTAAACTACTCTGTGTCTCAGAGGCACAAAAACCTGAGATATCTAGGACAGGTGACCTCATTGAATTCCAAGGCCAATAAGGACAGGAAGGGTTGCCATAGCTCCGAGTATTTGTTCCCCTACCCAGCCATCATTAGTGAGAGCTTTTCCATACCTAGCACTAGCCAAAGGCGCTGAAGCCATCCATGGAATGTGGGACTGTGTGTGGTTCGCCAGTGTGCGAGTATATTCTGCATCGCTGAGCCCAGCGCAATTGCTATCAATTGGCCCCTACGGGAACGCAGCAGATATATTAAGGAGTTTGGTAGCCCCAACAAAACGTATGATGCGAAACATGGGAACTCTGTGTCAAAGTGTGTATCAACCTCATATAATATCTGCTTCCAATACCCTTGGATCTGAGCACAATTCCAGAGCAAATGCACCAATGTGCCCACCTGTCCACAGCCCCGCCAGCACCTTGCATCTCTGGAGTGGTCCATTTCGTGGAGACGCTTGGGGTGTAGTACCCGTAGGTTGCGATTTTAGAGAGGGTATCTGTGAGCCTCATATGGTATGCAGAATGCCTTGCCAAGTAATATATTCCTTCCCAGTCCTTGTGGGTAAGTGTCCTGCCTAGCTCTCTCTCCCAGAGTGCCCTGCCAGCATTAATGTTAATGTTAATGTTAAGGATGGTTTTGTATAGCGCTCGGCTACTCCGAGGAGTGTCCCGGCGCTTTGACCTAACATGAACAAAGGACAAAAGTAAAAAGAGGAAAAGAGAACTAAGGTGTGTATGTATTTGCCCTGCAGCATCTTATAGAGATCCGATATTAGTTTTTTATCTGACTTACGCGTGGTTAACCAGTGTTCATAGAAAGTGAGATGTTTATCCGCCAGGGCTCAAACCACATCAATACACTATATGATGCCAATTTCCACACGTTACTGTTTGTGCACTGTATCGTTTTATCAGTAAAACAGCGCGTCTGCAAATGTAATGGTCATTTCAATTAAAAATGTAGTGTCTCTAAAGGCAGAGCGCTAGCACACCATTCATACTCCACTCTACGCCACCCCACTATACTCCACTCCGGGGCACTCCAAACTATAATACCCAATCCCACTCCACTCTTTGACAATCTACTCCACTCTACGCCACTCTACCCTATGCCCCTCCACTTTGCTCTACACCAGTCCACTTTGCTCCACTCCACACTATGCCACTCCATATCACGCCACCCTATTCCACTCTATGACCCTCTACTCTATGACACTTCACTCTACGTTACTCCTCTCCACACCACTCTGCCCTACAACACATTTTGCCAATCCACTTTATGACACTCTACTCCACCCTACTCGACTCCACAATGCCTACTCTACTCTGTGCCACTCCACTCTACGCCACTGTATGCCACTTCACTCTATACCACTCCACTCTACTCAACTCTACACCACTCCACTCTACAACACACCATGCTGCTTTACTCCACTCTGCCACACAATTTTATGACACACCGCTCTACGACATTCCACTCTACACCACTCCACTCTATGCCACTCACTCTGTTCTACTCTACAGCATTTCACTCTACAATACTCAACTCTACAATACTCAACACTATGACACTGAACTCTATGACACACCACTCCACTCTATGAAACTCCAGTCAATGACATTGTACTCCATTCCACGACACTCCACTCTACGCCAGTCTACGCCATTACTCTCCACTCTATGCCACTACACTCCACTCTACACTCAGAAATCCACTCTAAAGCACTCTATGACACGCCTCCCTATGACACTCTACTCCACTACCACAGTCCAGCACCCTCCATTCTATGACACTCTATGCACCTCCAGGCTACTCCACTCTATGCCAATCCACTCTACGCCATTCCATGCCACTCCACTCCACTCTATGTCTGTCCACTCTACAACACTCCACACTACAACACTGTACTCCACTCCACTCTATGATATCTACTCCACTCTATGCTACTCCACACTACACCACTCCAATCTATGCCACTCCACTCTGCAATACTCTACTCCACTCCAATCTACTCCATTATATCTACTCTACTCTACGCCACTGGCTGGATTTTCTGTTCAGATGGGAATCAGCCCCAGGGGCCCCTATGACCCAGCCAAAACGTACTCACCTTCCCTCCTCAGATCGTATTCACAATGGATAAATATACAAATATATATACAGATCGCACCTAAGGATGGGGAATGACAATATACATATATGGATCTTCTACAATATCTTATTCACACCAGTTGGTCTCACGGCCACCCTGACCCAGACCGTTCTACCCTAGGGCAGATATGACACACAATCCGGCGTGTCTACACACGGGCCTGCAGAACCCAATGCTCCCTTTTCCAAACTGTTTGCAATCCTGCAAAACTACACGCTAGTTCGACCCCCTAGCGCTCTCACTTATTCAAGCCACAATCCTGTGGGTATCGGCACTGGTAATCCTCCCCAGTGTTCTCACTAACGCCGCATATCAACGACGACCACATTCCTATGAACAGTCATTAGGATAATATTTCAGTTACCTACTCGGGATAAAACTATAATAATTACGTTGAACACAGTTCCAAATTATATGGTGTACTTTCTGCTCTTGGCATCAAAGGTCCACTCACACCCTCTTTGTTCGATCACCATTTACCTGATCGGGATTTCACATCCGTTCATATAAACAACTTTCGACTAGGAGATAGGTTTACCACTATTGAACAGGAACACAAGGCACACGATAATTCCATAAGAATTAGGGTATTTATTAACAATAGACACGAATCACATTACTATGCAACATAACTTCTGCAAAGAAAAAGGTAAAGATTAGAGTGCACGTTCTATTAGAGCTGGTCGGACGTCACCTGATTAATATGAAGTTTGGGCTCGGCAGTCATCTAGGTTCCCTTCTCGTCTCTGTATCCTGGCTCGCCTTGCAGTCACACCCCAGCCGTCACAAGTACACGTCTGCACTGCTAGGCTCAACCTCGTCTGCTTCCCTTCAGGACACCGGAACCTTGCTGATTATTAGATACCGCCTCTTTCTCTCTCTGTATCAGTGCGCTCCGCGCTAATTCTCGCTCAGTCTTTCTCAGAGAGTTTTGGTCTTAAATCTTTCTCGGACTTCAAAGATGGCGACTGTCCGCCATGAGATGAGTAATGGCAGAGATGCTAACGGCTAGGTGCCGCCTACGGACTAACTGACAAACTGACTAACACCTTCGCTAATATCAAAGCCCGTTCCTTCATGGAAATTCACGGCCAGTAACCTGCCGCCCACCAAATTCTTGTACCTCCCCGTACCAAGGACACTTTCCCAGCCGGCCGGCCTGAAGTTGTGTCTTCGGAGTGGAGAAAAATACATTCCTTCGATAAGGGTCAGCCTGAACCGGTTCTCTCCAAGCGAACAACAGCTTGAAACTAAAACACTACATTTGACCTAGAAAGCCTTCTCGAGCTACCGGGCAGAAAGCAAAATGGAGTCTGTCTCGTTTAAGGCCTACGGAGCCCACAATATGCATAGCTCCATGGAAAATATCCCAGCATGTTAGCAAATGAGCAAATCATGACTAATACTTATATATCTATCCCCTAACTTAAATTCATAAGCCCTACTTTAAGGAAAATGACACGAAAATGCCCTAATATATGTAAGACAGGGGCCCTGTCTATAGTCCTAATCCCTATGCTATGGGGGTGATAGGCTGGAGTCACTCTCCATCATTCTCCCTCTCCAAAGAGCCAGCAGAAGGGCAGCCATTACAGCCACTCCATTCTACTTCACTCCATGGCACTCTGCACAACTCAACTCTATTACACTCCATGCCATTTTATTCCACTCTATGCCACTCCACTCTACAACATGCCGCTCTGTCACTCCACTCTATGCCACTCCACTTTACGCCACTCCGTGAGACTCTACTCCACTCTAAGACACTACACCCTACGGCATGTCACTCCACTCAATGACACTCCATTCTATGACACTCTACTGTACTTTATTCCACTTCACTCTACACCACTCCACTATTTGACACTCTACTCCACTCTATGCCACTCCGCTCTATGTCATTCCACTCCTCTCTACACCACTCCACTTTTTGCCACTCCACTCTATGGTTCACTACTCCACGATTCTCTATGCCACTCTTCTCAATGACACTCTGATACTCTATGCCTCTCCACTCCGCGACATTATACACCACTCAACACCACTCCAGTTTATGCCACTCAAATCTACAACACTCTACTCCACTCTACGCCACTGTACGCTACTCGACTCCACTCTACGACACTCTACTCTTCTCCCCTCTACACCACTCCATTCTACGACACGCTACTCCACAGCACTCTATGCAATGCCACTCTATGACACTCTGCTCTATGACTCTCTACTCCATGCCACTCCACTCTCTGGTTCTCTACTCCACTCTATGCCATGCCACTCTATGACACTCTGCTCTATGACTCTCTACTCGATGCCACTCCACTCTCTGATTCTCTACTCCACTCCACTCTACCACAGTACACCCTAATCCTCTCTACGACACTCTATGCCACTCCATTCTACTCTACTCCACTCTATGCCTCTCTACTCCATTATACGTCATTTGGCTCTACTCCTCTCCACTCTATGACATTCCACTCTCTGCTATGCCACTAGTCTTTCTTCACCTTCACTCCTCAACTCTAGATGAGAATTGAAGACTCCTCTCATCTCTGTTCACCTTCCCGCCTCCATTCGACCCAGCCTTTCTCTCTATCCATTTTTGCTATTTCTGTGTATGAACTATACTATACTGCCTGAGCTGTATATTTCAAAACAATCTTCTAGTTTTATGATTCTAATGTCGACGGTCCAACGTCATGACAGTGTTGTTTGCGCCATATTGCGATTGGCAAACATGGAGCTGTACTCTGCAAACAAAATAAACTAATCTTGAGGGGTTCTAAGACTATCACCAGAGCACATGACATTCGGAAATTGTTCAACCGGGAAACGACTGATACACCATAGTGAACATTTCTTAAAGTCCCATTTACTGCAAAATCACTGTGAAGGCGGGAAAGAGAGCGATTTGCAATGATGTGCGTTGTCGTATTGAATAATCACTGGGCAATACAACTGCGTTAATGGGCACATCACTTTTAATGAAGCCTTCACATCTGTTCTGCAGGCTAATTATAAATGCAAGAGGGACGATTAGCAATCTTATCATAAGAAACTAAGATATAAGTGATACAAATGCGCGTGCATGTCATTTGTTCAATTTAGCACGCATCTGTTACGTTTCTCAATGTCTGAGGCTCAATCTTTACGCCAATTCATTACATCTCCTAAGAATAGGTCTTTAACATTCCTTTGTTAGTGGTGGCTTCATTATTACAGTTCTGCAGGCGATTCCTAAACCACAATTTGCAGCAACAACAAACAATGTGTCACTTTTTCAATTGAATGAGAGTCAATTAGGGAGGTCAGTAGAGTGAGGCTGGGGAAGACATGCTTCGTACAGGATACGATTTTGTTTTTCTTCTCTTCATTTCCCCTTTTAGTGACATCAAATCAATCAAATACATCTTCATTCGAAATAATAAAATCCATGAAAGACAGATAGAAGAGAAAAAAACTGGATACAAGTTCAAATTACACAAATAAAAAAAATAAAAAAATTCAAACAGTCCCTGAAGTTATTTCCATACATAATTTAGAAACATATAACATGGGATAGGTACCAGTCGTTCAATTTAATTTTTTCTCTTTCTTTTAAAATATGAATGGTGACACCTTTCAGCAAGTCACCAGGAAAGACTCTTTAGGAGTCGATAACGCTGGTCTGTGGCTTCATTGATTATCCATTATCTGATAGTGTAATGGGGACTAGTCTATGGTGCTGAGGCAGCTGAAGAGAGGTAACTAAATTTCAAAGGGAATGCCCAACCAGCATCACATAACAACATTGGATCGAGTCCTTCTGTCCTTTCCTGAGAACAGACAAAGGAAATACTATGAGCCTTTCTTTTTGGCAGATAATTAATGTATACCACTTTTGTAACATCCCATATCAAACATGATTGCTACTCATATCATGCAGATGTTTTCGAATCATGGTACAACTACTTCAAACAGACAGAAAACCCAACATCTATATCGAGAGTACTTTGGAACCAAGAACTAGTAGCTAGAAGGTTCTCTTATTCAAACAGATATGCTCATAACACCAAAATGCAAGTGAAATGGGCGCTTAAAAAACATATTAGTCAATTCACACTCATTCAAATATATCAAGTAATTCGTACCACCTCAAAATTCTATTACGTCCAGTTTCACTTTTATTGTTTTCTGTTTGATGGATTATTTTGGTTTCTTTTGCATTTTGTCAATCCTTCATTCTTTCAACTTGTGCTCACTTTCCTCAGCCCCTCCCTGCCCCATATATTAGTTCTGCTTCTCTTCATCCTTTCCAACCTCTTCCCTTCTCTGGTAGTTAACTCCAACCACTGTGAATTACTGACCCCTCTAAAAGGTCCATTAACTGCTCACAGGACCACTTCCACACCAACAGGGTCCTTTCCAAATACTCTCCAGCCCCAGTCAGTTTTTTTCAATTAAATATTAGTCCATATATGTGTATTTCATTACGAGACCGGAGGCTACATTATGCATTTTCCTTTAATGCAGTCCAAGCAGCCGCATACATCACAATAGAAAAAGTTCCAAATAAGAATAAAGGCAACACATAAAGGTCATGAGACAGTAACAATCAGCCTCTTTTAAATGTGGCTCCAAGCAGGTAAGTTGACTTTACTTTTCATGCTTGATCATATCTGTTTAATATTAACCCTTTACCTTTCAGAGTGGGTTTTTCGGTGTGGCACTCCCACCCTTCCCACACCCCTTATCCCTACCAAGCTCCAATTTATGGAGATTTCCTCTTTCCTTTCCCCTCCTGAACGTGTGCGCTTTTTTTACCCTCTCCACATGCTTTTAGTGTTTATTTTATGAGATTTGTATTCATGTTTGTGCTTTTTGCTTCGCTGATTGTTTTTCCTTTACAGCGTTATATAATGTTCTATCAGGTTAATTTGTGAACCTTATATTTCCCCCTCAACAATAGTTTAAGACCATGTAGCCCCATCGCGGGCCAGTCTTTCTCCTTTTTTAGCCAATCGCGACTCCGTCTCTCCATTTCCCTGCTTCCTCTCGAATAGCGGAGAAACAGAGGAAAGTACCTCGGCAACGGGAGCGCCGCTTCGTTCCGTTGCATAGTGCCTTTCTTCATGCTATATGGCCTCCAGATAACCGCTGCGTCGATCGGACTAGAGGCCGGAGGGTATCCTTGGCAACCTCACGCTGCTAGCGATCGAGTCTTTTGGAAACGGTAATCTCCTACACCGAGATACCACAAGTGCTTATATTTACCTGCTTTATAAACATTTTAAAAATGGATTGTTACTATTGCTGACAGTATTGGAGAACATTTTAATATTGGAGTTGTTGCTATTGCCGACAAATATTGGAGAGCATTTTTATTTCTATTTGAAGGGGTCTTTACCCTTTATCTGCCTCATCCTTACTGAAACCTTGTTGAATTTATAATGTCTAGCTCAGACTCTGATGAAACTTCCGCTCCCACCGCAAATTTAGAGAATGAGGCTTTTAAAAAAATTCTCCACACGGAAATAAAGGCATGCATGTTAGAGAGCCTAGCTCAATTTATGTAATCTAAACGTTCCCTCCCAGATGAGGATATTGCCCAACATTCATCAGATCTAAAGGGCAAGAGACTAAAAAAGAACAAGAATGTTGACAAGAGCATGGGAGGTCTTGGCACCTCGTCAAATCAAGGAGGTCTTGACACCTCATCAGATAACGGAGGTCTCCGCACTTCAAATCACCAGGGTGTCCTTGGCGGCACAAGAAATACAGGTGTCCTAAGCGGCAAAAAAGACAAGAATGCTCTTTATAGCATAGAGGATGAGAATTCAGATGATTCTGAATTTTTGGATGAATACGTCCTCGACCTCAATGACGAATATCAGGACTTTGATGAAGTATTAGAGGACATCCCGTGCTCCTCTAAAGATACAATCCATAATCCATTAGAAGAAATGTTCTCCCCTCTAAATTTGAAGCATCCATGGACTACTGAATGGTCTCCACAAGAATACGTTGCGAAATTTATTAAAATATGGATCAGAAATCCTTTGGAAAGAGAAATACACAACATCCTTAGGGCATAATGTTCAAACCCTCTGTAGAAGACTTAAACTAGGGCCTGACCCTAGAAAAGGAATGGAAAAATGCCTTAAAGACTGTCAAGACCATTTCCTAGACATTCTCGGTCCACTGGCGAGGATTTTGGAATACGGCAGAAGAAAGCCACATCCAGGGCACTCTTCTTAACACCAAAATGATTAGGGCATGGACCCAGAGGGCTATCATCCTTCTAGTCAATGCCAATGCAAGTATCAACACTGAGAGACGTAGAATGGTCCTTACTAAAATAAGCCCCAAACTAAGCGACCTGGCCTTGAAAGAATCCTCTCGGAGTCCTAAAGGGGTGCTCTTCTGGGAGGAACTCATCAAATCTTTGGGCAAATATGTTTCTACATTTACCGCCCTTGACAAAGCGCAACAGAATGTGCGTAAAGTATTTAATACCAATAACAACCATTTTGGAAGGGCCGGAAAACGGGGCCCCTCTTCCGGCCGCTTAACCAAAGGCCCTATTCCAGAGGCCGTGGATTTGGTAGAGGTTACCAGCAATTCAAAGTTCCACAATTCTACCCTCAAAGAAGTAGAGGCCAACGAGGCAGAGGATTTAGATCACGTGGAACAGCTAATTCCAATACATTCTCAGGTGAGGGTTATACCTTCTCCTTCTTCCCCCTTAAAGGTGTGCGGCAGACTCAGACATTTTTTGGACAACTGGAAATTGCTCACTCAAGAATGATGGGTCTTAAATACTGTAAAAGGTTTTATGATAGATTTCTCACATACACCTATCCGAACTTTCTTCCCTAAGGAAATTCCCTTGACTCCGGACTAACAAATTATTGTAGAAGAGGATATCTCCTCCATGATTCAAAAGGGCGCAATATTACAGGTCCCTATCAACAACAATGCTTCATAAGCAACCTTTTTAGGTAGAAAAAAAGGACAAAGGTTGGAGACCCATCATAAACTTGAGAGATCTGAACAAGTGTCTGACATACAGACACTTCAAGATGGAGGGCATCCATCTTCTCAGAGATTTACTTCTAGAGAGAGACTGGCTGGTCAAACTAGACCTGAAAGATGCCTACTTCACTATTCCTATGGAAGAGATTCATCAACCCTTACTCCAGTTTCTTTGGAAGAAACCCTTATGCCAATTTCAAACTCTCCCCTTTGGCCATTCTTCCACCCCTTGGTGCTTCACCAAGGTTATGAGAGCTGTTGTCTCTTACCTAAGATCAAGAGTCATTTGCCTAATCATTTATCTGGACAACATCCTTAATATGTCCCAAGATGCCCATCAATTAGCCGAGGATCTGAACTTCACGATGAATCTCCTAGAGAGTCTTGAATTCATCATAAACAGAGAGAAATCATGTCTGACTCCCTCCAGGTCCCTGGATTTTCCGGGATTTACGGTAGACACAGTATGTTGCCTTCTTCTACTTCCCTCAAAGAAAATCTCCAAAATCAGAAAAGAAATAAGGTACGTTCTGAAATGTCAAGACCTATCTCTGAGAGAACTAGCCAGACTTCTAGGCCTTCTCTCATCTTCCATCCAAGCCATCTTTCCAGGACCCTTCAAATATCGGGCCCTTCAGATAATCAAGGCAAGGGCTCTAATATCTGGACTGTGGTACGGAGATCGGATTTGCGTAGACCAAGAAGCTCGTTCAGAATTGATTTGGTGGCTGAACAACCTAGACGCGTGGAATGGGAAGGCAATCTTTGGTTAAAAAACAGAATTTATTTTGGAATCAGATGCGAGCCTTCATGGCTGGGGAGCCTGCCTACTCAACCAGAACACTGGTGGCCTGTGGTCTCGAGAGGAATCTCTTCACCACAAAAACTTCCTGGAATTGACTGCTGGTCTCTATGCCCTTATAACTTTCAAACATTCTCTTCAAGGGAGGTCCGTTATTCTAAAGATGGATAACATGTCAGCAGTGGCTTATATCAACCGGCTAGGCGTCACAAAATCTGCGGACCTGTCCAATCTAGCCAAGAAACTTTGGATGTTTTGTCTGGAGCACAACATTTCTCTCAAAGCGGAATATCTTCCGGGAAAGGCGAACTTCTCTGCAGATTGGATCTCTAGGTTCCTCCTAGATTAAAGCAATTGGAAACTGAATGGTTCCATATTCAATACCCTGAACAAGATCTGGGGCCCCTTGGAGATAGACTTATTCGCGAGCAGACTGACCTTCCAACTCAAGAATTACTTCAGCTGGATGCCCGACCCGGGTGCTCTAGCATTCAACTCCTTCCTTCAATCTTGGAAGGAAATCTGAGGGTATGCATCCTCCCCTTTCGCCATGATGCAGAGGGTCCTGCAGAAAGTGAGACAAGAGCAGTGTTACCTTCTATTGATAACCCCCTTCTGGCCTTCTCAAACCTGGTTGCCGACCATTCTAGAAATGACTTGCAGTCTTCCTTTTTTAATTCCTTCCCTAGAGAATCTTCTTACAGACGTAGATGGTCGAATTCACCCCCTAACTCAAAACAGGAGTTTATCCCTTCTTGTCTGGAAAGTGTCAGGAGATCCAACGAAATCTAAGGCCTTTCGGAGACGGCTGCAACTCTCCTCGGAGAATTGTGGGCAAGAGGCACACATTACAGATATAACAATATCTGGAAATTATGGGTACGTTGGTGCTTGGAAAGGAACCTGGATCCCTTGGAGGCCCCTATTGTTAAGTAAGTAAGTACTACCTATTGTTGACATAGTCAACTTCCTTGTTGAACAATTTGAAAGAGGGCTCAGTTACAGATCTATCAATTGTTATAGATCTGCTATTTTCGCTGGTCATGCCCTCGTCAACGGAAAGACCATTGGTAAAAATGTCATTATTTGTAGAGTCATGAAAAGTATTCGCTTAAGGAGACCTCCCAAAGCCAGATATGAAACTCTTTGGGACGTTAAACTGATTCTCGATCTCTTCAATAATTGGTCTTCAAATTCTCTTCTTAACAGAAAAAAACTTTCTATTAAATGAATTACTCTTTTATGCCTAATCTCTTGTAGGAGAACTTCTGATATAAAGCTCTGGAAATTACTAACCGTTCTTATAATATGTTTGGTGTCAAATTAAACATTCATAAGAGAACTAAAACTATGTCTGACTCATTTTTTATCCTCGTTTTGATCTTTGTCCCAGCCTCTGCGTTGTGGAGTGCACGAAAGAATAAGATCGCAGAATGCATCAGCTTCGTCCACATGGCGTTAATCAGTTACTTATTTCCTTTGTTAAACCGCACAAAGGGATAAGCTCTTTTTCTATTTCTAGATGGATCAAATCTGCTATGAGTCTAGCTAGTATTGACTTAAACAAATTTCAAGCTCATTCCCTAAGAGGTGCTATGGCCAGTGAATCTCTCTGGTCTGAAGGTAAGTTGGATGACATCCTTAAAGCTGCTGTCTGGTCTAATGCCAGTACCTTCGCACGTCACTATTGTAAACCTATTGAACATATGTCTAATGTTGTTTTAGAGAGCTACCAACATGCATAATGTAGCCTCCGGTCTTGTAATGAAATTGCGATTCTCATATTAACATGACTAGAGAATCTGGATTTCATTAAAAACACGGAAGCTGACATTATCCCTCCCCTCCCACCCTCTGGTGGTATTTCATTAACAATGTTATTTATTACATTTTATTGCAATGCTTATTATATTGACTTATTATGTATGATTACTTTCCACTTTCATTTCTCTTGCACTAACTCCATTCTCTTGTCAGATAATCCTTAATTGCTGGTTTTACCACCTTTTCATCGATGGAACCCCTTACTTCATTAATATTTATCATCGATGGAGCTCTTCTTCTTCTTCCTTCATTTGTTCTACTTCTGAGGATTATCCTGAACTCTGAAGTATCCTGAAGTTTGACGTCTCAAGTTTTATGGAGTTACCTTTTGCTCATTTAAAAGAGGCTGATTGTTACTGTCTCATGACCTTTATGTGTTGCCTTTATTCTTACTTGGAACTTTTTCTATTGTGATGCATGCGGCTGCTTGTACTGCAATAAAGGAAAATGCATAATGTCAGCTTCCATGTCTTTAATGAAATCCAGATTCTCTAGTCATGTTAATATGAGAATCGCAATTTGTATATATATATATATATATATATATATATATATATATATACATATAAGTTCCACACCTCCTCCGAGGTTGCCGGGACTCCAGGACAGCGGTGCACCCCAGGGTCAGAGGTTAAGACGCTTTACCACTCCATGTTTGTGTTTGCAAAAAAAGCGGGTTTATTTAATACATGATTTTCAGCATGGTATATCAAGAATGATGGAAAAAACACCCAACGCGTTTCGACGAAGAGCTTGTCTTGCTCACGGGTGACACCCATGTCACATGTAATTCATTAAATAAAGTTCATACAAAGTGACATCACACAAGAGAAAAATAATCAACATAGGTGAAGGACTTCACATTAAGTATCGTTGCAAACAGCGGCCATCTTTGAAAGGGGTTTTCTGCAAGTAACACCTATTGATCGATATGTTAATGTTGTAATAAACAAATCAATTGCACAATATTTGAATTACTGGCAAAGAAATAACCGCCTTGATGAAATCAGGCATCAGAGACTAGCACCTAGACTTTTTCAATCAACATTGCAGTTGCGAAGGTAGTACAACTTTCACTGTATGGCCTCTTCAAAATAATACTACTGCACATAATTAGGCGATTGTAGGTTAGGGGAGCTTGCAATAACTAATGACAATTTCCCAATTAGTAGTATACAGTGAAAGTTTGTACCTCATCGTACAAGGCCAACAATTGAAATAAACCATTAATAATCAAACAATGTTGTAGTTGCAAGTAGCCCCAGTGGGTAATAGTTAAACCTTCTATCCCAAGTGGGAAAGTTTATATTATATAGGTCATACCTCTGAATTGAAACATCAACAACAACTGTTCAAAACAAATTGGCCAACTATTTGTTGTTCTTCATTTTGTCATGGTAAAAACCACAAAAGGAAATAATTCTGAGAATCCCAAGTGGGGAAATTATCGGTTAAACACAATAATAGCAAATAACTAGAGGTCAATTTGATAGTTCATTTCAAAGTGTCCAAATGTTTGTTGTTCTCCACAGTGACATATCTTGCTTGCTCTGTCGCCTAAACAAAACAAAAGAAAAATAGCTCAATCAAACTTATCGAGGAGGATAAGTGTCTTACATTTAAGCCCAAACTTGCAACAAATACATAAAACAGTGATCAGTGTAGTTACGTGAAGATTAAAAACAATGACTAAGCCAAGACGCAGGAGGCTTAATTAAGGTCACAGTAAAAACAAGGAAAAAATAGAGCACTCATGTTGTTAATACAAAAAACATAAACCAAAGAGAATCTCAAGCCAAGTCATTCCCCCAAATGCCACGTCAGTTCCTCCTCAGAGTTCAGCCCACCTGGAATCTTAGTGTCTAAATCTACAATGTAGTGGCTCTCCCATTGTCGTAGTTTTCGTATCCTGTCACCTCCTCTTTTCAATGGGGGGACACGGTCAATAATAAAAAACTTCAACAAATTGTGATTGCTTTTAGGATGTTCTTCGAAATGTCTAGCAATCGGCGACAGTTGATCCTTGTTTTGGATTTCCCTCATGTGCTCAAGAATAAGTTTCTTGGCAGGGAACATCGTGCTCCCCACGTATTTCTTTGCACATGGGCAAATCAAAACATATACACAGTAATCTGACAAGCAAGACAGATGTTTCTTGATGGTTCTATCTCTATCTTCCACTGGAAAATGGATCTTTTTCACGTTGGTACTGAATTTGCATGCCTTGCAGGCCATGCATGTGAAGAACCCTTCTATGTCAGATTTTTTGCTTTTCAGAGAACTGACATTATTCCTACTGAGTTTGTCCTTCAAGGAATCAGCTTTACGATAAGAGACATCTGGATTACAACTTAATGCATCATCAAGAGTCGGTTCAGTACATAGACCTTTCCAGTGTTTCCTTAAACTGTTTTGTACTTGCCATGATTTAGAATGGTAGGTGGCTGCAAATCTAATCTTATTGCCATCTATATTAGATGGTTTTTCTTTGGGTACTAGTAATTCTGCATGACTGATTGCACTAGCTTTTTCATACGCTGCCTTGATAATATTGACATTGTATCCTCTTTCAATGAAGCGTTCAGTCATACATTCACCCTCTTTGATAAAGTCCTTTTCAGAGCTACAATTTCTCCGGGCCCGGAGGAATTCACCAAATGGTATGCTCCGAATAAGAGATTTCGGATGGCCACTGTCTGCATGTAACAGGGTGTTACCAGCAGTTTCTTTCCTGAAGAGCTTGGTGGCAAGTTTCTTGTTAGACACCTGAACAGTCAGGTCTAAGAATTCATTTGTGCTGTCACTTATTTTCCCTTCTAGGCTCAGGTTCAGAGTGTTATGATTAAGTGTCTGAATGAATAGTTCTGCCAATGTGCGTGGACCATCCCAGATGATAAAAACGACAATCTTTTTATCATCTGGGATGGTCCACGCAGTTGAAGTTTTTTGTTATTGACCGTGTTCCCCCATTGAAAAGAGGAGGTGACAGGATACGAAAACTACGACAATTGGAGAGCCACTACATTGTAGATTTAGACACTAATATTCCAGGTGGGCTGAACTCTGAGGAGGAACTGGCATGGCATTTGGGGGAATGGCTTGGCTTGAGATTCTCTTTGGTTTATGTTTTTTGTATTAACAACATGAGTACTCTATTTTTTCCTTGTTTTTACTGTGACCTTAATTAAGCCTCCTGCGTCTTGGCTTAGTCATTGTTTTTAATCTTCATGCAAGTACACTGATCACTGTTTTATGTATTTGTATTTGTTGCAAGTTTGGGCTTAAATGTAAGACACTTATCCTCCTCGATAAGTTTGATTGAGCTGGTTTTCTTTAGTTTTGTTCAGGCGACAGAGCAAGCAAGATATGTCACTGTGGAGAACAACAAACATTTGGACACTTTGAAATGAACTATCAAATTGACCTCTAGTTATTTGCTATTATTGTGTTTAACCGATAATTTCCCCACTTGGGATTCTCAGAATTATTTCCTTTTGTGGTTTTTACCATGACAAAATGAAGAACAACAAATAGTTGGCCAATTTGTTTTGAACAGTCGTTGTTGATGTTTCAATTCAGAGGTATTACCTATATAATATAAACTTTCCCACTTGGGATAGAAGGTTTAATTATTACCCACTGGGGCTACTTGCAACTACAACAATGTTTGATTATTAATGGTTTATTTCAATTGTTGGCCTTGTACGATGAGGTACAAACTTTCACTGTATACTACTAATTGGGAAATTGTCATTAGTTATTGCAAGCTCCCCTAACCTACAATCGCCTAATTATGTGCAGTAGTATTATTTTGAAGAGGCCATACAGTGAAAGTTGTACTACCTTCGCAACTGCAATGTTGATTGAAAAAGTCTAGGTGCTAGTCTCTGATGCCTGATATCATCAAGGCGGTTATTTCTTTGCTAGTAATTCAAATATTGTGCAATTGATTTGTTTATTACAACATTAACATATCGATGAATAGGTGCTACTTGCAGAAAACCCCTTTCAAAGGTGGCCGCTGTTTGCAACGATACTTAATGTGAAGTCCTTCAACTATGTTGATTATTTTTCTCTTGTGTGATGTCACTTTGTATGAACTTTATTTAATGAATTACATGTGACATGGGTGTCACCCATGAGCAAGACGAGCTCTTCGTCGAAACGCTTCGGGTGTTTTTTCCATCATTCTTGATATACCATGCTGAAAATCATGTATTAAATAAACCCGCTTTTTTTGCAAACACAACCATGGAGTGGTAAAGCGTCTTTGGAGTGGAGTGCATCAGCATTTGTTGTGCTTTGGGAAACTGTTTATATATATACATATATATATATATATATATATATATATATATATATATATATATATATATATATATATATATATATCCTTCTCACTTCGCTCGATGCCGCTCTCACAGCATCAACAGTCACATCCAGACCGTCAGTAAAATGAAAAAGGCAGACCCAAGGGATTCCAGTGCAGTGATTTAATCCATATTAAAGTTTAAAAATACAACCCAGCAAGCCCGCATGACGCGTTTCGCCTCCAGCCGGAGGCTTGATCACATGATACCTATACATATATATATGTATATATATATATATTTTTTTTTTCAAACGAGTAGAGAAGACGCTGCACTCCAAATAGTTTGTTTCAGTAATTCCTTTATTCAGTTCAGTAATCGTATAGCACAGCACCAACGTTTTTCGACAGTGAGGTCTTTCTCACTGTTACTGAGTCCTATTTCTCTGTTGCATTTTATACTGTTCAGTTTCTGTTAGATTGCTAGCGCATTGTGAGATATGTAGTTCAAATGGATATAACAAATGACAACTATGTACTAATCAAAACAGGCTAATTGCCTATATTGTATGCAAAACACCTCAAATCAATTTATCTACACCAATATAATAAACAGGGAACCCAAACCATTGAGGCGGGTAATCTCAGGAACCACAGCACCAATCACAACACCCAATACAGCGTTGGAAAGGACAGTTGCAGCAGAAGAACAAAGGCTATGCAGACGCCCACCATATACATTTAAAAGGTAAAAGAACGTGCCAGCAAAGTAGTCCCTTGAGGGCGTGTCTGCGTTGTGCTGTGGGCGTGTGTTGGGGGGTGACAAATGCTGGGGGCGTGTGGTACATTCCGCCCTTCATGCCATGTCTCATATCGTGTGCTAATCCCACCCTGCTCCCTTTAAATACCCCTGCACCCCATAATCATAACCCACCCTTACTACTTAAAATACCCCACCACCCTTAAACACTAACCCATCTTAACCCTATAAATATACCCTGTACCCCAAAACCCAAACCTATCCCTAAACCCTAAAAATACCCCTGTACCCCAAAACTCAAACCTAGCCCTGAACCCTATAAATACCCCTTTACCTCAAAACCCAAACCTACCCCATAACCCTAAAAATACCCCTGTACCCTAAAACCCAAACCTAGCCCTGAACCCTAAAAATACCACTGTACCCCAAAACCCAAACCTACCCCTGAACCCTAAAATACCCCTGTACCCCAAAACCCAAACCTAGCCCTGAACCCTAAAAATACCCCTGTACCCCAAAACCCAAACCTAGCCCTGAACCCTAAAAATAACCCTGCACCCCAAAACCCAAACCTACCCCATAACCCTAAAAATAACGCTGTACCCCAAAACTCAAACCTACCCCTGGACCCTAAAATACCCATGTACCCCAAAACCCAAACCTAGCCCTGAACCCTAAAAATACCCCTGTACCCTAAAACCCAAACCTAGCCCTGAACCCTAAAAATACCCCTGTACCCTAAAACCCAAACCTAGCCCTGAACCCTAAAAATACCCCTATACCCCAAAACGCAAACCTAGCCCTGAACCCTAAAAATACCACTGTACCCCAAAACCCATACCTATCCCTAAACCCTAAAACTACCCCTGTACCCCATAACCCAAAACTATATCTGAAACCTTAAAATACCCAAATACCCCAAACATATACCTCAGTACCCCAAAACATATACCCCTAGACCCATACTTACCTTATCCAAACATTAAAAAAAAACATGCTTTTACCATTCATGTATTTACAATGAATTTCGTTGTAAATGTATGCGTGGTAAAAGCATATAAAATGTAATGCCATGCGTTATAATGGCATTGCGGAGTCATGGTACTTTCGTAATGAAAGTATGCGGAGTGATGGTATGCGGAAAGAAAGTCGCGGAATAATGGGTGTTTACCCTCCCCCGGTATGTACATTGGTGGCACGGCGGCCCACATCTCCAGCAACATACTCATATTATTTCACCACCCATTTGAAAAATGCACAGGTCTGTCTCATTGATGGCCAGCACTGACATACATTTTGGACACACCTCCCGCCACAAGTTCTAGAATTGCGAACTTTAGGGCTGGGGAGCTATGTTCGAATCTCTGCATCAGCTCAACATCCTGTGATTCCAGGCAAATCTCTTTGTCTCCTCGTGCCTACCACAAATGAATGTGTTCTTCTGTAATATAAATTGTGCTCATGCCATGTTGTCGAGTTCGCGCTATATAATATTGGAAGGAAAAATAAAGTAGGGAAACTCGAGTTCACACACTACTGAACGCGTACTCTTAAGTGCATCAGCAGTGCACTGTGAATCGGAGCATTTCACAGGCCTGTCACAGATAAGAAATGCTATCAAAACGAAATCCTACAAAACAATATACTACTGGCCGGAAGCAATTCATACCCGGACAACGTCGGGACGGGCTGCTAGTACAATATAATTTCATAGGTTAATTACTAAAAGTATTAATTAGAACATTGTTACATACATGTGTCTTGCAATGTTGCTGCATTATTGGTGCATCTTGGTTTGTGTAGTACTGATATTCGCACCCTTAATTATAGTCCACACATTAGGACAATGTACTGGGTATGTTCACAAGTTATACATACTAGAAGTGGCTAAGTGCCTCTATCCACCATTCCTTTGTTTTAAGTACCAGAATTGTAATATGCAATCAGTACACATCAAGAAAGACTACTTCCTAATCATATAGTAAAATTTTTCCAGCATGAATCCTCTGTGATCTACCATAGCAAAGACAAAAAGAAAAAGAAACGAAACAAGAAAAAGGGAAAGAGAAAAGAGAAGAAAAGAGAAATGTTTTTGTGCATGTCATAGTACATTTTTGTGAATGTGATGTTTCATATTGGAACACATAATTCTGAGAGCTGCAAATGTACAAAAAGTTCCTCGTCCGCATTTAGCCCAAGAGGGGTCTTTTTGCATAGTTTGATACCACCCTCTTCTTTAAAAGCAAGTGTGTTTACTCAGCATTTCCAAATTGAACGACGATCTGAAATGTTTCGTGGAGCTGAATACATCATTTATCTATTGGAGCACAATCTGTAGGTACTGTGATTAAGGGTCTTTCTTGCCTTATCTGGTGAGAGCAGAGTCCATGGTGCTCCCTTTAAATTACTATAAGTATGCAAATATGCAAATCACTTGGAAGCTTCAACCGTTTTGCCCCACCCATCTTAGTAGTATGCAACTGTCTTCCCACCTTTTGACAGAGTGATGGACAGCTGAAGAAGAGGCCCCCAGCAAATTTCCCGCTAATTTTGGTGAGGCGTTCTTGATGTTGAGGAATATGAGGACATCCCCACCAAACAAAGAAGCACTTACTTCATATAGTTAAGGGAAAAAAAACCTTGTTTGATGAAGATTTACCTCTTTAAAAGCTCATTGACAACGCTATAGGAATATTTATGTTATCACAGATTTCTGGATAAAGACACATGAGGAACAATCACATTGCCAAAATGCCCACAAGGTCACTGGTGACATTTCCTCGTGGTCCATTATGCAGCTGAAGTGCAGAAAATGTCCTGGACATTTATGAGGTAGCAATTAGTAATTAACCAGTAGAAAGTACTCCACTTGAGTAGAAATGTTAACAAAGCTGTGGTGTCTTGTTGGATAAAGGAGCATGTACAGTTGCATTGTGGCACAGTCACTCACACAAATACTGATAGAACCACACAGACATGCAGACACCTACTCACACACTCACACACTCACACACTCACACACCCACTGACAGACCCAATCATACCCTGGTGCACCCACTCACGGATGGACTCAGATGCTCACACACCCACTCACAGACCTACTCAGAGACTCTCACACTCACATATAGATCCACTCAGATGCTCATACACCCACTCATAGATGCAGGCACTGTCACACCCACTTACAAATCTTACTCCCACAGCCACTCACAGACCCATTCAGACACTCATGCACCCACTGAGACAGCCACTCAAACGTTTATGTACGCAGTCACAGGCCCACTCAGACACTCATGCACCCACTCACAGACCTACTCAGACACTCACACACCCAGGCAGACACTTATGCACCCAATCCCAGACCCACTGAGGCACTCACTCCCTCAATGAGACACTCATTCACTTACACACACTCAATGAGACACTGACACATCCAGTCAGATACCCACTGAGGCACTCACATACCCACTCATACACATAGTCAGACACTCATGCGCCCATTCACAGATCCACTCAGACACTCATGCACCCACTGAGACAGCCACTCAAACGTTTATGTACCCAGTCACAGACCCACTCAGACACTCATGCACCCACTCACAGACCTACTCAGACACTCACACACCCAGGCAGACACTTATGCACCCAATCCCAGACCCACTCAGGCACTCACTCCCTCACTGAGACACTCATTCACTTACACACACTCAATGAGACACTGACACATCCAGTCAGATACCCACTGAGGCACTCACATACCCACTCATACACATAGTCAGACACTCATGCGCCCATTCACAGATCCACTCAGACACTCATGCACCCACTGAGACAGCCACTCAAACGTTTATGTACCCAGTCACAGACCCACTCAGACACTCATGCACCCACTCACAGACCTACTCAGACACTCACACACCCAGGCAGACACTTATGCACCCAATCCCAGACCCACTCAGGCACTCACTCCCTCACTGAGACACTCATTCACTTACACACACTCAATGAGACACTGACACATCCACTCAGATACCCACTGAGGCACTCACATACCCACTCATACACATAGTCAGACACTCATGCACCCATTCACTGATCTACTCAGATACTCATGCATCCACTCACAGATTCAGAGACTCACACACCCACTCACAGACCCACACAGACACTCAAACACCCACTCAGACCCACAAAGAAACTCACATGCCCAATCACAGACCCACACAGATACTCTCACACCTACTCATTGATCTATACTGCCACTCACACACTCACTGTCAATGGTTACAGGTTAGAGTTAGGAAATACAATTTTAAAAAACTGGAAATTAACAAAACAACAAAGGTTACAGAGATGTTATAGTTAGGAAATAACAATACAAAATACATAGAAATTCACTGATAAAACGAAGGTTACAGGGACGTCATGGTTAGGAAATAGAATAAAAAAACCTTAGAAATTCACTGAAAAAAAAAGGTTACAGGAACGTTATAGATACGCTCAGATCTCACTCATACAAAACCAGTGAAATTCAGCAGTTATAGTTGCCTGAGCTAACTGTAAATTACGTTCCCTGCAATGTACTCTCATGTGGCCCATGAGGAAAAGCTTTGTTCGCCATGAACACGTTTCTTAAGTTGCCTTCCCTTTCACACATTAAACTTATACACACTTTACGTATGTGACAACACTGGATTAGTTACTCTGAAACTGCTTCTCTTACTGATTCCACTTTATGAGACCATTATGACTCTTTGAACACCATGTACAAGGCCTCGACACTCATTGTGCAAACATTGTTCAGTTTTTCATCCACGAGGCAACACAGCTATGTATAGATCATAACAATGGTGGCATTCCCGAGGACTCCAAGGATGCTTTTCATTATAAATAAACAAGCATTTCCAGGTTTAGGTAGAGGAGCACTTTGCTGTTATAGGCGAGGTGTCTACACGCTGAAGTGTCAGCCATTCAGCCTGCTGATATCTCTGTAAAGGGTGTTTTGCTCATGACCATGTTGGGGACTTGCAGCCTTATTCATCAAGGCCGAATCGGCTCGCAAAGGGCCAGATTCTGAGAATCTGGCCCTTTGCGAGTGCGATTTTTGCATTTGGGATTCAACATCCCAAATGCAAAAATCGCTATTTGCTAATTCGCATATTTGCGAGGATTTACATTTAAGGAATCTCTATTTGAGATTCCTTAAATGTAATTTATCATCCATTTTACTAATGCGAAATCGCAATTTCGGCCCGCAATTTACCGCGAGGTCAAACCTCGTGGTAAATTGCGAAAACTCAGAAAAATGCATTTAAAAGCATTTTTTTGAGTTGCACGTTACACACACACATGTCCTTTGGACATGTGTGTGTGCAACACCTGTGTTAATTTCCATTGCAGGGGTGCTACAGGGTGTCCTTTGGACACCCCTGGCACCCTTGTACTCGCAATCTCATTTGCGATTAGCTAATTGCTAATCGCAAATGAGGAATGACTCCCCATGCATTCCTATGGGCCTTTTGGCCCATAGGAATGCATGGGGAGTTATTCCTTATTTGCGATTAGCAATTAGCTAATCGCAAATAAGGAATCAGTGGGAATCGCAATTAATATTGCGATTCCTACATGAATACCGTTTTGCGAGTCTCAAATAGCGATTCCTTATGATTCGCTATTTGAGCCTCGCAAAACGGCCCGTTCATGAATCAGGCTGTTGCATTCTTTCCTTTCAGGTATCAGGGGTTGGATTACCCAGTACGGGTATTTGTTATGATATAAAATCCAGTACACCAAAGTATATCTTCAAGTAGGTTTATTCTCAGAGAAAGATCCTAAACATCTTCATGCAAGACAGAGCTGGACCAACTGCTCACTGATGCCACAGGCATGACATCATCTTAGAACCACCTAAGGCATCATAAAGATGCAAAATTCTAATGAGTGAAACATGTGAGAACTGATAAAGTGATGAACCACATGACATATAAATATAACAGTATTCTTGGCAGAACACACACACTCTCGACACTTAGGTTAGGGAACGTATAGTAGGAGTGCACCAGATTTCTTTATTTGTTTTATATGCCTGCATATATACATTGTGTTAGCACAATGGTGTAACTTTTTTTCTGTTCACTGTCCTAGTACTACTAATCATTTTCATTTGCTTCTGTGTATTGATAATTGCAGCACATATCTATACTAATATAATAAAGAGAGCGCCGAAACCTTTGAGGCGGGTAATCTCAAGAACCACAGTGAGGTTATGTAATTCTCGAGTCTGACTCCATTTTGTTCTGTGCCACTATTTTGTGTTGCCCTCATGTAGGCCTGTGAAGGTCGCCTGGCGAACAAAGTGGCCTGGACTTCTTAGTTCATGTATACATTAACTAGGTTTCTTTTTGACTCTGAAATGAACTGTAAGAAACTGACCTCTTCACCTGAAACTGACCTCGCAAAGCCAATTTCCCAGATCGATCTTTGTCTGAGATTGCCAATCAATGTTCAGGACATCGTTAATTTTTAGTTTCCTTGCACATGCCTTATCTTGTTCAGCATCTGTTACTGTTTCTTTTTTATGTTTCTTCATTACACAGGTTATGCTTTCAATTATAGGTTTTTCCGGCTTGTGGAGATTGGATTTGGGACATTCCTAATAATTAACTTTTGGGTTGGGATACTATAAATTGATTTTTTGTTATGTGATACTTTGCTTGAAATTGTACCTTATTGGCTAGAATTGTGTGCAGTGGGTGTACATTTCTAATGTGAATATTGGGTATAAAAGGAGACATCTCGCCTTAGTAAAATGAGCAGTCTCCTGAGAATTTACACTGTGATGTATTTCTAAGATCACTGTTACTAGCTGCAGCTAATAAACTTGGTTTCTGATGCCATCCAGAAGTATTCCGTGTCTCTGTATACCAAGACAGGTGAACTCGAAGATCTTAGGCGTGCCCCTGACGCTGCTGGGTTAAACCCCGGTTCTTCAACTGGCGCCCAACGTGGGGTTACTTCAGCGGGACTGGTCCAAGCCCGAAGATTGTGAGGAGCCCTATAAGGAAATTCTAGAGGACGGCCGCCACTTCATCGACCCCTGCATGTCGACGTGGACCGAAGGGTTTTTTCTGTGAGGCTTCACCTTTCCGACGGCTGCGAATGACTGCTGCCCTGACTGTCGCCCTGTCTTGGACCCTCTTGTGATGATTTGTAAGGCGAAACATTAGACGGTCTTCTGGTGGTGTGACAGACATTTTGGTTAAGTATAAGTGGGTCGCTCCCACGACTTTGTTTTGTTTCTTGGTTTTGATTCGGCCATTGCAATAGTCGAAGCCGAGGGGTTCGTTTATTTGCAAGTGCATCATTTTTGATAACCCCTTGAAGTTTGAAGCAAGACTAGTGAGCTAAAAGATGCCTGGTTTTAGCAAATTTAGGAAATGGTTTTGTTGTAGTTGTAATAGGGATTCCCGATTGGAGGACTCGTGTCCGATACCTCCAGTTGGAACTCCAACTTATGAGCTCTATTCAAAGCATGGTGTAGGTCCCATTACCTTTAATGAAGTTTGGGTCCGTTATACAAGGAAAGATGGTGTTTTACGATGGCCCCAACATGGTAGTTTTGAATCAGATGTTTTAGATAACCTAGAAGTTGCGCTATTTAGGAAGAAAGCCCGGCCGGCGATGTTTGACTCTTTCCGCCTTTGCCGTAAGGAAGCCAAACAGCGAGAAATTAAGCAAGCTAAGAGAGATAGGAAGGAAAGGAATATATCGGTAATGCAAGCTGCTAGGCAGTTCAAAGAAGATGAAGAAGATTGTGCGATTGAAGTGTCAGATAGACAACATTGCATGGCCATTGGCAAATGTTACCCGGTTTTGCCACCTCCCCCTTTCAAATATGACTGTAGACCCTGAAAAGGATCCTTTGATGTCACATTTACTGAGATTACCACCCCCTTATGTGCAGGGTGCTACTGCACCTCCATTACCTCCAGTTGTTGTACCCCTTGTTGTCGTTCAACCCCCTGTTGTTGTTCAGCCACCCGTTGCTTCACAGGTGGTTCTTCCTCCCCCGGCGCAGTCTGCTCAAGGGCCACCAGCCTTGCCACCAGCCTTGCCTCAAACTCCTTTGCCTTACACTCCTTTATCTTCGACTTCTCTTATTTCTGTCCCTACTTCTCTGTTGCCTCAAAACACTTTGTCTCCTGTCCTCATGTCAACTTCTTCTCCTTCTGCTCGGCAACAAATGACTGAGACTGTCACTAGTCTTTTGTCTCCTTTCTTTGGGTCACTGAATATGACCCATGTTTCTGAATATAAGCAGAGATGTAGTCAGCTCCCTGGTCCTAAAGAGTGGGCAGTGTTAGATCTCCTTGCTCTTAGATGGGTTTCGAATACCTCCAAGTACAGTCCACAAGTGGTTATGGATATCTTCCTACAGTGGGAGGCACCAAAACAAAGGTATGTTTTTGATGTCATGTGTACCTTCCTTCGTCAGGAGTAGGAAGATAATGAGTGGGTTCAATTCCACTGGAATTGCTTAATGTTCAGTCTGAATTTGCTAAAGGGACGATATTGGGTTCCGATGTTGAGGAAGCGGTAGATACACTACTCACTTTTAGGTCTAGACTTCCACCTAAGTCATTGTTCAAACCTGACACTTCTGTTAGGAGAAAGTGAAGCAGTAACCTATGAGAGAGGTTCCCCCTGTATGGAGAGAGGCAGTTGTGGCTGATGCCGCTCATGGTTTTGCGGCTGCACCGGCTCATTTTCAGCGAGTGTAGGTGCATGTCCCTTGGAAGAGAGCTGAGGTCCTTGCTCTTAAGCAGACCTTGCCTGACTCCCGTAAAAATCCTGCTGGTTATTACAAGGATTTGTCTCAGACAGTTGATGCGTGTGTTATGAATTTAGCTGACATAGATATGTTGATGGGTAATGTAGTTCCTCAACCCTTGCGGGCGAAGATCCGTCACGAGGATCACGCGCCAGAGTTAGGAGATACGTGGGTTAACATTACTGCTGCAGATGGTCGGCAGGTAGGAGGTGCCAAACCTGAAACCTTATTTGCAGAACTACCTGGTAGGATTATTAATTTAATGAAAACTATGATGCCTCCCCTGCGGGTGAATTGGGACAAGTTAGCAGCATGCAAACAAAAGAAAGACGAGAGTGTGTCTGATTCTTCACTAGGTTTGAGGAAACATTAATTGATCATATTGGTCAGGAAATGAGTACAGAAGGTGGTCAGAGGTTGTTTGTAGATAAGTTTGTTTTTAATGTACTTCCTAAACTTTCTAATAAGTTAAAGGACTCTGAGAGTTCATGGGCTGTTTCTTCTTCGGCCCAGATATTGGCTACTGTACAATACTATGAGAATAGAGATAAAGATGAGAAGGATAAAGTATAGAAGAAGACTAGAGAATTAAAAACTAAAGTTCTTCTGCAGCAGGCTTATCTGCCTCGCCCTAACCAGCATCAGTTTCAGAAACCCCCACAGTTTCAGAAACTGTTGCAGAAGTCTGAGTCTTTTGCTTCGCGACTCCTGCTAGGCCCTAATCAGTGTGCTTATTGTAAAGAAGAAGGTCACTTCAAGAATAGTTGCCCGATCTTGCTACAGCGTGCGAATGGTATGTCTGGTCTGAGAGGTCGTGGTGGTTTTCAACAAGTACCTAGGTGTAGGGGACGTGGTACGTTTCCCCAGAATGAACGTTCCTTTTCCCCTTAGAATTCTATGAATTATTTTGACCAACAGAATGTTCCGACCATCCAGTCTGCTCAGTACTACACTGATGATTATTATGTTGGAAGTGAGAGTGCTGGTTTTAATGATAGTTAGGACAGGCATGGACAAAGGGAAGGAGTAGTGTCAGTTCCAGTAGACCAGAGTGGACCTTATGTTGAAGTGATTACATCAGGTGTGGCAGAACCTTTTCTTTTGGATACTGGTGCAGCAAAGAGTTCTATCATGCACTCTAAACTACCTGGCGCACCTTTGTCTGGCTTGACCAATGTTTCAGTAGGATTTTCTGGCGCCCCAGTTCGTAACCCAGTTTCTTGTCCTTTGCCCCTTTCTATTGGTCCCTGTGAATTGGAGGCTCCCCTTATTCTAACGACTGGCTGTGGCGAGAATCTGTTGGGTTTGGACTTGTTGAAAAGATTGCATGCGACATTACATTGTTCTCCTTCGGGAGTACATCTTATGGTGGGTAAGAAAGTGATTTCCCCGATGTATCTGTCTAAGGATCACCTTCTACTGGAACTGCGTTCTCTACCTGATACACTTTGGGCTACAGGTCCCAATGATGTTGGTCTCTTGCAGATTCCACCCTACGTTGTTACCCTTAAGTCGAATGCTAAATTACCTTGCATTCCTCAGTATAAAATTTCCAGTGATGGCGAAAGAGCTCTTTTAGCGGTTTCTATGATTTGGTTGAGAAAGGTGTGGTTGAAGAAACAAGAGTTTTTGTGTGTAACAGTCCTGTTCTGCCTGTCCTTAAGCGTACTGACTCTTCTCAACCACCTGTGTATCGGTTTGTGATCGACCTTCGAGAGGTCAATAAGATCGTTGATCCACAGTTTCCTGTTGTCCCGGACATTACTGCTTTATTGACTATGATCCCTGGCTCAGGTGCTTGGTTTTCTGTTATTGATCTGAAGAACGCTTTCTTCAGTATTCCGATTGCTGAGGAAAGTAGGGATATTTTTGGTTTCTCTTTAGGAGGCCGCAGTTTCCGGTTTAAGAGTGCTCCTCAAGGTTATTGTGAGAGTCCCTCCATTTATTGTCAGTCTTTGAAAACTCAGCTTGATTCTGTTGCATTGCCTTCTGGTGCTACTCTTATCCAGTATGTTGATGATCTGTTGGTTGCTGCTGATGATGAAGAGATTTGTAAAGAAGTAACTCTTTCTTTGTTGCGACACCTGTCTGACCTTCATCATAAAGTGTCACCTTCGAAGTTGCAGTTTTGCCGCCAAGAAGTGACCTACTTAGGTCATCTCTTGTTGAAGGAGGGAAGACTATTGACCCCAGAGCGTCTTCAAGCGATTGCCCAAATGACTGTGCCATGCACACAGAGAGAGGTACGTGCCTTCTTAGGTATCACCTCGTATTGTAGACAGTGGATTCCGAATTTTTCTTTGCTAGCGAAACCTTTGTTGGCACTTACTCTCAAGGACACACCACACCCTCTTCCTTGGTCTGACGAATGTCAGAAGAGTTTTTTTGAATTGCGTGATGCATTGTGTTCTGCTCCGGTTTTGGGTACCCCCGACTACAGTAAACCTTTTACACTTTGTGTACACGAGAGAGAAGGTTGTGCGTTGTCAGTGTTGACGCAACAATTTGGAGACAAGCAGCGCCCATGTGCGTCTATTTCAGCTACTTTAGAGCCGGTAGCTAGGGCGTTGCCTAGTTGTCTAAGAGCTACAGCGGCAGCGGCTGTTTCTATCCGACAGTCTGCTGGTTTGGTATTGGATAATACATTGATTGTGATGGTCCCACATGCAATGGATATCCTATTGAATAGAACGAAGACTCAACATCTTACCAGTGCGCGTTTGTCAGGTTATGAGTTGACTCTTTTGGCTAGCCATGTGCACATCAAGAGGTGCAACACATTGAATCCAGCGACATTGTTGCCGATTTTTGTAGAGACAGATGCTCAGGAACAGCATGATTGTTTTCTCCGGACAGAGGAGGAAACGAAGGGTAGAGTTGATCTGAAAGATACTCCTCTTTCGAATCCTGATGGTACCCTATGGGTAGATGGTTCGTGCTTTAATCTTCCGAATGGAGAGACGACTGCAGCATATGCTGTCACAACTTTGCACACGATTGTTGAAACAGCACGTATTGGACAGAATTCAGCGCAAGCTGCAAAGTTGATAGCATTGACTAGAGCGTGTGTGGTGTCAAAAGGAAAGAGAGTGAATGTTAATACTGATAGCCAATATGCATTTGGCGTGGCTCACAGTTTTGGTCGCTTGTGGAAAGAGAGAGGATTTCTTACTTCCCATGGTATGAAAATTCAGCATGGACAATTAGTGAGTGAACTTGCCTGGTAAAGAACGCTACAACTTAAGGTCTAAAAAGGACAAATAAAATTGCATTTTTTTGGGAATTACACTCTTTCAGACAAGAGACAATTTTTCTTTTTCGAACCACCATCCGGGTTCAGCTGCAGGGTCGCAGTATAAGACTTAAGGGGTGGCCCGCGTATTGACGAAAGGTCTGCGGTTCTAGGGACGTCTAAGACGCCTGGACGCACACTTGAGTGAAGAAGAAAAATTGCCGCGAGCAGCACGTTAGAGGATGGAGTCTGTTGTAGCTGAAAGAGATGTTGAGAGAATAGATCTTAGGACAAGATTTTGTACATTGATACATAGCAAATGTTTTATAATATTGTGCTTTTTGATGTTTTTAAGTATTACATTAGCTTGTGTGGGTTGGACTGTCTATGCTACACAACAGACATCTGCACCCACCTCCCAATCTATGCTTTCTTTCACTACTGTTTCTTTGCACCAGTTTTATACCTTGCCTAAACATGAACAGACAAGGAGATCAGAATTTGTCAACAACTCGTTTATACAGTTGTTGCATCAGCATCAGTTAGTAGTAAATACCACAAAAGTTTGGGTTTGTGGTCTTATGCCTCATACGACAGATAAAGGTATGCCATATTTAGTTTTGCCTTTTTCTTTTAATGGGTCTGTGTGGGCTTTTCAGACCATGTTTATCTATGCAAATGAGGTACCCCCTTACGTTCCCTTAAAGATAACTCGAGCAATAGTGCCTTAATGAGGGGAATAGTAGCTATGTTCCGAGATATTGATGCATATAATGCTATCCCTAAGGATGAGGTGCAGGCTTACGTTGGTTGGAACGTGACTGGATATAGTACCAGCTTGAAAGAGAAGGAGACACAAAAAAGGTCTCCCCCAATTTGGATTGTACGCCACAGAGGCCATTTTTGTTTGCAAGGTAATGGTCGGAATCTGAAAGCTCAGCTAGGTAAGAGTGTGTGCTCAAACCTATGTCTACTCATCTCGGATTTCTCCACCGTTTGTGCCAGCTAAAGGCACATATTTTGTTTGTCATGACAGAGCCTACACATGGTTGCCACCTGATTTTTCAGGAACGTGTTATGTGGCGTTTCTGCTTCCCCCCACATACACTACTGCTTCAGACTATCATAGAACGAGATATGGTCGAGGTGTCTTCAATCAGGAAGATACTGCAGCACACGAAGTAGGAGATTTCTTCAAGGCTTCCTGCCATTTTGGGGTCCTATGATCAATAGTAGGCATATTCGAAAGCTTGTCCGCGTTGTTGAAGCTACTATAAATGAGACAGCAGGTGCTATTAGTAATGTTACAGCTGAGCTTCAAGCGGACCGCCTTATGACTTTGCAGAACCATATGGTATTAGACATCATACTTGCAGATCGAGGAGGAGTATGTAAATTGATTGGATCCAGTTGCTGTGTTTACATACCAGATAATTCCCCTACAGTGTACCAAGCAATCTCTAGGTTGTATAAAATCTCTGAGTCTATCCATGTAGACGAAGGAGACTGGTCATTGTCGGGATGGTTTTGGGGACTGCTGTGCAAATGGGGATGGAAGATTCTGACATTCCTTGGTATGGTTTTAACCATCCTTTTCTCTTGTTGTCTTTGCATCCAGTGTGGTCCCGCCATTTGTAGTCTTTGTGCTACTATGTGTGTTCGGAGACCTGTTCCGAGAGAAGTAGAGAATAATAAGATGATACTACAGCAACACCTTAATGACCGAATGAATATCGACATAGACCTAGATTCAGATTAACATGAGTCTTAGGTTATTGCCTACGTAATGGCAAAAGGAGGGTCTGAGGTTTTGCAATTCTCGAGTCCGACTCCATTTTGTTCTGTTGCCATCATGTAGGCCTGGGAAGGTAGCCTGGCAAACAAAGTGGCCTGGCCTTCTTAGTTCATGTATACATTAACTAGGTTTCTTTTTGACTCTGAAATGAACTGTAAGAAACTGACCTCTTCACCTGAAACTGACCCCGCAAAGCCAATTTCCCTGATCAATCTTTGGCTGAGATTGCCAATCAATGTTCAGGACATCGTTAATTTTTAGTTTCCTTGCACATGCCTTATCTTGTTCAGCATCTGTTACTGTTTCTTTTTGATGTTTCTTCATTACATTGGTTATGCTTTCAATTATAGGTTTGTCCGGCTTGTGGAGTTTGGATTTGGGACATTCCTAATAATTAACTTTTGGGTTGGGATACTGTAAATTGAGTTTTTGTTATGTGATACTTTGTTTGAAAATGTACCTTATTGGCTAGAATTTTGTGCAGTGGGTGTACATTTATAATGTGAATCTATACTAATATAATAAAGAGAGAGCCCAAACCTTTGAGGCAGGTAATCTCAGGAACCACAGCACCAATCACAACACCCAATACAGCGTTGGAAAGGGCAGTTGAAGCAGAAAGACATAGGCTATGCAGACGCCCACCATATACATTTAAAAGGTAAAAGAACCGTGCCAGCAAAGTAGTCCCTTGAGGGCGTGTCTGTGTTGTGCTGTGGGCGTGACAAACGCTGGGGGCGTGTGGTACATTCCGCCCTTTATGCCATGTCTCATATCGTGTGCTAATCCCACACTGCTCCCTTTAAATACCCCGGCACCCCATAATCATAACCCAACCTTACTACTTAAAATGCTCCAACACCCTTAAACAATAATCCATCCTAACCCTATAAATATAACCTGTACCCCAAACGCAAACCTACCCCTAAACCCTAAAAATACCCCTGTACCCCAAAACTAAAACCTAGCCCTGAGCCCTATAAATACCCCTTTACCTCAAAACCCAAACCTACCCCTGAACCCTAAAAATACCCCTGTACCCCAAAACCCAAACCTAGCCCTGAACCCTAAAAATACCACTGTACCCAAAAACCCAAACCTACCCCTGAACCCTAAAATACCCCTGTACCCAAAACCCAAACCTAGCCCTGAACCCTAAAAATAACCCTGCACCCCAAAACCCAAACCTACCCCTGAACCCTAAAAATAACCCTGTACCCCAAAACCCAAACCTAACCCTGAACCCTAAAATACCCCTGTACCCCAAACCCCAAACCTAGCCCTGAACCCTAAAAATACCCCTGTTCCCCAAGGCCCAAACCTAGCTCTGAACCCTTAAAATACCCCTGTGCCCCAAAACCCAAACCTACCCCATAACCCTAAAAATACCCCTATACCCCAAAACCCAAACCTAGCCCTGAACCCTAAAAATACCCCTGTACCCCAAAACCCATACCTATCCCTAAACCCTAAAACTACCCCTGTACCCCATAACCCAAAAATATATCTGAACCCTTAAAATACCTAAACACCCCAAAACATATACCTCAGTACCCCAAAACATATACCGCTAGACCCATACTTACCTTATCCAAACATTTTTAAAAAAACATGCTTTTACCATTCATGTATTTACAATGAATTTAGTTGTAAATGTATGCCATGCATTATAATGGCATTGCGGAGTCATGGTACTTTCGTAATGAAAGTATGCAGAGTGATGGTATGTGGAATAAAGTTGCGGAATAATGGGTGTTTACCCTCCCCCGGTAAGTACATTGGTGGCACGGCAGCCCACATCTCCAGCAACATACTCATATTTTTTCACCACCCATTTGAAAAATGCACAGGTCTCTCTCATTGATGGCCAGCACTGACATACACTTTTAGACACACCTCCCGCAACACGTTCTAGAATTGTGAACTTTAGAGCTGGGGAGCTACGTTCGAATCTCGGCATCAGCTCAACATCCTGTGATTCCAGGCAAATCGCTTTGTCTCCGCGTGCCTACCACAAATGAATGTGTTCTTCTTTAATGTAAATTGTGCTCATGCCATGTTGTCGAGTTCTCGCTACATAATATTGCAAGGAAAATTAAAGTAGGGAAACTCGAGGTCACACACTACTGAACGCGTAGTCTTAAGTGCATCAGCAGTGCACTGTGAATCGGAGCGTTTCACAGGCCTGTCACAGATAAGAAATGCTATCAAAACGAAATCCTACAAAACAATATACTACTGGCCGGCAGCAATTCATACCCGGACAACGTCGGGACGGGCTGCTAGTATTTTATATAAGAATAACGTTGGTTTGATCAACATTGAAAACGTCCCACTGTGTATTCCTTGTATATTTCTCTGAGAAGAAGCGAGTACAAGTGACTGAGCAAAAGGGATCTAGATCTGTTACCATGATTCCTTGGAATCAGGGTTGTAATGTTCAGTGCTTTCCAGAACCATTTGCTACCCGACTAGGTCTAGGGGGGGCTTATGTTGGCTGTTAGAAATGGGGTCTCTAGTTAGCAGAGGTAGGTACCTTTGTCCAAATAGGGACCCTTGATTCTAGTCAGGGTAAGGGGATACAAACTTTAGATAACCCCTGCACACCCCCTGAGGTAGCTTGGCATGAGCAGACAGACTTCTCCCAAAGGCAATGTGTTATGTATTTGTACTCAAAGCACACAGTGATACAGTGATAACACCACAAATGGACACCACACCAGTTTAGAAAAAATAAAGTATCTTTATCTAAACTCAATAAAACAAATCCAACAAAATCCAACATACAAGAACTAAGAATATGACTTTAAAAGGTATTAACCAACTGGGTCCAAAGAAAACTATGGATGAGTTGTTATGTTATGTTATGGTATTTTATTTTTCTATAGCGCAAATCACCACTGGTCTCTAAGCACTTCTAGAGAAAGAACAGGTCGCTAGTGTAAGAAGGTCTAGTGGCAGTGGAGGTGGAACTTAAACCGATGCCAATGTCTCTCTAAACAGGTAGGTCTTTAAAAGCTTTCTAAAGGAAAGCAGAACTGATTCCTTTCGCAAGTTCTCCAGTAGATCAATCCAGATCTGTGGAAGGAGGACCGAGAACGCTCTGCCCCCTTTGGTTTTAAGATTGTACCTAGAAGAGGCTAGCCTACAGCCCTCAGAAGAACGTAGAGCCCAGCCGGGAACGTACTTCTTCACTCGATCTTTTATATATTTCGGTGCATCCCATGAATAGCCTTGTGGGCTATACAAAGACTCTTAAATTGCACACGCTGTTCAATGGGCAGCCAGTGCAATTTATGTAGTAATGCAGTGGCTCGCGTTCTCCTAGGAAGTCTAAAAATGAGCCTGGCGGCATCATTTTGTACAACTTGCAATCTCCTGAGAACCTTCTGGGGAATGCCCAAATAGAGGGCATTCCCATAATCCAGCCAAGAGATGAAAGTGGCAGAAACAATTGATTGTAATGCAGAAGTAGAGAGGAGAGGAACAAGTCTCCGCAGTTGCCTAAGTAAGTCCATGCAGATGCCCACAACCGAAGAAACCTGGCAGGACATAGACAGATCCGAGTCAATTTTCAGTCCCAGGCTTTTTACTACTGGCACTGAGTGCTTTCTCTCAAAGTACCTGTAGTTGAGACAAAATTCACGACGCCAAACACTAGCAGAGATGGGAAGCATTGAAAAAGAAAGAGATGCTTAAGTTCATGAGACCAAGGGGAGGAAATGCGACAGTTCTGCTGCACGCAGAAGAAGTGATGCATCGAATCAGGTCTGTAGGAGGAAGTGATGCATCAATTCCGAGAACGTTCTGGTCCACGGGTGATGCATCAGTAAAACCTGCCACACAGGTACGATGCGTGAAAATCGGGATACGTGGGCAAGCAAAACTGGGGCGTTGAGCGATGCTGCTTTGGTTTCTTCAAATTTAGGAAACAAAAAGGGTCTTGACTCCTAAACTCAGCAAGGCTGAGCCAATGTAAACTAAAACAACCAACACACTTGCCAGTGCTGAGAAACTTATTTTCACAACCTGTGGGAATATGTAGTGTACAAGACAATGGCATGAACACTTGCTTTATCAATTGCAACTTTTTTTTTTTCTTGTATACCTTTTTAGTTCTGCATTATTTTGATTTTGTGCATGGGAATACAAAACATTCTATGTACATATTATATACAAACACGGAATACAAATAAACTCACAATAAGGTATGTACAATAAATTCTCAACTTACATATACAACATATTCTTGGCCATCCATTCATACAACACATGCAACACATACAAAATGGTCCCAGTGTCAAAATAAACTTTTTTGTTCAACAAATGAATAGTCCGTTCTTTGAACTATCTGACACTTAATTGTAGTAATTGTAATGAAAGCAAAAAAGTCTTTCTACGTGTTCCCCAAGAAATTTCGGACAAATCAGGGAAATGACCCGGGACCTGGTCGGTCGACGCGTTTCGAGCCCTGTGACTGGCAGGGTTCTCCTCAGGACCAAACAATAACTATAAGGGAAAAGGAAAACAATCATGACTCTAATATTCCAAGAGATCAACACCTGATCCGCAACCTAACCACCGACAGCCTACCTCTAACGTTGGGTCATGGCTCCAACAGGCAATTGTATTCCCAAGTATAAGTGGTTTGGGGGGTGTGCTGAAACAAGTTAGAAAAACGAACAATAAGTGCACTGCATTTAGGCATCCACACTCGTCATGTTATAGGTCATCGATGTCTGCGCCTACCTGAGCTGTCACTGGTGGTTGGCGGGGAAGAGTATTCCGAGGGTCTGGTTCTTTGGGTTTAATGTCGTTTCTAAATCTGCAGAAACAATCGAGGTGGAAAGCGTTTGTGAGCGCTTATGATCTGGCATTTATTGAGGAATTGACTTATGCGTCTGACCGGTGGGCTTCTTACCGTTCTCGGAGTTCCATCAGTCATTTCCCAAAATTCGATCCCTAAATGCCGAACGGCAAGCGCTTACGCACGTTTCCTCACTATTGTGTCAGCAGATCCAGAACAACTGAGCTTTTAGGAGCCGAAGTCACGGGTGACTTTTCCCCAGCGGCAATGGCGGTTTAACCTTACAACCAGCACGGAACTCCGAGAACGGTAAGAAGCCCACCGGTCAGACGCATAAGTCAATTCCTCAATAAATGCCGGATCATAAGCGCTCACAAACGCTTTCCACCTCGATTGTTTCTGCAGATTTAGAAACGACATTAAACCCAAAGAACCAGACCCTCGGAATACTCTTCCCCGCCAACCACCAGTGACAGCTCAGGTAGGCGCAGACATCAATGACCTATAACATGACGAGTGTGGATGCCTAAATGCAGTGCACTTATTGTTCGTTTTTCTAACTTGTTTCAGCACACCCCCCAAACCACTTATACTTGGGAATACAATTGCCTGTTGGAGCCATGACCCAACGTTAGAGGTAGGCTGTCGGTGGTTAGGTTGCGGATCAGGTGTTGATCTCTTGGAATATTAGAGTCATGATTGTTTTCCTTTTCCCTTATAGTTATTGTTTGGTCCTGAGGAGAACCCTGCCAGTCACAGGGCTCGAAACGCGTCGACCGACCAGGTCCCGGGTCATTTCCCTGATTTGTCCGAAATTTCTTGGGGAACACGTAGAAAGACTTTTTTGCTTTCATTACAATTACTACAATTAAGTGTCAGATAGTTCAAAGAACGGACTATTCATTTGTTGAACAAAAAAGTTTATTTTGACACTGGGAACATTTTGTATGTGTTGCATGTGTTGTATGAATGGATGGCCAAGAATGTGTTGTATGTAAGTTGAGAATTTATTGTACATACCTTATTGTGAGTTTATTTGTATTCCGTGTTTGTATATAATATGTACATAGAATGTTTTGTATTCCCATGCACAAAATCAAAATAATGCAGAACTAAAAAGGTATACAAGAAAAAATAAAAAGTTGCAATTGATAAAGCAAGTGTTCATGCCATTGTCTTGTACACTACATATTCCCACAGGTTGTGAAAATAAGTTTCTCAGCACTGGCAAGTGTGTTGGTTGTTATAGCTTTGGTTTCTTCAGCCGTGACCCCTCGATGTGTCGGTCCTTGCAGCGCCAATAGGCACTACATCGGTTTCGGCAGTGGCGCAGCGGTGCTTGGAGATTCTTCTCACACAGTGGTGCTGACTTGGGAAAACTGCCACTAGAAGAGTGATGCGTTGATTTTCTTGTAGTTGCATTGCTTTTCCAGCTCCCAAAAGCAGGAACAAACTCAAGAGGTCCAACACAGTCACAGGCACCTTTTGGTAGGTCAGAACTCCCAGCAAGGAAGTTTAGGGAAGCTGGGGTTGAAGTCTTTGTGTTCCTGAGACTTCAGAACAGGAAGCAAGCTCTACTCAAGCGCTTCGAGATCTTCCTCAAGCAGGGGGAAAAGGCACACAGCAAAGTCCTCGTCCTTTCCTTGGCAGAAACAGCTACTGCAGGCCAACCCCCCAGATAGCACACAGCAAAAGGGCAGTACTTGTGGAGAAGTGTGGCTCAATGGTTAGAGCGGCAGACCCTGATGTAGAGGTCTGGCCCGGGACCAGGGTTCAATTCACACCTCGGCGGCTCTTGGACTCAAGCTCCTCGGACCTGATAATTCTCGCCTCAGTGCCTAGTCTAATCATGCGTCCCACTCTGTGACTCTGGGCAATAGCTTGCTTAATCCCCACAACAGCCCCCGCAGCACTTGGATGCCTGGCTTCACCTTGGGGGTGCCCAGGAGTGGACATTTCACAGGGAAAAGCCAGGAAGGGTTCCACAGTGGTATGAGTGCAGCGCTGGGACGCCCTGTCGCTGGGGCAGCTGTGAGCTTTACAAGTACAACACATTTACAATTACATTTACATTTACGTCTCCTCCGTTTTTCCAGCTCTTCTCCTTGGCAAAGGTTCCTCTTGATTCCAGAAGTAGTCTAAAGTTCTGGGGTTTTAAGTCTAATACTTATACCACAAAATGTCTTTGTTCTCTTGGTGCAAGGTTCTCTGAGCCCAGACCAAATCAATTCTCTCCACACTGGTGTAGTATGACCACAGGGGGTGGAGACAACATTGTGCAAGGGAGACAGGCCCTATTCGGGTGCCTAGAAAATCTCCTCCCACCATTCTAAATGCTGACCAGGCCTATTCTCAACCAGACCCCCCCACGGTGGCTGTCTGCGAGAATGCACATACCCAGCTCCTGTCACTCCAAAACCAAACAGTCAATACACAAACAGGTAGAGGCACACAGAATGGTAAAACAAGAAAATGACTGCTTTCTAAATATGGCATTTTCAAACACACAATTTAAAAAACATCTTTACTAAAAGATGTGTTATTATATTCTGAGATCAGAGAGCCTAAATTTTAATTCTCAATCTTGTTCTAATGGGAAGTTATATTTGCAACATGTTATAAATAAGCTCTCATTCTATCCTGTGGGGCAAGATAGCCTTTCAATAATGAAAAATGAAATTGGCAGCACTTCACTATCAGGACTTGTCACACACACCAGTTCATACACTACCATTCACATACACTGCACCCTGCCCAAGGGGGCACCTCAGGCCTACAGTAGGGGTGACTTGCATGTAGAAAAAGGGAAGGTTAGAGCCTGGCAAGTGGGTACACTTGCCAAGACGACATGGCAGTTAACAACTGCACATAGACACTGCAGTCACAGTTCTGAGTTACCTTTTCAGAGCTATTCATGTGGGTGGCATAATCAGTGCTGCAGGCCCACTAGTAGCATTTGATTTACAGGCCCTGGTGCATTCAGTGCACTTTACTAGGGGCTTATCAGTTAATCAAATATGCCAGTCATAGATAAACAATCATGTTCACAATTTACACAGAGAGCAAATGCACTTTAGCTCTGATCAGCTGTGGTAAAGTGCCCAGAGTCCTAAAACTAACAACACCAGGTCAGGAAAAAATAGGAGGAAGAAGCAAAAGGTTTGGGGATAACCTTCAAAAAGGGCCTAGTCCAACTTTGGCACTGTAAGTTAGTTGGTCTATAGGATGACATATGAACAATCAAAATGGGGGAGTGCAGAGGAATTAAGATAGAATCAACCTCCTATCCAGACTTTATTTAAACAAAGAGATTCTACCTTTTATTAATATATCCTTCTTAGTGTAGAAAAAGTCTAGTGGAGGTGGTGGGGAAATTGAGTTTTGCACCATGAATTTGTCATGGGGAACACTATGGGGCCAATTAGGAAAGTCCGGTCCGCCCGCCATCCCATCGTATATAGTGACCGCCCACCCGTCATAAGGACGGGGGTCCCGTGCCTGCAATTAGGATGCGCCCGCCACAGTGGCGGGCGCATTAAGCATTCCTGACATTGTGGCGGGCGGTGCACTCAGCACCGCCCGCCATAATGCCAGGAAGGCATGCTGTGCACTTCCATATACAACATGGCAGGCACCGCGTGGTGCCTGCCATGTTGTGCATGGAACTGCTGAGGGATACCATAGGTACCCCCCATGTGCACCCCACACCCCTGGAGTCCCTGAGGGCCTGCAATGGGCCCCCAAAGCAGACTCTGCATGCCTTCATTGGAAAATGCCCATTCTAATATGGCTGGCTGTGTCTGATAGACACCGCCACCATAAAGAACCCTTTTCTGCCCGGTCGCCTTAGCGGACGGTCTTTCCGTCCGCCGCGGACCACCCAGCCATAATAATATGGTGGGGGGTCATTTCCGGCACGGATGGCGGGCAGATCGCCCCCGCCAGGCCGGTGGTGGCTACCGCCGGCCTGGCGGGGACGATCCGCCCACCATCCTAATGGGGCCCTATGTGTTTTTAAAATACCCCTCACACACTAAGAATCCCTTAGTGTCATTCTCCATCATGGGGGTCTTCTCATCCCTCTACGGGGAAGGGCGTGCCACAACCTGCAAAAATGCAGGAGCATTTTTTAAATGAAGAAACTATGTGTAGTGCACAGGTGAGAGTGGTAGGGCAGGGAAGAATAATTGTAAGGTGTTAAAAATGTCCTGCCTAGTGGAAAAAATAGACTTTATTTGCTTCCCTAGGTGGAAACATTAAAAATGGGGAAATGTAGGGGGTGTACTGTTATGGGGTGCCGCTCGTGGGAGTATCATGAAGGGCTGAAACCTGCCTTGCTTTACCTGCCTTGTTCCTGATTAACTTTGGAGAGGACGTCTGTGGGGAGAAGTGCGCCGGGACTGCGTGGACCAGCAGCCCGAGCGCGTTTGGAGACTGGTGGCAGCTGTGACTCTTCCCGCCACTCCCCCCCATATTACTTAACTCCTCGCGGCCCCCGCTTCGCGGGAGCCGCTCGTAGGAGTATCGTGAAGGGCTGAAACCTGCCTTGCTTTACCTGCCCATTTCCTGATTAACTTTGGAGAGGACGTCTGTGGGGAGAAGTGCGCCGGGACTGCGAGGACCAGCAGCCCGAGCGCATTTGGAGACTGGTGGCAGCTGTGACTCTTCCCGCCACTCCACCCGTATTACTTAACTCCTCGCGGCTCCCGCTTCGCGGGGGCCGCTCGTAGGAGTATCATGAAGGGCTGAAACCTGCCTTGCTTTACCTGCCCTGTTCCTGATTAACTTTGGAGAGGACGTCTGTGGGGAGAAGTGCGCCGGGACTGCGAGGACCAGCAGCCCGAGCGCGTTTGGAGACTGGTGGTAGCTGTGACTCTTCCCGCCCACTCCCCCTATTTAGTCGCGTACCAGCCCGCACATCGCGGGACGGGCGCGGGTTGGCGCCGGGCTAAGCCCGGGCAAAGGGCGGGCCGTCTGTGGCCATCTGAGGACGGTCGAGGCCGGGCTGGGCCATTCCATTTGACTCCAGGTTTTGTGTCTACACTGTGTAAGTATAGTTTAGATATTTTTAACGCTTTTGCCCATTACTAGTGCTCATTTGTAACTGCTGATTTGTTGTCATGGCTTTACGATCAGGGAAAAGCAGAATCGTTACTCTGAACACCAATGCAGGAATGGTTTCGGGCATATTGGACCAGTTTTTTAAACGGGCTACCGGAATTTTAGAGAAAGAAATAGCTTTTGCAGAAAAAGCGCTTGTCGATAGACATTTTAACGGGCAAGCGGTCTTCTTTGGGTGCGATCGGGTCTGCTGAAACACCGGCCTACTGTAATGACCCGGTCATTCTGGCAGACACTAGCCCAATCCCTTGTTCTTTGGAGGAGGGGCCAGGTGGTTCTGCTACCGGCTCTATGCTGGCCTCAACCTCGCTTAGTCATCCTTACAGTGACTTGAGCCACAGAACATCCACACCAACGCCTCCACCCCCCCCCCCCACCCCCCGGACAGAAGAAGTTAAAATGTCGAGGGGAGTAAACAAGAAATGTATTGTAACTCCTAATTAGGGAAAAAACAAGAAAGGGGGAGGCAAGAGGTTGGGCGGTGGTAAAAGACCTAGAAAAACCCAAAATTCCAGTGATGCTCCACAGGCTTTAGCTCAGTCTCCTATCTTAATTGATACACTAACTAATACTGTTCCATCTCTGATTCAACAGAACCTTAATGAGGATCTTCTTGCTAAAATGGAAATACTTCTAAGGTCACTAATATTACCCCTGATCAATCGAACGTAATTAATTAAGGAAAAATTAGACCAGCTAAAGCTAATTACAAAAGGGAACACTTCAAAACTCGATGCTTTAATTAGGAGCACAAAAAGCAAAGATGTCAGAGCCACTCCCACTATATCCTCAGGAATCGTTAAGCCTCCTAAAGCTGCTCAACTTGCGACAAATGTAACGCCTATGGCTCAGAATATTCAATTAGCCACAGGGGAAAAAGGTGTAGCAAGTAGAAAGACCCAAGCTACTGAGGCAGATATGGTGGTTGCCTCTAAACAGGTTCCAAATCTAAAACAAGTGGTTAAACAGTCTTTGAGTAATGCACCTCAGGGCAAAGAAGTGTCAAGAAAGAGGCTCCCGCGTGTAAATCTCCCCCCCGGAATCTATGCCTCTGACTATTATCTTAACAGGGGTACCAGAAATTAACCCAGAACACCAAGAATCAGACAGAGAACTTAAGAATAAAGTCATTTTCTGGCTTAGCAAGAACAGGAGATTACCCCCGGGTTTAAATTCAGAGATCTTAGGTTTGAGGCGAGTGGCATGGTTGGGCCATAGCACTAAGGATCTCGAGGGAGATTGCATGATCGTTAATCTTAGAGTCACATGGGTTGTAGATTACATACGTAGGGAACCAAGGTTTGCTAGATTAGGTGACATTCAATCAATAGGCTTAGATTATTTCTACCCCCATGTGATTCCTAGTTTGCCACAACTATCACAGAACTTTGGCAGGGATAGACATGTTGGTATTAACAGCTTGGATTGACTACCACTAAGAAATAGGTTTAACCCACTCATGGGACTGGAGGGGGTAGACTGACTCCGGAATACTTGCATTTTTAACAGCGGGGTTGAAGATATGGATAGAGATAGGCTGTCAGCCCAATGAGGCCAAACCCAGATGAAGTAGTTGGAACTGGGGTAGAGACATTTAGTAATATACATTTATATCCTAATCCGTTGATTGTTACCATAGTAGCGGCCAGGGGAGGGAGAGATATGGCCGAACAAACAGTAAAGTTATCTTTGGACCTAGATAATACTGATATTGCAGTAAATCAGGGTGGGAGAGCTAATACCAGACAGGTAGAATTGGCTCCCTTGGTTGCAGATACTAGTCCAGTAGCAGTAACTCTGAGCAAGAGTGATGCGACTCAGTCGAAAGTAACAATATCCCCAGGGGAAGCAGATAGTTTGGCCGAGGGTTGCCCTTTCCGCCTATCTAATGGAATATAGGTGGTCTTTCCCGGAGGCTAGAGGATCCGGTATGGTTAAAATTCCTTGAATCTTTTGACATAATTTGCCTCCAGGAGACTTGGAGTAGAGGGGACCATAGCTTGGATGGATACCAAATGTTTAATGTTCGCGCCGAACCCTCACAAGATTGAAGAGCTAAGGGTGGTCTTATGACAGCTATCTCTGTGAAGCACAACATGATAAAAACTGTCACACTGGTGGAATCCCCCTGGTACCAAATGCTTATGATTAACCCTTTTGATGCTAATGACGGAACGGTTCCGTCATGAGCATCGATTGAGCTGTGCTCATGACGGAACGGTTCCGTCATGACCACGCCCGTTTTCATTAGGGCTCAGCACCCGGCAGTAAATCGTACCGTACGGATGTGGTTAAGGACTTATTTCCACTGCCTTTGCTTTTAATTAACTGGTACTACAATATATTTGATGCCCATGCTACATCAGTCATTGAAAAATTACAGGATGAGATTGTTAAAGTAACCAACACTGTATTTCCTCTTTTTATCAAGTGGGTAGGAGATTTTAACTGTATTTTGTGTAGACCTAAGTGACCAGCCATTGGCACACGTTAAGCACTCAAAACAAGGGCATGCCTTGAATAATATCATTACGATTAATGAACTTTGTGTCCTGGACATGTCTAATTTTTCTAGACCTTTGGGCATACCCACCTTCCAGGGTATAGAGGGTCAGATAAGCGTAATTGATTTTGCTATGGTCTCTAGCAGGTATATTCATCTTGTCAATGATTTTCAGATTGAAGCGAATCCTGTTAGTGACCATAACCCCTTAATTTTAAGTTTGAGTCCTGTTCTTAAGAGAGTTCAGACCCTGGAACAGCCAATAAAATTTAGCCAGAATCAGGGGGTCACCTTAAAGTAGGATAAGGTAGACGCAAGCAACTAGAGGTGGAGATTTTTAAAGCAAACAAAGTAAGGATAGATGCTTGCTTAACCCCCACTAGTGAGCCGGATGTAATAATTAAGAACTTTAAGGCTTTTCTAGGCAATGTGGCATCTCACCTGTTAATAATTGTGGGTGGGAAAAAAGGAAATGGATGCAAATGGTTTGATGCAGAATGTTCCAGAGAACAAACTAGATTAACGAAGGCACTACACCAAGTACCACGGGATTTGGAGCTGGTTAGAAGGTCAAGGAAAATGTACAGAGATGCTATCATTAGGCGAAAATCAGATTTAAAGAAAAAGGCATGGGACGAATTACGAAAAGCTTCAGAACTTAAGGATAGCCGGCTTTTTTTGGGATGTAATAAACCGCCCATTCCTAAGAAGCGATGAAAAAGGTAAAATGTTGGTGCATATACCAGGGGACACCCGGGAAGTACACTATTGAAGAATTTTTAACCCAAAAGGGGTGATGCTGTCAACTGCTAATGAGGGGGCTAGTGATTTCAACTTGGAGTCAGCTCTAACGCTTAGCCTTTCACTGACCCTCCCAGAGGTAGAGGCCGCTTTAATCAAGGACCTCGATTTCTCAAAAATCAACTGATTCCTTATAACCCACCGAGAACTCTCAGATCCACGTCTCTTAACCAGCTGGTGGTTCAACGTTGCCGAACAGCATCTTGGGGTGATCGCCGCTTCTCAATCGCGGCTCCCAGACTCTGGAACACCCTACCTAACCACATAAAAGCTAGTCCCACTCTTCTTCAGTTCAATAAAAAACTGAAAACATGGCTATTCAATCAGTAAATCACATCTCCGTACTTCCGATCATGGTGAGACTTCAATGCACTTTTAGCGCCGAGACGCCCAAGGGTAATTGTACGCGCTCTACAAATGGCATTAAATAAATAAATAAATAAGGAAAGGTACCCCATTAGAGGCTCCAGGGCCGGATTCAGTCCCTTTGGATCTTTTTAAATACAACATTGAGGTGTGGGCACCACTCCTATTACATTTATTTAGAGCAGTCGTGGTAGGGCGTATTCCGACTTCCTGGCAAGAGGCGGTAGTGGTACCGATATTTAAAAAGGGGGACAAAGGTGACCCCTGTTGTTACAGACCAATATCGTTAATAGATGCGTCTTGTAAGTTGATGGGAAGGGTGATATTGGCACGCCTGGAAACCTGGGCTGAGTCATCAGGTATTATCGTTGATTCCCAGTACGGGTTTAGGCGGGGAAAAGGAACCACAGAGCAGTGCCTTCATTTGGCTTTAATTATGGGTAAGTACATGAGGGCTAAGCGTGGTTGTATCCACTTGGCCTTCATGGACTTATCCATTGTCTTTGACACTGTTTGTAGAAACAAACTGTGGCAGATGATGGAGTCCATGGGGTTTGAAGAACCTGTGGCGTTCTAATCTAGGATCTTGATCGATACTGTGACCTTATGCCCCTATTCGGCTATAAATCCATTTATTCCCTATACTAGCAGTCCGTCCCGACCTTGTCCGGGAGCAATCAGGCTTCCCCGGCCCCCGCCTGCCCCAACATTGGCCATCAGCCCGCGCCCCCTTCCGCCCCATCCCCCGGCTGCCCCGACCCCCACCTGCCCTGACATTGTCCTTCAGAGGCTTACCTCACACAATTATGCCAGAGGCCCAGTGTTGCAGTGGTGGCCAGCAGCAGCGCCTGAGGCACTGGGGAGCTTTCTGGGTAAGTGTGGCTCTGGCGCTCTGTTGGAGGGAGGCCAGGATGAGCAGAGGTTGCAGAGATAAGAGTAGGAGTTCACAGAGTATGGAGCGGCCGGCGGGAGTCAGGAGCTTGAGTACAATTATGCCAGAGGGTCCCCCGCCTATCCCGACCCCCGCCTGCCCTGACATTGTCCCCCGGAGCTTTTTTGTTGTAACTCCCCGTCCCCCGCGTGCTCCGAAACCCGCCTGCCCCGACATTGTTCCCCGGAGCCTTACATCAGCCGCCGCTCCTCAGTTCAGCGCTCCTCGCCACTCCGCCTGTCCGCTGCTGCTCACCGCCTGTGTGCCGCTCATCAGTGCTCCGTCCCGCGCCATGTCCGCCGCTCAGCCGCCGCTCCTCAGTTCAGTGCTCCTCACCGCTCCGCTGGTCTGCTGCTGCTCACCGCCTGTGTGCCGCTCGTCAGTGCTCCTCTCCCGCGCCATGTCCGCTGCTCCTCCTCGTGTTCCTCGCGACGTCAGCACGCAGGTCGCGGCCGGCGCTACTTCAAGGGGACTACTTTTTTTTAAATGCAAATTTTTTAAATATAACATATTTTTTTAATTTATATAGCCTATGTCCATCTGCACACCCTGAGGATTCCAACAATGTATCAGGTGTGTGGATTGGCGCTGTGGTTCCCGAGTTTACCCGCCTCAAAGCCTCAAAGTTCTTCCTTTATAATAGTAGTATAGATTGGCATAACCGTTCAAGTGCAATATTCAGAAACTCATCTCTGGCCTCACACGAACAGAGCCACATTTCAGAATAGCTTTCTCTGCCACTTCCTTTGCAACCAATTAGTGCAATGACAGAGCAGAAGTTACTATCTGAGATTCCTAGATTAACACTCTGAGTTCTTCAACAAGATAAAAACTCAGCAAACCTGGAAATCCCCGCTTGCTGTGTTTTGATTAGTAATAGAACTCTAATGAGCACTGATAGACGATCACTTCCTAGTGACATCTTTATTGACGTCTTATGTCCAGCAAACTTACGTCAACCAAGGCACCTTTCAGGTATAAATACTACCAACGTTGCATTAAGCAATGTCCTGTTGCCCGTCGCCTGAAGCTGCTGTTATGCTGAAGATATCATAGCTGCTATCGCTACTGCTATCGCTGCTAACTAGCGAACGATGGTGTGGTGAACTTAGGAGCTGAACAGCCGTCCCCTTGCAAGAGCCCAGCAGATGCAAGCTGCCCGCGGACGCTGCCCCTCCTCCTCCTCCTCCTCGACGCGCTGAGAAGAGACGCTGTCTTTCTCCTGCAGAGAAATCCAGCTCCAGCGTTTCTAGTCTACCCTTGCGGGCGACTGGGATATCGAGCCCTGAGGGAGATACCAGACCTCCATCATTCTATTCCAGAGGTATGGTGTTGACTAAACCCTTGAGAGAGAATTCTTGAAGCAAACCTTGGCAAAACCAACTCAACTTAAAGCTACTTACTTACTCCCCTCCCAAGTATTAGGCTTAGGTCAGGTACACTGGGGTAGGCGTAGTTAGAAGCACCAGTTGAGTATTTTAGCCTAATGTATATATGAATGTATATATGTTTTATTCCTTTTAAACCATTGTATGGCTAAGAAACCATATCAATGCTTTTACAGTATTATTTCGCAATACTTATCTTACTGTACGTACTTTTTATAATAACAAGTCTTGCAATTGTGGCAATTCATTTCTCTTGTATGAGAAGAAAGACTGTTCAATAAATGTTAACCCTTTATTGACAAACGCCCGTCTCTCTATTCTCTACATATTGTGAAAGTAATCTGCACCAAACTGACTGAGTAAAATAACTGTCTATTGTTTCACACGACCCTAGAGATTGACTCTTGATCTGAGGAGCAAAGTTGTCATGTTGCACGGTTGTTGGAAAACTGAATCCCTTCTTGTCTGTGCCAGGGAAGCTGATCACTTCCTATTTCAGTCAAGAAAGTTTCCAGTGACCTCTGAGCTAGTTGGTAACAAACCCAATTAAGTTTAGCATAGTCAGTGGAGGCCTGGAAGATCCGCACTTCTACGTCGATACTACTGTTTATGTTATTCCAATGTGCAGGGCCTATTGGGAAAATAGGAACTACGCTACAAACCGTTGGTCACCCTTCTCCGTAGACTGCACGCCACTACAACAGTGAGGATCAGATTTGGCCCAGGCGGGGAGAAGACAAAGCCCATTCCATCGACTGCAGGTGTCCGCCAGGGGTGTATATTGGCTCCTTTTCTGTTTCTGGTGTACACCAATGGTCTGGAAGGTGGTTGTTGGAAAGCTGTGCAGACTTTCCCCAGGTTAATGGTAAACGGATGCAGATGACACGGTGTTAATGACCCTAACCGCCAATAGCATGCAAACCTGTTTGAATGCTTTTGAAGCTTTTATGCAAGGATTAGATCTAAGGGTCAACTTCACAAAGTCTTTTGCCATGGTCTGCGCCCCAAAAGGGGTAAAATCTCGCAGGCTTATGGTGAAAGACTCAACTATTGTGAAAGCCGACAGTTTTAATTATCTGGGGAATTTATTCAATAAAACTTTGAGTTGGGATCCTCTAATATCAGTTCGCGTTCAAAAGGCTACGCAATCTATAGGGGCCCTTTTCCATTTTTCAAGTAAATTGGGTCAAAAGCCGGTTGCAGAACTAAAAACTTTATATAAAGCAAAATGCCTCCCTGTTGCAACATATGGCGCAGGCATGTGGGGGATACAAAATTGCAATAAAATTATGGAAAATAAATTTATAAAGCGCCTTCTATCTGTCCCATCTGGCGCCTCAAATATTTTCTGTCATACTGAGGTGGGTCTTGAATTTGTGAGTGATACTATCCATGTCTCTCCCTTGCTGCTATGGAGCAAGGTTTGGAGTTCTGAAGAACTGAAACTCACAAAGGAAATCTTGCAAGACTGCCTTAAGCTTGATTATCTAGTGGAGATCCCATGGTTACTATATGTTAGGGAAACCTTTCACAAGATTGTTTTGGGACATATATATCTAAACCCCGAAACTGTTGGTAGGGAGACCAAACTAACAATTAAAGAGGCCTATCGCACCAGGTTTATTCATGTTAAGAAATAGTGAGCATGCGGTATATGATAGGGGAAGGCTGCTACCTATCATATATTATGCATACCCAATGGCGTTTTTACTTGACAAGGTTTCGCCTTAACACACTGCATTTTCTTTTTGCTTTTCCAAAGCAAGTGGGGTGTTGTGAGAGACTACCCCCTTGCCCCTGTAACAACAAAGTTTCACAAAACACTGTGCATCTCATTCTTTTTTGTACCCTGTATAAAGATCCAAGAAATCGGTTTATTAAGCCTGTCTTGTTAACTCTCGGATCTCGTTATTACAATGAGGAATATGAATTCTTATTGTCCTTATCAACTCCAGCCATATGTAGTGCTGTGCTTAGCTTTATTAGACTGGCGCTCACTATCAGAAATCGATATTGATCACCATTATTGGAAACCATCAATTATTTTTTGATATACATCTAGTAGATCGGTGTATAGATTGGTATCCACATTGATTGCACATGCACTTTACAATAATCTTTGTTCATATACGTGACTCCTTTATCCTAAATGGATTGCAAAGTTAATCTGGACATATAATAAGTTTTATGGATGCCCATATAATTGTATGGTCTTTTTTAAATTATCTGTGTAATGTTCCTTTTAATTTGTTTATACTTTTATGATTCTATCTTTGAATCAATATAAAGTTCATTGAATCGAATCGAATCGAGTTGCCTCCAACTTGGTCAACATGTTTTAAAAGCCATCCCCATGGCTTTCTCGTTTTTGACCTTGAGTGATCCCTACTTCACTCACATATGTTTATGTAATGTGTGCCTAAGTTAATTCAACTGTAGACCATGCTAAAAATAAAGCATGCTGAAAAAATTACCCATTTGATATCTTTAGTAATGTATTAGGTATACTATTTTGAAAGACTTTCAGGCTTCATGAGCTGTCACGGAAGGGGAGGTCGTCTGTGATCAAGAAATCATGTAGGCTGCTCCCTCGCCCATAAATACCTTTGCGCTGCTCCGTAGGGAATTCTATGGCTGATGAAGCCGTAAAAACAATAGTTTCCACTGCTGCAGTTCCTGCACTTACTTGTTCTAGCACAAGGATTTACACAGACATCATGGTGGCAGTCAATGCTGCACACAATGACACCCACCTGCCGAAAGGGCTTTCCCCTTAAGTGCTCCTATAAGTTAGATGCACAAAACATATCATATGCCCAGATTCCTAGAGTGGGGGATAGAGTAATACCAAACACTGATCACAGACTGAGGGTCTGGCTTCTGCACATGTAGAAGTGGCAGCTACAATTTCAATATTGCAGCTGCACTATTGGTGGCCAGTTTCTTACAAACAGATCAATATCCTTGTCCTTAAATGTGATTTCTGCTAGCAGATGAAGGGTTCCACTGTAGTGGATCCACCACAGTCACCTCCACTCGCTCATGTTTATCTGAACCACTGCAGCTCTCTACAATCAGATGGGATTACAAATACATCTTGGCAGCAGAGGATTCCTACTCTTGATTCCTGTGGGTATGGCCATGGTGGTCGGCTGATACCTAAACTGTTATGAAGGATCTGCAAGTCTTTATCTGGACATATGCAGGAGGCATTTTGCATTCCGACCAGAGTCTGGCGTTTAGCGCTAGGGCTCACAAAGAGGCCACAGGGGGTTTGGGTGTAACCCTGCATTTCTCGTCTCCATACCATCCAGAGAGAAATGCAGTAGTGAAGAGGAAAAACCGTGACTTAATGCATCCTTTAACAGCAATGGAACTAGGCTCAGGTCGCAGGTGGGTCTATCACCTATGGATCCAGGGGGCACTCCACAACATGCAGAGAAAACCCCTTGGTGGTTGGACTCCCTGTGAAACCCTGTTTGGGGTAAATATGTGGGTCCCTGACCTCAACAATCCCAACACAGTGGTGGTGGAAACGCCATTTGACATCAATGAAGGTTTGTCTGTTTTACAGGAACTGAATGAATTCTGGGATGAACAAAGCAACCTATAAGTAAAAAGCACCCCCACTGGACAAGAGAAGGTAGTCCCGGCAAGGTCTGGCTGGATTCTGAAGGTTGGGGATCTGGTCAGAGAAAATATTGTGGACAAAAAATACTTTGGGCCATCCTACAGAGCGCTTGTACCTGTTGTGGCTGTTGAATGTACCAAAACCGTAGCTCTTCTGCCCTTTGCCGGTTGCAAACACAAACGATTTGTCTCCATTGATCTGAACAAATCATACTATGTGGCTGGTTCTCAACAGTAAGCCACATGGGATTCTGGGTAGCTACCAGCCTCCTCTCACTAGCATACAGAAAGTACAGATGGAAGCTTTATTAACTGAAGAAGCTTTAATAACTGAATAACTGAACAAAAAAGTATGTCTTCTACCTGTTACAACTACAGCAACTATACAGTCACCTAATACAGAAACACAGATTTCAATTCAGAAACCTGAGAAGTACACAGAATATGTCAATGGTCCACGGATCGAGTCATCTCCCAGTTCTACAAAAATTGATGAGGTACCAAAAATAGATAGGACTGCTTTGGGCTATTTCACGAGATTGATGACTTCTTTTCAGATGCATCGGATCCACCCCCACAACCAGCACCTCTCCTGAAAGTGCATGTTTTCTATCTTTGGCTGGAAAGGACATATTTTCTTTCTCCTTAACTACATCTTTGGATTACAATTGGGCTACTTTTCCTTCTTTTTGTGACGGTCTTTTTCTTGCTTCTAAATGGACACTATCTTCCAGCAAGCCCTGCAGTACAATTGGTGAACTTGATACTCAAACCACATGCATAATAACACCATGAACGAAGAGACCTTTCCCTGGTGAACATTACAGCAGTTGCAGTTCCCGAGGGGATTGTTTGGAATAGGGTATCATATGATGTGTATGTCGCCACTGAGCCTTTACAAATTCCATATTTGTTCAATTTTTTTTAGAATTATATCATTACCCCTAGTATTGTTTCTGACGATTGGGACATTGATACAGTGCATGAACTGCTAGAAAATCTAGAACATTTAACTGTGTTTTCCTCTGATGACTTGTATGATGGTACATCTAATTCCGATGACATCTTCTGTTTATAACACTAAGGTGATCATTTTCTGCATAAAGCAAGTGTTCCACATGCTGTTTACAATTACACTTAATGGGAATATTGTCCTACACCACCACGAAGTAGTTTAAAAACACAGAGGTTTGCTTATTTTTCTGGTTAAAATACATCTGACCCTGCCACATACTTTTGTAGGCTTGCATCACCACCTGCAAAGAACAATATGCTGACACCAAGCTGATATATTCTGATGATTTGCTCTAATGCTCTGTCCATCATCCCTTTGGTATCGCTTTGTTCGCCCTAAGTTGGCAGGGTATGCCCAGACGTGGGTCCCTTGCTCACTTTGCCACTGGATTCAAGATAGCCTGGCTAATGAGGGTTATGAACCCAAAACCGTCCCAGGATGCTTGTTTCTGGTCCAGGGAAGACATGGCTTGGCAGTTCGGGCTGGACTGTTCCCATGAGGCACAGGGTCAGACTGATTTGCATATGGCCATGTCTGAACTGGGGTGGTGGAGTGAGCTAAAGAATGATGATGGATTAAAACCAGATAAGTTGGCTGGGGGTGAGTGTTTGATTTGCTCTAATGCGCCATCCATCATCCCCTTTGGTATTGCTTTTTTCTTTCCCAGCTGTCTGTACAGGGTTTTGACTTTTGTGGGGACAAAAGACTGGCAGGTTCAAGGAACTGAGGTTTTGTTTAAAGCATGCCTTATACCAACATAAATGATTTTCCTAATGAAAAATGTGCAACAAATACCATGTCTTGGAATAGCCGGAATGAAAGATTTGTACACACCACTAATTCTCACATTCCCACATTTTGAAAGCTGGCAACAATTTACACACTACAGTGAAGGTACATTAGATACCATGCTGCGTAATGGAATATACAAATAATCTTACCCCAATTGGTAAATAGATCAAATACACCATGTTGCATATAGAAAAGCTAGAAAAGCTACCTTTCACTCTAAGTCCCTCACTAAACCAATATCACCGGTATTGGCGGTCTATAAGGGTAAAGTGGTTAGTTCCTCTTTATACGGGGTTGAAATGTGGAGAACTGAAATCTTAGGGCGATGTCAGTTTCTGAAAATTCCTTTCTTAGGAACCTAATAAAATTACCACAGAGTACCCCTCTGAATCCTCTCTTCTATGATTTGGGGATGTCCCCAATAGCGCTTATTGCATCTCTGCGTCCAGTTTTATACTGGAGGGGGATTTGGATCACCCCAGAATTAGAAACCTCCTCAAGGGGCCTGTTGGATATAATTAGAAGTGACATCTCCCATGAAATCAAGTAGCTAGGGCATATCCGGGGCCTCTTGATTGATTTGGGTTTACAGGATCTGTGGGAAGAACCAACAAATGTAAGGTTCCCTCCTAAGAAGGTTCTCAAAGAACTGTATTGGCAGCTTGTGGTCTCCAGGGCCTTTAGGTCTATTGATCCTGGGTCCTTGACCGGATTGTTTATGGACATTAAAGAAGCGCCAAAATTGGAAGCCTACTGGGACGTTATCCTAAAACCCTTAGATCGCAAACTTTACTTTCAACTGAGAATTGGGAGCTTACCGGTCGGGGCGTTCACCTGTAGATGGTCCGGGGGAGCCAAGGCCGCTTGTCCATCTCGCTCAGCGCTCTCTGAAACCATTGGCCATCTCCTATTTGAATGTCCCGAGTACGTTGCGCCCCGGAGATTTTGGCTACGCCCAATGTGCAGATTAATGGGCACCGACAGGGGGTCGGTGGCAGTTAGAATAATTTGTTCCTGCACATACATGACAGTTTATATAGCTGTGGCAAAATTCTTGGGTTGGGCGTGGACTATCAGAAGTAGAAGGCTAAAAGATTAATATGTATTCATGGTGCCAATCTAAAAACCCTTATCTAATGTACTATAATCTGATTTTAAATGTGTAATGGATTTTGATTTTAAAAGTAAATATGTATAATTTTATCTAAACTTGTATTTATTTGTACAGTTGCTTTTATGACAATCGTCGAATAAAGCTTGTTTGACTTTGACATTTATTTGTTTTGTTTTAAATCGCGGGATACGCGTAGGATATGTGTATCGTGTGAAAAAAAACCTGAAGCCCGCTTTAGTGCTAATTAGCCCCCGGGGGGCCAAATCCGGGGGGCAATGTGATTTATTATAATGGGGGGCCCCGAGGAGCCCCCCAGCCTCAGGGACTGCCACCCTGGGGCTTTAATGATAGGTATGCGGGGGGCTCACGGCCCCCCCGCAGCCCTGGGGACCGCCACCTCCTGGGGCTTCTTTTTAATTATATGTGGGGGTTCAGGGCCCCCGCAGCACAGGGACTGCCACCCCACAGGGCTTTGGTTTAATATGTGCAGGGATGCTCACGGCCCCGCTGCAAATGTAAATGTGTGGGGGGACTGTTAGGCACCCCCAAGTCCCGGGGTGCGCCACCTTCCAGGGGCACTAAATATTTCAATTAAGGGCAGATTTTAAAAAAGTTTTATGGTAAAATTAGAATACACTTAGGCAGCGCGACGGTCAGCGCGACCTCTGGTGTGCACGCGTTGGGTATGCGTATCATACCACGTATGCTGCGAGATTTCTAAGGCGTCGGGTACGCGTACCTAAGCAAGAAAAAAAATAAAGAAAAATATATTTTTGAGATATCTATCAAGCGTATGTGTTTAGATGTTGGTTGGTTCTAACAAGAGCCTTTCTCTCTTATTGGTACTTATAAGTAAGTACTTATGCAGAGTCTAAACTTGTTGAGGAGGAGTGTTTTACAGTGTGCTGAACTTTTGACTTCTGTGGTCATTTGAGTTTTGCATTATCTGTTACCATGGTAAGAACAGAAAGCAAATTGGGGTAGGGTTCAAAGTTATGTCAGTTGGAAAGGGTTCAAATGTTCAACCAATAGAAATGTGTGTTTCCTTTTGAATTAATGTGGGAAGCAATTTGAATTGTTATTTACATGTATATATGTGTAGAATGAGAGGGCCATTTTGCCATTTTCTGGTTTTGCTAAGAACAGTGAAGTAGAGAGATTCCGTATAAGAATATCTGCTGTGTGACTGACACACTTCTTAATCTGCAAATCAAATTGAAAGGTCAGTTGTTAACTTGTAAGGGGATGTTTGTGGTGGATTTTGTTTTTAATAAGAGTAATGTGTTTATACTAGTAAAGTGCAAGGAGTAGTTTATCTGTGTAGAATCACATTCCTAGTTTGTCTGCATTTGGATAACCATTGTGATAAAAGCATTTGGTAAGTTAATGTGTTTGGTCAGTGAGTTTTGTACTGTAAAGTGCAGTACTAAAAAATGTAGAATCATGTGTGCAGTCACTTTTTCAGTTCTAGAGTAATTAATAGTGTTGCTTGTTTAGAATTAGACTTGTATTTCAAATCTACAATTTTCCAGTCAGTATACATACACTACTGGAAACTCTCCGTGGCAGATTTACAAGCGTCTTGCGCCTCTTTGTGCTGCCATTGCGTCACTTTTTTAATGCAATGTTGGCACAAATAATGCAGCAAATTGCTTATGTATTTGCAAAATGAGTCAAGGTTGTGTACTGAAATGTAGTAGTTATATACATGGAATGTGTGAAGTCACTTTACCGTTTCTAGACTAGTAAATGTGTTTTGGTATAATGCAAGGTGTAATATTTTTTGTCTAGAATCACACAGTGAGTCTGTGTTTATTAAGGAATTATTCTGAGAGAAGCATTTTTTGTATGTTTTGTGTTTGCAGACACATAACTGCTTAAAAATCTATCCTTTTTTCAAGTTTTGATAGAATTAGAAACCAGTTATTGCTTTTGTATTTGCAAAATGACTCATAGTTGTACAGTAAAATGCAGTATTTATATCTCTGGAATGTGTGCAGTCATATTAGCCCTTCAAGAGTAATTAATAGTGTTGCTTGTCTAGAATCAGACTTGTGTTTCAAATCTACAATTCCCCGGTCAGTGTACATACACTGCTGCAGACAATCAGGGGCAGATTTACAAGTCCCTTGCGCCTCTCCGTTGTACTATTGTGTCACTTTTTTGATGTAATGTTTGTGCCAATAATGCAGAAAGTTGCTTATGTATTTCCAAAAGGAATCAGAATTGTATAGTTAAATGCAGCAGTCATATATATAGAATGTGTTTAGTCACCTTACCGTTTCTAGAATTGTGAATGTGTTTTGGTAAAATGCAAGGTCTTATATTTTTTGTCTAGAATCACACTGCTTGTCTGTGTACATTTAGGAATTATTCTGAGAGAAACATTTTTGTACGTTTTGTGTTTGCAGACACATAACTGCTTAACCCCTTCCATGCGGCCGCGATTCTGCGCCTGTGCGGCAAAATCGCGAGTAGGCGGGTTTATGACGGTCCCCAGCCGTCATCAGCACACGAGCACCGTAGTGCATGACGGCTGGGGGCCGTCCTCAGCATGCAAGGGGTTAAAAACCTATCCTTTTTTCAAGTTTTGATAGAATTAGCAACCAGTTATTGCTTTTGTATTTGCAAAATGAGTCATGGTCGTACAGTAAAATGCAGTATTTATATTTCTGGAATGTTTACATTCATATTAGCCCTTCAATAGGTTTTAATAGTGTTGCTTGTCTAGTATCAGATTTGTGTTTCAAATCTACAATTCCCTAGTCAGTATACATACACTGGTGCAAACACTCTGGGGCAGATTTACAAACCACTTGCGCCTCTTTGTGGTTATATTGTGTCACTTTTTTGATGTAATGTTGGTGCAAATACTACAGCAAATTGCTTATGTATTTGCAAAATGAGTTAGGGTTATACAATAAAATGCAGTAGTTAGATATCGAGTAGGCCTTAGGTTATGGACTGTTTCAAACCCCTATACAGTATGCATGCAGTCTTCTATCCACCTGCACACTTGTGTTTGACATCTTCAATTCCCCAGTCTGTATCCTTACAACTCTAGCAAACACTCTGTCACTGCTGTTGCACTGTTGTAGTGACCCAATCAGCAGTATGTACTAATCCATTTACTGTACTAAAACTCAAGCACTTATATATTCACTTTGACACTCTCCTTATAGTACTCTAATCATTCAGGCAGTACCCAAGTACTCATGCAGCAAAGTAGGCTTTAGGGCATGGACTGCTTCAAACCCCTATGTACTAAGCATACAGTCTTGTATCTACCTGCACATTTGTCTTTCACATCTTCCATTCCTCAGTGTGTATCCTTGCACTTCTACCAAGCACTCTGTCACTGCTTTTGCACTGTTGTAGTGACCCATTCAGTAGTATGTGCACACAGTCTTGTATCTACCTGCATACCTGTCTTTCACACCTTTCATTCCTCAGTCTGTATCCTTGCAATGCCACCAAGCACTCTGTCACTGCTGTTGCACTGTTGTACTGACCCATTCAGTAGTATGTAGTCATACATTCACTTTGCTAAAACTGAAGCATTTATAAATTCAGTCAGGCACTCTCCTTGCAGAAATGTAATCATACAGGCAGTATCCAAGTACTCATGCAGCAAAGTAAGCCTTACGGCATGGACTGCTTCAAACCCCTATGCACTATGCATACAGTCTTGTATCTACCTGCACACTTGTCTTTCACACCTTCCATTCCCCAGTCCTAATCCTTGCACTTCCACCAAGCCCTCTATCACTGCTGTTGCACTGTTGTAGTGACCCATCCAGTAGTATGTAGTACATACATTCACTGTGGTAAAACGGAAGCATTTATAAATTCAGTCAGGCACTCTCGTTGAAGAACTGTAATCATTCAGTCAGTATCAAAATACTCATGCAGCAAAATAGGCCTTAGGGCATGGACTGCTTTGAACCACTATGCACACAGTCTTGTATCTACCTGCAACTTTGTCTTTCACACCTTCCATTCCTCAGTCTGTATCCTTGCACTTCCACCAAGCACTCTCTCACTGCTCTTACACTGTTGTAGTGACCCATTCAGTAGTATGTAGTAATACATTCACTGTGCTAAAACTGAAGCATTTATGAATTCAGTGAGGCACTCTCCTTTCAGAACTGTAATCATTTAGTCAGTATCCAAGTACTCATGCAGCAAAGTAGGCCTTAGGGCACGGACTGCTTCAAACCCCTATGCACTATGCATACAGTCTTGTATCTACCTGCACATTTGTCTTTTACACATTCCATTCCTCAGTCTGTATCCTTGCACTTCCTCCAAGCACTCTCTCACTGCTCTTACACTGTTGTAGTGACCCATTCAGTAGTATGTAGTAATACATTCACTGTGCTAAAACTGAAGCATTTATAAATTCACTCAGGCACTCTCCTTGCATAAATGTAATGATTAAGTCAGTATCCAAGTACTTATGCAGCAAAGTAGGCCTTAGGGCATTGACTGCTTCAAACCCCTATGCTCTATGCATACAGTCTTGTATCTACCTGCACATTTGTCTTTCACACATTCCATTCCTCAGTCTGTATCCTTGCACTTCCACCAAGCACTCTCTCACTGCTCTTACACTGTTGTAGTGACCCATTCAGTAGTATGTAGTCATACATTCACTTTGCTAAAACTAAAGCATTTATAAATTCAGTCAGGCACTCTCCTTGCAGAACTGTAATCATTCAGTCAGTATCCAAGTACTCATGCAGCAAAGTAGCCTTAGGGCATGGCCTGCTTCAAACTCCTATGCACTATGCATACAGCCTTGTATCTACCTGCACATTTGTCTTTTACACATTCCATTCCTCAGTCTGTATCCCTGCACTTCCACCAAGCACTCTGTCACTGCTTTTGCACTGTTGTAGTGAGCCATTCAGTAGTATGTAGTAATACATTCACTGTGCTAAAACTGAAGCATGTATAAATTCAGTCAGGCACCCTCCTTGCAGAAGTGTAATAATTCAGTCAGCATTCAAGTACTCATGCAGCAAAGTAGTCCTTAGGGCATGGACTGCTTCAAACCCCTATGCACTATGCATACAGTCTTGTATCTACCTGCACATTTGTCTTTCACACATTCAATTCCTCAGTCTGTATCCGTGCACTTCCACCAAGCACTCTGTCATTGCTGTTGCACTGTTGTAGTGACACATTCAGTAGTATGTAGTAATACATTCACTGTGCTAAAACTGAAGCATTTATAAATTCAGTCAGGCACTCTCCTTGCAGAACTGTAATAATTCAGGGCCTGATTCACAGAACTAACTTAAGATAAAATCCTAAACTTACTACCATTTTCGTATTCACAGAAGGCACTTACTCATTTTGGTACTCACAGAAGACACTTACTCATTTCGGTATTCACAGAAGTTAGGAGTCCTAACTTTAGGACTCCTAAATGGGAATACCGAAAGTCTTTCAGTTAGGATTTTTCTCCGTTTAGTAGTAGTAAAGTTAGGACTCCTAACTTTAGGTCCCCTAAATGCCTTCAGTGAATACTGAAAGTCTTAAAATTAGGATTTTTCTCAGTTTAGTAGTAGTAAAGTTAGGACTCCTAACTTTAGGACTCCTAAATGCCTTCTGTGAATACAGAAAGTCTTAAAATTAGGATTTTTCTCAGTTTAGTGGTAGTAAACACTCATCCACCCATACAGTCCTGCACACATGCTGTCTTCAAAACACATACAAACAGTGAGTCACTCATTCATACAGCTATGCACTAAGTAATATCCCCCACAGAACTATACAGACACTCATACTGATACTCAATAACCAACTAATAACCCATATACACACTCATGTAGCTACTCACCAACCCATGCAGCCACTTATACACAAAGTGAGACACTGATACAGATATTTAAATATTTAAACATTACTCGCTAATACATGTATTCACTAAGATATACTTAATAAGTCAGTTTCAACAAAAACATTCATTTAGACACTTATTTACCCATTCATTCTTCCATCGACCTTTAGATGTACCGTATTTTCCGGCGTATAAGACGACCTTTTAACCCCTTAAAATTTTCTGGGAAGTCGGGGGTCGTCTTATACGCCGGATACAAAAATTGGCGGTTTATTTCACATAGCGCGGACTTCACCCGAAGGTGTCAGACCGCTCCTCAGTTGAAAATGGTGGCGCTTAGGGAACTCCAGCACAACAACAAAGAACGTAGGCGATGGTTGCACTGTGCAACAACACAATATCAGCCCGTCGGCGGTCTTGAAAATAAATTACCGTACTTGTACAGTTACAGCCCGTCGCCAGCCAGAGGCAACTCAAACGCTGCGCAAGGTTTAAAGTAAAACAAATGGCGCCGTGAGCCCTACCTAGACTGCAGCCGCACATCCCCCCAAGGTTTAAACTAAAACAAATGGCGCCGTGAGCCCTACCTAGACTGCAGCTGCACATCCCCCAGGCAGACGAGGCGCTCCTCCACGTGTGCTGATCTCTCTCTCCTTCCGTAATTCTTACGCTCATCGGAAGGAGAGGAGCGTCAGTACCACATGATCTCAGTCCATGGAGATAGAAAGGGGACTGTAGGACGTTAGGAAGTGGGGGTCGTCTTATACGGCGAATATAGCATGAAACCTACAGTCTGTCAATGAAAGTAGGGGGTCGTCTTATACGCCGGGTCGTCTTATACGCCGGAAAATACGGTACATATAAAAAAAATATTTATTTTTCAGAAAGACACACGTTCACTGGATGATGTCATCAGTGATGTCATTTGAGATGTCATCAGTGATGTCATCAGTGATGTCACTGACCAGGTCATGAGTGATGTAATATATGACGTCATCAGCAGTGGATTGCGGTCGCGCAAGTTATAGGTAGCTGAACTAACTATAACAGGGGAATTTCAATGGTTTTGTATGAGTGAAATGTCCAGCTAACAATAACATGTGTGCAACCTATGGTTTTTTTCAGTGAATTTCCAAGGTTTTTTAAATGCTAATTCCTAACTATAACTTGGCTGAAACCTATGGTTTTTCAGTGAATATATATATATATATATATATATATATTCACTGAAAAAACCATAGGTTATAGACCATATATAGTTAGGAATTAGCATTTACAAAACCTTGAAAATTCACTGAAAAAAACATAGGTTATAGACCATATATAGTTAGGAATAAGCATTTACAAAACCATATTTTACTCACACAAAACCATTGAAATTTCATATATAGTTAGTTGCACTAACTATATATCGCGCACCCGCAATCCACTGCTGATGATGTCACACATTACATCATTCATGACATGGTCAGTGACATCACTGATGACATCACTGATGACATCTCAAATGACATCACTGATAACATCACTGATGACAACATCCAGTGACTGTATGTTTCTGTAAAGTTAAAATATGTCTTACATATTGAAGAATGAGTGGATATATGAGTGTCTGGATGAAGGATTTAGTAGGTGCATGACTGACTGTATGAGTGAGTGATTAAATGTGTCTCACTGAGTGCATGGGTTAGTGACTAAACTGTCTTAATTTGTGCATCATTATGTCTGTTGTTCTGTAAACTGTTGCATGTGTTGATAAGTAGCTATATGAGTAAATATATGGGTTATTGATTGGTTGCCCAAGTATTTGTATGGGAGACTGAGTGTGTGTGTGGGTGGCTGGGAGGTGTATGACTCTGTGCATAGATGTGTGAGCAGTTGATTCACTAGATGTATGGTTTCAAAAGTGCATGTGGAAACAGCTGTATGGGCGGTTGACTGTGTGCATGAGTGTATTGGTGAGTGAATGGATATCTCAGTGCTACATGTCAAAGTAAGTACATATGTAAAACACAGTACATTTGAGAGTTGACATATATAAATAACTGTGCATAAGAGCCAGTGAATGTGTGAGTGGCTGTATGGATCATTGTGAACTTGTATCAGGGATTATATACGAGAGTAAATATGTGTTAGTATATGTTTGAATAAGTAAAGTTTGTATAACTGTATAGTTGAGGAAATGGAGGTGTGATTGATTCTTTGCATGTCATTTGAGATGTCATCAGTGATGTCATTTGAGATGCCATCAGTGATGTCATCAGTGATGTCACTGACCATGTCATGAATGATGTAATGTGTGACATCATCAGCAGTGGATTGCGGGTGCGCGATATATAGTTAGTGCAACTAACTATATATGAAATTTCAATGGTTTTGTGTGAGTAAAATATGGTTTTGTAAATGCTTATTCCTAACTATATATGGTCTATAACCTATGGTTTTTTCAGTGAATTTTCAAGGTTTTGTAAATGCTAATTCCTAACTATATATGGTCTATAACCTATGGTTTTTTCAGTGAATTTCATTGGTTTTTTAAAAGCTAACATCTGCAGCTGTAAAATGTATTCTTCTTTAAATCCAAAAATATATTTTAGATGTTTATTAATAATTTTATTTTTAATATTTTTTTTCTTCGCTTCCGGTTCGCGAACCGGGAAGCTTTCCGTTAGCTCATCTTGATGCCGCGACCTAGTCCGCGAACCGGTAAAAGTTTCGTTGGCGCAACTGTGACGCGTCGCGGAAGCGCGACGTATCACTTTGTCGCGTAATGCGTCTTATGACGCGCCGCGTTAGCGCTCCCGGAAGTGCTCCGGACAGCGAACCGGAAGCGATCCGGGACGCGGCGCGCACCGCGTAACGTGAGCGGAACAAGTCATGTGACTTGTTTATAAAACTTTTCATTGGTTCATTTCACTTTTGGTTTCCAAATGATGTAAGACTAGGTCATATGACCTAAAAATAACACTTTTCATTGGTTTTGAACTTTTGCTTTTCCCAAATGATGAAAACCCCTCCTTCTTTCCTCACTCTGACTTTCATCTTGGTGAGAGAAAGACCATTTTCCTATAGTTGAGCAATGGCTTCTGTAGTTGCTTCAGCTGCTGCACCCCCACCACCACCTCCACCTCCTCATGGGAAGAGAGGACCACCATCTCAGTTCATCACCAACACAGAGGAGGAAGAGGATGAACTAGAGGAAGAGGAGACAGAAGAACCACAGTTCTAACAGGAGTTGCCCCGTGTTTCCCGTCGGAAAACCAGTTTCATCTGGCTGTTTTTTTCAATCCCTCGAGGGGAGAAGAAAGTGAATGCAAAGTATGCCACCTGCCTCATTTGTAAACACAGGTTATCAAGAGGCACTGAAAAAAAGTATAGCATGGGAAACTATACCATGCATCGCCATATGAGCAGGTGGCATCCACTGAACTACAGCCGTGCAGAGTTGCGTGACCTGCAGGATAATCCACCAACAACTCCTGTGGCCAGGTCAACTTCGCAAATATCGTTGGCAGGAGGAGAGGCACAGGAAACCGTGCCAAACATTCAGAAGAACTTTTTACATATGAAAGTAACCTGTTTGTATTGCAGTGCATTGCTTTCATGTGGTAACATGAGCATAAAGTTAATGAACATTGCTTATGAAAATCACAATTGCCCTAACCAACCCAGACAGTAATTTTTTTTTTGCTCCTGTTGAGCCCTTTTCAATGCCTGTTTTTTGTTGTTTCCCCTCCATCAAAAACAAAAAAAACATAAAACTGTTCAAAAAATACAAAAAAAACTAAAAATGTTTAGAAAAAAAAAAAAAAAAAACAACAAAAACATTAAAAAAAAGTTCTTTTCAGAACTACCTCCCCTTTCAAATAAAATTGCTAGAATGTTTAGCACTCTGGCAAGCTCTATTTCTTTTGGTTCGCTTTCCCGTTAGCTGCCCGGTTCGCGAACTAGGAGCGAACCCAAAAAACTTTTTTTAAAAAAAAGAAGAGTAAGTATAAGGGAAGTAAACAGAGAGTAATGTTAAAAGAAAGACAGCTATAGGGAGTAAACCAGAGATACTGTTTAATAGATCTATTTACCGAAGAAAAGATGGAAGAGGGTATAATTGCTAAAAACAAAATGGATAAGGAAGTGAAAGAAAAAAAAGAGAGTAGAACAATAACAAAGAAGAGTTTCTTGGAGAATGTGAGTGAATGTTCAAAATAAGATTAAAACATGTGGAATAACAGAGAGAAAAAATAGAAAACAGAAAATAAAAAATAACAGAAAAAGATTAATTGAAACAGCAAAGAAATGTAAATAACATAGAGCCATATCATCAACATAGGCAATAAAAGTTTTGCATTTTTTATCAGCAGAAATATGTCGCCAAAGCATTCTAATTAGCTTGATACATATGACCCCAAGTGAGGCCTGTCTTGCAACATGGTGCATCTTTTTCATCACTGCTGCATCGGACAAAGAACTACTGCAATGTGTCCAAGCAGTAGATGACCTCCTTGAAAATGAGAACATTTTACAACCGCACAGATTGCAAACAATATTCCAAGAAAATAATGACATTTCAGACACTGAAATGTTAGAAAGTTTAATAAATTATGAAACACAATCAAAATAAAAAAAAAATGCTTTAAAAATAAAGAAAACCAAAAAAATCAACAAAAACAACAAACAATTAACATACAGTATTTGAAAAGTCTATCATTCTTTTTTCCTTATAGTACGCTGCCCAGAACGCTTCCCGGTTCGCGAACTTGGCGCTCACCACGCAACCCTGCTGGGCCTTTTTAAAACCTCCACATAAAACCTAGGGGGTCAACGAGGATCTACTATGCCCTCTTATGGTAATTTCCCCCTTTGTTTTGGCCTCCTCTTGTCTCTCGATCCTACCGAGAGACAAGATGGCGGCCGCTCCGGACTGTTTAGAATGTTGACAGACACCGGAGAGCCAATCAGCGCTACCCGGAGCGCTGTTACAGATATATATCTTGTTTTAAACGTTAATTTCTCAAAATCCACTGAAGCACATATATTGAGACCTAGCAAAGGCACATCGGGCTAACAGTCCCTACAATTTTGCCAAGTTTCGTGGAAATCCATTCAGCCGTTCGGGCTAAAAGTGAGGCCAACCGCCCTATGGAAATTAACATGGGAAAAACGCGTTTTGGGACCCCCCATTTTTTCTCGGCCCCCCCTTGACGAACACTCCCCACAATTTCCAGGAGCAGCTCAGAAACAAAATGTGCCATTTCCCTGAAAATTTCAGCCGATTCCGTCCACAAACGCCAAAGTTATTAGACATAGAATTTTCAAAAATCCCATAGGGAAAAAATCCTAACTATATATACCTAATGGCGACCGCCAGTAGGTAATATATATATATATATATATATATATATATATATATATATATATATATATATATATATATATATATATATATATATATATATATATATATATATATATATATATTACCTACTGTCGGTCGCCAGTAGGTAGTTATAGTTAGGACCTAGTTACCATAGGAAAATCTCAACATTCTATTCCCAATAACTTTGACGCCAATTAATGAATCTTCGTGAAATTTTCAAAACTAGTTCTTTGTTGATATCAACTCCTATGGTAATAGTTTGGGGGTGATTCATCAAAGGGGGGGCCGAGAAAAAAGGGGGGTCCCAAAACATGTTTTCTCCATGTTAATTTCCATAGAAAACTTTAGACAAGGCTACAGGTTGAACGGGTGAACGGAAGTACCCCACATTTGGCAGGGAGAGAAGGGTCTTGGTCTAGAGAACACACTTTTGTTTATTTGGTGTAAATCTGTTCAGTAGTTTTTGAGAAATATCGAAATTTACAGATATCAATATTTGGGAATTCTGCCATCTGATTGGCTGAGGCGTTACGAGCACGAGCTTGCTGCTTCTTGGCTGTGAGCGGTGCGAGCGATTGCAACTAGGAAGTGTTGGCCGTCATTTTGTGATTGCGTTGAAACGAGTAAGGGGAAAAAGGGGGAAAAAATTGGGAAATAGGAGGGTAGGAGCACTGTAACCTCTGTGGGGTGTTTAGGGTATGCTATAGAGGGGGTGTGACGCAACATTTTCACCCCTACCGGTGTGAAAGTGCTGGGCTACGGAAATTAGGTGAGGTAATGCCTAGTGTGTGATGTTGCTGTGTATCTTATTCTGTGAAGTCATGTGCCCTGGCTGCTGCAGTACAGTTGTGGAAGTAGTGTCAGCATGTACCTACTGGGATGAACTACTGACTCGTACTGGTGTGAAAGTCCTGTGGTACAGAAAATTTGTGAGATATTGTCTGGAGTCTCATGGTGCTAAGCCGAGCTGCTGCCTGACTCAGGGATGAAAGCGTGAGCCTAAACTGTGTGTGCTATGCTGTGAAGTCATGTGCTCTGGCCGCTGTGCCATACCTGTCCAAGTAGTGTGAGCATGTAGTTATAGCTACTTGGATGAGCTTTTGTTTCGAACATTGTAGCTTGCGTATGGTGCTTAGGGGGTGTTATAGAGGGAGTGCAGAGGTAAATTTGCTCGTATCAAATCAATTCGGTATTTGTAAAGTACAAACTACTCACTCCTACGAGTCTGATGGCGTGGGGGGGAGGTGAGCTGCTGACGGACTCAGGGTAAAGCCTACTGGCCCCTACTGGTCTGAAAGTGCGGGGTACAGAAATTAATTGAGGTATTGCCTAGAGTTTCATGCTGCAAAATCGAGCTGCTGCTGGACTTGGGGATGAAAGCGTGAGCCTAAAGTGTGTGTGCTATTCTGTGAAGTCATGTGCTCTGGGCGCTGTGCCACACGTGATCAACTTGTATATGGTGCTTAGGTGGTGTTGTATAGGGAGTGCAAGGTAATTCAATATGATATTTGTAAAGTACAAACTACTGACCCCTATGGGTGAGTATAGCCAGGGATCAAAGCGAGAGGTTTGTGCTGCAAAGTGATATGGTCCGACTGCTGCACCATAGCTGTGTGGAGAATACATTTTGGCGAGGGTCCGGGAGTTGCCGTTATCTGGCCCTAATATAGCGGGCCTAAGTTGTAAGTTATAGGGTGGCACTAAAAAGAGCCCTTGTGTTTATTAGTTGGAGCTACATATAAGTGCGGATGCACAGCTTCAAGTTATTCAGGAAAAGGAAAATGCTACTTACCAGTATGCATCTGTTCTTGGCATGTAGAACTGCAGATTCTCACACTTAGCATTAGATTATCATCTGGTGTTGGGCTTGTATGATTGCATGTTGTTGTTGTATTGAAAGAAGTCTTTGTAGTCTCAAGATAGTTGACTCCTACCTTGGACGATAGTGCGCATGGGCATCAACTCCATCCTTAGATTGTTTTTTGCCATGATGGGAAATGATGGGAAATGATGGAGTTATTGATAAAGAAAAAAGACGTCCGTGTGTATATCTAAATAAGATAGAACTGGAACAGATACAGGTCCGAGGAAGGCGGGTGGGCAAGTGAAAATCTGCAGCTCTACATGCCAAGAACAGATGCATACTGGTAAGTAGCATTTTCCGTTTGAGGCGTATGAACTGCAGATTTCACACTTCGCATGGATTATACAGCAGTATCTCCCCTAGCGGTGGTCACCTGTACATTGTTGCAGTCGTTTGAAAGAGAGTTTTGAGAACAGCTTGGTCTACCGCAGCTTGCTGCTTGGCTTGCACATCAACACAATAGTATTTAGTGAAGGTGTGTGTTGTAGACCATGTTGCTGCCTTACAAATGTCTTACAGGGAATGTTCCCTAAGAAAGCCATAGAGGCTCCTAGCTTGCTTGTGGAGTGTGCTCTAGGAGGAATTGATAATTCATTTAATTTACTGGCCCTGGGTATATGAGATACCACTGTACAACGGACTGATAGGTAAATTAAATATGCCAAACAGGTGCAGACCAATCTTACCAAGTTTACCATAGAGAGTACATGCACTTTTAGACTGAACAGCAGTGATAAAGTCCTTAAACCACCAACAGGTCAGAAAAAATTCCGGAGGAAGGGAAAAAGTTCTGGGATGACCCTGCAAAAAGTGCCAAGTCCAACACTCCCTGTGCCTACCAAAAGAAAAAAAATTAATGTATCCGTCTGTAATGCAACTGGTGCTCATGTAAAGTGCTCTGATACCTTTGGGTCAAGTTTGCGCTAAATAAAACTCCCCCAAAAGATATGGCATCTGCCCCACCAACCGTGAGATGGGTTGATGGTGGAAAGAAAAGCACAACATATCTAACAATTTTGGGAAGAGAGCTTGGAATTTGATGATTGGATAAATAGGGGTAATTAGGGAAAACTTTATAAAGACAAACAGATCTTTGAGCAAGTCCATAAGTGCAGCACATCTGTCAAGGAAATACAATGGCAGTTAAGTCTTTAGCAGCCAATAGACTCCCAAGTTAGTTATAGCTATCTACACTTGAATCCAAGGTGGTAATGATACACAGTTCACAAATATTTTTTATAAAAGTTAAGAAAAATATGTTGCTCTATACAAATTGTGCAACTGCATTCTTCTGGTATAGTCTGACTTGGAAGAAGGGGTGAACCTCAGAACGGGAACAGCCTTTGCAGAAGAGAAATTCTGCAGGATGAGAAAGTAAAATGACAGTATGTGAGAGGGAAGGAGTTAGAAATTGGGTTCTCTAGTTGGGATAGGTTTGCACCCTATCCAAGTACGGACCACAATCCTAGTCAGGGTAAGTCAGAAACACAACCTAAATTAACCTGTGCTCACCCTCTGGTAGCTGGCACAGAGCAGTCAGGCTTAAAGTAAGACGCACTGTGTAAAGTATTTGGGCAACAGTTAAATTACAGTAACAAAACCACCGCAAAAAGTTTCCGCACCAGTTTACAAAAACTGAGAATATTTATCTGAGTAACACAAGACCGATATGACAAAAATACAATAAATAGAAGTTGAGATATTCATTTTTAAAGATTCAATCCAAAAACAGTGCTTTGAAGTCAATAGTGCTAAAAGGTTACTTGCGGTCACACTAGACCGGGGTAAATTCAAAGTTCAGACAGACCGCGATAGAGTGCAGGCTAGCTATAGGTCCCAAGCAGGATTTTTAGGTTAGTGCTGCGTCATCATTGAACCTTGCATTTGGAATCCGTGTCATGGTCGAATCGGCACTGCGTTGGAGAGCACTGCATCGGTTCTAATCAGCAAAAGGTGTCACTTTGTTGATTTTTAGAGAAAACAGCTGCAGACCCCTCATCTGAGGTCCAGGACTGAAAGGGACACCTAAGGCAAAGTAATAACACACAGATAGCATGAGCACCAGCAGAGTTGCAAGAAGTCTTTTGTGACCCTGAGACTTCAGAAAACAGGAGGCAAGCCAACAAGCCCTTTTAGAAACTTGGTTTCAAGTATTTAGAGAGCAGGACCAGTCCTTCTTACTCCCAGGCAATGGAGTACCGGGTATTTTAGAACCCGGCGGTGCCAGGGAACACACCTGAAAACTCAGAGTCCTTCCAGTTTTGGACTACAGAAACACAGAGTCTTCTAGGTGAAGTCAAAGATTGTATTTATTGGCTGCAGCCAGTAACAGGTATCCTAGAAGTACAACAGCATGTATGTTCTCAGGAGACTGCTCTCCTTCACAAAATCAGACTTCTCCTTATATACAAAATAATATGGTTTGGGCAAACATTCCTTATTTTACAGTAGATCATTCACATATTTTCACTACAAAAAAAAGCAGAGTCATGATGACAAGTCCACATTTCAGTTCGTCCAGCCCGTAATTGATTACCCGGCAAGGACCAGTATTTTCATCAGATATCGACGGACGCCCAATAAAATCGGGCACCTCCACCTCGTAAAGCAAGTCATAAAGCAAGAAACAGGGACAGGTGTGTGTAAGATTAGGCATGGTTTGTGTGCGATGAAAGGTTTATGATATGTTGTGCCTCGATGCTAATCTCGCTCGGCCACTGGGAAAGGAACTGGCCGGACAGGTTTGGCTTCGGGCAGTGGAGTCAGCTTGCCCAGGTCACAGAGTAGGCAGCAAAGGTGTACGTGTCCTTCGGACTCGGTTTTGGCTTTAGTCATTTGGCTATGTGAGGACAATCACAAAATGGCTGCCGTTCACAAAATGGAACCCGAGGGTTCAAGACGAAAACTCCGATTTCAGGGTGTTTTCGTCACCCGAACATGATGGAAATGCCTGTACATAGTATTCAATTCATTACCGGTCTGCTGATATCAAAATCGTCATGATACGACGATGTTTATGACACAGGTCCAGAATTTTCAGTACCACAGCAAGAAGGAGCAGGCAGCAGGCCAATAAAGTAAAGCAGTTGGCAAAGTGGCAGTCCCTCCAGCAACATAGCAGCTCCTCTTCCAGGCAGAATGTTCTTGGTTTCAGCAAGGTACTGATTTGGTGGTGTTAGGGTTCCAGTATTTATACCCAAATGTGCCTTTGAAGTGAGGAACACTTCAAAGAGGCCCTTGACGATCACAAGTTCCCTGCCTTTCCTTCCCTGGCTACAGACTCACGATAGTGGGGTATAGAATCCTTTGTGTGGGAACAGGCACAGTCTTATTCAGGTGCAAGTGTCAGTCCTCAGGAAGGCCCTTTAGCCTGGTGATGGGCCATCGGATACAACGGTCAGACCCGAGCTCCCTTTGTGTGGCTGTCTAAAGGGAATTCACAAGGCCCAGCTGTCACACAACCCAGACGCATATTCAGAGACAGGCAGAGGAACCGAATAGCTACAGTTAGAAAATGCCAACTTCCTAAAAGTGGCATTTTCAGACTTGCAATTTAAAATACGACTTCACCATAAATTGTAATTTTAAATTATAAGTCAAGAGACACCCAACTCCAAATCTCTATATTTTCCCAATTGGAAATGACACTTAAAAGATGCTTTAAGGAAATCCCATTGTTAACCTACTGGAGAGATAGGCTTTGCAGTAGTACTCAAAAACCATGTCCTACCTTGTAAATACAATGCACCACCCTGCCCATAAGGCTGCCTTGAGCCTACCAGAGGGATAACGTTTATGCAATAAAAGGGACGATTTGGGCCTGACAAATAGATTAACTTGCCAGGTCGAAGTGGCAGTTTAAACTGCACACACAGGCTTTGCAGTGACAAGCCTGAGCCATGTTTAAAGGACCACTGGGTGGGTGGCACAATCAGTGTTGGAGGCCCAATATTAGCATTTTATTTACAGGCCCTGGACACATATAGTGCACTTTACTAGGGACTTACAAATAAATTAAATATGACAATTGTGTTTAAGCCAATGATACCATGTTTTGAGTACAAAACTTAAGCACTTTAGCACTGGTCAGCAGTGTTAAAGTGTCCTGAATCCTAAAGCCTTTTCAAAAACAAAAGGTCCTAAGCTTGGAGTTTTCAAAGAATAGGTATATATAGACCTCAATGGGAAACTATATAGTTTTATCCTGTACCCAGCAGGGCAAGGAATGTATTCATTTGATATAATAAGAATTTATGAATTACAGTTTCACAGTAACCATATACATGTGAAGTAGGGCACAAGCCTGTACCGTACTGGAAAGTTGGAGGAGGAGAATAAAGAAGAAAGAAAGTTTACATCAGGCAAGAAGTAGTGAACGAAACTGGGTACTGCTATACATTAGAATTGCCAGTACTCCCCAGAGTAATCCATACATGCAGTAGTATTCACAGATTTAGCTGTATGTTTACTAAACCAAGTCGACGGCGTTTCGATCCCTGGCTCAAATTATAATGGGATCATCATCAGGACTTATTAATTTTTGCCTGGTACACTTTTTGTTATATACGCCTGTAATGGAAAAACAGGAAAAGAAAAAAGGCAAAGACGAAATTATATTTACATTTCTGTGGCGAGAGATTGAGGTCAACTTTAGTCACATTCGATACCTACATTTTCCGGAATCGCAGTGCGGTGAAGGTGCCAGCCAGTGTTCCATATTAACAAAGGTCGTGCAATTGTGCGTAATACGTGCCTATTGGGAGAATGCTTGTTGTAACAGGGCTGATTTGGGAAAGTATTGGTGAAGTGATGAGAGCGGTTCTGAAAGACTAGCTCCTCCAAGCAGAAGCCTGTGTATTTAACCGGGGGGGTCGGTATTGCCTGGGTAACCGAATGCCGGTGTGGAGACGGCTATAAAGTGACTGGTATCATGGGAGGGTAAAATGATATTGTACCCACTGTGCAGGGAAGCTGCTGTGCTGCACGTGGAATGGCAATGGAAGGAAGGCCGGTGATACGTTTACGAGATACTAAAATAGGAAAATAAACATTAGTTACCGAGGAAGCTTTAAGGACAGCCGGCAACCACTGTGACATTGGCTTACCGATTGCGGCTCGATTTCTAAGTATTGTGGCAGGTCCCAATTGGTGGTCCTGTCCGGTGAGATTGACGCGGTCGATAATTAGTTCGATCCGCTGTAAGGAGGAGGAGAGTGGAATCAATTCTATGCTCGTACGGGGAAAGGGGCCTAAATCTTTAAGGAGTGGGGTTTCTTACCGTTAGCGAAGAGACTGAGCGGTACTGCGGTCGGTGAGATACACGATCTGCTGCATAGGGAAAAGAGCAAGATTATTAGCTTACGCTCTAGTTCCTAAGTGGTACTGGGCTCGGGTATGAGTCTGTCTGGTCAACTCCTTACCGCTATTAGAATACTTGGACGTGGTGATGATCCACTCGTTGAGTTACAAAAAATTGGAGGTACCGCTGTTACATATGACAAGGTGGGGGAACTTGAACACTCAAAGAGAAACACCCTGTCTTAGTTGTTTTAGGTACGATATCCTACCGTATGGACACAGAAAAATTGAATACTTTAGAAGTCTATAGACCTGTAAACTCCCAAAATCAGATAAAATAGAAACTAAAGCAGGGCAGTGCTAAGTAGACAAGTAGACAGAATGAATAGAACAAGATAATAACACCAAGTGAGAAAATATGTCAGAATATAAACAATAAAATTGATTACCTCCCGAACGGGTTACAATCTAAAGGAATGATTAAAAACCACTATAGGCCACCCAAAGGTGGACAGTTCATAAAAACAATCGTGTACAAGCAAGTGAACACCATAAATGCAGGCCCCATCAACCTAGAGAGACCCATCTTTGCATTCCGGAAAAACAAGAACGTGAAAGACCATTTGGTCAGGGCATCCCTACCAGTCCCCACTCCACGTAACACCATAGATTCCAACTGGGGACTTCCACCATTATCTGGGCATGTGAAATGTGGCCACTGCAATGTTTGTGAATTTACAATTGAGGCTCGTAACATCGTTCATAATGGCATCAATTTTGAAATGAAATCATTCACGAATTGCAACACTTGTAATGTAATCTATGCTATACTATGCCCCTGCCAGAAAATGTATGTTGGCCAAACTAGCCAGAAAGCAAAGGCATGCATCTGCCAGCACCGGAGCAGAATCAGATGCAAGACGCCTAATGCACCGCTGGTGGAACACTACACAGAGCTGAATCATACAGCTGATGATATGAAATGGACAATCCTCAAAGTCATCAAGCTCCCGCAAAGGGGTGGAAATCTCGCCCAACTCCTGAACAGAGAAGAACTAAAGTCCATAATCCAGTTCAATACTATCCGGACTGGTTTAAACAAAAGTGAGGACTGGACTAATCTACTGTAGTTGGTACATTGGATAATTCTGCTACTTAAACATGAGTAAACGAAAATACTGTCCCATTATAAGGCTTAACAGTATTAAGGACAAGAGAATATGACAGAGCATAATGTGTCTGAATGTAATCTGATAGTCCATCTAAATGTTTTTCAACACAAATGCTGCACTTTTAATCACTATCGTCCCTGAGCACTGCCGTATACAGATAGGCTATAGTGCACTTCAACAATCTCACTGCAATTCCCGATCACACTTTAAACCCCACTCCAAGATGTCTGCCATATCACCCCACGTCATGTGACTTCCATCACCTGACCGGATATAATTGAGCGGCTGGATTACGCCCAGTACTGAGGAAGCAATACAACCGACTGAAGCGAGTGGATCATCACCACGTCCAAGTATTCTAATAGTGGTAAGGAGTTGACCAGACAGACTCATACCGAGCCCAGTACCACTTAGGAACTAGAGCGTAAGCTAATAATCTTGCTCTTTTCCCTATGCAGTGGATCGTGTATCTCACCGACCGCAGTACCGCTCAGTCTCTTCGCTAACGGTAAGAAACCCCACTCCTTAAAGATTTAGGCCCCTTTCCCCGTACGAGCATAGAATTGATTCCATTCTCCTCCTCCTTACAGCGGATCGAACTAATTATCGACCGCGTCAATCTCACCGGACAGGACCGCCAATTGGAACCTGCCACAATACTTAGAAATCGAGCCGCAATCGGTAAGCCAATGTCACAGTGGTTGCCGGCTGTCCTTAAAGCTTCCTCGATAACTAATGTTTATTTTCCTATTTTAGTGTCTCGGAAACGTATCACCGGCCTTCCTTCCATTACCATTCCACGTGCAGCACAGCAGCTTTCCTGCACAGTGGGTACGATATCATTTTACCCTCCCATGATACCAGTCACTTTATAGCCGTCTCCACACCAGCATTCGGTTACCCAGGCAATACCGACCCCCCCGGTTAAATACAAAGGCTTCTGCTTGGAGGAGCTAGTCTTTCACAACCGCTCTCATCACTTCACCAATACTTTCCCAAATCAGCCCTGTTACAACAGGCATTCTCCCAATAGGCACGTATTACGCACAATTGCACGACCTTTGTAAATATGGAACACTGGCTGGCACCTTCACCGCACTGCGATTCCGGAAAATGTAGGTATCGAATGTGATTAAAGTTGACCTCAATCTCTCGCCACAGAAATGTAAATATAATTTCGTCTTTGCCTTTTTTCTTTCCCTGTTTTTCCATTACAGGCGTATATAACAAAAAGTGTACCAGGCAAAAATTAATAAGTCCTGATGATGATCCCATTATAATTTGAGCCAGGGATCAAAACGCCGTCGACTTGGTTTAGTAAACATACAGCTAAATCTGTGAATACTACTGCATGTCTGGATTACTCTGGGGAGTACTGGCAATTCTAATGTATAGCAGTACCCAGTTTCGCTCACTACTTCTTGCTTGATGTAAACTTTCTTTCTTCTTTATTCTCCTCCTCCAACTTTCCAGTACGGTACAGGCTTGTGCCCTACTTCACATGTATATTGTTACTGTGAAACTGTAATTCATAAATTCTTATTATATCAAATGAATAAATTCCTTGCCCGGCTGGGTACAGGATAAAACTATATAGTTTCCCATTGAGGTCTATATATACCTGTTCTTTGAAAACTCCAAGCTTAGAACCTTTTGTTTTTGAAAATACTTGATACCCATGGTCCAAAGCTACCTATTGGGTCCCCCTTGTTTTTGTTAAAGACAGAATCCTAAAGCCAGCAAAAATGAAATCAGCCAAACAGGAGGTCAAAAGGCAGAAAGTCAGGCTAAGCCACACCACGGATGTCAGGTGTAACAGAGGGTAATCATTGTGTGCGAGGAGTCAGAATGCAGCGACTAAGTTGTAGTACAATTAACTAAGGGCCAATATAGTACCATTGATCCTAGATAACTATGTGCAAAGTGCAAACACCTTAAATATTAGATCACATATCCACTAGTCTGCATTATTGTAAATACCTCATCCCTCTACAGATCACAGCTGTAGGCTTCCTTTGAATCTTCTAGTTTCCCATAGATGTAAATAGGCATTTGCCATTCTTTGGCTTGTTGTTGTCCATGCTTGCAGATTTTATTTCTTCCAAAGACAGACAGACCTGTTGAACGAGAAAATACAGAGAAAGTTTGTGCTAGTCTCGTCTAGGCAAACTGAGAAGTTTCTGAAGAACAAGCAGATGTTTGATTGCAATTCCAAACGTGCTAAGCTACTGACAATCCCAGCTCCAAGTGTGCCTACACTCAGCCCACCACATCCATCACATGAATCATCATCTGGCATTCACTAAAGCAAACTACCTGTTCCAAGTAAAATGTTTATCTGTCTATGCACTGCCTTCTTCCCATGAAAACAACATACATAAACTGTGCAGCTGTCATTTGCATCTTTACTTACAGCTGAGCATGTGAATGCAATATTAGGCAAAGGAGGCAGGTATATCTATTGCTAGCTTTGTTTGCTTCCAACCATCACTCGTTCACCAGCCTAAATGACTGTGTCCTCCTTGTTTATCTGTGTGGTGAACATTCTTCATTTAAGTTTACTTATATTAGCTGCATACTAAATATAAAAATAAACCATTTTTCAATTGTTTAGTTTTGAGGGTGTTTTTAATAGCTGAAATATCTCTTGTGTTGTTGTTTCTGTTTTTTGATTGTGAAAGTTGAGTTCATTTTAAAATTCAGGGAGGTCATCTGAAGAGTAATATCTCACCACACTTGTGATGTCTGAGAAACTGCCTTTATCCATGTAGTGTCTTGTGGAGCCCTATCATTTCTGGATATGAAATGGTTATTGATTTTAATTATCATCAGTCTCTCAATGTTTTAAGTAGAGAGAATGGTTGTTCTGATATTAACAAGTAGCCCTAAACACCAGATTTGATGATGCATACTTTCCGATGCCAATATGTCAACAGCTCTTGATTCAGGTATATTTCAGTTTTTTTCATACAAGTAGTCTTGTACCACCTTCTCCTTCATCATATTTGTTGACAATATCTGTTTCAGAGAAGCTTGTGTCTGTACTCCTGATTTAAGACATGCAATATTCATAAACCAACCCACAGCAGATATTGGATGTCAAAGTGATACTGCTGATGCTAATGTTTAGTAGTATGCAATGTTGTTGTCACGGGTGAGTACTGCTGCTGCGATTTGCTTCCGGAATCCAAACCACCAAAGTGTTCTCCAGAGGTTGAAAGCAACACTTCAGTTCTGAAATGGGCTCAAAGTTGCATCATGTATTTTCTAGGTCACTCACTGCCTTGACATCTATTTATTGTAAAAAGAGACATCTATAGATGAAAATGAGTGAACGATGCTAGCCCTTTATTGTGCTGTGGATCCAGTATTGTGGCAGAGGTATACTCTTTATAGGCCACAATCTCTTTTACAGCCTTTGGTTGTGCACACTCGAAGGATTAAGCTGTTGATCAAATCAGCTCGGCAGTATCTAAGCTGTTCCATCTTTTGCAAATAGTCCTGCAGCAAATGCAACAATGAACTGGCTTGGCCCAGTGTGCAATACTGTTTGCTGGCTTCTTGTGTCAAAATCTCCAAAGGTAGCAGCATTCGGGCATGCACTCCGCTAGCCTCCATTTGTTAACTTCTATTAACATCGCTTTGGCAGTTACATCCTCTCACCTTTGTAGTATGTTATCATTGATAGACCTGTGGAGGTCATAAAAGACGTTGCAGCATGTGGAATGTGGAGTTCCAGCATGTTAGGAGCTCCTGAATGAGAGCTCTTAAAGGGACTTTATTAGCATGCTGAATGATTCTCAGCTGTTTCATGGCTTTGAAAGAATGAATGACGTGTGTACAAATCCTGAGACAGGTGACCAGTATGTTGCTTACTGCGCCTTCTCTTTGAGGAAGTCATGACTAATTAGGTTAATGCACTGAAGTATCCTCCATCAGCCATGGTTTGAAAATATTACTGTCATTGTCAGTTGCAACAAATCCAATGCTGTGGCACTTGTGTTGAAGCCATTTTAGACTTTGGTATACAACTGGCAGCTGTATGTGATTTCTCCATTGAGAACATTGCAACCCTTTCACGCCGCTGAATGACATGAAAACCATCAGCAATGGTGCGACCAGCTTTTGCTTAATCCCCTTGGAGGTGACCCACTCTGAAATGATGCACATATACTCTGGCTTAACAACTGGGCCACTTGTTTTTCATGAAGTAGATGGACTTAACAGCACTCTTTTTCATTGCTTCACTAATCAATTCCAGCACTTGATGGTGCAGAGCTAGGACAGCAATAGCAAAGACATAGATCCAGCTTGGAACCTTACATTGTGGGCATAGGGTTTCCACAAACAACTCTTCTGCTTCCACCGGAAAAAGGGACGAGGTCAAGAGCTGACATTTTGTCCACCTTCCCATTGTGTAAATTGACTGGCCCATGGGTTTGTGGTATGACAGCTCCTTGCTGCACTTAGACTTAATAATATAATTTGTATTTGTAAAGTGCAAACATATCACCCCTCAAGGGTTTCAAGTCGCTGGGGGCCGTCAGGGAGATTAAGTGAGTTATTGCCCAGGGTCACATGATGCTGAACTGAGCTACCATTGGGAATCGAACCTTGGGTACCGCGCTCCAGAGTCAGCCGCTCCAGCGCTACACCACACTTCACCCTAAGTGGGTTTTTTTTTTGTGTCCTCATTTTGCTCTTGGAACACCACATAGGAACACTAGGAGAGAGAGATGAACTATACTGTCACAGGTAAACTGGTAGTGCCATCAACCAACCGGAATTGACACTCAGTGTTGTTCAAGCTCTCCGAAAAGTGCGCCGCGGGATGTTAACCATGAGGGATCAATATTGCTACTACTCAGTACCCATTGCGAGCTGGGGAAGGCCATAACTTTGGGTAAGTCGAGGAGAGGAGAGTAGACCAAGCAGCGTTAATCATCGGACAGTGGGGAAAAAAAAAACCACGGGCCAATTAAACAATTACTTAAGTCCAATTCAAAAGGTGCCAAAAACTAAGTGGGTTGTTGTGTCAGTTGTTTTATTTGAGAGAATACACCACTTCAAGTGCCCTTCATATAGCAGCTAGGCTGCTTTAATGGTGTGGGGTGGCTACTTTATCCCTCATTTCCTTGTGCCATGCTGAGGTTGCTTTAGGTAATTCTCTCATACTAATGGTGGCAGGGATTTTTCTGTGACAGTAACATCTTCTTTTGCCCCACATCTTTTTATCTATTTGATGATGTCTCTCTCTGCAGCAGCTATCCCTTAATAGGGGCATGTTCGTTTATTTGGATGGCCAGGTGACCCCAGTACCATAATGCCCACATGGCTTCTAACAATGTACTGGTTTATAGAAAATTGTGCGATGTGATCCTCATATGACATAAGAAGACCCAAACTGGGGAGGAGAGCTTCATTGTAGAGCCAAAACCAGAATAACTTGCTTTGGTGGAGCTAGGTGATTGTGTTTACTTTTCTCTAGGTCGGGCTGTGGCTGGGGAGGGATGGCAGTTGCTACAGGTGTTGGAGTTCTTGAAAAGAAGGAAGCAGGAGGAGTTGGAGATACTACATGAATCGGAGCAGGTTGAACAGAAGTGATCTGCACCTCCTTTGTGCTAGTATCCACATGAACAATCACTGGTTCGTCTTAGTTATTTCCAAGGCTTTCAACAATCTTCCATTTCAGTTGTCTTCCATGGCATGGTTGTGGGGACCAATCCATGTCATGATCATCTCACAGGGAGCTTGGAGAAGATTGGGGAGTGCTTTTTCTTTTCTTCAGAGGAGACAGGGAAGACGATGTTTCCAATGAAAGAGCAGTCACAACATCCTGGTCTTCTGCAGTAAGCTGAAGATGCTGCTTTGCTCCTACCTCCAAGTGTTAGAGACTCTGGTTGCTGTTGAGTTGCCTTTGAAAAAGGTTCAGTTTGATCTTGGGACAATTTGATTTGGATTCACTGCTCTCAGCCATGACAGTAGTGCTGAGAGACATCTGATTTATAGTGGTGGTGGTGCTGTTATTAATCCAGGGGTGATTTTCCTTCCTGCTCTTAAAATGGCACAGCAGATATGCTGCATTATCTGAAAAAAGGATGGTGGCTTGATGCTAATGGTAGCAACAGATTTTTTCTCCTCACTGGTCATTCTTGGAAGGAGCCTGTTTCTTTGGGGCCCTCTTCTTTACTTCTTCTACTGTTGCTCAGTAGGATAAGCAGAAGCACTTAGCAGAAAAGTCTATTTTGGATCCCTGTGTCAGCTAATTCACAAACGTTTCAACATCTCAATCAATATACTCTTGTGCACCTACAGGCAATAAAAAACTGGATGGAAGAGAGTGAGTCTTGTCAATTCTTGTCACTGTATTGCATGTCATCATCATTATCATTGTCATAAAAATATTATAAAAAATTGATTAAATAATATAAGAATAGGTGTGTTCTCTAGTGCCCGTGTGGCTCCTATAGGAGTCAGGGGGCAAGGAAAAATGTACTAAGTTAATAAAAACCTACCTGCTGTTTTCCAAGGTCCGTGGGGCCCTATGGAAGGCAAGGGAGACCAAGCACAAACCAAATAAATTAATATATTAAATACCGAGGTCCAGATTTACTAAGAGCGTGCACTGCCCTTGAGTCACGACAAGGCAACAAAAGTCCTTAAGACATATTTAATAAGCCGTGCAATGCCACCTTGCATGGCTCAGCATGACTTAATCTAGAGTAACGCAAGGCAGTGCAAGTTGCTGCCTTGTTTTACCCTGCGTTGGGAAGACATTCCGTGGGTGAAGTGTGAGCATTCCCACGCATCCAACAATGCATTTTGGAGCATTCTGAGATTTACTAATAGTAAACCTGAGAATGCACCATAATGCTACGCCATCTCATCAGAGGCATAACAAGCAGAAACATGTTTGTTCCTCCTCGTTATTTCCTGTTTCTACGTGTGCTGCATACAGCAGCACACGTAAAATGAGTAACATGTCTCTGTCTTTTCCTACATAAGAACAATTCTGCCTGTAATGCAGGCACTCTAGCAGCATGGAGTAAGGACGCCTGCATTGGCCCTAGTCAGCACTCAGTGCACCAGCGCAAAGAGAGAGCAGTAATGCGCCATATCTTAGGAAATATGGTACATTCCTGCTCTCCTCATTTGACACAGCTCAGCAAGTTTTCTTGCTGTATTGTGGCAAATGTTAGTAAATCTGCTCACATGTGTCCCTTGAGGGCCCATTGAGACCCAATGGGAGGCAGATAAAAAAAAGTAATTAGTTAATTAATAAAGAAATAGTTGTTGTTCCACAAAGGCCTATGGGACCCCCACGTGAAAAAGGGGGCAGGCAAAAATTGAATAAATTAATATTCCATTCTTAGCCCTGGAGGTGTCGCTTAGGGCTGATGGGGCCCCTACCGGAGGTGGGCAAAGCAAGCAAAAATCAAATTTATTAAAAACAAAAATCCTCTACAGACTACTACAATCACATGTTGTAAAAATAACTACATATCAAGAAAAATATACTAGTTAAAAAATAAACAAATTTAGACTGGCCTATAATATCAATGCTCCTAGAAAATTACTTTTATAATTTAATTTATAATACAATGATTTATAATACTCTACTAAATGATGGTCACTCACCACATAGCCAGCAAAGAAGGAAACCAAAATGGCCACCATACATACATACATACATCTATACTATAATATTATAAAAAGAGAGCCCAAACCTTGAGGCGAGTAAGCTCCGGAACTACATCGCCAATCAGAACACCCAATACAGCATTGGAAAGGTGAGTATAAGCAGATGCATATAGACTATGCACCAGCCCAATATATACATTACACGTGAAAAAGACCGTTTTGGGACAAAGTAGTCCGTTGTGGGCGTGGGCGTTTTGCTGTAAAGCAATACTTGCGAAAAGCGTTCTGTGTGAGAATAGCGTTCTGACACGTCTTGAAGTGGGCGTGCCGTTTAGCATTGTTGTTGGCGTGTGCCTTCAGAGACACCGGAAGCATTGCGGAGAGGGGGAATAGCGTCCTTGGAGTTGTGGCGTTTGGCAGTGACGCTATGTGGGGCGTCTAAGTGCACCAAGCAAGTCTTTGGGGAGTGCCTGAACCTGAGACGCCGGAAGCATTGCAGAGAGGGGGAATAGCGTCCTTGGAGTTGTGGCGTTTGGCAGGGACGCTATGTGGGGCGCCTAAGTGCACCAAGCAAGCCTTTGAGGAGTGCGTGAACCTACTAAGGCACATGCCCTCAGTGTGCATGCCAGGACTGATCAGGGGCGTCGGCAGGAGCAGACACACATGTTCGCATTCTGCGGAAAGGACAAAAAAGCGCGAAGCACACGCTCACCTTCCGCGCAACAAAAAGAGGGGTTCTGAGCAGCCGCACAGGCAAGTCACATGAAACTATAAATGTACTATGCCATGAACTTTGAAAAAAACTTTGCCTTGCCTATTCTAACCATTTAAGACATTCTTTTTCGTACCCGGACAACGTCAGGACGGGCTGCTAGTACATACATACACATATATTCGCTCCACAAAATGGTGGTTATCCACATGACCAGGAAAGGAAGAGGCATGGAAAATAAAGGTAACATGGTTGCCCTACCCTAACTGGAGGTCCTTCTTTCCTCTACATCAACAAAAACTTTCAGGATTACAAATAAATTATTGCACAAATATAAACATAATGTGACTGGGGCTACTTGTAGTTCTTAGTACACCACCAGTAAAGCAACAAGAGTAATGTGAAAGAAAATTTACATCCACATAAAAAATATAATACAAGCACAGCAAAATGAAAGCAGTGAGAAAAAATGCCCCAAACAAAAACAGCACAAGGCAACAATTATGCACACAAATACTTTAAAAAGTTGAATAAAAACAATTAACTCACAAGCTCATGCAAACAAAAACATTTGTGTGAAAGCACTGGGGAAGAACTAAGGAAAATGTCTGGATACATGGGACTGAACTCCTGGAGCCATCTCAAAACTAGCCACCAAATCGCATATACAGATGAAATTATTACCTAAATTTGGCATAAATCCATCCACAAGCCCCAGTGAAAATGTGAAAAATACATTAAAATACATCTAAGTTCTACAGCAGCCTAGGCCCCAAAACATAAACGACAACACAGTATGAAGAGAAATCATGACTCAATTTAGAAAGACAAGAATTAAATGTGTCCAGGATTGGGTTTTTGAATTTTGGATACTTGATGTGCTAAGTCTTAATGACAAATTACATTGTCTTTTGTTCGTCTCTCCCCCTCGTTGTGTCTTTATAATTGATAAACTGTATGGTATTTTCCTTTTTTTAGGTTGGTATCTTATGTTCATAATTTTCATGTGATTTAGAACTGTGATAATTTTAGTAGTATATGCCAATGGAATGTGGAATTGTTTTTATTGTGTATTTTTTAAGCTTTTAATACAATAATAAATTTGGTATAATTTTATACATATATATGTTTTGTCATACTTGTCCAATAGGAATGTCCAATATTAACATTTGGGCCTGATTAGCTAGTAATCTTGCCAAGGGAATTTTTGATTTTACTGTTGAAAAGTACCCTATTCCCCTGGTGTAGGGGGTCTCTCTCTGCTATATCTAACATCAATTTAGAAAGACACAAAGAAAATTAGAGAATATTGGTGTCCCATCAGGGGGCAACTATGTAAAAATGTCAATTATCCCAAAATCTCACACAAGCCTGCCTGCACTCTACCTAGTTAAACTCCAGGCCATCAGCAAACAAATTAACAAAATCCTGGTGTCCATCAACGCAAACTTTTGCAAAGAACTGCATTTTCCTTACTTGATTTTCCAAAAAACAAAAGATTTCAACATCCAACGGTGGGTGATGCATGCAAAAATAACAGATGATGGAAGGGAATGCAAAACAAATCAAACAGATCACAGATCTGGGTTAAATCCATCCTTTTTTGCACCATGCCATTCCAGTTTAGACCCTGCCATATGTAAATATGTCTTGACCCTGCTCCCCATGGGATCAGTCCAACCCAAACTGCCAAGCCAGATCCTCCCTGGACCAGAAACAAGCATCCTGGGACCGGTTTTGGGGTGTCATCCTGTAGTGTAGTTCCTATATTCCCAATACGCTCTGCGCATTAGAATAATATATCCTATAGATTTGACGTAGGACTGAGGTCAACTAGGTCTCTATCGAATATACTAAACTTAATTGTGTGTGTGCCAGCTAACTCAGAAGTCACTAGAAACTTTCTTGAATACACAACAAGGGATTCGTTTCTGACAACCGGATAAACATGACAACTTTGTTTCCCAAGAATAAGAATACATCTCCCAGAGTCGCGGAAACAATAGATAAGTATTTCACTCAGTCAATCGTGCATGCTTTGTTTCTATAGAGTTGCAGGGAGATAGTTAGACTGGCGTTTTCAATAAAAAAGGGTTTATTGAACAGTCTTCTTTCTCATGCAAGAGAGGTGAACTGCTACAATCATTATACAGACTGCAAAGTATAATGCGTACAGCGTAAACAGTAATATGAAATAATACTGTAAGAGCATTGTATGGTTTCTAAGCCATATAAAAATACATACATAAATAACATTAACTAAAATACTCAACTGGTGCTTCTAAAATACGCCTAACCCAATGTACCTAACCTAAGTCTAGTACGAGGGAAGAAGTAAGTATTGTGAGCATAGGTTTAGCTTTTGCCAAGAATCTATCACAGGTTTCTCTAGGTTCTAATCAGCTCCATACCTTGTTAGAATTAAGGAGGTCTGGTATCTCTGTCTCGGGACTCGATTTCCCAACGCCCCGCAAGGGGAGCCGGAAACACTGGAGCTGGATTCTCAGCAGGAGAATCGCAGCTTCCTGATCCATGCGTCATCTGGAGAGTCAGCTTACTTCTGCACTTGCTGTAGCGAGCTGCGTCGGGCAAGTAGGTCTTCGAACTGCTCCGAACCACCGTATCTTGCTAGAGCAAGTGAAGGTATATTTATACCTTAAGGTGTTTAGGAATGCCATAGTTTGACGTAAAGTTCTGCATATGAACGTCAGGAAAGAACCCCTAGGGAATAGTGACGTTTGGTACGGGTGGAAGTAACCTTGCCTGTATTTGGGTAGCATGGGCTATGCCTAAATAAGGGCTTGATTTCTATGCCTATATCAGGGCAACGTGAATTGTACCTATATAAGGGCAGAGCTTAAAACGCCACACAATAATCCCTCATCAGCCAGGCGAGTTTGAATCTGGTGATGTAGAGAGCATGGGAACCATGTCTGGGCATAATCTTCCCACTTAAGGTGACAAATGCAAAATGAACAGATGATGGGCGGAATGTGAAACAAATGAAACATTAACCCTGGTCACAGATCTGGGTTAATTCCATCGTCGTTTTTTGCACGCCATGCCATTCCACTTAGATATGCAAAAATCTCCCTCTTTCCCGGACCAGCAATAACGAATATACAATAACAGCTTCATTGCATCCAGCACTAGTTTCGTTTCATGTTATTCTGACAGAGCTTTGCCAAAAACAATGTTTTCTGTGGAGATTAATTACTATCTAGATAATGTACTCGTGCACACATCCAGACCGCACAATTTTATCCTCTTCTTGGGACCCCTTTGTCACATCAAGGATAATTATGCGGGGAAACAGCTGTCTACGTGGCACAAGATGTTATAGCTTTCAGAGCGTCATCAAGGGAGCCATCCGCCGCGACAGCTCTCCAATTGAACTCCATGGCACGCGCACAGTTTTCAATCAACAGCAAGAAGGGAAAGCTGTCCACTTACAGTTTAGTTCAAAACAACATGCTGTGTTTATGATCCAGCAGTCTCAAAGCAAGAAACGCGATAGCCACAAAGGGATTTGAGTTTTCCTACAGCACTGCCGTTCCTTGTTCCCCAATGTATTTTTGAAAGAAATAACATTATATACGGAACTGGAAACTAATCCAACTAAAACCCTCAAATTATTTGTAAACATATGTCATTGAGACCGCGACTGTGTTCGCAGCTTTGCTCTACTTTCGTAAGGGTATTTGGTTCCATGAGACTTGCTTTCAGAGTTGTAGTATATTTTTAATGAATGTGGGCAATTCACGAAAGCATTTATGTGGATGGGAAGTAGCCCTAATGGAGTACTCTTTTATGCACTGATACATCCTGCTCCATATTAGTAAAAGGGCATGTTGGCACAGAATATTCTACTTGTACTAATTGTGTATGAATTATCCTTGATTATTCTCATTTTAGATGTTTTGGAGCAAATTGACGTAAGGTTGTATAAAAGAATGCTCCAGGAGTATTCTTTTGCATAGTGCCTTTGGTGGTGTTCTGTATGGTGATGGTATTTACCTGATATGATGAAGGCCTCGGCCCACTTATACAGTAACACGTAGTCCATGATCTTTTTGTGCTGCATGAGGGGTAAGGGAAAAACACTTTCAATTCAAACCCCAAATACAGTGTAGCCAAAGCAGCTACACAATAACTCAGTTTGACACTAAATCTCAAATTAGTGAGTTTGTTCCAAATTCAAAAACAGATTACTTTTTAAATTTTATTTAAGGAAGTTTTTATACAGCGCAAACTTGACCCAAAGGTATCGGGTATCAGAGTGCTTTACACGAGCATCAATTAGGTTACATGAGGACACAGTCATTTTTGTTAGGCACCTGGGGTCTCATTTATGAAAAGTGACGCATCGCTGCGTGAAAACAGCGATGCGTCACTTTTCACTGCGCCCTCCTTACGACATTCCTGATGCGTCATATTTAATGTATGACGCATCATGTCGCAAGGAGTTACAGATACGTCAGTATTTCTGATGTATCTGTGAGCGCAAAAGTGACGCATTGCTGGAGTGTGTCACAAAAGTGACGTAACTCCAGCGATGCGTCCTTTCACATGGGGAAAGCCCCATGTGAAAGGGCTTGCTTCAGTCTTACGCCTGCTGTGAGGCAGGCACAAGATTTTGACGCAACAGCGTCCTAAAAGTGACGCAGTGAAATCTCATAGATTTCACTGCGTCACTATTACGAGGCTTTTTGCAGGGGAACGCCCCCTCTGCATACATTATACCTGACGCAGGTATAATGTGGCGCAGGGGTTTAAAAAGTGACGCATCTACCTAGATGTGTCACTTTTTAAATATGGCGCAACAAGGCGCATTTTTTACACCGCTGGTGCGTCACAAAAAGTGACGCACCGGCGACGCAAAACTGACGCAAGGCATTCATAAATAAGGCCCCTGGAGATTATGTGATTTGCCCAGAATCTTTAACCTTGTCTAAGCATTATCCCATAGTAATATAACGTAAATAGTAAAAAGTCAAATCTTCTGAAGCAATTTACCCTATATAATAAAATGAAAACAACAAATGTTATTATGGCTATGTAAGTAATGAGGAAACAACATTTTGGACTAGATTGCATCAATTTGTAATTGAAAATAAGCATGAATCTCCTATCTGTCCCTATACTACCCTACAAGTGACGACCCTACACTAAAGCAAAAAATTAAAGGTAAGGAAAAATAGAAAGGTGTCAGCCATTAGAGTCCTCCGTAAAAGAAACTCCAACATGGGCAAGATAGGGTACAACAGCACTAACCAACACAGAGGTCTGTGTCTCAAGGTGTCCTAATTTAGAATGCTAGCTATCCCTCACTACGTTGCATCATAACACCAGTTACATTCAAAGGATGTCCCACAAATTCTACTCAGTCGTTTTCCATATTACCAGCACTCGTTAGCTTCTTTTCACCACCATTCCATTCCCATAAATTGTTACTTCAACCATCCTAGGTCTCATCTCCTTCTCCCATGAGACCTCTCCTCCCATCTTGTTATTACATTCCAGTTGCCGCTTGACATACCTTGCTATCTTCTAACAACAACAACCCTTTTGTCTCACTAACAAAGTCTTATCCATCTGCAGCGGGAACACTGCAGATGGATAAGACAACATTTCTACTGCAAGAATAAAATACAAATTCAAATGGTATACTGAAACATGAGCTTGAATCGAAATATAGGCCAAGTTAACAAATGCACGGGTTGCATAGTGTGCACTTCTCTACAAAGAAATAAAAAATGGCAATGTGCACTTGATAATTAATATAGTAATAACATGATTATTAATTCAGTAAACACATCACTATATCACTTATCCACGAACATAGTTGCAAACATTTTTCATTAAATATTAATATGTAAGCACCACAATTCTGTCAATTACACTTCAAAACACACATTTAAATGTCATTAGTTGCAGGGATATTTAGAATATGCAATACCCTCACTTTCATTAATAACATTAGCCACACTGAATGTATGTGAGTGTGGACTACATATGATTATAATGCACTCCTGACACATCCCTCGGAGTGGAATTATTTGTACACTACTCCAGGCCTAAGTCTCACGATCATAACTATTGGATTAAAGAAGGCACATGGGCCTCCTTACTGAAATGTGGGAGAGATATCCTGTCCTCAAGAACTTATGCTTCATCCTGAAAACCTGTAAAAATTAAGAAGAGCACACAAACTTCTCTTTCAATGGAAGTTTAAAGAAAAAGTGATTACATTAGTATGCTACTAAAGAAACTCTGCCAATAACATAGGGACTGTCAAAATATGGGAAGGCATAATTTCAAACATAATTATCTTGCTTTTTATTCTTGTCAAATGATATAAAGATATAAATGTTAAAAATATTGGGGTAGATTACGAAGAATTTGCACTGATGCACAATCATGCAAAGTGGTATAAAGCAGCACAAAGTTTAGGAAGGAGATTTACTTTTCAGTGTAAATTTGGTGCCCTTTTCTTGGGGCAATTGTGCATTATATGGATCGCACTTAAGCATTACAGAGAAAACAGCCATAGTTTTTTATACAAAGCCTTATCTACTAAGATTGTCATACCATTCTCTATGTCAAGAGATAACTCCTTGTTTGAAGCAGGAGAAAGAGTTGGAGAATTTTTTAATTCTCCAAACATTTCACACATTGCATGTGTGCTGCACTCTACAACCTATGCCCAATGGGTGAAATATTATTAAAAAAATTCTAAACCCAGGATTTTGTACAGGATGGGTATACTTCCAATACTAAATCCATGCAAAAAACATCATCAACGTACCTTTGCACTATGGTGCAAAAAGTGTGCATGATTCTAGCAGCCTGTTTGTGTATCATTCCAAGGGATGAGACCTGCAGCAGACATTTTTAGTAAATATGTCAATTTAGGTTTTATTACTTTGTTTTGTAAATGTTATGGAGAGATTGAGAAAGTCTGGATGGGTGGTATTTTAAACTTAAATATGTGTTAAAATTATTGTTTGGTATATTTTAGCAAATACTTTTAATTTTTATGTCATTCATTTTTAAATAGTGTTAATGGAACTTTACCATTAAGATAAGTATTTTTATTTGTTGGATTGTAGTGCTTACTATGGCATTGGGCGGGTAGTGTTTTGATTAAAGTTATTTTAAATAACATAAAGTTAATACTTAAAATGTAAACATTATTTGAAATTATATTAATACTTTTAAATGAAAATAGTACTAATACTGTTAAATAAAAATAGAAATAATTGTAGTTATTACCAATTTTAACATTGTTAAAGAGCCTAAAATGCCAAAATGTGTTCACTGGATAACAGTAGCGGCCCGTGCAGGTAAGAGGGGTGGGTGCTGGGACCGAGTGCGGTGGGATTTCGACAGGTATTTATTTATTTTCCCCACGTGGTCAGCTGTCGAATCCCCCCCAACCCGGCCCCACCGCTCTTACCTGCACTGGCCGCTCCTGTCGGATAAATATGCACCTAAGCATGACTAGGTGAGCATACGGGAATGGAATATATTTACGCAAGTCCTGATCATGGCACTTACTTATTTCTCTGATGGCGTACTGTATAAAAGTTGATATTCAGCTGCATGTATTGGAATGGACTCCAATATTTAGATGCAAGCATATACTGTTATACATTGAAAATTACATATATATTGTTGGGTTGGGAGAAAGAGGTAAATATGCAAGTTCAGCCTATGTGATGCAACCAAAGTTCTGCACAAATGAGGGGGGAAGGGGTACAATAACCAATGTACTAACAGCCACTGTTGTCCCAGTGTGGCTGGCCATAGGCCCGGGTGCTCCCTATCTTTGTGTCCCATCTTCATTCTGTGCACTGTCACAGGACACATCTTGTGATGATAAATAGAACCATAAAATCAGAAGAACCTTCTAAAAATAGATGAAGGCATTGAAGTACCTTGAGCCCCACATCAACCAGGCATGCTAACTAGGTGCACTTTCAAGCACAAAGGACAGTTCAAGTAGAAGCTAGCAGGCCTAGTTTGCCAGGCCTCGCGTGTGCTTCTATTGTAATCTGTACATGCAGAATTTTGGGTTTACACAAGGGAAACCAGGGGTCATTGTGATTCCCTTTCAAACAGGCGAGGGTTTCAAATGAAAGGAAATCTTTGGGCAGCAGTTGATCTCATCACCCTGGATGCTAAGCTGTAAATAGATGCCAGTGGCTTATGATAGGATCTTTATTCAAAAGTATTAACAACCAGACTAAATAACTCAGGAGCAGAATCTCATATAATTGGCATTGCCTAGAGTATGCAAGTCTTAGGTCATTCAGCCTTGTTGTTTGGTAACAGAAAAAGGATGCCAATTTACGGAGGAAGTGCTAAATCCAGTAGAAAGGTTCTCTCCTATAGTACACTTGTTTCTCATCCTAATTGAGCACCTCCTTCAGATATCAGAGGATTTCCTGCCATTTTCCATATAGAAATCAGACAATTAGGGCCTGATTCACAGAAGGACTTCCCATTTGTCGCAGTCGTGGGGGAGTCTGTGCACTCAGGGAGGAATCACTGCAATGAGAATTCTCATATGGCTGAGATACCCGCCACCCCCTCTCAACACAATCCCCAAGGATGGGAAACCGGAAACAGTTCTGAAGTCTTTGGAAGACGGGAGGGAGTAACCCCCCCGGCCGTATTTATTAAAATATGAAACAAAATTAAAACATTAAATAAACAGTTTCATATTATGTACAATTTCATTACCACATTGCGATGTTTGGCTAACCTTAACAGATTCTCTAATACAAAGGTTCTCCTAGCCGAACTAACATCCTGCAAAACATTTACTTGAAATTTTGAAATTGTACATCCTAACGTTTAAGGGCCAACGGCAAGGTCGTAACCGGTGTCAAGATCCCTAACCCAGAAATATCGCCCTCACTTGTGAGGGGCGGCCCAGAGGCGTACCTCAAGTGCAATTACCAATTTCCCTTGACTTGACGGGGGCCCCAATAAAACTCGACGCCACTTAGAGGTCGTACGAGGACTCGTGTGAGGTATCTAGAAGGTAGCGTAGACCCCCCCCCAAACCCCACACAACTTACCATATCTGCCGTCGCAGACGTCCTGGCCCCGGGAAATTCCCCAGGAGGGGGCTGTAACGCCTCCTACCCAGGAAGGGGCCTTGACCGCCTTTCCTCTTCTTTCGGCGACCCATCCTTAGAAGGGACCGCCTCCCCGTTGAGGGGCCAATGGCCACCTCCCCCGAGCGCTCCCATCCGTGCTGGGTGACGCCCACTCATAGGGATCTTCCAATTAGTGCTCACCGATCATGACCTTACCGCCCGACCAAAATAAATACGACAATGCTAACTAAATGACTAAACTAAAAATACAGTAGCAACTATACTTTTATTAAAAGCATGCTTACCAATGAACACTAAAGCAGAATTTCTTTATTTGCAAAACGTAACACAAATCGGCATTCTTTATTACATACTCAAAAATCATCACGATAATACCACAACCTGTAAACGAAAATCAGAGTTATCCATCAACTTTATTCAAAACCACTTGCTGTCATCAGGGGCTGGTGGGTGGGTCAAAATTGGCTCTTCGTTCCGTCTCGAGCTCACGTGCAGCGAGGAGGTGCAGCTTCAGAGCACAGGAACAAGAGGATGCCTTCGGATCTTGCTTCTCCTTTTATCCGTCTTCAGGGCGGGCGTAAACCCGCCCCTGCCTGCCCCTAGGGCGTGGCCAGCCGCGTCAGTGTCTAGGCCAACCCACTCTAGGGCGGGAAAAGGCGCGCCCCGGCTACGCCGCTTCGGGCATACCAGCCGAGACTCGCCTCCCGCCCAAGATGGCTTCCCGGGGGGATCGTGGTACTCTGCCATACGTTCGGGGGGACCGAGTGGTCGCCCCTTTCCATATGGCTGAGATACCCGCCACCCCCTCTCAACACAATCCCCAAGGATGGGAAACCGGAAACAGTTCTGAAGTCTTTGGAAGACGGGAGGGAGTAACCCCCCCGGCCGTATTTATTAAAATATGAAACAAAATTAAAACATTAAATAAACAGTTTCATATTATGTACAATTTCATTACCACATTGCGATGTTTGGCTAACCTTAACAGATTCTCTAATACAAAGGTTCTCCTAGCCGAACTAACATCCTGCAAAACATTTACTTGAAATTTTGAAATTGTACATCCTAACGTTTAAGGGCCAACGGCAAGGTCGTAACCGGTGTCAAGATCCCTAACCCAGAAATATCGCCCTCACTTGTGAGGGGCGGCCCAGAGGCGTACCTCAAGTGCAATTACCAATTTCCCTTGACTTGACGGGGGCCCCAATAAAACTCGACGCCACTTAGAGGTCGTACGAGGACTCGTGTGAGGTATCTAGAAGGTAGCGTAGACCCCCCCCCAAACCCCACACAACTTACCATATCTGCCGTCGCAGACGTCCTGGCCCCGGGAAATTCCCCAGGAGGGGGCTGTAACCCCTCCTACCCAGGAAGGGGCCTTGACCGCCTTTCCTCTTCTTTCGGCGACCCATCCTTAGAAGGGACCGCCTCCCCGTTGAGGGGCCAATGGCCACCTCCCCCGAGCGCTCCCATCCGTGCTGGGTGACGCCCACTCATAGGGATCTTCCAATTAGTGCTCACCGATCATGACCTTACCGCCACAGGCCGGATAGTTGACCGGCTATCCGGACCCCCCACAACACTCCTACCTAAAGGTCATGGTGTAACGTTTTTAGCCATGCTAAGAAGTCTCCTATGAGTAACTCATTCCCCACCCGAGACAAATGCACTCCATCCCCCAAATACATACTGTCATCATTAATACACCCATGAGAAATAGCATGCAGTGTCTTGGAACGGAACAACCTATTCACTTTGTTATTAAGCTTCCTAACAGAATGATTTAAAGCAGGAACCGAAATCGCCCCCGCCACACTTTTCGTGGGATCATATGGGACCACGCAATTGTGCACCCTGGAACTCTCCTCGCTAACCAACTTACAGTGGAAAGCATCGCCTCAAGAAGAAGTCGTCTACCAGTGGTGACCAAATCATTACCCCCAAGATGTACTATCACTACAGACGGCGGTGACCTCGTCCGCCCTAGCAAACCCTCAAAAAATGATTGAAACTGGTCAATACAGAGACCGCCTCTTCCGTAGAAGGACACACTGTACCCGTATTCCCCAGCTACGTGAATCATATCACCTGCCTTGAATACGTCTGCGGCACGTCTCACGTATGAGTGGCCCACAACCCACACCTCCTTTTTCACAGCCGGTGATGTCTGACCGCTGGCCCGGTGTAAGGTCGACTGCAAAGTCCGCCCCGCCTCGTAGGCTTGCGCAACTGAAAACCAAACAAAAACAAGAAGCGTGAGTACATTGCTACAGCTTCACAACATGTGCAACCGCACATACCTTTTATAACAATTGGAGGACCAACGCCCCACCCGTTTAACTTGTTCAACATCCAGACCCCTGGCTGTAGCTTCTGTAGCAGCCCCTATCCGAAAGGAATGGGTCCCAAACTCGCCCGGGTTCAAGCCCGCAGCGGCAATCGACATCGCAAGCACCCGCTGAAACTGAAACTTTGTCAGTGGGGTGGCGTCAGCGTGTCTCAACAAGGTCCCCCCCCATGATGCCACCCTTCGTGCTAAATAATCTTCTAGACACCTTACCGGGCACATGGAGGACCCGGGAATCCTGCGTATGATTACGCAGTCACCCATCCCACTTTGATCGGTCTTGGACCTGACAAATGAGACCGTCATCGTCTCCCCTCTGATCTGGACGTGCTCCTGGCACAATCCTCCTGTCACATCCTGCTTGTTCCTCGCCACTAATTCGCTTACCCGCATAGCCCCATGGAATGCCAGCGTAAAAGCGGCTCGGAATAACACTGTCTCAAACTGAGATGAACACGTAGCAGGGAGTCTGGATAATAACTGGGCCAGCCTATCCAAACCTATCGGGCGCCTCTCATCTACTCTGCGACCCTCAAGGCGTTGCCACCCCCGTAGCGCTTTCTGTACCACGAAAGACGCTGTCGGGTCATGGATCCCGTGAGCCCTAGCAACAAAGGAAATGGCAGCCCGATGCCTCTGAGCCGTGGCCACCGATTTCCCGATCCGATGTAAGGACATCAGAAAATCCACCACCCACTCTTCCTGGCCCCAAAGCTCCTCCCTATCAGTCCCCAAAAAGGCCAAATAGGACCGGAACGCCCCTTCATATGCCTTCCTCGTCCCGGGTGCTAAACTCTCTCCCACGAGGTTACGAAGTTCGGGGCACCGAGAGACCAGAGAGCTTCGGGAAAGGGTGCCGGCTCCGGGTCCGCTGTGGGAAGGAAACCCCAGAAAGCCTGCATACGAAAACGAGACAGTGCATCAGCTGCCTGGTTCATTACCCCTGGGACATGTCTTGCTCTGAATAGCACATTCAATTGCATACACAGTAAAACAATTTCCTTGAGCAGTCTCAAAATCCATTTGCATCGTGCTGCCTGACTATTGATACACTCGACCACGGTCATATTGTCAGACCAAAATACCACAGAGTGATCTTTGAACCCTTCGGGCCAAGTTCTCAGGGCCACTAAAATGGGGAAAAGTTCCAGGAAAGCAATGTTACTTGTCAGTCCACTGTCATGCCACCATGTCGGCCACTTTTGTGCAGACCATCTTGTGCCGAATATGGCACCGAAACCTATGCTCCCTGCCGAATCTGTCCACAGCCCCAGCTCCTCAGAGGACACGGCTGGTTTGTTCCAGACGACTCGACCATTGAAATCCGCCAGAAATGCCAACCAAATGCGCATGTCCTGGCGGACCTCTGCCGAGAGCCTGGTGCGATGATGGCACTCCTTCAGGCCGACCATGGCTTGAGCGATCGAACGGGAAAAGGGGCGGGCCATTGGTATAACCCTCAGGGCAAAATTCAACTGGCCAACTAACTGCTGTAATTGATGCAGCTTAACCTTAAGTCCCCTTATACACATCTGCAGGGATGTCCTGAACTTTGACACTTTGTCAGCTGGTAAACGAAAACAACCTTCTGCGGAGTCTAACTCGATCCCCAGAAACTCGAGGCAAGTGGAAGGCCCCACAGTCTTACCTGGTGCCAATGGCACGCCAAACTGATTCATCAAGACACAAAACTGTGCCAAAGCCTGCCCACATTCCGGGTCCCCGGCTGCCCCCAGGAACAAAAAATCATCAAGGTAATGCATCACATTTTGGAAACCCGTCTTCCTTGTGAAGACCCATTGTAGAAAACTACTGAATTTTTCGAAATAGGCACAAGATATAGAGCACCCCATCGGCATACACCTATCCATGTAATAATGACCCTGAAACATGAAACCTAAGAGACGCTGATCGTCTGGATGTACCGGGAGCAACCGGAACGCTGACTCGATATCAGATTTTGCCATCAGCGCCCCGGGCCCCAGGCGATTCAAAATGGCTACGGCCTCATCGAAGGATGCGTACCGCACCGAACACACTCCCGGGTCTATCGCTTCGTTTACGGAAAGACCACGTGGGGCTGATAAATTATGTATCAGCCGAAACTCACCCGGGTCCTTCTTTGGGACCACACCTAAAGGGGAACAAACAAAATTAGGAACCGGTGGTACACTAAACGGACCGGCGACTCGACCTCGAGTAACCTCCTTCCTGATCTTATCCTGTACCACAGTCGTATGCTGAAAGACCGATAGCTGATTTTTACATTTCGTTGCACCTTGAAAGTCCCCCACTGGGATGCGGAAACCATAAGAAAACCCGTTCCGCAACACCCCAGCAGAAGCACGATCCGGGTATTCACTGAGCCAAGGAATCATTGCCAAGGTATCAATCGGGGTAGGTAAAGGCGCCCCTCGGACTATGTTAGACCTGTTTGGCGCCTCCTCTACCCCCGTTATCACCCGTTTTGGCTCTGCACGTGGACTCAGGATGGGATGATTGCCCACACCCACTACATTCGTGTCTAAATTTGCACGATCCCTGGGGCCTAGTACATTTACCCCTGTTGAAGTTCCAACAAACCCCCCTTTTTCCTGTGTTACCGGCAGGCTTCGAGTAATTGTCGGTACCCGCACCTGACCGAAAGGGCGTCCCCGCATATTGGCGGGAAGATTCGCCAACGATACTCCCCACTAGTGGCAATTTTAACATACCAGTCTCCTTCATTTTGGACCATGACACAGAATCATAACAATCCCATGTTAAGTTTTTATCATGTTCTTTAGCTTTTCTAAACAGGTTATCATAGCAGAACCAATGATTACCCTCGTGTGATACCGAGTACCCCATGATTCGTGACTGATAAATCGGCAATTCGGGTAACAGATCGGGCCTTCGCTCCCCCAAGATCGATGTAAAAACCCCCCACGCTTGGCCCCAATTGCCAATGTTTTCATTCACCTTAAAGGCGGCCATTTTTGCGCGCCAAACACTCGGATGCATGAGCTCCTTCTGGCCCTTGACATGCTCCATCTCATAGTGATCAGTAAGCAACGAGAATATGTTTACGTACTCCCCTGCCCATATCTTTTCCTTAATAGCCACAGGAACATGCTGACCCAATTTTTCCCTACGAGAGGGTGCCGACTCATCCCTCGCAATCGGCAATGGCCGCTTACCTGCACCGGACGTTGTCTCTGCTACTGAACCCGTCCCCTGTGGCTTCTCTACTGCTGCAGCCGGCGTGGACGCCTTCGCTGCTTCCCGTGACCCACGCAGTTGCTTCATTAGCTCCTGCGCGTCGACAGCCGTGGCGCCCTCGCTACCTTTTCCCAACCACACTGCCAATTGTGCTGCCAGCTCGGGCGGCATATCTTCCTCGGACACGGGGGTGACCACAACGGGAATCGGATTGCCTTCCTTCGGCACGGGAGTTGGTGCCTCGAGCGGGGCACTGGGACCCGGGATGTCTTCTCCCGCTGCTCCCCTCCTGGGCCTCTTGTTTTTCCCTCCCGGGGCTGCTCCCGCCAAAGGACGTTTCGGTCCCCCTTCCTCGTTCTTATCCATTCGCCTCTTTAGTTCGGTCATCTCCTTCATGAGAACGCGCAGCATCTGTTCAGAAGTCATGCGCTTTCCCGCCTTCTTCGGCATTCTCCAACAGAGTATCTGCAAAACAAACAAGAACGATTACAACGCTCAAAATTGGCTCTTCGTTCCGTCTCGAGCTCACGTGCAGCGAGGAGGTGCAGCTTCAGAGCACAGGAACAAGAGGATGCCTTCGGATCTTGCTTCTCCTTTTATCCGTCTTCAGGGCGGGCGTAAACCCGCCCCTGCCTGCCCCTAGGGCGTGGCCAGCCGCGTCAGTGTCTAGGCCAACCCACTCTAGGGCGGGAAAAGGCGCGCCCCGGCTATGCCGCTTCGGGCATACCAGCCGAGACTCGCCTCCCGCCCAAGATGGCTTCCCGGGGGGATCGTGGTACTCTGCCATACGTTCGGGGGGACCGAGTGGTCGCCCCTTTCCATTCTGGAGATTCAACCCCCCAGTAGGAAGACTTCCCCACAACTGCTCGGTCCCCGCCATGAGTGCAGAGGCCCTTTGTGAATCAGGCCCACAGTCATTAGCCTGCACAAGGGCCAATTCCCTTTTAGTAACATTCCAGCCTCCACCACATGCAAAAATAAGTGTCAGAGTAAAAAACATATATTCATCAACACTATTGTTATTCAGATGGTCTTTTTTTATTTTTCATCATACTGGCCTCTTCTTCACTTTTAGCATTAAACCAACACGTGTTTCATCACTACGGGGCTTACCCTACGACTTACTCAGCGCTGTATATCCAACATAGTGTACATTCTGGAATTACCCATTAGGCCCTGTTGTGCTACAGTCCCGGATAAAATCAATACATTGTCCACAAGCATCTTAATTACCTATTAGTTCGACTCCTTCTTTCGAGTATCATAAAATCTGATCTTTTAAAATCCCACGAGGATCCCCCTGTAACAAGACAAGTCCTCCCTGCATGGGACTATCTATCTCTCACTGATGCAAGAGCAAGTACACTCAGACCTGTACTTGTGGTGACCCCTGGCCCAGCAGACCCTTCCGCACACATCCTCTGGGCCACACCAATGGCAGAACTACCATCACTCATGTTCTCTGCCTGTGCCCACCATGAGAGATTTAAAAAATTATAAATGGCCCTCAGACACACGGAAAAATACTATCTGTGAGTTGGGCCATTTACCTTTTGTTCACAGAAAACAGACTTCCCCTTTGGAAGCTTGCTTTCTCTGAAACAAAACGTTTGCCAAATAGGTACTTTAAATATGATACATGCTCAGGGAATTTCACTTCTGTTAAGGGATCTACCATAGCAATATAACCACCTGAGAATACGTGAGGCCCTTCCGGAGGTGGTGCGCCTTTAAACGCTGCAGGGCCCTGTAGTGTAACGGCCCCCGAAAGATTGCTTGAATGAAGGCTGAGAAAAGACCCACAAGCCGAGCTATCTGCTGCAAGGATGTCCCGTGCTTGGCTAAGGTCTGACGAATCTCGTGGTGGAACTTCGCTACCTTTCAAGAAGGGAGGCTGAGAGTGGCCGATACGGAATCTATCGCAAACCCTAAGAAGGAGGCCTGCTGAGTCGGGCGAGAAGAGATTTCTTCTCGTTGATAACGAATCCCAACTGTTGGAGCAGGGACACCGCCATCTGCAGGTGAGTCCTGAGTGTTACAGGACTCTGGGCCATGATAAGGATGTTGTCCAAATAGACGATCAACCTGACACCCCGAGCCCGCAGGTACTCCACGGCCGGTTTGAGGACCTTGGTGAAGCACCATGGGGCCGAGGAGAGGCCAAACGATAGACAACAAAACTCGCAGGCTTGACCCAGCCAAAGAAACTGAAGGAACCGCCTGTGTGGAGGAAAAATTGGTACCACTAGGTACGCATCCTTCAAATCCAATCTCACCATCCAATCGAGTGGCTGGAGTACATCCCGAAGCAGGTGCATACCTTCCATTTTGAAGTGTCCGTACATCAGCCATTCGTTCAAATATCGCAGATTGATCACAGGTCATTGACCCCCATCCCATCTGCTTTGTCCACTAAAATGATGTTGCTGAGAAATCCCGTAGGGTGAATATCTGTGCGACAAATCGCCCCTTTCCGCAGCAACTCCGCTACCTCCTCGCTCACCAGCGCAGCATCTGCTGCCAAGAATACTAGTGGCCGGGGCCGCACTCTTTGTCTGGGGGTCCCAAAGAACTCTATCTGGAAGCCCCTTGCAGTCTGAAGCATCCATGCATCCCCTGTTAATGCTTTCCAAGCGGGGAAGAACTGCGCCTGCCTGCCCCCCACTCGCAGTTGCGCCGCGGGCCAAACACTCACCATTGACATTGCCATCCTGGCCTCTGTAGCTTTCTCGTCCGTGAAATTTCTGCCCTCTAGTTGGTCCACCTGGTATTGGCCGCATCCGGAGCCTTGCCCCCTTCCATGGGGTTGCTGATTCTGTCCCCGGCCGGGCGGGCGGCTCCTGCCCTGACCGGCCCCGCGGAAAACTTGAGGGTTAAAAACCCGCTTTATGTTCGCCTGCGCCTTATCTAAGGATGTGAAGGTGGCGACAAACTTTCCGAGCTATTTATTAAACAGCTCGCCAAATAAGCCACCTTGCGCCGAGACCCCTGCCTCTGAACAGGCCAAATCCCCTAGTTTGGGGTCCACTTTGATCAAGAGAGACCTACGTCTTTCTGTGGACAGGGCGCAGTTTGCATTCCCCATAAAGCAAATCGCGCGCTGCGCCCACGCCGACAAAACCTCAGGGTCAATCAGGGCACCTGAACTCCGAGCTTCCTCTGCCATGTCCAATATTTTTGTCATGGGACCAATGGCATCCAATAACTTGTCCTGGCATGCGCTCCAGGACCTATCTATCCCTTTCTTCGGGTCCTTGATAAATTTGGCAAGGAAGGTCGCCATCTTTCCCTCAATCTCCGGGGTGATTGCCACTTTGCCTGCCAGCGTAGGGCGGGGACATTCAGCCCTCAGTCTGCTTCTGGCTTCGTTTTCTAGGGGTTTTCTTAGACGGGACGCCACATATAGCGCTGCTTTTTCAGCTGGGACCCGCTTTGCTGATCTAGGGTGCACAATGTCTTCAGGATCAAGCATATCTGCTATTCCAGTCCTCTAAGGGTCAGTAGACCCCAAAGGCCTCCACGACCTCGAGGAGCCAACTTCGTCATCTGACGCATCCGAGGTGTCCCCCCCTTGGGTCTGCGGGAAGCTGGAGGGGGGTCTTCTACCTGGGGAATAGGTTGGGGCAACTCAATGGGGGCAGTATGCTCCAAGAACACCTGCTTTAGGCGTTCGAACGCGTCTTTGTCAACGCCCTCCTCGCACTTCTTCTTGGGGGGAGGGGGGCCCTCGCTACTGGACTGAGGTAACGCAGTCGCCCCCGCAGGGGTTGACGTGCCCGGGGAGACCTTCGCACAGAGTTGATCAATGCGATCCACTAAGCATTGTTCCATGGGGGTCATCAGCTCATTGACCGCCCTGTAAATGGAGTTATCCACCTTAGAATAAAACTCATCATCCCACTGTAAGTAGGCCAACGAATCCTCTTCCTCATAATAGTCCTGTCCTACTGTGGTATCCATTAGGACCAAAGAAGCCTCAGTCACCACACCCACAGGTAAAATAGAGACTGGGAACCCTTACATTCAACACAAGGGAGGGTCCTTCTATATATAGGTATATATATATAGATTTAGGGCAGTGGGTCTCTCAGGCGTGACAGTAGGGCCAGAGGCACCAGATTTTACAGGGCAGTTAACCCCCCCAGGACACCTTACTCTCCCAACAAATCTCTAGGGAATCGCTCCTGCCTGCTCAGGTGTCCTTGTGAGCAGTGGCCTCAAGCCCCCTCACATGTGGTACAGACCCGTGCCACCGGGCGATGTAGGGCAAGCCCCTCGTGTGCAGCGCACAACTACCTACCCGCGAAGCGGGCGTTATTGAAATGGGCAAAACGTACCGACCCAAGGCAGAAGTGGGCGATTAGCAGGTCAGGCAAAGCGCGGACTAGTGCGGTGACCGGAGCGCGTTGTGTGTGTTGCAGTAACTGACAGGATGCGCGCTCCGGGCACCGAGTCGCGACACCACCCACAGCACCCTCTGGCGGGCGGAGGACCAGACCGCGGTCGGGAAAGTGGCAGAGCCTCGTCAGGAGCGCATTCGCGTTCCCGCGGCTAGATAGGGAATCTGTAAAGGAACCAAAACATATACAAATCCCCTCAAGCAACCGCCCGTAGGCTAACCACAAAAACCCCACAACAGGAGCAAAAGGAATGCACTTATCTCGAGCTGCCGAGCAGCGTAGAAAGAGGAAGTGCAAGGGGTGTCAGCATCGGTTATTGTCCAGGATTCATGGACACTATAGAAGGACTGCAAAGAGACTGTTGTGTTTTTCCTGTTTCTGGGAAATGTAGTTTTACAAGTTTGGTGATGAGCTGCTGTGAAATATTGTTGAATAAAAGCGAAGAGAGAATCAGCATAATCCTCGCCTCCGGTCCTGACATAGAATCTGTGAATACAGCCTACGGCAATATGCCAGGGTGCCAGAGCAGAGGTCATGATCTCTGCAATGTAAGCGGATCCACAGGATTAGTTAGAAACAGTCTAACTCCCAAAGTCTAATAACTTAAAATGAGTCACTCTCTTCATATCTCCTCACAAAAGGCCATATATTGATTGCAGTTGTGATGGAATTTAATTAACTTGTGCGAAATTATATAATTTTGAATATGATTGTTGGAAAACGAGGCAGCATCTGTGAGGCCTGCACAAATAACATGACTACATCTGTCCTTCACTGGGAACCCAAACACCCAATCGTAGAGCCTGACTCTCAGAGGGTAGCGTTGCAGAGCAGTCTGAGGCTTACTCAAGGGAGGTGGTGTGGACTAATAATCGCCAGTTGCAGATATGCAGAAATAACACTTAATAATTGATTGTCCAGTCTGTATTTTGCTTTATAAAAGTAAGAGTACATTTATTACACACACACTACTCAATACTATGCACCAATTTACAAATATACATAAGCTGTGGGAATTACTTTGTGACATTGCATAACATCTCAACACCTCCCACAGGGGGGAGTGGGGACTAGCCCACACCACCTCCCTTGAGTAAGCCTCAGAATGCTCTGCGAAACTACCCTCTGAGAGTCAGGTGCTACAATTGGGCGTTCGGTTCCCAGTAAAGGACAAATGTAGTCATGTTATTTGTGCAGGCCTCACAGATACTGCCTCGTTTTCCAATTACATTTTTTAATTTTCTTGGAATTGCACATTAATGAACGTAGGGCCTGAGTGTGATGGTGGGTTCGACACCGACGGCTCATCAGTGGCAGACCCACCGACATCGGCCCCTGCGGTTTGGCTGTCGCATTATGATGCGGCGGTTGGAGTCATCTGGCAGAAGACAGTCGGTGGGTCAGTAATCCCTCCAATGAGGGCGGTGCCTGCTTAGGCACCGAGATAGGGATTACAATGTCACTTTCTGCCTGCCCTTTCATGGCAGAAAGCGACTTTGATCAGATCTTTTAGATCCCTCACAATATGATTTCCGAAAAGAGCATAGTAGGGAAACAAACTTAGTCATGGCAGCAGAGGAGCTCAGAGCAATACTAGATTTGAGTACATAACCGCTCTGATACTATTGGATTTATCGGTAAGTACACTAATATCATAGACAAGCTATGGAGGGATAATATATCGAAAGGTAAGTGCACTGAGGGACGTACACTGTTCCTAACTCCACATCTATGTACCTTGACACTATTCAACCCCTCCCAGGTGGACACGTCCCTTGAACTCCCTGGCCCATGTATGGACCCATGCACCGCACTTTCCCATGTGCTCACAGATAATGCAATTCGGTGATGGTGCAATAAAGGCTAGAGCTTTTATTTACATATTGTCATATAAAACATGCAATCTATTTTTAAACCAGTAATTAACGCCTCCTCACTTGGAATTCCCGTCCAATCCTTATCCTTATTAGCACAGCCCTTTTGACAGAACCCTGAGCCAATGCCCTCCCCATCAAGTCTAGCGCTTCTCTTGCGGCTTCTAGGCTACACCTTGCTGCCAAGTATTGTGGGCAGCCCTCATGCCTGGCCTGGCTGCACGTGCAGTGTCCACACTCTGCTGACCCTTAGCCTGCTCCCTGTGCCCCTGCCATAAAGCATCCCAAGAGCACAGGGTTGAGCTGCTTCTCTAGGCTTTTACGCTCTGTCTGCTGTCCTTCTGTGCTGTCCCCCGCCTTGCCTGAGCCCATCCGCTCCTTGCGGCTATGATGCTCGCATAGTAGGTGTGGGTGGCTGGGTTTGCTGCAATTAACATGTATACTTTCAAAAATGCACACAATCTGCCGGCAGCCATGCTCTATTAACAAAAAGCATGCAGCAAGCCCAGGGCTTTAAGTGGGCTGGGTCCTGCCGATGCTGAGTTTTTAAAAACTGGTGCTGACACAGGTCCCAATCAGGCTCTTCATTTTTGCCCTCACCCTCAGGGTAAAAAAAATCTCAACTCTGCAGCAGTGCAACTACTCAAACCCTTTGTTTAGTGGCTGCTCGCATAGGGCATGCTGCGGGCGGTCGGGCAGGCGTGGGAGCGGCAGGGTTGGGGGTAGCAAACATAGACATACGACGGAACGGAGGAAAGTAATTATTATATTCCTCAGTTTCGTCCTATGCCCGAGTTTTCTACCCCTCACACTGCCCCTCCCCCACCCTGCCGCACTGCCCCGGCACACTGCCTCGCTGCACGCCCTATGCATGCCGCCACTGCCTTTGGTGTAACTTCAGAGGACGTTTTATAGTTTTTTCACAGTCTGATCATTTCAGATCTGAGGCATTTTCAATATTATATTCTACAAAGCCGTAGTTGTTGCTTATTTATCTTATGCAACTATCAGTCACTGACAAAGTCAATAGTCATGGCTTGTTGTAGGTATCATTTTACATGTTGTATTATATATCTGGATGCAATGACAGAGGCAGCCTAATGATTGGGCGGCACACTATGCTAAGCTTAGATTTTTAGCTTACGTGTTTTTAAGCCACGCCCTTAATTACATCAGGCACGCCCCTTTGAGAGACCCTCCAGTTTTTTCATACCACTTAAAGCCCTGAGCAAGCCTAAATGCGCCATGTGTGCTTTCAGAATCACTGTAATATATTATTGACTGTGAAAGCACACATGGTGGACTTCCGTGTACATTCCCCCCCTGCGTATCCAGAAAACCATCTTCAGATCTGATAAGTGAACTCATGATTATCCGTTTTAAAGAGTGGAGTAACCCCCGCCTTGGTAGAGCCATCTCTTTTCTGCAGAGTCTTGCCCTCATGACCTTGAATAATTCTTAAACAATTATTGCAAATAGCATTTTCCTTTCATTTATTTTTAATCTGGGTAATGTGTGAGATTGTATTACAGACATTTTATGGCAAATGTGTTTTTGTTTCATGCAACATCCATAATTTTTTTTATATTTTAGATCCAAACAGGATATCAGATATGAGAAATGGGAGGATGTCACAGGGATTATTTGCAGTAGTATTAGTGAGCTTCTACTGTGTTACAATATTGGAAAACTACATCAATGAATATTAACTATAAACCTGAATATTACCTGAATAATAAACCCTGAATATTAACTATAAACACATTTAGAATTTGAACCAGTGTGTCTGTGCACTGTTTGTGATCTGGCCAAAAGGACACGAAAAAGCTGAAACTGGATCATAAATTGAAAGCTGATACGCACAGAGGCCTGCAAAACACGTTTGGCCTAGGGCGCTCAAAGTCCTTAAGATGTCCCTGAGCCACCACTGTGCAGTTAGTTAGGAAAGAAGAGGTCCACTGGCACTGTGGAAGGAGGCTGGTTGCCCCGGTATCCTAACATATATTAGCGTAGCTTTGCTGTGGTTGCAGATGCTCTGCACTGCACTTTCTCATTTCAAACAGGACACAACGACCTTCCCCTCCTACCCCCCGGCTGGACTGGCCTTATCAGGCATTGTGCATTTGCCTGGGAGGCTAGAAGGGTGGGGTTCAGTTTTGGAGCAGTAGGGTACAGTTTTCTTACTGGGGGCAGTGTTGCAGTGATGCTGCAATATGGGCCCTCAGTAACAAAAGCACCAGTTACATGGACTGGTTTTAAGCAGTGGTGCTTGACACTTGCCCGCCCACTCCACCCCACCCCTGGTGGGTGGGAGCCGGTGCGGCAAAATTGCCAGGGCTGCTTTTGGTTCCCAGTCCGGCCCTGCCTGCCCCATCAAACAGGCCTCCTCACTTCCAGTACTTATCTGCACGATCAAGCAGGAACCCCAGTGTCAGGACCCCTGTTGCTGCAACCACACACAGAGTCGGGTTCTTGGCGCACATTGCCGTGACTGGAGACCTCACACTGCCACACACGGAGGAAATAAATTAGAGGGAACATTGGCTGCAAGTGCCATGCCCACCCCCTGCTGACCCTTAGCTTGCTCCCTGTGCCCCTGCCATAAGGCATCCCAAGAGCACAGGTTTGAGCTTCTCCTCTTTGGCTTTCACGCTCTGTCTGCTGTCCCTCTGTGCTGTCCCATGCCTAGCCTGAGCCCATCCGCTGCTTGCGGCTGTGATGCCCGCATAGTAGGTGTGGGTGGGTGGGTTTCTCGGAGAAGGCACATGTCCTGAGTGGGGGGGGTTCCCACGTCCTTAAATTCTGGTGTGCAACCAGTAATTTCCCTTGCTTACTGGCTGCCCGCTCAATGTCCCGCCCTCCCCGATATGGGTTTGTCGCAGGCCCCTCACCGGTCCGGCTTCGCTTCCCCAGCCCACGTGCTATCTTGAAAGTATGTATAGATTTTCTATACCTAGCTTCATATCCATCCACCTAGATTATATAAATATTGAAAGTATGTGATGATTTTACATACCTAGCTCCTCATCTATGTACACTGATTATACACATATCGAAAGTATATGTAGATTTTATACACATATCGAAAGTATTTGTAGATTTTTATACCTAACAGCACATCTATGTACCTTGAAGTTATAAATATCGTCAAGGTACATAGGTATAGATGAAAGTGTAGAAAATCTATACATACTTACCTTTCGATAATTTGTCCCTCAATATTTTGTCCACGATATTAGTGTCCCGTTGTATCCTGTACTCCATATTCAGGGTACACAACTTTCACTCTTTGTCAGGATATGCTTTAAATAAACATGTCGGAGGGCACTGCCGGCATACTCTTAAAGTATTAATCTAGTCATTTATAGAAGGACCCTTCTGGGTCTGGTGGCTTACTAGTACATCCACTGGAGGGCTCTGTGATCGACCTCATGGTCACAGGTTCAAACGTTCATCCTTCTGCGCTCGATAAAATGAGTCCCATTGAGCATTGGTTATTCAAGCTGATCTTGGGTGAAGCTGCGCTTTACAGCTATGTTATGCATCTCTTGGGAAATGGAATTCCAAGGCTGCAATGTATGTACAGGGCTTTAAATGGACATATAGACGTAAAATAGTTTAATTCCAGAGAACCTGGTAGCTGCTAAAACGTATTCGTCTCTCCCATTCAAAGGGCTGGAGCGCTGATAAGTGCTGGTCCCCTTTCGAATTTAAAAAAAAAGTGCTGGCACTACGTAACCGACAGAACCTACCACTTTGAAGCTGTGTGTGTGTGTGTGTGTATTTATATATAATCATTTAATGTTTCCTTCTTGAATGCAAGAGGTGCTCGGCGGCATGCAATTTACCAGAGCGTGAATGCTATGTACACACCAGAAACCGGCCAAAGTGAAACACATGCCTACAAAAATATGTTCCTCTGTAGTGTGTTGTCGCGATGGCATCTCGCCCGGACGGGGGCTGTGCGTCCTTCGGCGATGCTGGTCCCTTTCGCAGGAGGCCCCGCTTCCGTCAGTATATATCCCATCTGACAAGTACAAGCACTTTGGGCCCTAACTGAATGTGAACATTGTCAAAAGGAATTTGGGCTAAAAGGCGGCATCTGCAGCGCGGTTCAGATCCTGCTCGGCACCCAAGCCACTTCTGCCAACGTGGCAGGGTGGCTGGTGGGCAGACACCGGTGCAGATGGGAACTTCACATAATGTGTGCATCATGACCAACTGGAAAAGCCGTCACAACGAATCATCTGTTCCGCTGTAACTCTCTCCGGACCTTTCACATAAGATTTCAGTCTCCTTGACGCCGATTGCTTACGGTGCTTTTATTTTTTCGAAAGGCAGTTGGGCTCAGTTCAAATGCAGCAGTGGACGGGTTGCCTTTGTTGTGATACCAAAACACGTAGTACCTTCAACAGTCGCGGCACGTTGTGCATCTGGGGAAGGTATGGCGGGGAGCAGGGAAAAAAGGTGGTGCACAAGTGCACCTTTTCTATGTCACATGCATAGGACTTCCCCGAATTTCTATAGCTGCTGGGAGAACGAGCTTCAAGGCCTCGTCAGGGCGAAGCGCTATAAAAATGCAGTTACAATATAATACAACACATTGTTGCAGTGTTGTGATGCCGATGCGCTTTGGGGCCAGACGCAGTCCTTTTAATTCAGTACTTTTTATAAACCAAATAAAATATTAATAATGACATCAAAATGTTTTGTAGGTGATATGCTAATTTATTTTAGTGTAATACAGCGACTCAGAAGTGCAAAGTAATTTAGAGCCATATTTATGGCCAAGTGTACGTCGATCTTGCAATCACGCACAGTGGTGCAATAGAGACGCAAACCTGTCATACTTTTGAATCCACGCAAAGCCACTTTAAGTGGCTTCAAAAATATGGAGTAAAACAACGCAAATTGCTGCGTTGTGATGTTCTTCCCTGGGTAGGCATTCCATGGGCATTGCATGGGTGTTCCTACACAACTCCCGTGGTATACTGATGCATTCCCAGATTTACAAGACCTTGCAAACCTGGGAATGCGCCAGACACGGAGAAATATCTTTATTTCTCCTCGTTTTTTTCTCTTTCTATGTGTGCTGCATTCTGAAGCACATTTATAAAGGGGGAAACGCCTCTCAGGATTGGTTTTGTGCAGGAAGGTGCACCTGCATGCACAAAAATAATCTTGCCTGTAACACAGGCAGCGTTGCACCATGGTGCAAAGGTTTCAGCATTGGCACTAGGCTTACAAAACGGTGCCAGCGCAAGGAAAAAGGACAGGAATACACTGTACTGGATGAAAATTATGCCTTTGTACACTTTCCCTGTGACACAGAGCAGCACAGCAACCCTGCTGCACCGCCCTGCTCCACAATGATCATAAATATAGCCTTTAGTGTGTACAGCAAAATCTGGAGGCAACGCAGTGTATTCTAAAACAAGAGAGAGGGGTCCTCCTCTGCCAAAGGGACAGTAGAAAATGGGGTAGGTTATAAGATGAATCTTACAGTTTGAGTCCTAAGCCTGATGGGGAACATGATACCCAGATCGATAATCTTTGTTTTGTGTCTATTAGAAATAGGATCTATCCTTAGTGAAGCCTTCCTGAAGATTTGAGTCGGAAGACTTCTTCCCGTACGCTTACCATACGCCCAGATCACGGTGGGTTGTGATTATCATGATTGTATATGCTAAGTTGATGTTGGTATATAAGGGCCTTTGATTAGCCTGGTCGGTGACATTAACACCTTCGCTGCGGCGGCTATTCCGCCGCAGCGCTAACGGTCGCGGGGGGGCGCGGCACACCTGCGCGGGTGACAGAACCGTTCCGTCACGGCTCGCGGGTGAGCTGTGCTTGTGACGGAACGGTCCCGCCCGCTTGATGAAACGCGCCGCGCAGGCGCGAAATCAGCGCCGCGCAGGCGCGGCGAGCGGGACGTGACGGAACCGTTCGGTCATGAGCACAGCTCACCCGCGAGCCGTGACGGAACGGTTCCGTCAATAGCGTCGAACCGGTTAAGTATGAATATACGTTTGGCACAAATAGACTCGCTGCAGAGGTTAATCCCCGATATGCAAGTGAAAGAAGTGAATACAAGTAACACATTATTATTAGTGTTTATCAGAAGGATGTATTAAATGGGTCCTTTTGATGGATGGTGGTGTGTTTAACCGCCAGGAGTGTCGAATGTGGATGATATATGAAACAGGAGTTGTGTGAGTTTTATAGAGCCAACAATCTAATCGTACATGTTTATTTATTCATTTTAATATGTATTTTGATGCAAAGAATTAGAAATGGTTTTAAACATAAAATGTACAAATTGTTTATGTGCATGATTATCTATATATATATATATCCTTCTCTACATAGATTCAAAGTGCTGGGATTTTAGTATTGTCATTGTAAAGCCTGAAGAAGGTGATTGGACCTGCTGATACCACCAAAACGCGTTGCTTCTTAGTAGTTTTTAAGCAAAAATTCATTTTTTTAAAAAAAAATCTTGGAATCAGAATGAATAGTATAATAGGATAATGACCTCCATTTTGATCTAGGATGGAATGTCATGATTGATAACTAATGTGCACTTTGTATTTAATATACAATTATTTGTGTAAGTTACTGTACAATAACATTGAATGCATTGTTGTGGTATTGTTTCTGAATTTTAGAGTGGATTGCTCTATTTGATCTGTTTTTAATTGTGTTACAATGAATTTTGATGAATTAATGAATAAACATTATACATTTGAGTGATTGGCTATTGTGATAGGCTCCTGAGGTTTGAGTGCAAAGTGAGAATTTGGTTTGTACATTTTGTTTCCCAAAGGAATCAATCTTTTGAGACATTTTGTAAATGCAGTGTAGCAATAATTAATAGGTAGTTATAGGTAGGACCTAATTTCCATAGAAAACCTAATAATTATTTTGCCAATATCTATTGCGCCGTTTGACGAATCTGCATGATATTTTCAAAAAAAAGTATGTTGCTCATTTCAGCTGCTGTTTTAAAAGTTTCTGGGTGATCTGTCAAGCAGGGGCCGAGAAAAAGGGGTGTCCCCAAATGTTTCCCCATGTTTATATCCATAAAGATTTTAGACACAACTGCAGCCCAAACCGCTAAACGGAATTATTCAAAATTTGGCAGAAAGGTAGTTATTGGTCCAGAAAGAGCCCTTTTTAGGTGTACTCTGATCATATATTATGTCATTCCATGGATTAAGGCACTGCTGCTCGAGAGGCCGTGCCCACTGTTGCTTGGTAACGAGTGAGCATGGCCGGCGATAGCAGAGGTGCACGCGCGATCCTCATGGACAGCGCGTGGCCCCTCTGCAGTAGATTGAAGGGAGAGGAAGGTACGCAAATGCAGTGGTAATCAGGTATGTTTATTTTCGTGGGTTTCAGTGTTTTGCCAGGTGAAGAGGCGGGGTTACTTCAAGCTCGTAGCCCAACAGGTAATCGACATTTGTGCTTAATGGCGGCAACTTGCGAGATAAATCAGTGGGTTACTTTTCACACATGCACCTATAATCTTTTTATTTTACTAACTATATGGTTGTTACAAATGTTTAATCTTTTTTTCCTGCGTGTCAACCCAAGTCCCTACTTTTTTGCCAAATTCCGTAAACGGCCCTCCCTTTCTCACCGTGCATACCCGTAGACCCCCCTGCCCTCCCCTTCTCCCTGTGCATACCTGCCTTCCCCTTCTTGTCGTGCATACTCCTCGTCGTGCATTACCCCGCCCCCCTCCCCTCTCCTACTCTCCATGCTTTACCCCACCCACCCTCCCCTCCGTTCCCCTTCCCTCCATGCATTGCCCCGCCCGCCATCCCTTCCCCTCCCATCGTGCATTACCCCGCCTGCCCTCCCCTTCCCCTCCCCTCTGTGCATTACCCTGCTCGCCCTCCCGTGCATTACCCCGCCCGCCCTCCCCTCCATGCATTACTCCGCCCGCCGTCCCCTCCCCTCCATGCATCACCCCGCCCGCCCTCCACTCCGTGCATTAACCCGCCACCCTTCCCCTCTGTGCATTACCCCGCCCGCCCTTCCCTCCGTGCATTAACTTCTCGCCGTGCACTACCCACCTGCCCTCTTCCTCTCACCATGCATTCCCCCGCCCACCCTTCCTTTCTAAGCATGAATCCTCTGTTCCTGACTTCAATAGCTTCCCTCTCTCGACTTTGATCTGTCTAGCCTACTCTCAAGTTCCTGACATTGATCTTCACCTAATCCCCCATTTCTGTCCCCCACAACATGCATCCTCATATTTCCTACTTTGATCAGTCACCGCCCTTGTCATCCCATATGCTCCAGATCATGGACAAGGCCCTGAGAGTCTTTGACTCGGGCAATTCATTTCTGCTGAACATCTTTGGTTTGTCTGATGCCTTTGGTACTGTCCATTTTGGGGTATGGATTGGTTCTTTGAGTATTCTAATGTATATATTGTGGTAGTGTTCTCAATTGGTTATAATCCTATCTGGTCAACCTGACCAAACAAGGTCAATTGTTAGGACTCTCTTCTGGCGTTTGTACTTTTGCAGCATGGATGCCTCAATCGCCTCCTTATAGTGCTCCTTTTTTAAGCACTACTTTTTGTTCTTTTTAGTTAAGTGCTCCGCAAGAGTGCATGTGTTTTTCATCAGTCACTCTCTCCACTATGCTCCTTGTTGTTTTTTTTCTTTCTCACCCATGGCCACTTCGTGTTGTTCTCTTCTATCGCATCCATAGCCTCCTCCACTGCTCCCTCCCACATTGCTCTATTGTGAGGATACTGCCTCACACTGCTCTCTTCTGACATTCTTCCTAAAAACTTATAAGGCCCCAAAAGCGAGACCTACTGTCTATGCCAGTGCTTGTTGTTATTTGATGTAAATCCATTCAGTAGCTTTCAAGATATTTAAAGAAAATCTAATTTGCACATCTGGATTGAAGAATGCTAATCGCGAATGCACGCGCCAACATGAATGCCGTGATTGACTGGCTGTAACCCTAGCACAAAGTTGTGGCTGCCATTTTATGTAACGGGTCCCAGTCCTGAGGGCTCTAAACATTTACCAAGAGTAATAGAATGGGCAAGGGCAAAGGTACCATGACCCCATGGCTGAAATATAGGAGTGTTTGTGGGACCCCTTATGTGTAAAACACATTGAAAAGCTGTTTTTAGTGTGAACCCCCCACATGTAATGTCACAATGAATTCATGAATATAGCCAAAACATTTTTACAAATACATTCACAGACTCATTCAGACACTAATGTATTCATTCACAGATGCCCTCACACTCTCTTACAACCACTGACAGACCCACTCAGAGGCTCATCCACCTACTCACAGACCCACTCCGACACTCATGCAACCACTGACAGCCCCACAAAGAGACTCACTCACACACTCACAGACACACTCAGAGACTCCTGCGCCTACTGACAGACCCACTTAGAGACTTACGCACTCACTCACACACCTACTGACTGATTTATGCACCCAATCATAGAATGAATCAGATACTCATGCTTCCACTCTCAGACCCACTCAGATACTCAAGCACATACTCACACACTCACTCAGAGACTCACACACCCACAAAGAGACCCATTTAGAGACTTAGACACCCACTCACACACCTACTGAGAAACGCATGTATCCACTCACAGACCCACTCAGACACTCATGCTCCAACTCACAGATCCACTCAGAGACTCATGCCCCCACTCACAGACCCACTTTAAGACCCATGCAGCCAAATACACACTCAGTGACTCGAGCACCCACTCACAGACCTACTCAGAGACTCACACCCTCACACACATCCATTCAGAGACTCGCATACCCACTCACAGACCCACTCAGAGACTCATGCGCCCTTTCACAGATCCACTCAGAGACTCATGCACCCACTCACAGACCCACTTTAAGACCCATGCAGCCAAATACACACTCAGTGACTCGAGCACCCACTCACAGACCTACTCAGAGACTCACACCCTCACACACATCCATTCAGAGACTCGCATACCCACTCACAGACCCACTCAGAGACTCATGCGCCCTTTCACAGATCCACTCAGAGACTCATGCACCCACTCACAGATCCTAGTGATGCACAAAACCATTGTCTTTTAAACTGAGAAATATTACATTTTAGAATACATTTGGAGCAGTTTCAGGATTCATTTTGCAAATAAAGATACAAAAATCCATAGGAGCCACAGATTTCCTGGTGGTCTTTTACTGAGCAATATTTAACTATCTTGTTGTCTATGTGGTGGAAAACCTGTATGTGGGAGCCAGGTGTGAATGTGCACATTAACCGTATTTTCTTTCTTTCCACCACTAGGCGAGTTGGAGGTGTTCCATATTGTTGGAAAGTGGATTCTTAGTAGAGGTAAATATATATTTGCCACTGGCAATAAGGCCACTACCACAGTCTAGGGCTCAGAGTAGGTGTCGGAAATGTATTCCCATGCTCAGCCCATGGTAGCTTGGCTGAGAGCAGACAGGCTTAACTGAAGAGACAGGTATGTAAAATATTTACAAACACCAATTCAGGAAATAATTAAGGCACAATAAACAATAAAAATCCAACACCAATTTATAAAATAGGAAATATTTTTATCATTATAATGACACCAAATCGAAAAAAAAATCAATGTAGGGAACCAGGGATATTAATTTTTAAAGAGTTAACCCTATATAGCACATAGAAACCTAAAGTGACTTTCGGGACATCTGGTCACACTAAGTCATAGTTTCAGGCCAACCACAATAGAGCCTTGTGTGGCTACCCCTCGCAGTAGGCCTAGGTCATAGTTTTTAGCTTCTGACTTAGAAACATTTTGGGAGCTTTTTCTCAGGAGGTCCCTTGATGCTCTTCACCTGGCTGGTTTCGGTGAGGGTCTGCCCGCTTGGCTTTTGACCACCTCCTGGTCAAACTCTGAAAGTCGAACCTGCAGAACTTTTCAGTGGGATGAACTTGGAGGGTAGGCCCGCTTGCGTTTGAGGGTGACAGACTTGGCTGGACAGTGCGAGTCAGTCCACTTATGGAGCTTTTTTCAAAGTTTCTCCAAACTTCTTCCTGAAGTTCCTTTGAGGGGCTCAAAGTGTCCAACACTTACTCCAAGGGTCTTGAAGCTCTAAGATGGTCCTTGAAAGTTTGGGACTTCAGTTCCCACAATCCACTTTAACAGAACCCTTACAAATCCACTGGAAGCACTCCTGGCTGGGGATTCATTGTGGTGATGCTCCAGGTGAGCTCTATTAACCTGTAGCTTGCAGGGAGTCTACTTTTTAGTCCTTTTGAAGCCAGTTTGGTCCACAGGGCTGCAGCTCCAGATTGTGCAACAGGCGCAGTCAGTCAGAATGCAGGGTCTGGTTGGTGCAAATAATACTTCCTGCATGAACCCTTCTTCTTCTTCTTGATTCACTCAGCAGATCTGAGAGGCTATGCACCTCTCAGATACTTATTCAGTGTTCTCTGGGGTCAAACAGGAGGGCACTCCTGTCTAATGAGGTGCAGAGCAACACCCCAGGGCATGACTATTTCCTCCAAAGTGTGGCACAATGGTCTCCCAGAAAGCACTATTCTTTCAAAATTTAGTATGGCTGAACTCTCGGCAGAGAGGCAAGAGCTAGCTAAACCAACTTCCAGGATGGCTCATCTCCATAGTTTCCCTCCCCCTGGCATCTACACATTCCTTCCTTAAGCCTGCCATCAGGCTGGGTTCAGAGGGCATGGGTGTAGATGGACCTGGCTTCTACTGCCTGTCTCCTTCTTCTGTTGAAGCTCATGGTTTATGACCCCTTGACCTGGCATTCCTGTGCAGCAGAACTCTCTTCTCCCAGATGGCTCCTCGCCCCACGTGTCACTTATCACTTCATCAAAGCAGCTTGGCTAATCCACTTAACTCTGACCTATTACGGCAGACCATTGGAAGACTGAATCTTAGTTTACAGGCAAGAAAGTCTTATAACTTCTTTTCTGTACATTTTTGGATACATTCAACAAAAGCATATTGTTGGATTTATTAATACCATTCTCCTAGGTCTTTGAATTATATTTTTCCTCAATCCCTAGCATTAGTTATTAATTAATAACTTATTGCCCTATTAACCTATGTGGCTAGGGATCTAGAATGGGGAAAAATGAACTGGGCAATTTCTCCAATACCTGGGCTTATAACACATCCTTTATAATGGCCATGCCTATTTCTACAGAACCCCCAAACTACTGGAACACCTAGGGGAGACTTTAGGAGTGCTGAATATGTAAACATATTGTAGATCCTCACCCTACAGTTATCCTAGGACAAAGGTTGATTTTGGTAAGTACTTTACTACAATGAGGTAAATGAAATGTGCATTTTTTCTGTCCCCAAGGTATTTAAAACTTATTTTATAAGGGCCCTCCTTATAAGTACCTGCCCTACACCCCTGGGACACCCAGGGAAGATCCAAGATGTATCTAATATGTCCCCAAGGCATGTAAAAGCTAATTTTTAAGACCCTCCTTATAAGTACCTGACCCTCACCCCTTGGACATCTAGGGAAGCCCCTGGGGTACCTAATATGCGAAAATATTATAGTTTGTCAATTTGTAAGTGCCCCAAACACCAAAGTCGAGTTTGGGCACAATTTACATTTAAAAGCAGTCCTGAAAGACAGGACTGCTTTTAAACTGACCACAGGCTCTCAGCAGTGCACACAAGCAAGTTCAGAATGGGCTGCAGGCCTCTAAACTGCCATGTCCTATTATATGCTAGGGACATAGAGGTAGTTTAAATCCCCCTGCCCTATTATGTATTAGGGCCTTATAGAGGAGGTCATGCCAATGACAGAGGCACCCTAATCCACAGTGTACCTTAGCGCGCGTAGGTGTTTTCATGGTATTTTGCCACCAGTACCAGTCAGTAAAAAATGGAGGTGCCCAATGCAGAGGATGACTTTGCAACACATATCTGTTCCTATCTTGGAAGCACTACCAACTCCTGTTACCAAACATCAACCAGCTTAGAAACACTTTAGGAGAAACAATACAACTTATCCCAGAGGGGTAATGGTCATGCAAAGAATAGACATAACACCTATGAGCTTGTGTGTGTTCCATGAGTTATCATGACCAGCCCACCTCCTTCCTCCTTTCCTACAATTAGCACTTAACTAATCGTACAGTTGCATTTTCATCATCATCAGTTCACTGTACGACTATTTATACTATATTTGGATTCTGTGAATAAGAAGGTTGAATTTAGAATTTCAAATGCCCCTTGTGTATGCTGAAAATATATTTAGATGTGCAAAAGTCTTGTGAATTGACCTCTCAATGGGTCTTAGAATAGTGACTTATGGTACAAATCATTACAAATACAGCAGAACTCAAGAAGCAATGAGGAGACTCTGATGTTCTCTGGGAGGTTGTATCATGCTTTGGGGGAGATGTAGAAGTGGGCGTGACCTGCCCGGATTTTGTGTATGTGGGCACATGTGCTAGTGAGAGTTCGGATGAGTAGTTGTGCCTGGAAGGTGGAAGTGTAGTGCACCTGTTGAGGGAGGCAGGGCTTATAATGTGCATTTTTTTTTTGGATGTGTTTATGTGTGGAGAGATAGGGAAGTTCCTTTAGGTATGGCGTGATGTGGGTGCAGCACACTGTTCACGAGCAGTACTATCATTAAAGCATTGTTAAATAGAAACGTGTTTCATAGCTTTTCTTAAATTTTTACAGGCCACATAATATGAGCATATGTCCAACCGGACAGGGTTCCCTCATTCTAGAGCTCAAGAACAAAAGTTCCACCTAAAGAGTTCTTAGGTTCATTATAACCTGTACGGGTATTGGCGAGGACAACCTGATGTCCTCGCCAATACCCGTAACACTAGGTGTCCCCCAAGGATCCTCTCTTTCCCCAACGCTGTTCAACCTAGTCATGGAACCACTCACTACCTTGCTACAAGCATCCAATGTACACTTTCACATGTACGCAGATGACACCCAACTTTACCTCAAATTACAGTCCCCCAAGGACATCTTGCTCCTGAACTCAACAATCAGAAGCACCCAATCCTGGCTGGCCGATAATAATCTGAAACTCAATGCCCTGAAAACAGAGTTCCTTCTGATCTCACCTCCAGCGAAGGTCTCCACCACTCACATTTGGCTTAAAGACCTAACTGCACTCAATATCCAACCATCGTGGACTCAGCAAAATCCCTAGGCATAACACTTGACACCAATCTGAACATGCAGCAACATATCAGCAAGGCAACAAAGGGAGCAAACTTCCAGATCAACACTCTGAGGAAACTTAAACCTTACCTCCCAGCCAAAGACTTCCAAACCTCGAATTGAATACGGCAGCATCGCCCTCTGCGGACTCCCCCTAACTACAACCGCACCCCTAAGAGCTTCTCTAAACGCTGCAGCGAGACTCATCACTGGGTCAAAAAAACACTCGCATATTACCCCTGACTTGAAAGCCCTGAACTGGCTGCCATTTGAAGCTAGAATACATCTGAAAATCGCCTGCATGACACACAAGGCGGTACATCTAAAGTCACCCGGATACCTCGCTCAGAAACTGACAATCTCTGGAGGAGCTAGAAACACCAGAGGCAAAAACAATCTGCTGCTGAAACCTCGAAGATTCCGGAAGGAAAAAACATATAAGCGCTCCTTCTCGGGAATAGCGCCTAGGATCTGGAATTCTCTCCCGGCCGAAACCAGGCTTATCTCTTCCACCACACTCTTTAAAAATGAAGTAAAAGCTATCCTCATGGCTAAACACACCTGAACTACTATCTTGATCACTGTTAGTACTCTGCACCGATCTATACTACATGTTTGACCCTTTTGATTATTTGTATTAACTGTTTATTACTCACAGGTTTGGCTCTGTAACCGCATATTTGTACTACTCTGTACTCATGTTGGGCTTAGTTGCCGCCAATTTGTACTTATTGACCTACTGTTTTATCTGTTTAACCATGCTCCCACATGTACTTCTCTTTGTAAAGCGCTCTGATATCTGCAAGGATCTTGTCCGCGCTATATAAAACTTTCAAAATAAAAATAAATAAATAAATAAAAATAAATAACCTCTCCTGGGGGTTATATATGTACTATACCCTGAGACTTACAGTGAATTTTAAGGGTCATCGGGGTTGGGGCCTGGGGGTTGCTGCACCCCCTGCAGTCCCCCACAACATGACTGAAATACATTGGTGATGCTTGTACCTCTTCTTGGGGTAACGCATCCACATAAATATGTAAACTCGATCCCTTCGCAAGGGATTACGGAGCTCTCCATGCCTGATTTCACGAATAGGTAATGAGCTGCTCTGCTGCTTTGTTTTTCTGAGTGCAGCTTCATGCCCTGTGTACTTTTATCCCATTTTTCTTTTGAGATCCCAGGTGCCCTGTTTTACCCAGGGTACCTACGGCCTTAGGGTCGTAGGGGGCCATAGGGTGGGAGCCCCATGGCTCTGTGGCCCCAGCAGGCTACTCAGGAGCCGGCAATACTCTTACTGAGCTCACGCCCTAGATGGGAACAATGCTCTCTTGGTCTCTCCTCTCTCCTACTTATGCTGGCAGTCAAGGAAACCCGCATCCCAAGATATGGTCACAGGGACAGGGCTATGTACCTGGCCTGCAAAGGCTCCTCTCCTTTGTTCTGAGTCCTGGGGACGGGGTCAAAGAATCTATCGCAGGGGGGGAGTCTGTTTCTGACGCTACCTTCTCTACAGTGGGGGCTGTTCCGGGGCAGTAATGGGAGGGAGGTGGAGGGGCTTTATAAAAAAAGATATGAAAAGAAAATATTACCTACCTGTTGGCCAGCAACCGCCTCTCCACCATCCTCTTTTCTTCCTGGCAGCGTGGAATCACATAAGCTTCCAGACTCCCCTAGCCAATCACAACGCTACTGTCATCAGCATGACAAAAGCATTGTAATTGGTCTGAACAACCTGGTTCTGCACTTAGACATGGAGTGGGAGCCTGTGCATGTCCTCCACCCAGGTGGTGCAATTCAGCCAGGTGCAGAACATGCTAAGTGCACATGACTGTTTGGCCAGCCCAAGATGGCCGGCCAAACCATCATGCACACTAGAGTGAGTGAGCCAAGCACTCCTCCCCCACTGGCTGTGACGACAGCCAAGCACCACCCCAAAACTGGCTTCAGCACGGAATAAAATGATTATAGAATTGTGTTATTATCCTTCTATTTTTCCTTTGTTTGCACTGTTGAAAAGCAGTGGGGCGACGCTCCTCCGCCTTATCTGCTTCTCTATGGTTCTACAGTAGCAGCGTCTTCTCTCTGCTCAGAACACCCCTCACAAGGCAGCAGCATACCGCGCTCAGGTGCCGCACTGGGGGACCACAAACACCTCCTCTACGTGACTGGCTGATGGAAGGGGGCAGGGACATGAGGCGACAGCTGTGAATTAAAAAGGTTACTTACTACAGCGCCAGAACTGACAGCAACATACCCGCTCAGAGTGCGCTCCGAAAAGCAGCATTATGAAAAGGTAAATTAGGTTTTCCATTCTGACGGAAGGCATTTTATTTTAATGCTGCTCCGGATGCCGTACAGGTGGCATTATCCACAACGCCTCGAGCCTACAGTGCGGAGCCAAGTGACATGACAGCTTGTAATAAGTAATTTTTATACAGTTACATTTATCACTCACGGAGGCTAGCAGCGTTTGATGCACAGGCTCGAAAATGCAGGGGAAACAGAAAGATGGAAGCGGGAGGCCAAGGTCTTTGTTGCTGCTTTTTCCCCCCTCAGGTCCTGGTTAATGTGGCACCTTTTAAAATATGCACTCAAATGCCTTCTAATTGTTAATACATCACCAGAGGTTACAAATAGCTCTATTGTGCCTGGGTGATGTTTATTTAGACTGTAATGAATTATGAGATTGCAACTCTTTTCAAGCACAAATCAATTGCTTCAATTAGCGGATTTGCAGAGTTACAAATATTTACAGACTGGCCAGTGGCACAAACTATTTGGTCGTCTAGCTGTATAAAGATAAGTGGGGCTCCAAATTCAAGGAAAAAAATAAAAGGTAATGGAATTTAAATGTAAATAATCTGGGAACACGTTGCATTGTTTGACTAGGGCAGCAATGTATTTCTTTACGGTTTTATTTTACATGCAAACGTTGATTCCTTCACAGTGCAGAATAGAATCGGAGCCCCACTTCTTATCAAGGAAGAATAAATGTTGCTGGAATGCGAAAATGTGTCCAAATCACAGCACGTAGCTAATGTTCTGTGTTCGCAGTCCCTACTTTTGAATAGGTGAAATTGAATATGGTGGTAAGCAAAGGAGAACATTCAGTAGTACCATACAGGGAGGAGGAGCTCGCCAGCCAACTGGCACGTATAGAACACCACATAAGCCACGCACCAAGCAGCTTAGAATACAACATTTTCTCCCAAAGGTTCTCATAGTATTGGCTCTTCTAAGCAGGGTGAGGCACCAGCCTTTGAGCCACCGCACCAGGCAACAAGCATGGGGGTGTGCCTTTTGCACATACACTCTGAAGCACACGCCATTTAGCATTACCACTACAATCATCATTAGCTTCTAAACAATAACATGTAAAGAAACATGTCTAGGTATCCAGAGGACACTAGTGCCTGATTTAGAGTTTGGTAGACATTGTAATCCGTTGCACCCCCAAGTGGCTTTATTTAGCGACGGCTCGACCTTCAGTAATCAGCAGACAGTGACTCCATTGGTTCTCTCAGCAGAATTCTTCCTCCAACAACCTGATGTAGTAAGGGGCCGTCGGAGGAAGTAAATTACACCATCTGTCCCATTTAGACTAGATGGTGTAATTGCTTTTGTTTCCAGTGTGTTGCCAAAATGAAAAACCTGATATGAGGGACAGTAAAGAAACAGTACTGATAAGAGGTGGTTGGAGAGTAGCCCTAGAACCTTGGCCAGGTAATTAAGGCGGGAGATTGGTCAGTAGTTTGAGAGGTTGGATGGGTCTGCCATGGCCTTCTTCAGGCGTGAGTTGACAGTTGTGTGCTTCCAGGCTTCTGGGAATGTGGCTGTGTTGATGGAGGTGTTGAGAATAGGGGGTGAGACCTTTATCGAAGGCGCGGTGGGGCAAGGGTTCTGATGGGGCCCGGAGAGAATGGTCTTCATGATTGCTGTGGTTTCGTCTGTGGTGATAGGGCTCAATGTTGTCAGTGTGTCACTCATGACACTTATGACTGCGAGTCTAAGGGGGAGGTGAGTAACCTGTAGAATGCAAATAAGTAAAAAAGCTATGGAAAGGCAAAGGACAGGTTTTTAATTATTTCATACGTAGCTACTTGTAAGTGCCTTGTAACTAAGTCTCCGCAGCATGTCTTAATCTTATGAAGACATATATTGAGCCCCATCTCTTCCAAGGAATGATGACATGAGGTGTCTGGTCTGTCTGCAACTACACACTTCAGGCAGGGACACAGCTTATATTGGTGCAGCTGGTGGACTAGTGCCCATGACACAATGGCTACACCATTGACTTCATATCACAATTAACAATAACAATAACATTTACATTCTTAGGATGCTTTTCTGCTCCTCTTTGATGCATTGAGTGATTTTGGTCACATATGATTTTCCCTGTGCTATCTTGCTTGATGACATTAAGTGATATGACCCAAATCACAGATTCTTGAACTGATGTCAGAATATGGACCTGGTTCCCTAGTTCCAAAGTCAGCAACTCAAGCCACAAGGCCACATCTCTTCCTTCTTGTGATCACCTGTGTGTGACTTGACGTAATCCCTGCCACAATTGTTAACTTCCAAACAATAGCTCATACAATCTGCTGCATTGGGGAAGACATAGTTGGAGCCTGGAGGGGGTGACGTTTTGCTGCTTTTTATATATTTAGCATAAGAAATGGCCCAGATTCTGCCTTTTTTAATCTCAAGGGTCAGAGAGAACTCAGAGGTGAGCCAAAGACATGTATATGGCTGTAGCTATCTTCAAGCCTTTGAGGACTCACCCATCTCTAACTCCCTACCAGCATGTTCCCTCCACTCCTTGCACTCTGCCATCCATCCCATTTCCACTACCCCTTGATAGGGTGACCAAATTAAGCACGTACTGACCACATATTTAAGAGGTCTTAAGACAAATCATTGGTCACATATGGGCCAGTTGAAATTACGAATCTATGGAAAGAGAAGCGGGTGCACAAAAGTGGGAGGATGAACAGCATTGAAGGCAAAAATGCATAATTTAATGTGTATATGTGCGGGGGCACCAGCAGAGATTGTCACACTGAGCGCCATCAATGCCAAATTGCATGAGAGCAGTCTTAGGTTGGTTCAAAGATAGCCAACTACAATGCAACCTGGATAACACCGAAATATTATTGTTAGGGTCAACAGCCATTTCAAAAATCTGATTTCCCCATTAAATCAGTGTTGAAAATGGGATTCCTGGTTTGTTGAGGTATGCACCCAGGCTAGGCAGGAACCACCACTCTAATCAGGGTAACCTAAGAACGCACTAAAATATACCCAGTGCTCACCCTCTGCTAGCGTGGCACAGAGCAGCCAGGCTTAGCTAAAGAAGCAATGCGTAAAGTATTTGTGCAACACGCACACACTAAAACAATGAATATGCCACGAAAAGAGTCCACGCAGGTTTAGAAAAAAAGTATTATATTCTGAACAAAACAAGACCAAAACAACTAAATTCCAATGTATAGAAGTAGAGATATTGAATTTTAAAGGAAAAAATACAGTAAGCGCTTAGAAGCAAAAAAAGGTTACTTTAGGCTGTGCTGGACTGGGACATAGTCAAAGTTCGGGCGACCTGCGATGGAACGGCCACAGGACCCTCAAAGGCCCCAGTGAACAAAGTACCTTTCCTGGTCGTAAACAGCGAGATGCGTCAATCTTCTCCATGCAGTGAAGGCAAGTTGTCAGTTCCAAAGATGGATGCAATCAGTTTAGAGGCAACGAGCGATGCAAATGGACTCTGCCACGCAGTTGAGGTGATGAGTCGATCTTCCCAAGCTGCAGCAGTGGCGATATGCTGTCCGATGCATGATCTCTGGAGGCAAACCGCTGGTTCAGATGTGCAGATTTTACACCAGCAACAGGTCGATGTGACAGTTCTGCTACTCACAGACAGGAGACAGGAGATGCATTGAAATCCATGTTGCAAGTATAAGGGCTACTTCCAGTGGGCCAGGCATAGGAGTGAAAGTAGAGACTTTGATATCACTGAGTCTCAAGCAACAGGAGGCAAGCCAAAAAGCCCTTGGAGATCACTTGGAGTGTAGGCAGAGTCCAGATCTCCTTCAGTAGTCAAAGAGCAGCAGGCTGCAGGGCAACAAACAGAAAAGCAGGCCTTCAAGATCAGCAAACAAGTTGAGTCCTTTAAGCAGCGCAACAGTTTTTCTGGCAGAGCTTCAGTTATGAGTCGAGTACTGTCTTATTTTAGGGGGTCAGAGACCCGGTACGTATACCCAAAAGTGCCCCTGGTATGGGGATGACTACAAAGCAGATCTCTGGAGTGCACACATACCCCTTTACACAGTACTGTATGCCAGGCTGTCTGTGGGGTAACCAGTCCTTTGTTTGGGTTCTGGACACTGCCTATTCCAGTGAAGTCCCTTCCATCCTGCCTAGGCAAGGCCATCAAAATGCAGAGGTATGTAGATGAGTACTCAGACACACCTATTCTTCCTTTGTTGTGGCTGCCTAGAGGGAATACACAAAGTGTAGTTGTCACCCACTGAGACATGTATTGGACACAGGCTGTTAGGCACACAGAGCAGTAAGTGCAGAGAAATGTTCACTTTTTAAAAGTGCCATTTATAAAACAGTAATGTTAAATCCAACTTCACCAGTAGGGAGAAATTATCATTACCATTACAAACAAATGAATTGTGACTAAAGCTACTCCTCTCTGATCAAGAATTACAGCTTAACCCGTTTAGCGCGTCGAACATTCCGCCCCAGTGTGGACGTTCGATCGCGCTAACGGGATTCGGACGTCCAACGGTCGTGCGCAGCACCAGCGAGGTAGTGCACGCGACGACCGTTGGACGTTCGAAGCACGGAAGGGGTTAAAAGTGTGTTAAGGAATTCCTAATGCTAGTCTATGAGAGGAGTAGGCCTCACAATAGTGGAAAACTAAATAGACTGTTTGTAAGCATGGGCGGAAAATCCGTTCAGCTCGCGGATTTCGCGGATTTTCAGTAAATTCGCAATCCGCAAGATTCGCGAATTTCCCGCAAAATCCGCGAACGGAACGGATTGGGTCAAAAGTTCAAGCTGACTTTTGTAACTCTTTTAGAATGGCGCCGGCAAGCTGCCAGAGCCATTCTAAAATAGTTACAAAAGTCAGCTTCAACAGGAAGCTCTAATAGATAAAGTAAAGCAGGTGCTGCTCAAATTCAGTTACACAATCATTAATCACCCCAAACTTGGGGTGATTAATGATTGTGTAACTTAATTTGACCTTCAACTGGAGCACCTGCTTTACTTTATCTATTAGTGCTTCCTGTTGAAGCTATTTCTAGCTATTTTAGAATGGCGCTGGCAGCTTGCTGGCGCCATTCTAAGTGGGGCTGAGGGCAGAAGGGCACAAAAGTGGGACAGAGGGCAGAAGGGGACAAAAAATGAGTGGGGCAGAGGGCAGAAGGACACAGAAACCAGTGGTACAGAGGGCAGATGGGCATAAAAACGAGAGGGTGGCAGTGATTAAGCAGGCAAAAAAAAACAGCGAAATTGCAAAGCGCCTCGCGAACACCCGCGAAATTGCAAAGCGCCTCGCGAGCACCCGCGAACACGCAAAAATAAAAAAAATTGCGCGAATTCGCGAAGTTTGCGGATTGCCAATTCGCAAATCCGCCAATTCGCAAATTGCCAATTTGCAAAATTCGCCCATGCTTAACTGTTTGTCACTAGCCGGACATCTAAAACATAAAGGTACATGTCTTACCTTTTACTTATGCAGCACCCTGCCCTTAGGGTTACTTAGGGCCTACCTTAGGGGTGGCTTATATGTAATAAAAGGGGAGTTAGTGGCTTGGCAAAGTAGTTTTAAATGCCAAGTTGAAGTGGCAGTAAACGGTACACTCAGGCACTGCAGTGGGATGCCTGAGACAGGTTTGAAAGGCTACTTATATGGGTGACGTATATGGGTTAGTGCTACAGGTGCACATCTAGCATTTGAAGCACAAACCTTATGTATATGGTATATATCTTTACAAGAGATTTACCAGTACATCAAATATGTCACTCAGGTATACGCCAACGTCACTGTGTTTAGAGGAGAAGTACATGCACTGGTTAGCAGTGGTAAAGAGTACTAAGGCCAACAAAAAGAATCAGCAAATACAGGAGGTAAAAGGAAAAAAGTCTGGGGTAGCCCACCGTAACGCTGACAGGTCTCACCCATATGTCCCCCAGCTGAAATTGAGATCTACCCAACCTCTGGGAGACCTCTTTACTAAGGCAGAAAAACCTAGATAGACTATCAGCTTTGGCGTGGCCAGACCCAGGTCTGTGTTCCACCCTGAAGTCCATACCATGTAGCGAAATGGACTACCGTGACAATTTTAGATTCTCACCCCTCATTTGCAGGAGCCACCTGAGGGGCCTGGTTTTCAGTCTGAATCATGAAGTGAGTGCCAAACAAGCATGGCCTTAACTTCTTCAGTGCCCAGACCAGACCACAGCAAAAGCTAGCACTACTCCTCTGTTCCCTGGAGAGTAACCTCCTGGAGATGAAGGCTACAAGTTGGTCTAGGCCCATCTAATTAAGTTGAGATAGTACTGCCCCTATGCCATGCTGTGATGCATCTGTCTGAATGAAAACATCCTTGGAGAAGTCATGGGCCTTTGAGCACAGTAGCTGTGCACATGCTCAATGTAAGGGAAACAAATGCAGTTTAGCATGCCTCTGTCCAAATCACAGTCCTGGGCTGCTTCTTCAAAGTCAGATTAATCACGGGGGCAACAATGGTCCATATCCCTTGATAAACCTTCTATAGTACCCAGTGATACCCCAAAATACTCTAACCTCATTCTGGGTTTGGGGGGCAGTCAAGCCAAGATGGTTTCTATCTTGGCTCAAAGGGGCTGCACCTTCCCCTGCCCAACAGGTGACACAAGTACACCACAGACCCCTGCCCTATCTGGCACTTACTTGCCTTGATAGTCTGGCCTACCTGTTGCAGAGCCTGAAGCACTTCCTGGAGGTGAAAAAGGTGGTCCTTTCAGCTGCTGCTGAAGACAGCTATGTCATCCAGATAAGCAGGAGAGATGGCCTGTATACCAGCAAAGAACTTGGTTCACCAGCCTCTGGAAATGGCATCACCCTAAACTGATAGTGGCCCTCTGGATTGGAGAAGGTTGACCTCTCGTTTGCTCCCTATTTTAGGGCAATCTGCCAGTACCCTAATGTAAGATCAAAAGTACTGAGATACTGGGCAGTCCCTAAACTGTAGATCAGCTCATGAACCTGGGGAATGGGTCGAGCATCTGTCTTAGTCTCTGTAATCCACACAGGACCTCAGTTAAGGTGTGGTTCCCGGTTGGGCAGCTTTCGGTACTAGAACCACAGGACTGGACCAGGGGCTACTGGAGAGTTCTATCAACTTAACATCATCATTTTGGAAATGTGAGCCTTAAAGCTGGACCTCACCTTATCTAACAAGCTGTAAGACTTATCATTAATAGGGTGGTTGTCCACATCATGGGTACATAGGTGGATAGTCCCAAGCATAAAGGAGTACAGAGAAGAGTACTGTCCCAACACTTGGTGGCAGTCTCTCTGTTGTTCAAAAGTTAGAGTGGGGGAAAGGATTACTCCTTCCACAGACCCATCCTTCTTTTTGGAGTCCAGCGGTTCACTCTCCTCTTCCTCTTCTCCATCTGTCACCAACAGCATGGTTAGCTCAGACCTCTAAAACTATAGTTTGAGGTGATTTACATACAGCACCCTGTTGGGTTGCCGTAGGGTTTTGAGGTCCAATTGGTATATTGCCTCCCCCTTTCTTTCAATACCCTCAGAGGGCCAATTCCAGTGATCCTGGTGGGCCTTGGCTCTACTGGTTCTGTCACCCACACTTTCTGACCAGGTTGAAACTACACAGTGGTAGAATTCATGTCATACCACTCCTTCATAACTTCATGACTGTGTTCAAGGTTACTGGAAGCTTGATTCCATAACTTAGCCATCTGGCTTTTGAAGGCCAGCACATAGCTGACTACATCCTGAGGTACCTTCCTGGGACCTTGCTCCCCCCCTTCTTTCACCAGACTCAGATGTCCTGTTACTGGGTGCCCATATAGAGGCTCAAAGGGGCTGAAACCCACACCTCTCCATGGCACCTCTCTGTAAGCAAATAACAGGCATGGTAAGAGGATATCCTACTTTTTCCCCAGGGCCCCTGGCAGGCCTCTCATCATGCCTTTCAGGGTATTGTTAAATGTATCAACAAGTCCATTGTTTTGTGGATGGTAAGTGGTGGAGAACTTGTAGGATACTACACACTCCTTCCACATTGTCTGCATATAAGCATACATGATGTTTGCACCCCTGTCAGACACAACTTCTGCGAAGAAACCCACTTGGGTAAAAATTTCCATCAGGTCCTTAGTCACTACAGGTGCAGTCATGGTTCTCGGGAGGATTGCCTCTGGATACCTAGTGGCATCATCCAGCAGAACGAGGATAAATCTCCTGCCTAAAGCAATCTGGGGATCTATAGGCTCTACAATTTAAATGCCCACCCTCTCAAAGAGTGTTTCAACAAAAGCCAAGGGGTGAAGAAGGACTCTGCCCGGTCTTCCCACTGTCGGGAGTTACATAATTAATTTAACAGCATTTATAAAGAAAAAGAAAAAAGGTAAATAAATCTGTATTGATGTAATCAATATCAATTGTATTAATAAATTAATTAATTTTTCTGGTATACAACTAGGGTTATATCTTAGTCGGGCAGTCACAAAAAACGATTTTGTTTTTAAAAAAGGCGGCGCAAACAATAAACTAATCAGTGATAAGGTGATCTAGAAGTGAAAAAGTGCTTTGGATGAATGACATATATACAGTGCTGTACACAATGTATATAAAATGTTCATTCAGTAGACATCAATCCCTATTTAATTGAATCTCCAATCCATACATGGTTCTGCTATTACATGAAGTGTAGAGAATGGGGAAAGATTGTGCAGGCAAGTTGATGTTTCCACCCAAGAAAGGGCATGATTCAATTGAAGTCACTTTGGGTTCTTCCAGATGAGGTCGGACAGCCAGTAGTAGTAACCATGAAAGATCTGATGAGTGCTTTGATCAGGCTGGCCAGAACCCCTTGATTCTCATGCAGTGAATGTGACTCACCTACATTCCTGCATTCAGAAACTGACTCAACCTACCCCTGATGGTTCTACAATGATGCAGTTTTTCATTCTTGACTAGATTCCAACCCCTGGTGGATCGTCCAATCGAAGCACTCATCAGATCTTTGTTGGTTACTACTAATGGCTGTCCTACCATAATAACAGGGGGCAATGTCTATGCGATCCTCTACGAAGTTGAGCCCCCGCTCTTGCTGACAGAAAATGATGTGTGCACAGTTTGGGGTCATCAATAGTTGTTTAATAAATTTGTTTTCTGTAACTTGTAGCTGACGTTTGTTATGGTATACCCACACCCGTATGTTACAACAGGCACACATTTGGTTTTATAAAGTGTAACCAGCTCAGTCACTGGCTTATGGCCCAGCTTTTGGGCAAAGCAGAAAAGCCCCTCAACTACCCTGCTGCTTGTTGCATCCTTGCAGTAATGAGCGGATCCCAACTCAACTTATTATTAAAAACATTCCCTAAATATTTACAATTGTTCAGTTTATCAATTCTCTTGTCTTCCACTACGTATTTCCTTATTTTTGTCATTTTAGGGCCACACACTATGATATACGATTTTATAATATTCCCTTTTATATCAAGAGCCAACATAAAATATGTGAATGTGTTAAGCAGTTTTTGGAGGTCAATTGCTGTCAAGGCCATTAACATGGTGTCATCCGCATAGGAGTGTAGCGGGACCTGTGTGCCACCAATACGCAGACAATCAATTTCTTTCTCTATTAAAAAAGCCTCTAATCCATTAGTGTAAAGTGAAAAAAAGAAAGAGGGCCAAAATACATCCCTGACAGATACTTACCTTGGAGGCTATGGGCCTTGTTTTTTTCCCCCAGGGGGCCTTATCTTATAATGACAGAGGTGAGTTGTTTTGGGGGCATGAAAGGAACTCCTTCTTTTTCTCTCTCCCCTCCTTCCTCTGGTGGGAATAGAATACCGCAATGGATCGCACACCGCTAGCCTTTCCTCCGAGTCGCCCCAAGCACTCTGGTATTTGTAGTGCATGTAGATCGTCGAGTGAAAACAAAGTTTGTAAGTAGTTCACCAAAGTTGGTGCGAGTAGTTACTCGTTATCCCCAAGGTCTCTAGACCCGAGACATGGCCCGGGTTTCGGGATAGTTTCCCTCATCAGTAGAGAAATATCTGGGGTGGATGAGAAGGCCGCCAAGTATCCGTCACAGGCCCTGATGCCTCTCCGGCACGCTGGTGCGTCTCCAGGAGCTCGTCATCTCAATGCTCATGGGAGCCCTTTAAGTAGAATACCGCAATGGATCGCACACCGCAAGGCTCTCTTCCGGGTCGCCCCTAAGCACTCTGGTATTTGTAGTCCATGTAAATCGTCGAGTGAAAACAAAGTTTGTAAGTAGTTCACCAAAGTTGGTGCGAGTAGTTACTCGTTATCCCCAAGGTCTCTAGACCCGAGACATGGCCCGGGTTCCGGGATAGTTTCCCTCATCAGTAGAGAAATCTCTAGAGTGGATGAGAAGGCCGCCAAGTATCCGTCACAGGCCCTGATGCCTCTCGGGCGCGCAGGTGCGTCTTCAGGAGCTTGTCAGCTCAATGCTCATGGGGAGCGCTTTAAGTAGAATACCGCAATGGATCACACACCACTAGCCTCTCCTCCGGGTCGCCCCTAAGCACTCTGGTATTTGTAGTGCATATAGATCGTCGAGTGAAAACAAAGTTTTTAAGTAGTTCACCAAAGTTGGTGCGAGTAGTTACTCGTTATCCCCAAGGTCTCTAGACCCGAGACATGGACTGGGTTTCGGGATAGTTTCCCTCATCAGTAGAGAAATATCTGGGGTGGATGAGAAGGCCGCCAAGTATCCGAAACAGGCCCTGATGCCTCTCCGGCGCGCAGGTGCGTCTCCAGGAGCTCGTCAGCTCAATGCTCATGGGAGCGCTTTAAGTAGAATACCGGAATGGATCGCACACCGCTAGCCTCTCCTCCGGGTCGCCACTGAGCACTCTGGTATTTGTAGTGCATGTAGATCGTCGAGTGAAAACAAAGTTTGTAAGTAGTTTACCAAAGTTGGTGCGAGTAGTTGCTCGTTATCCCCAAAGTCTCTAGACCCGAGACATGGCCCGGGTTTCGGGATAGTTTCCTTCATCAATAGAGAAATATCTGGGGTCGTATGAGAAGGCCGCCAAGTATCCGTCACATGCCCTGATGCCTCTCCGGCGCGCAGGTGCGTCTCCAGGAGCTCGTCAGCTCAATGCTCATGGGAGCGCTTATAGTAGAATACCGTAATGGATCACACACCGCTAGGCTCTCCTCCAGGTCATGGGTCTGGTCTAGAGATCTTGGGAACAATAAGTACTTACTTACACCAACCTTGGTGTACCACTTACGAACTTTGTGTTAACTCTTAATACTTCAAGAACTACGAATACCAGAGTGCAGAGGGGTGATCCGGAGGAGGGCCTAGCGGTGTGTTTTCTACTTAAGGGCTCCCATGAGCCTCCAAGCAGATGAGCTTTTGGAGACGCACCTGCGCCGGAAAAGGCAGCGAGGCCTGTGACGGTTACTTGGCGGCCTTCTCATCCACCCCAAATACTTTCTCTACTGATGAGGGAAAAATCCCAAAACCCGGGCCATGCCTTGGGTCTAGAGATCTTGGGAACAATCAGTACTTACTTACACCAACCTTGGTGTACCACTTACGAACTTTGTGTCAACTCTTAATACTTCAAGCACTACGAATACCAGAGTGCAGAGGGGCGATCCGGAGGAGGGGCTAGTGGTGTGCGATCCATCTTTGTTTTCTACTTAAGGGCTCCCATGAGTCTCCAAGCTGATGAGCTTTTGGAGACGCACCTGCGTTCCGGAAAAGAGAGAGGCCTGTGACGGTTACTTGGCGGCCTTCTCATCCACCCCAAATACTTTCTCTACTGATGAGGGAAAAATCCCGAAACCCGGGCCATGCCTCGGGTTTAGAGATCTTGGGAACAATAAGTACTTACTTACACCGACCTTGGTGTACCACTTACGAACTTTGTGTCAACTCTTCATACTTCAAGCACTACAACAACAACAATCCACATTTGTAAAGCGCACAATCACCCGTAAGGGTATCTAGGCGCTGGGGGTCGTCGGAAGATTAAGCAAGCTATTGCCCAGAGTCACATGGCGGTGGGCTAATCTGCCACCGGTGCCTGCGATCGAACCGTGATCCACAGATTCCGGAGTCAGTCGCCCTTGCTGTGACTGACTACGGAATACTACCAGAGTGCAGAGGGGCGATCCGGAGGAGGGGCTAGCAGTGTGCGATCCATCTTTGTTTTCTACTTAAGGGCTCCCATGAGCCTCCAAGCTGACGAGTTTTTGGAGACGCACCTGCACGCCGGAAAAGGCAACGAGGCCTGTGACGGTTACTTGGCGGCCTTCTCATCCACCCCAAATACTTTCTCTACTGATGAGGGAAACTATCCCTAAACCCGGGCCATGCCTCGGGTCTAGAGATCTTGGGAACAATAAGTACTTACTTACACCAACCTTGGTGTACCACTTACGAACTTTGTGTCAACTCTTCATACTTCAAGCACTACGAATACCAGAGTGCAGAGGGGCTATCCGGAGGAGGGGCTAGAGGTGTGCGATCCATCTTTGTTTTCTACTTAAGGGCTCCCATGAGCCTCCAAGCTGACGAACTTTTGGAGACGCACCTGCGCGCCGGAAAAGGCAACGAGGTCTGTGACGGCTACTTGGCGGCCTTCTCATCCACCCCAAATACTTTCTCTACTGATGAGGGAAACTATCCCGAAACCCGGACCATGCCTCGGGTCTAGAGATCTTGGGAAGAATAAGTACTTACTTACACCAACCTTGGTGTACCACTTACGAACTTTGTGTCAACTCTTCATACTTCAAGCACTACGAATACCAGAGTGCAGAGGGGCTATCCGGAGGAGGGGCTAGCGGTGTGCGATCCATCTTTGTTTTCTACTTAAGGGCTCCCATGAGCATCCAAGCTGATGAGCTTTTGGAGATGCACCTGCGCGCCGGAAAAGACAACGAGGCCTGTGACGGTTACTTGGCGGCCTTCTCATCCACCTAAAATACTTTCTCTACTGATGAGGGAAACTATCCCGAAACCCGGGCCATGCCTCGGGTCTAGAGATCTTGTGAACAATCAGTACTTACTTACACCAACCTTGGTTTACCACTTACGAACTTTGTGTCAACTCTTCATACATCAAGCACTACGAATACCAGAGTGCAGAGGGGTGATCCGGAGGAGGGGCTAGCGGTGTGCGATCCATCTTTGGTTCCTCTGGTGGGAACCCTGACTCCCCTTTTGGTAGTCCCCCAAATACCTTTTTGGACAATCTGGTGCTGACTCAGAGGTCCGCCTCTTCCGCAAGCATCTTGGAGTAAGTAAGCTTGCTGTAAACCAGGTGTTGCAAACATTGATCCACATTCGGTCCATCACCTGTTTTGTTTGCAACACCGCCATAAGTGCGCTGGGGATGCTCAGACGTGGGTCCCAGGCACTCCACACCACTGGAGTCAAGCTAGCCGGGCTGATGAGAGGTGTTACCTCGAAACCGGTCCGGTCCTCGGATGCTTGATTCCGTTCTGGGAAGGACATGGCTTTTGTAGTTCAGACTGGACTGTTCCCATGGGGCACAGGGTCAGAGCTGATTTGCATATCGCCATTGTCTAACCCAGGGTGGTGTGGAGTGCAAGAAAACGATGGATTTGGGCCCAGATCTTTGGACTGGGATGAATGTGTGACATTGATCCACATTCGGTCCATCACCTGTTTTGTTTGCAATACCGCCATAAGTGCGCTGGGGATGCTCAGACGTGGGTCCCAGGCACTCCACACCACTGGAGTCAAGCTAGCCGGGCTGATGAGAGGTGTTACCTCGAAACCGGTCCGGTCCTCGGATGCTTGATTCCGTTCTAGGAAGGACATGGCTTTTGTAGTTCGGACTGGACTGTTCCCATGGGGCACAGGGTCAGAGCTGATTTGCATATCGCCATTGTCTAACCCAGGGTGGTGTGGAGTGCAAAAAAACGATGGATTTGGGCCCAGATCTTTGGACTGGGATGAATGTATGACATTGATCCACATTCGGTCCATCACCTGTTTTGTTTGCAATACCGCCATAAGTGCGCTGGGGATGCTCAGACGTGGGTCCCAGGCACTCCACACCACTGGAGTCCAGCTAGCCGGGCTGATGAGAGGTGTTACCTCGAAACCGGTCCGGTCCTCGGATGCTTGATTCCGTTCTGGGAAGGACATGGCTTTTGTAGTTCGGACTGGACTGTTCCCATGGGGCACAGGGTCAGAGCTGATTTGCATATCGCCATTGTCTAACCCAGGGTGGTGTGGAGTGCAATAAAACGATGGATTTGGGCCCAGATCTTTGGACTGGGATGAATGTGTGACATTGATCCACATTCGGTCCATCACCTGTTTTGTTTGCAATACCGCCATAAGTGCGCTGGGGATGCTCAGACGTGGGTCCCAGGCACTCCACACCACTGGAGTCAAGCTAGCCGGGCTGATGAGAGGTGTTACCTCGAAACCGGTCCGGTCCTCGGATGCTTGATTCCGTTCTGGGAAGGACATGGCTTTTGTAGTCCGGACTGGACTGTTCCCATGGGGCACAGGGTCAGAGCTGATTTGCATATCGCCATTGTCTAACCCAGGGTGGTGTGGAGTGCAAAAAAACGATGGATTTGGGCCCAGATCTTTGGACTGGGATGAATGTGTGACATTGATCCACATTCGGTCCATCACCTGTTCTGTTTGCAATACCGCCATAAGTGCGCTGGGGATGCTCAGACGTGGGTCCCAGGCACTCCACACCACTGGAGTCAAGCTAGCCGGGCTGATGAGAGGTGTTACCTCGAAACCGGTCCGGTCCTCGGATGCTTGATTCCGTTCTGGGAAGGACATGGCTTTTGTAGTTCGGACTGGACTGTTCCCATGGGGCACAGGGTCAGAGCTGATTTGCATATCGCCATCGTCTAACCCAGGGTGGTGTGGAGTGCAAAAAAACGATGGATTTGGGCCCAGATCTTTGGATTGGGATGAATGTGTGACATTGATCCACATTCGGTCCATCACCTGTTTTGTTTGCAATACCGCCATAAGTGCGCTGGGGATGCTCAGACGTGGGTCCCAGGCACTCCACACCACTGGAGTCAAGCTAGCCGGGCTGATGAGAGGTGTTACCTCGAAACCGGTCCGGTCCTTGGATGCTTGATTCCGTTCTGGGAAGGACATGGCTTTTGTAGTTCGGACTGGAGTGTTCCCATGGGGCACAGGGTCAGAGCTGATTTGCATATCGCCATTGTCTAACCCAGGGTGGTGTGGAGTGCAAAAAAACGATGGATTTGGGCCCAGATCTTTGGACTGGGATGAATGTGTGACATTGATCCACATTCGGCCCATCACCTGTTTTGTTTGCAATACCGCCATAGGTGCGCTGGGGATGCTCAGACGTGGGTCCCAGGCACTCCACACCACTGGAGTCAAGCTAGCCGGGCTGATGAGAGGTGTTACCTCGAAACCGGTCCGGTCCTCGGATGCTTGATTCCGTTCTGGGAAGGACATGGCTTTTGTAGTTCGGACTGGACTGTTCCCATGGGGCACAGGGTCAGAGCTGATTTGCATATCGCCATTGTCTAACCCAGGGTGGTGTGGAGTGCAAAAAAACGATGGATTTGGGCCCAGATCTTTGGACTGGGATGAATGTGTGACATTGATCCACATTCGGTCCATCACCTGTTTTGTTTGCAAGTAAACCAGGTGTTGGCACAGCTCTGAAAAACAAGTATCAAGAATGTCTTCCTTTATAAACAAGTAGTACAACCCTTCAAAATCATAATCTTTGCTGTCCTTTGACCAGCCTTTCAGTGTGCTCCAGGAAATCCACCCATGTTTGTGTAGAGAGTTTGTGACTGGCCATGAACTGTTGGCCGTATTCCTCATGGGTCAGCACAAACTTGCTGACTAACATACATGGACCATGTGGCATTGTAGTTGGTCTGGCCCCCTACCTCTAATGTAAATAGCGTGTTCCTTCCCGCTGTGGGCATGTACTGCCATAAACTACCCCCCCCCAGAACTGCCCTGGAATCCTGTGCACTTTCAAAGCCAGTTAATAGACTGCCAACCATTTATCCATGTCACCCACACCTTATAACTGGGCATCATATATTTTGGGTTATGACATTTGGACTCATGTGAAGACACTGCAGGTATGCTGCCACCATAATTATTGTTGTTTGACCCCATTTAGAGGGCTCTGCTATCCAGCTCTCTGAGGCTAGGCTAATGGGCCATCTTCCTTTACTCCATGGCCAGCCTTTTATCTTCTAGAGCTTGCTCCTTCTCAACCTTAGCAAGGGCAGGGCCTGCGCCTTGTCCTTCTCCATCTTGGCAAGCTCCAGCTTTAGTTTTCTTTCCTCCCTCCTGCCATAAAGCACTTCTGGGGACAGGTTGTTTGAGGACACACAGATTAGCAGTCCAGTTGGGTCTTTTAAGCAGCACAGCAGTTCTTCTGGCAGAGCTTCAGTTACAAGTCCAATGGTGTCTGAATGTATGGGGTCAGTGTCTTTGATGTGGGGGTGACTTCGAAGCAGCTCTCTGAAGTGCATCAGTATCCCTTTCAACCCAGTCCTGTCTGTCAGGCTATCTGTGGGGGATAATCAATCCTTTGTGTGGGGATTGGACACTGCCAATACAAGTGAAGTGTTAGCCCTTCCCTTCCATCCTGCCCAGGCATGTCCATCAAAATGTAAAGGTATGTAGATGGGTATTAAGACACACCTATCCTTCTTGTGTTGTCGCTGGCTGCAGGGAGGGAGTGCACAAAATGTAGCTATTACCCACCGGCTGCAGGGAGGGAGTGCACAAAATGTAGCTATTACCCACCCCAGACGTGTATTGGGGACAGGCACAAAGAGCAGTAAGCGCAGAGAAATGTCCACTTTCCAAAAGTGGCATTTCTAAAACAGTAATGTTAAATCCAACTCCACCAGAAAGGAGAATTTATTATTACCATTCCAAACATAGGAAACATGAAAAAGCTACTCCTGTCTCATAATGAATTACAGCTTAAAAGTGTATTAGGGAATTTTCAATGCTAGCCTGTGAGAGGAGTAGGCCTTGCAGTAGTGAAAAATTAAATAGGCTGTTTGTCGCTACCAGGACATGTAAAACTTAAGGTACATGGCCTACCGTTTACTTACACAGTATTCTGGACTTAGGGTTACTTAGGGCCTACATTAGGGGTGGCTTATATATAATAAAAGGGGAGTTAGAGACTTAGCAAGTAGTTTTAAATGCCAAGTCGAAGTGGCAGAAAACTGCACACACAGCCACTGCAGTGGTAAGGCTGAGACTGGTTTGGAAGGCTACTTATGTGGGTGGCACATTTAAAGCTGCAGGCCCACTAGCAGCGTTTGAAGTATAGGGACTGGGTATATAGTATATGTTAGAAATGGGTTTCTGGTTGGCTAGGGTATGCACCTAAGCCAGGCAGAACCCACCACTCTAGTCAGGGTAAGGGAGTTACACACACAAGATAACCCTGCTCACCCCCTTGGTAGCTTGGCAGAGCAGTTAGGCGTATCCCAGAGGTAATGTGTAAAGCATATGCGCAACACACACACCAGTGACACCAGACACACCACAAAAAGAACCTTCACAAAAGGGTATATACAAATATCCTTTATATTATACATCAAATACATATTAGACCATAATCACATAAATCAATAATCGCTTTGCCAACTAGGCAAGGGTCATACCATCCTATAAGTCATTTTTAACCAACTAGGCAGTTGTCATAGACATTACATAAAGTATATAGTAGATAAAGCACATTAGACATAATCATAAATCACTTCGCCATCAGGCAATTGCCACAACAGCATAGGTAGTGCAATAAAGAAAATACTTCCTAGTTGCACATGTCATGAACGTTATAATAAAAATATTAGGCCTAACATCCCCATTAGGGCAAGAAAGCCAATACTTATACCTGGCCAATATCATGAAATCATATGGGCATTCTGAAAAGGCACCATCAGTTTGGTTCCAAGCAAGAAACACTGGACACCCCATATAGCCTTTATGGCTAACCTGACGTAAATCCTGACCTCAGGATTAAAAACAAATGCAGTGGTTATAGGCAGAGCAGACACAAATGCACTCCTTTGAACCAGCTTTCCCCTAACGGGGACACGCAGCTGCCCACAGACTTCTGGCACTGCCGAGACAAATGCAGTGGGGGACCCATGCTGGTTCGACCCACAATGGCCACAAGAGTGAGGCAAAATGAGCTAAAGTTCTGGAAAAAAAGTAGCTGCCCACAATCGCGCAGTGTATCTAAAGGTGGCCAGAACACTTAAGAGAACTCCCCAAGTTTTGTACAGCTGCTTTGGGCGGGGTTGGGTCCTCGATTCCCCCACCACCCCATGAAGAACTAGTAGGTCAGCCACCCGCAAACACATGGTGCAGTGTGACGCATTGAACCTCAGTCCCCACTCACCAATCACTGAGGGCTGAGTAGGTCAGGTTGCAGACAAGGCTGCAAAGGTGAAACTGTGCCGTGCTCCTCCTCAGTTCGCTCCTATCTGAGAGAACACATTTGCCGTCTGTCTGCTCTTTGGGACTCCAAGGGGACCGGAGTGGCTTGCCGTCCCCAGGCTTTGATAGGTTCTTCCTGTCAACAGTGGTGGGGGCCTCTCTTGGTTCCTGCCAGTTCTCCTCACTGGAGAGGCGGGGCTGGCCTGGTAATAACTGATGTGGCACACCCAGCACGTCGGAACGCACCTCCCACTGGAACCCTGGTTGCTATGGCAATGCAGGTGAGGCATGGGTAGGGCTTCCTGGGGTACGGCCATGCTTTCCTTTTACAATGGCAACCCCAATGGACTTGAATCGCTTACCATTCGCTGACTGTTGAGAAATGAAGCAGGCCGACCACAGCGCTGTCACAAGCAGCCAGCTCTCCTTTTCTCTTTCAAGACGCAGAGTGAGCCCATGCCTCGGGCTCGGGCAGCCCACAATGAGCACTGCTAGTGTACCCCTTTTTTTAAATAAGGGGGAGTCGGAAATCTCCCCGCTTAGGCAACCAATTAGGTTCTCAACATGCACTTACTTTCTAAAGAAAAAGGAAAGGTCTAGAACAGTCCAGTCCTTTGCATGCACCAGCCAGGAGCAGCAACTGGAAGCCATTCCACCCCTAACACATAGGGGGCAGTGCTCCTCACACAGCTCTTCACCTCTCCCACCAAGCAGGTCACCTTTTCAGACCCAGCAAGTATCTTTTTCTATGAAGTCTTTGATTTCCCAGAGACTTCCAACAGGAGACTGGCAAAATACCACAGCAGGGAAAAAAGAGTCAGTTCTTTTTACCCACCAAATGTGGTAAATATTAATTACCGTCCTAATTTCTATGCAGGTAAGTACTAATAATAGAATAACTCAATCGGAAAGAAAGACGCAGAGTCCGTGGTGTTAGAGTTCTTAGGGGTTTTATTCCTTAAAAAGGAATGGTTCTTGAACCGGATATCGGGTTCCTGACACCACTGGGGTTCAGGAAGGGATAGAGCAATGCTTTATTGACAATACATAACTTTTATACTCAAATCATATAATGCAAACCAATACAGTAGGCGTAACAGCTGAGAGAAACAAGATAAGAGCACACACGTGTTAGCAATACGTAAGCAGAAGGCGTGAACGAGGCGTGTACATAGAGGTGTGTGCTAGAAACGTCACATGAAAGTGTCACAAGTGGGTGGTTACATAGCAGAATCTTGCAATGTCAGCAGAAATCTGAGATCTGGATGCGCGCGCAGCTGCATGACGTGTGATTGACGTGAAGCAAGAGGGTGCAGGGGACTTGACATTTACACTAGAGGAAAGAGACAGAAGTCTGGCATGTCAGATCAACTCGTTCCTATATCATATCTGATATCTGATGTTTGGGAACCATATTATCTAGAAGGAAAAGGTCTCTTGGGCAGAGGCTATTCTACACTGACTGTGAGTGCGTGTATAAGCGTCTACGTGTCTACATGAGATGCGAGGGGGCATGGGCCTACCATGGTAACAGGAGCTATGAATTACTTGCACGGAGACAGTAAGGCCTGACCCTTTGCTCTGCAGCTGAAAGGATGTTTACTTGAGCTAGTAGGCAGGAATGTATTTTTGAGGAGCGGAGCAGATAATTCGAAGGTTGAATACAGTCTTGGCAGGCAACAGGCTGAGCTAAGCACCGTTAGCCGCGCAAGGAGTAAGGTAAAGGTCATGAATACAGAGGCAACCCCAGGCTGAGGCATTCAGAGTCAGAAGGCAGGAAAAGGCTCGATGGCAGAATTCAGGGCCTACTTCGCCTGGGCTGGAAAACGTGTAAAGTATACTACATAAAGACGTTGGCAAGGCATACTTAGGAACGGAATATTCAACCCATTCATGGTGGATCTGAAAGAGGACACGTTAACGTTGGACGCAAATGTATTTGCGTCTTCATAGCTGGCACAGGAGGGAAGTTACATGCACTTTAAGCTCGTACATGGAGACGGTGGGGTACACGTTAGGGAACATTTCTTGACCATAAAACTTATATTTCCTCACAAAGACGGAAGCAGCACCTGCAAGCCAACCCATCTCTCACACAGAAAAGGCAGTGCTCCTCACACAGTCATTCAGCTCTTCTTTTCGGCAGGGCCCTTTTGTTCCTGGAATCTAAAGTTCTGGGGTTTAAGGTCCACTACTTATACTCCATTTTGTCTTTGTTCTTCTTTGTGCCAGGGTCTCTGAGCCCAGCCCAAACCAATTCAGTCATAACTGGTGCAGTATGACTACTGGGGGTGGAGACAGCATTGTGCAAAGGAGACAGGGCCTATTCAGGTGCAAGGAAAATTCCTCCCACTACTCTAAATTCAAATCTGCTCTGAGTCATCCAGAAAAGGCAGTGCACACCTCAACCTCAACCTCCCAATGACTGTCTACAGTGAATGCACATCTCGAGCTCCTGTCACTCCAAAACCAGATAGTCAATACACAAACCAGCAGAGGCACACAGAATGGTTAAATAAGAAAATGGCTACTTTCTAAAAGTGGGATTTTCAAATACACAATTTAAAAACCAACTTCACTAAAAGATATTATTTTAAATTGTTAGTTCACTGACCACAAACTCCAAATCTCCATCTCTTCCTAACTACACTTGTTAGAGTTTACCAGGATGTGCCAATGATAACCTGTGGCGCGTTTTAAGTTGGGGAATTAATTCCTCCTAAAACCTGAGGTCCCCTGGGGGCCAACTGGCCCACCAGGTACCTCTAGTATGCGCGAGGGAGCTCCGTGGCGCTTACTGGCGGTACCTGGTAGGCTAGTTGGCTCCGAGGGGACCTCAGGATTCAAGGGGACTTAATCCCCCAACTTAAAACACGCCACAGGGTGCGTTTGCACAGTGGTGAAGGTAGGGGGCGGGCCTGAGGTGATATGTGTGCAAACACGCCCTGTGTTACGTTTTAAGTTGGAGAAATAATTGATCTTCAATCCGGAGGTCCCCTTGGGGGCAACTAGCCCACCTGGTACCTCTAGTAAGCGCCACGGAGCTGAGTTGCAGAGTGTTGTAAAAAGGGGCGTGGACTCTGAACACTGCTCTGCAACGCAGCCCCCTGGCACATACTAGAGGTACCTGGTGGGCTAGTTGGCACCCAGGGGACCTCAGGATTCAAGAGCACTTAATCCTGCAACTTAATACGCGCCACAGGGCGCGTTTGCACACATGTCACCTCAGGCCCCGCCCCCTTCCTTCACCTTTGTACAAATACTCCTCTAAAATCAGCCGAACTACGAATTCCGATTTACTCACCTTTTATCAGGAGAGAACCCAGTGTGGCATCTTTTAGCCTAGCACTGACCCTGAAAAGTAATTCTAACCATACTTACCTGTAACTTTTATTTCCTTCCATAGGAATCCAATGTCTGGTTTTCACGAGAAAACTTTCTGTGTTGATTTTTTAAACGTACAAATATTCCTCTAAAATCAGCCGAACTACGAATTCTGATTTATGCACCTGTTATCAGGAGTGACCTCAGTGCTGCTTCTTTTAGCCCAGCTCTGACCCTGAAAAGTAATTCTAACCATACTTACCTGTAACTTTTATTTCCTTCCATAGGAATCCATTGTCTGGTTTTCACCAGAAAAGTTTCTGTCTATTTTTACAAACTAAAATATTCCTTAAAAATAGCCTGTATGACTTAAACTCATTCTTTCAACTGTTTACAGGAGATGCACCAGCCCTGGATCCAGGAACCACCACTGAGTAAGAAAAAGTAACGATAACACTACTTACCTGCTAAGTGAATTTCCTTCCATAGGGTAACATTGAGTGGTTTCACTTGGAAATCTTCTAAGTGTGGAGTTTTGGAACTTTAAAATAGTCACCTAAAATCAGCCGAACA